>NC_044552.1:61131163-61817413 GCF_007565055.1 Rhinopithecus roxellana | reverse complement strand
CAATCTTTGATGTGGCCTTTTGTCATTTCTTCTGGAGGCACTAGATGGAGTTGACACAAAAGCATCCTATTTTTAAGATATCAATGTATTTACAATGCATGTGATAGATAGAATGTGTCAGATGGGGACAACTTTTGAATTGGATGAATGGGATGTAGGGAGTTTGCTTTACTAATAAGCAAGAGCTAAGCTCTATTAGATATGTTTCATACCTTGTTCACCATGGATATGTTCCTTACCAGGAAAAACTGCTTCATAATAATTTTAGTGCACAGGTTTTCACCTCCTTAGTGATTCCCACCTAGACCAAGAGTGAGACACTGAACTCAAAGACAGTCAATCCAAAAGCTGATGAGAAAACTGTGATATGACCTGGCTTGCAAAAGATGAGCTCAGCAAGTGAGATTCTCCTGAAAATCAGAACTAGGAAATTCTAAGAGCCTGAGTCATTTAGCAGCAGGAACCAAAGTTAAATTTTGTAGAAATCAGCCTGGAAAGATGATGATGGGGTTTGCCAAAGTTATGAGGTAACAGAAACTATGAGTAAGCAGAGCAATTAGGTAGAAAAAAAAATAAAGTACAAAGTAAGGAAACTATTTTTTTCATTGGACATTAAAAGCAGGCCTGTGGGGAATATTTTAATCACATCAGACATAGCCAACTGTACAATAAAGACCCCCAAAGTATTGCTGTTGAGGTCTCTAGGATTATTATGAGTCTAGGAATGCCTTTCTCTTGGAGACTCTAATCGAAGGTGGCTGTGTCAATAGATCCTGTTTACTTGGAGTTTTTTTCCCCTTGTAAACAAAAGCTTCTTCCTAAGACATTAAAGATGTGTTCAGAATCATTCAGAGCCCACTTTTATTGTCTTTTGTAGCTTCTAGTAACTATTATTTCATAGCTCCTCCAAGGCAAGAGTTAGTAACTCACCTTTGGATTTAGTCAATGAAAACTTGGGCATGTCTTAGAATGGCACCATCACGTGACAGTCTTTCAAGAAGTTATCTTTTGTTGTCCAATACTTTCGATGTGTCTGGACTTCAGAAGATGAAAGTGAGTTGCATTGGAATAATGATTAGCTGAAGGAATAGTGTAGAAAGGTGTCTCTTGCAAGAACTAAAACTTAGATATGGAATCAAAAGGAGAAACAAGCTTACAAGAATCTATTTACAGAAAAACTAGACAAGTATTTGGACTGATTTTAATCATTTCCTTGATTCCAACTTCTCCACAATAAATTAAATAAATAAACAGAATCA
Organism: Rhinopithecus roxellana; assembly: GCF_007565055.1. Lineage (NCBI taxonomy): Eukaryota > Metazoa > Chordata > Mammalia > Primates > Cercopithecidae > Rhinopithecus > Rhinopithecus roxellana. The sequence continues at coordinate 61,816,154 of NC_044552.1, read as the reverse complement.
TTCATTTATTTATCAAAAATAAGGCAACTGAGAGCTTATTTTTGTTAGCATTTTATCATGTTACATACTTAGTTTTTTGTTCACTCTGACTATTCTCTCCTTAGGAAGCTCCACCCAGGCCATTCTCTCCAGATATATGTATTTTTTTTTTTTTTTTTTTTTTTTTTTTGCTTCTAGCTAGTGCCTCTGGTTAGACAAGTAGATAGCTAGTTGCCTGTGGCATTCCTTTGGAGTTACCTTACTAATTGTGTCTAACCATATTATGTGATTCTTTTCTTCTATTTTAAAGTTTGTGATTAACAGTGACCTAGCTTAGGAAGATGTAAATAGGCATTATAATAATAATATAATGTCGTTTGAAATTTGTAAAATAATTTTAAATCAAGTATTTTGTTTTCTATTGTGATAACTAACTTCTGAAATGACATGGTATTTATTACTATTTCCTTTTCAGGTATATTGCTAAGAATGGTTTCCATTGTAATTGACAGAAACCTAAACACAAAATGGGCAAAACAATATAGGAGCTATTGGACAACTGAAAATGATCTGGCTTTAGGCAGTTCGATTGGGATGCTACATCTCTCACTCTGGAATTCTCTGGTTCCATCCTCTTCCATGTTTTGGTTTCTCATGAAGGTGACTTTTCCATGTGGCAGCAAAAGGTTGCAGCAGTCACAGACCTCATATCTGCTACCTAACTATCTGCTCATCCGACCACTTGCTTGACCTGACCAAGGGGCTTTTCTTTCCCCAACTATTGCACTGAAGTCCTAGGCCTCTATCTGACCAGACCAACTTAGGTCAAGTGGGCAGTCCCGAAAGAGTTATCAAAATGCCAAGCACTGAACAGTTTAGGCCTGGGTTGAGCATTTGTCACTGAGCCAGTCATTGTGAATATGGAATTGGTTTGAGCTGAGTGGATGAGGCCAATTGCCCCTGGAGATGCAGCAGGGGAAGGTGATCCCATCCTAATCGCATGGCTGGAATCTGTGGGAAAGGGGTGACAGTATGCTGAGATGGCTACTTCCATAAAGTATACTATGACAGGTGAGCAGGCAACCAAAAGTGTGGACTCCTGAGAATATGATTTGGATTTCTGCTTCCTACCCTATTTCTTTGACTCATAAAGTGAGAATACTACTAATACTTTTCTCTCAAAAAGGAAATGATGAATGTCTGCCATGTAATTTGGTAAATTACTATGCTATGAGGCTAAAAAATAATTTTATTAATTTACTATGGTTGATGTTGTGTCTAGTATTAGTTAAATTATTTTTTAAAACGTAAAGATAGGCCAGGCATGGTGGCTTACGCCTGTAATCCCTGCACTTTGGGAGGCTGAGGTGGGTGGATCATCTGAGGTCAGGAGTTCAAGACCAGCCTGGCCAACATGGTGAAATCCCGTCTTTATTAAAAATAGAAAATTAGCTGGGCAGGGTGACGGGCACCTGTAATCCCAGCTACTGGGGAGGCTACAGGTGATTCAGGAGACTCGCTTGAAACCAGGAGGCGGAGGTTGCAGTGAGCTGAGACCACAGCATTGCACTCCAGCCTGTGCGACAAGAGTGAAACTCCTTCTAAAAAAAAAAAAAAAAAAAACTTAAACATACAGAAACAAGTCAGACATTTAATAAGAACTCTTATTTCTTATAAGTAAATCAAATGCTTGTGTAGATCTTCAATTTTACCAGAATTTTCCAGTGTGTTTTGTAACATGGTATAGAAATCTAAAATGGCTATTACTAAGATATAGATGATCCTGTCATCAAAATATTTGGGAACTGTCAAATTAGACCAGAGTAAATTAGTGTCCTTGCAATAAGACTTCTCAGAATCTTTAACATGCTAATATTAAAAGTGAATCTTTAAGAGAGAGTCATATTATTGCTGAATTTGTCATATAAATTTCATCATAAAATCATTTAGTGGGGATAAAACATTAGAAAAGTGATTCTTAACTGAAGGCAGGTTTTCCCCCAGCAGACACTTGGCAATGTCTGAATGTCTTTTTTTCTTGCCACAAATGGGTAGGTGTTATTGACCTCTAGTAGCAGGATACTAAACATCTTGCAATGCACAGGACAGGCCCCAGACAAACGAGAATTATCCAGCCAAAAATATCAAGAGTGCCACAGTTGAGACAACCTGTTTGAATTAATATGATATGAAATTAACTCTGTGAAGCACCGATTTAGACAGTTGATGCCAAATTTCCTAGCTCCAAAGAATGGTGTAATCATCTGCTTTTCCAATGGCTCACCATTAACTTGGCCTTTATTCAACATGAGGATAGACACCTTAGTATTTGAAGTGTACCAAAGCAAAGCAAGGCTAAATCCTAAAATATGTCCAAAATATGCTTAACAGGGTTACTATAATAAAGTATATTTATTAAAAAGGCTTAAAACCTTTATTATTATACTAAAACCTTCATTCATCTATTATTGTATATTTTATATGAAATCAGTTAAATTAACCTTCTCAAATAGCAGCAACCGCATACTAATACCTTACATTTTGAAAACCACTGGATCCTTTCCACACAACTTTCATACCTCCATTCTGATTTCCTATATCTCCATCACATCCTTGAGGCATAGACTGACTAGATAAAATTACGTAGGCTTTGAAAGAGGAATATTTTAATGTTTAGTACAATTTGATTCTATTCTGACAACTTCATAGAATAATTCAAATAGAAAGTTGCCATTAGTCTTGTAAATGTTTATTCAATAAAGTCAATTGCTCTGTGTAAGACTTTAGCATGTATTTGATGAATATTATTTAAAACGTATAATATTACATAAGAGTAAATACTTGATGTTAAAACGCAATTTTCTAGGATTTAATCTATTAGATTAAAATAATAAAAAATTGAGACCCCAAAAGTTGACCACATTTTACTTTTAAGAGGAATTTAATCAGAATTCAAACTTGCTAATAGCTGTATGTGAGTGGATATCTTTAAGATGTACTGATACCGTAAGATTACAATGAGTTTGTGATTATTTGGCCTTGCTTGTCTGGGAAATTCCAGTTTTAACATAGACATAAACCTAAAGCCTCAAAGACAAACAAGCAAACAACACCACCACAAATAATCAGAACAAAACCCTGTGGCATCTCTTAGCTATTATCCTCATCCTTCCAAAGTCAAATCACACAGAGAAATGGAGGTAACAGAAATATTGTTACACATGAGACAGCCGAAACCCAGAGGACTTGACAGACTTAAATGTCAGAGTCAGGTGTGAAACAGCTCTGCTGATTTTTAGTCACAACTCTTTCCACAAATATATTGTTTTAATTACGAAATTCCTAGAGCGCAATACTGCTCTAGCTGGTGAAACCTTAAAGGAAGCTGTTAATCTTTGCCTCCCCACGTAACAAAGTAGAAGGGTAAATACATGTCCAACGAGATCATTAATCACTCTCATTTATTGCTTTTCTTTTCCTTCTTGTTTTTTTTTTTTTTTTTTTTAAATAAAATTACATGAGTAGCAGGAAGAGTAGGTCAAGCGAGGTAACAGGTCTAATTAGGAAGTAGGGTATTCGCAGGGCACATCCCAGGACTGTAGTGGAAATTCCCTAACATTGTAATTTAGTAAGGCAAAGGTATCTGGCTGAGACTTACATAAGTTGCGGTATCCAGCTTTTGTTTGCTAACCTGAAAGGACAACAGTGACATAATGTTATTTTCCTCACCTAAGTATCACTTGACTTTTTAAAGCTCCTGTAAACTGGTTAGCTCAGTCCCAGGGGACAAGGAGAGGAAATCCCCTTGATTTGTTTTAATTAACCTGGTTCCCTTACCTATTTATAAATTTACCTATTTATAAAGATATGTGTATATACATATACACTCACATATATTTTTATATTTCTATCTACATTCCATTGAAGGAGAGAAATGTAAACTTATAAAGCAGCATATTAAGTTTCATTTATAATTAACATTTTAACATGTTTTTCTTTAATATCTGGACATCTCTTCAAATGATGTCCTTCTAAATTTAAATCAATGGACCTAATTGTTAAGCTGACAAGGACATAATAGGTATTCCATTTTTCCTGTGTTTTTGCAATTTGGGGACACACTAGTTTTATTAGTGTATGCATTGTGATCATCTTTTTCTCTGGCTCCCATTCCATATGACTCAATATTCTGATGGTTCTCAAAGAAATTAAGTCAACTAATTACCAAGAGATATGGCAAGAAGTTGCAAATGGGGCTTCTTCACTTTGACTTTTTACAAGAAACCATTTGAGGCAGTGTGAAAAGTTAAGTCTGGAATCAGGTATAAGATATAAGACTAACGCTAGTGATAATAATTATGAGGCACTGAAGTCCTTTACATGTAATCCTTATAGCAATTAGATGAGTTAGAATGCATTATGATCTCCATTTCATTAATAATAAAACTGAATTCACTGACGCAAAGTTCCACATTTAGGAAGTGGTGGAGCTGGTATTCAAACCTAAGTCAGCCTGATCCAGTTTGATCTTTTAACCACTAAGCTGGCCTGGATTTGCATTCCAGTGTTCTCATTTCAGTGGTACCACTTTCACAAATTATGTCATTTCTTTCAGCCTCTGCTTCCTCATTTATATGAAAGAATGTAATGCTAACTATTCTAAATGGTTGCTTTAAAGATAAAATAGGATAATGCTTGTGGAACCACCAACATAGAGTATGTGTTTGATCCATTTCCTCTTCTTCACAACTCCATCAAAATAGAGAAATTGGTGTACAAGACAATTAGCATGTAATATGGAGGTTCTCATTGTTGACTATACATTAGAACCCCCTAAGGGACTTTTACAGTGTACTAATGGCTACTTGCAAAAGGAAATGAATGGGATTCCTAGGATGCTGATGATATACTATTAATCTGAGTGGTGGTTACACAGGTGTGTTCACTTTGTGACAATTCCTTAAGCTGTACATTTATGATGGCTGCATTCTTCTGTATGCATATTCTACTTCAATTAAAGTGTGTATTATTAATACAAATACTAATTCACATGTCTCACCCCTCAGATATTCTGAATCAATAGCTCTGTGTAGGAGTGCAAACATTCGCTTTATGTAAACGCTTCTCAAGTGATGTTAATATGCAGTCAGGCTTGGGAACTACTGTTAAAAGTAGAACCAAACCTCAGCAAATAAAAGAATCAAGGAAGGCATGCTTTACAACAAAATATGAAATATTTGCCAAATTCAAAGTCTGAGTAGGCGTACTATAATTAGACGTGGAGATTGTGAAAGAGTATCATTGTTTCATGTAAAGATTATCCCAAAATACGAATTAAATATTCACTAAAGATCTATTTGGTTCCTCAAAAAGCACTGTATTTTTTGTACCTTTCTTTCTTTTATGACCATTCCTATTAACATCTATTTTACTAAGCCATTCTACGTTTTTTGAACATCTTTATCCAACAAAAACAATGTAGTTTGAAAAGATTTTTAAAAATGTGAGTTGGGCCAGGCACGGTGGCTCAAGCCTGTAATCCCACCACTTTGGGAGGCCGAGATGGGCGGATCACGAGGTCAGGAAATCGAGACCATCCTGGCTAATATGGTGAAACCCCGTCTCTACTAAAAATACAAAAAACTAGCCGGGCGAGGTGGTGGGCGCCTGTAGTCCCAGCTACTGGAGAGGCTGAGGCAGGAGAATGGCCTAAACCCGGGAGGCCGAGCTTGCAGTGAGCTGAGATCCGGCCACTGCACTCTAGCCTGGGCGACAGAGCGAGACTCCGTCTCAAAAAATAAAAATAAAAACTATGAGTTGAAATGTCTACTCCATCAAAGTACCCACATTTGCAAGTTTGGTCAAACATTCTTCAGTATCTAATAATAATAACAAGTAAGATGACCGTGTCTCCATTATTTTTTCCCAACAGAAATAGTCATCTTAATTATTCCTTATTATTGGACATTGTTGTTTTGGACTACACTGATAACATTTGCATTTGTCTTTTCTTACTGAAGCACACACTACACACACACACACACACACACACACACGCATGCTCTAATACACATACTATCTTAGAAAAATGCTCTATAAAAACATAAACAGGTTAATATAAGATTAATTTGAAAATATGCTGTATACTTATCTTTTGTAAGCCTTTATCAATGTCTTTATAATGCAAGTTTTAAGCAATATACTTATTTTGCTGGGATTTTTTTCAAAACTGGTAAAAAGAGCTGTCGAGATAAAATTTTAGGTATTTATTATGTTCATATAAGGAAACTCTGACTTGCTTTCATAGGCATAGGTGTCACTCCTTTTCATTTAATTGATTTTCTATCTCCTAATAATTTTTGTTTATCTGGTATCTGATTAATAACCAAAAGCATTTGCACATCTTCCTAATGGGAGGAATATGCATAGCACAGATTGAACTAGCAATGTTTGATGATTATGTGTATAAATTCAGTTATCAGAAAGGTAAACCTGATCATTGCTATATTTTTTCAAAAAAATAAATGTCAGGTTTGAATATGCTCAAAGAATACACATGCATATAAATTACATTAGTCAATGGGAGAAAGTCAGAAAAGGAATAAGAAAAGAAATCTAATCTTATACTCAATTGGTGAACCTACCAACTCCATCACGTCTCAAGTCAGGTGGGCTTTGGAGGCCAATAGATTTATTATACTTACAAAGCTGCTGGGAAAAATTTGGATAAGAAAACCTAAAAAGGTAAAAAGCAGCTGAAAGTATTGAAATATAAAGATTATTCAGTATTAAACAATCCGTAGTATTGAGAGTGGGAAGTACAAACAGATCTCACTGAAGCTAGCATACTAATGTGAGATTTATGCTGTCGATAACTATTTGCAATTAAGTATAATGTGCAAATACCATGGTATTATATATTTCAGTTGTTAGAAATAGAAAAAAAAAGGATTAGTTTTTGGCACTTCTTAAATTTAATAATAGCTGGTGTGCTGGAAAGAAAAATGAAAGAAAAAAAAAAAAAACCCTTTCTCTGGATTAGCAGAGAAAGAGCTAATATCTGTCAGTGAATACCATTATGATTTTTATACATGTCTCTAGTCTGGCTTCATTCATAGATTGCACAGATATTACTTAAATGAGACTTCAAGAGAGAACACGGATTTTTGAAACTGAGGCTTGGTCTCCAATGTTGTGGTTGCCAGGTAGTGGATTAATGAGCTGTCAGTGTGAAATCCATTCATTTCTTCTTATCATTCAGGAAGCAGACATCCTGTCACTCTCAACCGGCTTCGTAACTTTCACAGGAAGGCAGAGGCATCACAGTGGCTGCCCCAGGTTTTATTTATATGTAATAATATTCTGATCATGATGTTTGCCCTTTCCTATCAAATACCTTTGTTATCTTAATCAGTGCGTCATTGCCACATTCATGTGTTTTTGTTTTGTTTTTATACAATATCATTAATTTGAACCATAAGAAACTGCCATTTTGTAGTTCCAAAATGATCACATATTCACAATGTCACCATTTCATGTGGTTCAGCCTACTATTGATTTACTTATGGAAGAGTGAAGGAGCAGGGATAATTTTATAGCAAGTAGCAAAGCAAAGAGGAGAAACTCAAGTACCAAAGCAAAGAGGAGAATGTGTGTGTGTGTATGGGTGGGTGTGTGTGGGTGTGGGTGTGTGGGTGTGTGTGTATTTACAGTCTAATGTGTGCTAGGCACATCTTATGCACCAGATATACAGCAAGAAACCAGACTAAGCCTCTGTTCTCATGGGAGTTACAGGTCTGCAGGGAAAATGGATAATAAAGTAGTGTACGAGAGAATTCCAGATGAGTTCTGTGAAAGCTCAGGGAAAGAGAACATAAAGAGACTTAGCAGGAGGTATTGCAGGTGGGAGAGGGACAAGTCTTTTAGGCAGGGTGGACACAGAAGACCTCTTTCAGGATATGAATGAGAGTTGAACAGAAATCTGAAAACAAAGAGAATATATCTCACGAAGAACTGGGAAAGCCGTGTTCTATAGTCATGGGCTAGCAAGTGTAAAGGCCATGATGTGAAAAGGCACTGGACTGACTTAAAGAGAAACACGGTAGCCAGAGTGGCTGGAGCAAGTGATGGAAAGGGAGAGTGGTAACAGACAAGCTCATAAAATCAGGTGGGGCCAGATCTGGTGGGGTGGTAGCCTTGGCCAGCCTTGGGATTTTATAGGAAAGTGATAGAAAGCCACTGAAAAGTTTTGAGCAGAGGAGCACAATGATGTTTTTAAAAGACTACTCTGGCTTCTATGTGAATAATTTCCTAAAAGGAATAAAGAACATGGCCGGGCGCGGTGGCCCAAGCCTGTAATCCCAGCACTTTGGGAGGCCGAGACGGGTGGATCACGAGGTCAGGAGATCGAGACCATCCTGGCTAACACGGTGAAACCCCGTCTCTACTAAAAAAAAATACAAAAAACTAGCCGGGCGTGGTGACGGGCGCCTGTAGTCCCAGCTACTCGGGAGGCTGAGGCAGGAGAATGGCGGGAACCCGGGAGGTGGAGCTTGCAGTGAGCTGAGATCCGGCCACTGCACTCCAGCCTGGGCGACAGAGCGAGACTCTGTCTCAAAAAAAAAAAAAAAGAAAAGAAAAGAACAGAAGCAAGAAGTCCAGCTACAAAGTCACTGAGATTGTCCTGTGAGAGACAGCTCAGCTTTGATGTGGGCCTTAGGAGTGGACGTGCTGAGAAGCAGCAGCAGGACCAGCTTCACTGGCATCCGGTGTGTGACCTGCACAGTCCCACAGGATCCTGCACTCAGAGGGGCCTCCTAGGTTGGCGCTGTGCTGTTGCCATCTTGGAATTATTCAGAATTTTTGAACTGAGGGCCCTATATTTTCATTTGGCACTAGACCCCACAAATTATCTAACCATTCCTAAGAGGAAAAGTTATGTTTCCTCTTTGTTTAGATTTCTGTTCAACTTTCCCTTCCTGAAAGAAGCCTGGTCTGGCCACCCTGCCTAAAAGAGCCAAGGCCTTCTGGCATGTAGAGGTAAAGAATAGGAGGAAGGGTCAGGAAATGAGACTATGAGGAGCCGTCAGTAAAGGTGGAAGGCCAACATGAAACAGTCAGTAAAGGTGGAAGGCCAACATGAAAAGTGTGTTATGTATGAAACAAAAAATTTAAAAGGCGATTCATGAAAGGAGGGAAGCGGCCAATGTTGCCAAATGCTGCTGAAAGGTCAGATCAGGTGCAGACTTAGAAATAACCCCTAGATTATTTTTGAATGATAATCAGTTATCGTAGGTATTTATGGGGTAAATGTCCACGGCCTTTTTTTTCCACTAAGGTAAAATTTACATAAAATAAAATACTCTTTTCGGCTTACAGTTTTGCAAGTTTTCAGAAACATACACAGTTGTGTTATCTCCACCATAATCATGACATAGAACTTTTATCAGGACTCAAAATTCCCTGTGTCTTTTTGTAACCAACACTTTCCCCATAGCTAGCCACAGATCTGTTTTCTGCCTCTGTAGTTTCACAATATGTCCTAAAATGGAATCATTCAGTGTGTGGCTATTTGAATCTGACTGTTTTTACTTAGTATAAAGCCTTTGAAACTCATCTTCTTATTACATATATCAGTCATTCCTTTCTATTTACTGATGAGTAGCATTCCATTGTATAGATGGACTAGAGTTTGTTTATTCATTCCCCTACTGATGATTCTTTTCAGTTTTTGAAAGTGACAAATGAATTCACAATAAATATTCACATAGAAATTTTTGTGTGAACATAGGTTTTCATTTCACTGGAGTAAATACTTAGCTCCTGGGTCATATGATAATTGCACGTTTAATTTTATGAAAAAATACTCAATGTTAAAACTGCTTTTCAAAGTTGTTAAACCATTTTTTATTCCTACCAGCAATATATGTGAATTCTAGTTGCTATATAGGTTTTTTTCTTTTAGTTTTAGCTATCCTAAAAGATGGCATATCATTGTCGTTTTAATTTCCATTTCCCTAATGACTAATGATACTGAGCATCTTTTCACGTACTTATCTTCCAACTCTATTATCTTCTTTGGTGGATTATCCATTCACATCACTTATCCATTTTTTTTCATTGAATTGGTTGTTTCGTTGTTAGTGAGATATGAATATTCTGTATGTATTCTGTCCACCAGACTTTTATCAGATATCTACTTTGCAAATATTTTCTCAGAGTCTGTGGCTTTTTAATTTTATTTTCTTACTAATGTTCTTCAAAGAGCAGAGGTTTCTAAGTTTGATTAAGCCCAAAATATCATTTTTTCTTTCATATTGCTTTTGCTGTCACATTTAAGAAATCTTTGCTTAACTAACACATGTTTAAATTTTTTTCTATGTTTCTTCTAGAAATTTTATAGCTTTAGATTTTATACCTATGACCATGGGATTTTGTAAGATAGAAGTCATTGGTGACTTTTTTGAGTATCAATTAATTTGTGGGAACAAAGACCTAGTCAAAATAGATTAGAGAAAATAGGAGATAAAAGAATTGAGACTGTCTTTATAGACAATGTTTACAGTACTTCTACTATAAAGAAGAGGTGAAAACTAGGGCAATCGCTGGAAAGAAACCGTTACAGGTGGAGTATGATGGCTGGTTGCATGTAGGTAAGCAAAATCGGACACATTGCCCTGTGTTTCTATAAAGTAGTACAAATTGATACAAATCGGAGGAGAGTAAATCCAGGGAAACCTCGCTCAGTGGGTTAAAAGCTCCAAGCATAGAAACTGGTTATTTAAAATGAAAATAACAGGGTTTCTAGGGCAAGTAAGGATAAACTTCGATGCTTTTGCATTAGAGCCAGTAAAACGTTTGGCTTGGAAAAAATGAAAAGAGGTAGGAAAAGAATTTCAAATTGACCTTAAACTCAGAAACTTGTCTGATTGAATCTTTTTCCATGGATTGGGCAAGAGAGAATTAGGAAGTGAGGGGGTGGGGGTATCTATTCCCTGGGCAGAACCTCAATGGGTCTCACATTTCCTCGGACCTCTTTAAACCTCCTTTAAACACACTCTGTTTATAAAGTGACCTCAGTGGTTTGGGTACATTCCCTACAGTCCTAGCATTCTCTCTGCTCAGTATCACAGAAAGTAGGCAGTGAGTCAGAGGCAGAGATTATACATACATGTATGGAATATCAAGCTGAAGAAAAGGTATTTTCAGGTTGCTCATTCCTTTAATTATAAAATATTCTACAAGCTTTCAAAGGGAAAACAGAGAGCGCACAGTTAAGAAGTCAAAGAATGCCATGGTAGTCAAAACTATTATGTAAGGTTTGATTTCTAGGACTAGATTAAATTCTATGAAACAATGTTCTGGCTTTCTGAGAGGAGAGTCTGAAGCTTCCCTTCAGAGCCAGTGATATCTTCTGGGGGATAGGCCTACTGCACATGCATAACTCAGTTACTGAGTAATCATAAAGGAAACCAAGGCATTTATTTTGATATGTTTATAAAATTAGGGGTGAGTATTAGGCTTTCATGGTGGTTTTAACGTTTCTTTTGTTAGCTTGTTTCTACTGTCATAGAACTAGCAGTTTCTTTCCAGTTAAAAGTTATGCAACATATGCCAACAAGGGCTAAGATTAATTAAACCTGAAATAATTATTTCTTTAAAATGTCCAATTAAGCATTGCATAGCATATTATGGAAACTTTTCATGGAAAAATTATAATTAAAAAAATAGTATGTATAATTTATATGTCATAATGATTCTTGTGTGTGTCCACATGGCATCAAAGAACCATGAAAGGAATGACGTTACTTCCCAGGCTAGTGCGTATGGTCTTGCTTTGCCATTTGGTAAATCCTAGTCTTTAAAGTCCCTAATTTTCATTTCACTTATGTCAGAAACCGTGGAAAAGTGACGAAAAAAATAGCAGTTATGACATTTCAACTGCCGAAAATGTGAAAATTATATTACGCCTGATTTATACATACAATTAATAAATAGTCAACAGTCCCCAGTGAATCAATCACATCCTTATTACTATATGTAAATAATAAAGGTGGAGTAGTTATGACCCTCGGATAAAGAGGAATTTCAAATTTCTTGTTGGCCTCTTCATTTTATAGAATATTATGGCCTTGTTAGTGGGTACACAACAGGACCCAACCCAATTTGAGGACGTAGTACTAATCCACTTCTGCCAGTGCAATTATTAGCACATTTTCTCGAAATCCAGTTCAAGTCACAATTAGAACTAATAATTTTTACTTTTCTACATGCCAGCATGTGCTCACTATGTCGAATGCATTTTATTTTCATTAATCCCCATAGAGTGGGTAATATTTTATTCATGTTTTACACACAGAGAAGCAGATTCAGAGAAGAAAAAATAACTTTCCCAGGCTCAACTATGAATTATGTAAAGCAATCATGCCTTTAACTCCAATATTCTGGAAGTGGGTATATTCTTAACCACTAACAACAGATACCTACTTAGTACGAACAGCTTCATGTTTGGGCAAGAAAATTCCTGTTGAGGTGACAGAGAAAGATATAAGCAAAACTGGAAGAGCATTTTTAGCAACGACAGGTCTATGTTTTGAGAAGGCCATTCCCAGATATTGTGTGGATGAAGAATATGTAGAGGACCCCGACCTGGACTTGCAACTGCATATGAGTTCATCTTCAAGCTAAAATAGCCCAGATATCTCAGAAAAGACACAGTGTGACTAGATACTCCTAGAATTGCTTGCTCAAACCCACACTATGCATAACTTTGGGCTTTCCAGTTATACCAATAAAGCATCATCGTTTTTGAAGAAATATCCAGAGTCTTAAAAGACCCCAAATATTGTTGCCGCCATCTCTCAATTCTGGTGGACAGGGAAAAATGTAGAATAAGTTCTGTTATGGGAAGTTTAAATCCTAAAGCAATGTAGCCAAGTCATCTTTATTATTCATGAAATCAACCTGTTTCAGGGAACAAAGCTTTCCAGTGCAATTTTCATATAACACACTCAAACAGGTATGCAAGTAAAAGAGCTGGAAAGAAAGGGAAACTGGACCATGATATGTTGAATGTTTGCTTTGAAGAGATATCTACAGCAAAATGATCAAGACCACAGGAATGGGGGGGAAGTCTGTGCATTCATTTATAAGTATGACGTTATGTATCATCAGCTAATTTTCACCTAGTATGTATTTAACATCTGTCGATGTTGCCTATACTAAGTCATTTTTAATGTTAGTAATAGCTATTATTTTATTAAATTTTATTTTATTATTAAATTATTTTATGAAAGTATATAGTACTATGTATATATATGACCGATTTTTAAGAGAGAGGTAGAGAGAGATTCATGATAGAGAACTTTCAATGTCTGAAGCTTGTGGAGAAGTTATTCCTTGCAATAGACATTCAGATCATTTTCAGTTCCATGGCAGACACAGACCCTTTGTTATTAAACACATCAAAACTTTGCTTCCAGGAAGGGCAATCTTCTTAGTTGTTCCCTCTCTGAGTCCAAATTTGAGTGCTTTTTTCATGGAAAGTGATTATTGTAAGGTAATAAAGAGATAGTAAATGTGCTGTCTTTCTCTCTCTCCTTCATGCCATACTTTAAGAAAATAAATCTTTGACAAAAGATTAAATAAGCAATTGTTATTGAGCATAGTGTTTTGTGACTCATAGACACATTTGTAATGTTAAATATTTATCACATTTACACAACAGGACACATTTTCTCATTAGTTTTTTGAGTTTTTTTTTTTTTTTTTTCTCCCGGAATTCCAAAAGGAGCCTTGACATTAAGCCTCTGCTTTGGAGAAAAACAACTACTCCAAAAATATGCTAACCATCTACCCCCTTGTTTGCATTCTATTCAGTGGCTCACATAAATATGCAAGATCTACAGAGAAAATGTAAAATGAAGTGCTTGACATTCTCTTTGGTGCTTCCAGCATTCCTTTTGGGAACAGACCTAAGCTGCTAAACCACACTTGCTCCAGACTCCATTACCATGGACTAATGCAGCCTGAAGAGGATAATATTAGGAAGATAAGAGAAATGGGTCATATGCAACCCTTGGTACAAAACATGATTTGGATGCAGCATAAAATAGAAATGTTTCTACTTATGCATAAATGTGTATTGATGAGTTTTCCTTTTTTTTTTTTTTTTTTTTTTTTTTTTTTAGAGACGGAGTCTCACTCTGTCACCCCAGCTAGAGTGCAGTGGGGCAAGTTCAGCTCATTGCAGCCTCTGTCTCCTGAGTTTAAGTGAGTCTCCTGCCTCAGCCTCCAGAGTAGCTGGGACTACAGTGTAGCATGTGTCACCATGCCCAGCTAATTTTTGGGGTTTCACCCTGTTGGCCAAGCTGGTCTCAAACTCCTGGCCTCAAGCAATCCAGCTGCTTCGGCCTCCCAAAGTGCTGGGATTACAGTCTTGGGCCACCATGCCTGGCCTGTATTGATGAGTTTTAAGGAAGAGAGGAGTCTTTCTGAATCACTTACCAAATCCATTCTTAGATAAACTTTCTGGGAAAATAGAGAATAGCATTTTATATTTTCAAAAAGCCTGCTCCATTTATAAAATCTTGCATTTCCTGTAATTTCTTAAAATTGTTGTACACATTTACACACATGCCAATTTTCACATATATATCAAAACACTATTTGTTCATCAGTCCTAATTTCCTAATTGGTTTTCTCACCAACGGACCTGATGCTGTCGATATACCCCTTTTTACCCCTCTCTGTTTGCCCATATTGAGTGTTTCTTCTCACACTTTCTTATTATCATTACTAAAGAACATAAATTATCTCTGTATAAACCTACATTTTCCAAAATACATCCCAACAAAGAGCAGTTTTATGGAAATTCAATGGATATTCTCAAAATTAGAATTCCATTTCAAATGTGTTTAGAAACATTCTGGGTTAAACAAAATTTAACATTTCTTTATGTAGGATTTCTCAGTCTTTCATGAGCTTATGCACTACAGAGCTCCAAAAAAGAAATCCCAAAAGCATTCTTTGTTTCTTCCTTCAGAAAACCTTTGGCAGGACATTTTAAAGTCCTGGGCCAGCCAGGCAGTGGGCTTGACAGCTCAGCCGGGTACTCCAGAACCAACTTGAAATCTCTGCTCAGGGGTGAGCCAAGAGTCATAGAGTTGTGTCTTCTGCTGCTGCCTCATGATGGTACAGACAATGTAGGGGCTAAGGGAAAACTTCCCTTTCACCCTCTGAAAGTTCACTGAAGATCACTTAAAAAGGCAGATTAAGAGGACAAAGGGCATACAAATTTATTTGATTATACTTGACAGTGGAACTTACATGACAGGGAAACTTTCAGAATGAAAACCTAAAGATACAGGGGAAACTGTCCACTATTATGCTTAGGTTCAACAAAATATGGACAGCCCTATAGAAATATGATTGGGCAAAAGTGTAGAATCTAATGCTAATAGTCTGGGGGAACCAAGCGAGGCATGTCTGTCTACATCCTTCTTGGCCTATCTGTGCAGAATTCCTTACCTCTGGGGTGGGGCAAGACCCTTTCTGGAATGGGGTTCTTATGACCTAAAATCAAACTAGGTAGGTCAGATAATTTCTTTATGGCCGTTTTTTACACAGAAAGGCAGGGGATCAAAGATTAGAGTAATATTTGTGGGTTTTGGTCATATTTTTAGGTTAGAGTGACACTTTTACATTTTATGGCTGGCTTTGGAAAAATTAGGTTCTGGTGTCTGTGACCTACCTTATGGAAAAGGAATTCTAGTTTCCATGGCTAGCCTCAGGGGAGCAGAAAGGGTCAGAATTATGAGGGCAGGAGAAGGTCAGACTCTTCTGAGACCCTCATTTTGGGGCATTGCTTTTGGAGACCTCGTAACAGCCAGAAGGGTACATTTGGTTGTTTCTTGTTTCATGGTTTTTTCCTACTTCCCACACATATTTCACAATATTTCAATAAAGCAATGTCCAAAAAATTGTCCATCATCATTCCAGCCACCTATGGAAGTGAGTTAACATTACATATTGTGTAATATTATGAAAGTTAATATAAAGGAATGTCTTAGAATTTGCATGGGAATTTGACATAAATGACTCAGATAAAAATAATGTCACCTAATATGGGTTTGGCTGTGTCTCCACCCAAATTTTAGCTTGAATTGTAGCTCCCATAATCCCCACATGTGGTGGGAGGGACTCCATGGGAGGTGATTGGATCATGGGGGCAGGTTTTTCCCATCTTGTAACAGTGAATACGTCTCATGAGATCTGATGGTTTTATAAAGGGCAGTTTCCCTGCACAAACTCTTTCTGCTGCTACGGACATGCCTTTGCTCCTTCTACACCTTCTGCCATGATTATGAGGCCTCCCCAGCCATGTGAAACTATGAGTCTATTAAACCTCTTTTTTCTTTATAAATTACCTAGTCTCCGATATCTCTTCATAGCAGTGTGAAAATGGACTATCATCTCTTAAATTGGGCAAATTCCCAGTTATTTTGAGGGTCATTTTTTTATGTCAGGCCATCCATGGCAAAGTGGAGGGAATGGAAGCACCTGCAAGTATTGGTTTTGTTGTTTAAACCTGGCAGCAAACAGCCAACCAGGGTGCATTTGGAGGGGTTGTAAGAACTCTGTTACACAGCAGATAACACTCTGCTCTCTTACACTATCCTTTAAAAAATAAAATGTCCCTAATAGAGGCTCACAGATGCATGGTGTTAGTATTTGGCCAATAATGACCACTAGGCTAAATAGCACAAAGCCTACTGTCAATAGAAACCATTGAAATCTTTTTTTAAAATAATGGTCATTTGTTCAAATATTTGTTTTACTAAATTATTCCAAACAATTGGCTTACTCCATTACTTCATTAAACAGTTTTTCTTGATCAACATGACTGAATTCACAGGGTCTTTTATTATCGTGCTAAAGAACAAACAAGAAACTAATAATGCCTTCAGATACAGAACAGTTCGCACATTCATTAGATAAGTTCCTGTTTACATTGCCCCTGTGAAGGCCTTGTATTTTATTACAACTGCTGATCTACCTGGGAAACATAGTGAAGCCTGGAATCTCTGGTAGAAGAATTAAAGACTCAAGAAATTCAAATGCACATTGTCAGCTGTCAGACACTAATGACTTTACTGAGCTCAGTTGAAAGCCAGCTGATCAGAATAAAAATGCCCTCTTTAAATTTGCTAACATATTTGGAGGGTCTGTTTGCTAACATATTTGGTGTACAGAATTAGATGAATCACAATTCTTCATTTATGGCAGGTTTTGCTAATCTCATACATGGTATTATTTGGTTCCTTGAT
This sequence comes from Rhinopithecus roxellana, assembly GCF_007565055.1. Classification (NCBI taxonomy): domain Eukaryota; kingdom Metazoa; phylum Chordata; class Mammalia; order Primates; family Cercopithecidae; genus Rhinopithecus; species Rhinopithecus roxellana. The sequence continues at coordinate 61,798,848 of NC_044552.1, read as the reverse complement.
TCTTTGCCTTAAAAGTATATTAAAAACCTGTGAATCTAATACTCTACACAGAAACAGAAACATTGGAGATTACTTATATATTTATCTAGGTGGTCTTTCTTCACCCATCTTACTCTCTCCTTCCACCCAACTTTATACACATACATTTATCTAGGTGGTCCTTCTTCACTCATCTTACTCCCTCCTTCCACCCAACTTTATACACATACATTTATCTAGGTGGTCTTTCTTCACTCATCTTACTCTCTCCTTCCACCCAACTTTATACACATACATTTATCTAGGTGGTCTTTCTTCACTCATCTTACTCTCTCCTTCCACCCAACTTTATACACATACATTTATCTAGGTGGTCTTTCTTCACTCATCTTACTCTCTCCTTCCACCCAACTTTATACACATACATTTATCTAGGTGGTCTTTCTTCACCCATCTTACTCTCTTCTTCCACCCAACTTTATACACATACATTAGCACAAATGCTATCTTTGGTGTGACATACACAGTTTTTATGTAATATGTGTTTATGGAGCACATATTGCCTTCTCTCTTTTTTTTTTTTTTTTTTTTTGAGATGAAGTCTGGCTCTGTTGCCCAGGCTGGAGTGCAGTGGTGCAATCTCGGCGGCTCACTGCAAGCTCCGCCTCCCGAGTTCATGCCGTTCTCCTGCCTCAGCGCCCCCGAGTAACTGGGACTACAGGCGCCAGCCACCACGCCCGGCTAATTTTTTTTGTATTTTTAGTAGAGACGGGGTTTCACTGTATTAGCCAGGATGGTCTAGATCTTCTGACCTCGTGATCCGCCCACCTCAGCCTCCCAAAGTGCTGGAATTACAGGCGTGAGCCCAGCGCCTGGCCTATTGCCTTCTCTTTTTAAAAAATATCTTGACGTGTCGTTGTACAACCACCTGAAAAGATCATTCTGGGTTTATATGCTTAGTAGTGTCCATTTGCAGGCAGTAATAATCTCACTTGACATCTAGAGAGTACTACAGTTTGCAAACCACTTACATAAAGAATTCACTCTCATAATTGTCCACCAATTCTCTAAGAATGATGAATGCCACTGGAGGGATTAAGTGTGTCAAAACCAGAATTTTGCTGGTGTTCCTATGTGTTTTCCATGACATGGAACCAGAGATACTGCTGCACTGTACTGAAATCAGTTGGGCTCATACCGCTCCGGAACAGAATCACAGGGATTAAAGCAGAGCTCTTTTCCTTCTTCCATTAAGTTGATCTCTACAGTAGATGATAGGACATTTTGAATTTTGTGTGTTGAGACTTGAAAAAACTATGTGCTAAATCAAAGGTAATTCTGGCCCTCATTTCTTCTTCTGTACTGAAATCATTGTGTAATTCTGGAACGACTTGTACAGGAGCCCAAAACCTGTTGGCAGTTAGCTCATGTTTTCAAAGTGAAAACAAATGCTTATCCCTGTTTCCTCTGCAGCTGTCTTTTCTGGGATTGTGTTGTTCTACCTCCTTGATTATAGGCTTAAAAGAAAATCCAGAGAAATAGTCTAGTTGGGGAGTAACCTTCAGGGATCTGACTTCTCGAATTCAGACAGTTTATCAGCTTTCTCTTGTATATATTATTTGGTCTGGTAGAAATAAGCAGAGGTGTATTTGAATTGAGGAAATAAAAAACGGATTCCAAACTATTTTTAACCTCAGTTTTATCATGTTCCAGTCCCCAGAAATAGAACCAGTCTGACAAAATGTTGCTTAGTAGTTGTCTTTAAGTGGTTTTTCTTAGTTAATAGCTAATAATGATTTGTAATTAGCAAATAATTTGAATGTAAATAGATTCTTCTACACTGCCTACCAATGCTTGAAAACAATTTGTTCTCTTAAATAGCCTACAAATTACCCAGGCAGTCTTGATGATACTGTTGATTTGTTTGGGAAAAAAAAAAAAAATTCTGTATATGAAGTAAAAAGGGAACTTTAGCTCTACCTGAATTCCCTACTCGAATTGTGACATATTTTGAAGCAATGAACTCCAAGTTTATGTCGTATTAATATTACTGGCACTGTTCGGCAGTCAATACATGAAAAAAATATATGTTCTGGAAGAGAATTGAGAAAGTGCCTTAAAGAGTAACTAGATGCCTCCAAAAAATTCTTAAGCCTAGTAGGTTTGCCAATATTCCTTACAATTTCCTGTGACAGCGTCCTCAGAATGGAAGGTGAAGAAACCTGAGAAACAGAAATACCTTAGGAAATGATGAATCTGGATGAGAAAAAGGAGAGAAGGGTCTGGATGGGATCTTTGCCATGGTGAAAGAAGGTAGTAACAGTGGAAATGGGCAAAGGTGGGGGAGTGATAGAAAAATTTTAGAAGGCAGATGAGTGGAATTTGGTGAGACATTATGTGTGTAATTTGAAGAAGGATGAAAGATAATTCTATGATTTGGGACTGAGTCCATCATTTGTCAAATATTTGCTAACCATCACAAAAGCGAACCAGAGGAAAAATAAGATTGTTCGACCTTGAATTTCTCACACCCTTGGCAAAAGAACTCAGCACAGTTGTTAGCAATGAAGGGCTAATTTTGTTAATTTTGTAGACAGAATTTGATACACTCATACACTAATATTATAACTTGAATATGAATAAAGATCTAACTTTTGATATTCATCCCACAAGAATGAGAAATGAACTCACAGACTGACATTTCTAAAGTGAGGTGGACTTTCTACTTGCTTCCTTATGGAGAAACTGAGGGCCACCTAATCACCAGGATTCATGGGCAGTGTCAGGCTGGAAAATCTTCAGCTCCCACCAATGACCACATGTTTATATATGGTTTTGCTTCAGCCTAAATGACTGTGTTAAGTAAAATTGATAGGAGGCCATTGGTTTGAACAGAGCTCTTGCACTAGGCCAAATAGACCAAACCAAAATGGAGTTACTCGTGCTGAAATTCCCTGCCACCAAGGCAAAACTAAGGTGTTTATCTGACCTTCCAAAATATCCGAAGAGATAATAGACACAACCTCAAACAGGCCTGTTTCAGCTGGCATGATATGGAAGTATCCTGCATGTTAACCTTTACCAGGAACTTAATTTTGAAATAACCAATCTGCTTTTGTTCTGTTTCTGCTTTCCTCAGCGCTTTTCTGTCACTATAAAGTCAAATCTTCCTGTTAAGCTCATGGGAACATTCGTGCTATTCTATGGAATGAGCTATTGACAAGTTCTAGAATCACAAATAAAAGCCAATTAAAATCTTTAAATTTGTCGTAATTTTGTCTTTTGACATCTGAAATGCATTTTCATTTGTAGGGTCTCAGAAAATGTTACTGCAAAATGAAGTCCTCAGAAGCAGCTCTCTCTCTGACCTTCTCCAAACCTCCTGTCTCTGGTCCTTCATTTCCACCCCTCTCCTCCTCGCCGCCGCCACCAGGCTGGCCATGGATACTAGACTTCCTCTTCCTCAAGGCAGGTCATGGAAACCAGAATCCCTTTCCCCAAAGCCAGTCACAAAGCATCAAATATTACTTTTACTTCCCCCAATTCCTCTCCGGCCTTTCTGTGTAAACCGTATAGAAATTATCTGACCTACCTTATTTGAGTGTAGGTCATAACCCTCCCATTCCAGAGAAGACCCTGCCCCATACCCAGATGGAATGATGGAATACTGCACAGAGTCCAGGAAGGATCTAAACAGGCCTTGCTGGGCTTCCTCATAGTCTATTAGCATTAGATCATACCCTTTTTGTCTAATTATATTTCTACAGGGCTGTCCATACTTTATTGAACCTAAGTATAAAAATGGACAATTTCCCCCTCTATCTTTGGGTGTTCATTCTGAAGTCTCCTGTGTCACATAAAACAAGATCTGATAAGTGTGCATGCCTTTTCTCCTGTTAATCTGCCTTTCTTCAGTGATTTTCACCAAACCTTCAGAGAGAGAAGGAAAAGTTTTCCCCTGACCCCCACACTCCTGCTACCCTGTTTTCCTGGTGAGTTTCTACTCAACATTCTAGACCCAGTACCAGTACTATTACGATTTTATCTCTGCAAGTTTCCCTACCACCTAAACATAATTGAATGTCCACTCATCACCTTTTCCCTGGCACTTACTATACCTCAGATGTAACATTTATCACATGTGTATTACTATAGTTGGTTTTAAGTTTTTTGAATAAGTAATACCTTTGTAGGGTTTACATGTTTAAGTGGCCATCTCCTTCTAATCCTTATTTAACATCTGAGCAGATCCTACTTTGTAGTTCCTGTTCTCAAATAGCCATTGTAATTGTTTTTTGTGTCCTTCCAACATTTCTTTCTGAACAAATAAGCGAATTCAAATATACTCTTATTTTTCCTCCTTTCCTGCCACCCACCACAATATACCATACTATATCCACTGTCCCTCGTCTCTTCACTTTATATTCCCGGAAGGTATTTCCATGTCAGTCTATAGGAAGAGCTTTCATATTTTTATTTTCAGCTGTGTTCTATTATATGGAATGTACCATGGAGTGTTTAACTTGTCCACTAGGGATTAATTCATTTGCCTGTTATGAAGTTATTTCCAGTATTTGGTATGAGAAACAGTGCTACAAACATTGTTTGGTATATATATATCTGATTAACAGTGATAGATATTGCCAAATTGCCCTCCAGCAGATTTGAAAGATTTTGTACTCCTAAAAGAAACATATGGGAATCTCTGATTTCATAGCCTTGTCAACAGAATATGTTATTTAACTTTTGCACTTTTGCGAATTTTGTATGTTAAAATTGGCATCTCTTATTCACATTTCTTTTATTATAAATAAGGTTAAATATCTAGCATCTTTTCCATGAACTCACTGTGCACATTTATCCAATTTTCTATTTGATTTATCCAGTTTTCTATTTGATTATTGGGTTTTTTTCCCTCCAATTTCTAGTAGGCTTTCATATATTAAGAAGAATTATTGAATTTTCTCTACTGTGTCAGCTGCAATTATTGTTGCTAGTTTGTCTGGTATCATTTGTATAGTACTAGTTTGTCGCTGATGCATTTTTTGTTGTTTAATTTCATCTAGAAGTTTTTTATTTTAATATTCAAATATGCAAATTTATCAATTTTTTCCTTTATGATTCCTTTATGTGGATTTTGAATTATAGTTTGAATCATAGTTTGAAAGATTTTTTTCATTCTAAGCTCATAACAGATTAGTCCTTATTTTTCCTAGTGATTATATTGTTTAATTTTTTCTTTTAAACATTTCATTAATTGGAAATGTATCAAAGTTTAGTAAGTAAGAGTTATGAATCTGGATCACTAATATTTTATTAGCCCATCTTTTCCCTGATGATTTGAAATGTTCTCTGCATTTTATATAGTATTGAGCCAGATGCATCGGTGTTGTTTCTGGGTTTTCTGTTTCATTGATAGGTCTATCTAGGCATCACTACCACACTGCTTTAATTATTAATGCTTTGTGTTATGTTTTAATATCTTTTGATCGTATTATATCTATTAATATCTTTTAATATCTTTCACTATTTCTTTTCTTTTTCTGCAAGTCCCTGAAATTCTAAAACTTTGAATCAATTTTCTAGTTCCAAAAAGAAAATCCTAATATTGTTTCACTGGAATCACATTAATTTTATAAATAAACTCATGGAGACCTGACGTATCTCTCCAATGTTGCATCTGCCAAGGGAAGGACAAGGTGTGTCTTTATTTGTTTTTTTTTTTTTTATACTTTATGTTCTAGGATACATGTGCACAACATGCAGGTTTGTTACATATGTATACATGTGCCATGTTGGTGTGCTGCACCCATTAACTTGTCATTTACATTAGGTATATTGCCTATTGCAATCCCTCCCCCCTCCCCTGACCCCACAACAGGCCCCGGTGTGTGATGTTCCCCTTCGTGTGTCCAAGTGTTCTCATTGTTCAATTCCCACCTATGAGTGAGAACATGTGGTGTTTGGTTTTCTGTTCTTGCAATAGTTTGCTGAGAATGATGGTTTCCAGCTGCATCCACGTCCCTACAAAGGACAAGAACTCATCCTTGTTATGGCTGCATAGTATTCCATGGTGTATATGTGCCACATGTACTCAATCCATTCTGTCATTTGGGTTGATGGACATTTGGGTTGGTTCCAAGTCTTTGCTATTGTGAATAGTGCCGCAATAAACATATGTGTACGTGTGTTTTTATATCATCATGATTTATAATCCTTTGGGTATATACCCAGTAATGGGATGGCTGAGTCAAATGGTATTTCTAGTTCTAGATCCTTGAGGAATCACCACACTGTCTTCCACAATGGTTGAACTAGTTTACAGTCCCACCAACAGTGTAAAAGTGTTCCTATTTCTCCACATCCTCTCCAGCACCTGTTTTTTCCTGACTTTTTAATGATTGCCATTCTAACTGGTGTGAGATGGTATCTCATCGTGGTTTTGATTTGCATTTCTCTGATGGCTAGTGATGATGAGCCTTTTTTCATGTGTCTGTTGGCTGCATAAATGTCTTCTTTTGAGAAGTGTCTGTTCATATCCTTTGACCACTTTTTGATGGGGTTGTTTTCTTCTTGTACATTTGTTTGAGTTCTTTGTAGGTTCTGGATATTAGCCCTTTGTCAGATGAGTAGATTGCAAAACTTTTCTCCCATTCTATAGGTTGCCTGTTCACTCTGATGGTAGTTTCTTTTGCTGTGCAGAAGCTCTTTAGTTTAATTAGATCCCATTTGTCAATTTTGGTTTTTGTTACCATTGCTTTTGGTGTTTTAGACGTGAAGTCCTTGCCCATAACCTATGTCCTGAATGGCATTGCCTAGGTTTTCTTATAGGGTTTTTATGGTATTAGGTCTAACATTTAAGTCTCTAATCCACCTTGAATTAATTTTTGTATAAGGTGAAAGGAAGGGATCCAGTTTCAGCTTTCTACTTATGGCTAGCCAGTTTTCCCAACATCATTTATTAAATAGGGAATCTTTTCCCCATTTCTTGTTTTTGTCAGGTTTGTCAAAGATCAGATGGTTGTAGATGTGTGGTATTATTTCCGAGGGCTCTGTTCTGTTCCATTGGTCTATGTCTCTGTTTTGGTACCAGTACCATGCTGTTTTGGTTACTGTAGCCTTGTAGTATATAGTTTGAAGTCAGGTAGGGCGATTCATCTGGCTTTGTTCTTTTGGCTTACGACTGTCTTGGCAATGTGGGCTCTGTTTCGGTTCCATATGAACTTTAAAGTAGTTTTTTTCCAATTCTGTGAAGAAGGTCATTGGTAGCTTAATGAGGATGGCATTGATCTGTAAATTACCTAGGACAATATGGCCATTTTCACAATATTGATTCTTCCTATCCATGAGCATGGAATGTTCTTCCATTTGTTTGTGTCCTCTTTAATTTCCTTGAGCAGTGGTTTGTAGTTCTCCTTGAAGAGGTCCTTCACATCCCTTTTAAGTGGTATTCCTAGGTATTTTATTCTCTTTGAAGCAATTGTGAATGGGAGTTCACTCATGATTTGGCTCTCTGTCTGTTATTGGTGTATACAAATGCTAGTGATTTTTGCACATTGATTTTGTATCCTGAGACTTTGCTGAAGTTGCTTATCAGCTTGAGGAGATTTTGGGCTGAGATGATGGGGTTTTCTGTATATACAATCATGTCATCTGCAAACAGGGACAATTTGACTTCCTCTTTTCCTGATTGAATATCTTTATTTCTTTCTCTTCCCTGATTGCCCTAGCCAGAACTTCTAACACTATGTTGAATAGGAGTGGTGAGAGAGGGCATCCCTGTCTTGTGCCAGTTTTCAAGGGGAATGCTTCCAGTTTTTGTCCATTCAGTATGATATTGGCTATAGGTTTGTCATAAATAGCTCTTATTATTTTGAGATACGTTCCATCAATACTGAATTTATTGAGAGTTATTAGCATGAAGGGCTGTTGAATTTTGTCAAAGGACTTTTCTGCATCTATTGAGATAATCATATGGTTTTTGTCTTTGGTTCTGTTTATATGCTGGATTATATTTATTGATTTGCATATGTTGAACCAGTCTTGCATTCCCAGGGATAAAGCCCACTTGACCATGTTGGATAAGCTTTTCGATGCGCTACTGAATTTGGTTTGCCAGTATTTTATTGAGGATTTTTGCATCGATGTTCGTCAGGGATATTGTTCTAAAATTCTCTTTGTTTGTTGTGTCTCTGCCAGGCTTTGGTATCAGGATGATGTTGGCCGCATAAAATGAGTTAGGAAGGATTCCCTCTTTTTCCACTGATTGGAATAATTTCAGAAGGAATGGTATCAGCTCCTCCTTGTACCTCTGGTAGAATTTGGCTGTGAATCTGTCTGGTTCTGGACTTTTTTTGGTTGTTAGGCTAGTAATTATCGCCTCAATTTCAGAGCCTGCTATTGGTCTATTCAGGGATTCAACTTCTTCCTGGTTTAGTCTTGGGAGAGTGTGTGTGTCCAGGAATTAATCCATTTCTTCTAGGTTTTCTAGTTTATTTGTATATAGGTTTTTATAGTATTCTCTGATGCTAGTTTGTATTTCTGTGGGGTTGGTGGTGATATCCCCTTTATCATTTTTTGTTGTGTCTATTTGATTCTTCTCTCTTTTCTTCTTTATTAGTCTTGCTAGCGGTCTATCAGTTTTGTTGATCTTTTCAAAAAAAAACAGCTCCTGGATTCATTGATTTTTTTGAAGGGTTTTTTGTGTCTCTATCTCCTTCAGTTCTGCTCTCATCTTACTTATTACTTGCCTTCTGCTAGCTTTTGAATGTGTTTGCTCTTGCCTCTCTAGTTCTTTTAATTGTGATGTTAGGATGTCAATTTTATGTCTTTCCTGCTTGCTCTTGTGGGCATTTAGTGCTATAAATTTCCCTCTACACACTGCTTTAAATGTGTCCCAGAGATTCTGGTATGTTGTATCTTTGTTCTCATTGGTTTCAAAGAACATCTTTATTTCTGCCTTCATTTCGTTATGTACCCAGTAGTCATTCAGGAGCAGGTTGTTCAGTTTCCATGTAGTTGAGCGGTTTTGATTGAGTTTCTTAGTCCTGAGTTCTAGTTTGATTGCACTGTGGTCTGAGAGACAGTTTGTTATAATTTCTGTTCTTTTACATTTGCTGAGGAGTGCTTTACTTCCAACTATGTGGTCAATTTTGGAATAAGTGCTATGTGGTGCTGAGAAGAACGTATATTCTGTTGATTTGGAGTGGAAAGTTCTGTAGATGTCTATTAGGTCTACTTCGTGCAAAGCTGAGTTCAGTTCCTGGATATCCCTGTTAACTTCCTGTCTCATTGATCTGTCTAATGTTGACAATGGGGTGTTAAAGTCTCCCATTATTATTGTGTGGGAGTCTAAGTCTCTTCGTAAGTCTCTAAGGACTTGCTTTATGAATCTGAGTGCTCCTGTATTGGGTGCATATATATTGAGGATAGTTAGGTCTTCTTGTTGAATTGATCCCTTTACCATTATGTAATGGCATTCTTTGTCTCTTTTGATCTTTGTTGGTTTAAAGTCTGTTTTATCAGAGACTAGGATTGCAACCCCTGCCTTTTTTTGTTTTCCATTTGCTTGGTAGATCTTCCTCCATGCCTTTGTTTTGAGCCTATGTGTGTCTCTGCTTGTGAGATGGGTATCCTGAATGCAAACTGATGGGTCTTGACTCTTTATCCAATTTCCCAATCTGTGTCTTTTAATTGGAACATTTAGCCCATTTATATTTAAGATTGATATTTTTATGTGTGAACTTGATCCTGTCATTATGATGTTAGCTGGTTATTTTGCTCATTAGCTGATGTAGTTTCTTCCTAGCATCGATGGGCTTTACAATTTGGTATGTTTGTGCAGTGGCTGGTACCAGTTGTTCCTTTCCATGTTTGGTGCTTCCTTCAGGAGCTCTTGTAAGGCAGGCCTGGTGATGACAAAATCTCTCAGCATTTTCTTTTCTATAAAGGATTTTATTTCTCCTTCACTTATGAAGCTTAGTTTGGCTGGATATGAAATTCTGGGTTGAAAATTCTTTTCTTTAAGAATTTTGAATATTGGCCCCCTACTCTCTTCTGGCTTGTAGAGTTTCTACTGAGAGATCCGCTGTTAGTCTGATGGGCTTCCCTTTGTGGGTAACTCGACCTTTCTCTCTGGCTGCCCTTAACATTTTTTCCTTCATTTCAACATTGGTGAGTCTGACAATTATGTGTCTTGGAGTTGCTCTTCTTGAGGAGTATCTTTGTGGTGTTCTCTGTATTTCCTGAATTTGAATGTTGGCCTACCTTGCTAGGTTGGGGAATTTCTCCTGGATAATATCTTGCAGAGTGTTTTCCAACTTGGTTGCATTCTCCCTGTCACTTTAAGGTACACCAATCAGACGCAGATTTGGTCTTTTCTCATAGTCCCATATTTCTTGGAGACATTGTTCATTTCTTTTTACTCTTTTTTCTCTAAACTTCTCTTCTCACTTCATTTCATTCATTTGATCTTCAATCACTGATACCCTTTCTTCCAGTTGATTGAGTTGGTTACTGAAGCTTATGCATTTGTCACGTATTTCTCGTGTCATGGTTTTCATCTCTATCAGGTCATTTAAGGACTTCTCTACATTGGCATTTCTAGTTAGCCATTCATCAAATCGTTTTTCAAGGTTTTTAGCTTCTTTGCTCTGGGTTTGTAATTCCTCCTTTAGCTCAGAGAAGTTTGATTGTCTGAAGCCTTCTTCTCTCAACTCGTCAGAGTCATTCCCCATCCAGTTTTGTTCCATTGCTGGCGAGGAGCTGCATTCCTTTGGAGGGGAAGAGGCACTCTGATTTTTAGAATTTCCAGCTTTTCTGCACTACTTTTTCCCCATCTTTGTGGTTTTAGCTATCTTTGGTCTTCAATGATGGTGACGTACAGATGGGGTTTTGGTGTAGATGTCCTTTCTGTTTGTTATTTTTCCTTCTAACAGTCAGGACCCTCAGCTGCAGGTCTGTTGGAGTTTGCTCAAGGTCTACTCCAGACCCTGTTTGGCTGCTATCAGCAGCAGAGGCTGCAGTAGAGTGAGTATAGCTGAACAGCAAATGTTGCTCTCTGATTGTTCCTCTGGAATCTTCATCTCGGAGGTGTACCCGGCTGTGTGAGGTGTGAGGTGTCAGCCTGCCCATAGTGGAGGATGTCTCCCAGTTAGGCTACTCAGGGGTCAGGGACCCACTTGAGGAGGCAGTCTGTTCATTCTCACATCTCAAACTCCATGCTGGGAGAACCACTACTCTCTTCAAAGCTGTCAGACAGGGACATTTACATCTCCAGAGGGTTCTACTGCCTTTTGTTTGGCTATACCCTGTCCTCAGAGGTGGAGTCTACAGAGGCAGGAAGGCCTCCTTGAGCTGCCGTGGGCTCCACCCAGTTTGGTGGGCTCCACCTAGTTCGAGCTTCCCTGCTGCTTTGTTTACCTACTTAAGCCTCAGCAATGGCGGACGCCCCTCCCCCAGCCTCGCTGCTGCCCTGCAGTTAGATCTCAGACTGCTGTGCTAGCAATGAGGGAGGCTCCCTGGGCATGGGACCCTCCAATCCGAGTGTGGGATATAATCTCCTGGTGTGCCGTTTGCTAAGACCCTTGGAAAAGTGCAGTATTAGGGTGGGAGTGACCCAATTTTCCAGGTGTTGTGTGTCACGGTTTCCCTTGGCTAGGAAAGGGAATTCCCTTCCCCCTTGCACTTTCAGGGGAAGTGATGCCTTGCCCTGCTTCAACTCTCCCTTGGTGGGCTTCACCCACTGTCCTGTAACCACTGTCTGACACGCCCCAGTGAGATGAACCTGGTACCTCAGTTGGAAATGCAGAAATCACCTGTTTTCTGTGTTGATCACGCTGGGAGCTGGAGGCTGGAGCTGTTCCTATTCGGCCATCTTGGCACCGGCCTCCGTCTTTTCATGTTTTTAAAGTCTCTATGGTGTTTCTCATGTAGTTTATTCAGTATATTCCTAAGAATCTTACCAATTCTTTTTTTTTTTTTTTTTGAGACGGAGTTTCACTCTTATCACCTACGCTGGAGTGCGATGCAGCGATCTTGGCTCACTGCAACCTCCCCACCCAGGTTCAATTGAAGAAATCTTATCTTTTTCTTGTAATTATACATGACATCTCTTTTTCATTACAACAGTTAACCTAAATGCCAACTGTGTATATGTGAACTACTGATGTATTCTAATAATTTTGTATCCAAACTTATTACTTCTATTCACATAGCTTTCTTTTCTTTTCTTTTCTCTCTTTCCTTCCTTCCTTCCTTCCTTTCTCTCTCTCTCTCTCTCTCTCTCTCTTTCTTTCTTTCTTTCTTTCTTTCTTTCTTTCTTTCTTTCTTTCTTTCTTTCTTTCTTTCTTTCTTTCTTCTTTCTCTTTCTTTCTTTCTTTCTTTTCTTTCCTTCTTTCTTTCTTTTTTTTGAGACAGTCTCTCTCTATTGCTCAGGCTGGAGTGCAGTGGTGCAATCTCAGCTCACTGCAACCTGCACCTCCCAGGCTCAAGTAATTCTCCTGCCTCAGCCTCCTGAGTTGCTGGGATTACAGGCACGTACCACCATGACCAGCTAATTTTTGTATTTTTAGTCAAGACGGGGTTTCACCATGTTGGCCAGGCTGGTCTCAAACTCCTGACTTCAAGTGATCCACCCACCTTGGCCTCCCAAAGTGCTGGGATAACAGGCATGAGCCACCACACCCGGCCTACACATAGCTTTATTTTCATGATTGTTTCAAATAGTTTGGAGAGTAGTATCACAAGAACAATGTTGAGTATTACTGATGCTGGTCATCTGCCTTGTTCTTGACTCTAAAGTGAATGTGTCTGAACTTTTCCATCAAGCATAAGAGTGGCTTTAAATGCTGAAATGAAAGTGTAATGTGTCATGTTAAAAAAAGATGGATTGTTCTGAAATAAAAAATTGTTGAAATTTATCAAATTCTTTTTTAGCATATACAGAAATATTCACAATTTTTTTTCTTAGCTTTATTAATACACTAAGAAAAGTTTTGGAAGCTTTACTTCTTTTTCTTACTTCCTGGATCAGTTTAAATGGTACTGGAATAATCTGTTCTGAACAGTTTTGGTAGAATTCAAAATGAAATCATTCTGGCCTGGTATATTTGAGAAGCTAGCTTCTTTATGTTTCTTTTGTTTGTTTGTTTGTTTCAGTATCTTGCTCTGTCACACAGGCTGAAGTGCAGTGGTGTGATCTCAGCTCACTGCAACCTCTGCCTCCCAGGTTCAAGCAATTCTCTTGCCTCAGCCTCCAGAGTAGCTGGGACTACAAGCGCAAGCCACCAGCCCCAGCTAATTTGTATTTTTAGTCAAGACGGGGTTTCACCATGTTGGTCAGGATGGTCTCGAACTACTGACCTCAAGTGATCCACCTGCCTCAGCCTCCCAAAGTGCTAGGATTACAGGGGTGAGCCACCATGCCGGGCCTTCTATAAACATCTATGGAAATGTTCTGTTTGTAATTCCTAAGACTTATGTCCATTTTAATAAGATGTTCACATATGTGTAAACCATTGAAAACAAGTGATTGATGATTGTTTCCTAAAATATCTTGAGATTTAATGGTTATTTCTACATAAAAACTTATATTGGGTTGGTTGGCACATTTTCCACTTCTCTCCTGCCCCCTACCTCATCACTATCTGGTTATTCCTTAATTAGGATAGTTGATATTACATACTTTTTTCAAAAAAAAAACTATGATTAAATTTTTAACCCTATGAATTTTTTTTGATTTTCTAACTTATTTGTATCTGCTTTATCTGTTTATTTCTTCCTTTTGTCTTCTTTTATTGTTCCATTTATTGTTTCATTTGGATTATTTATTATTTTCTCTAAATGTTGTGATTTGGTTGTTTTTCACTTTACAATTTCAGTTGAGGTATTTAATGCTATACATTTGCCCTTGAGTATGGCCTCTCGCTATATGCCGTAGCTTCTTACAGGTACTGTCAACTTTATTAATATTTCCTTGGTATTCTGCATATCCAGCTTGAATTTCCTCTTTTATCCAAGAGTTGTTTAAAGGAAACTGTTTACATTTTTCCATGAATAGTTAAATTTTTAGATGTTTTGTTATTAATTTCTAGTTGTATTGCATTATAATTAGAAAATGTTGTTATGGACTGTAAATTTGTGTCCTTCCAAACTTTCTATGTTGAACCTCTAATCTCCAACATGATAGTATTTGGAGGTGGAGACTTTGGAAAATAATTAGGTTTATTTGAGGTCTGGAGGTTGGGGTCCTCATGGAGATTAGTGTCCTTATAAGAAGCTACCAGAGAGTTAGCATGTGCTCCCTCTCTCTCTCTTCCTCTCTCTCTCTCTGTCTCACTCTGTCATTTGAGGACACAGCAAGAAGATGGCCATCTGCAAATTAGAAAGAGAGTTCTCACCAGGAACTGAATCAGTAGGCATCTTGATCTTGGACTTCTCAACCTCCACAACTTTAAGAAATAAATGGCTGCTGTTTAAACCTCCTGGCCTATGATCCTGTGGTATAGCAGCCTAAGCTGACTAACAGAGTTGTTTTCTGTACTTTTTGAAATGTATTAAAGTTTTCCACATGGTATAATGTATGATAAATTTTTATAATGATGCTGTGGAAAACCATGTATATTATATATTTCAGAGTGCAGAATTTAATATATAAATCATAGCAACTTTATTATTCACATTATGTAAACCTTCTATATCAACATTTGTCTACTCGATCTGACATATGTTAAGGGAAGTGAATTTCAATGACTTCCTTTGTGTTTCTGTCTCTTTTTCCTTGTCTTTCTTGTTTTCTACTTTATGACCTTAGCTACTGTGCTATTCTTACTAATTCTAAGAATCTAGTTGTATATTCTTTCTTTTTCTTTTTAATAGTCAAATAACCAGTAGATGTTAAAGGTTGTTTTCTTTCTTTCTGGTACTTACAATTTTTTTTCTTTGTCTTACACTAGCTATACCCAGAAAAAAAGAGGTGACATGGCCTTGTAGCATTTTTCATGACTATAAAGGAAATTTCTACCACTCCCCATTATTAAGAATCATGGCCAAGAGCAGTAACTCACTCACTCCTATAATCCTATTGCTTTTGGTGGCTAGGCTGGGAAGATTGTATTAGGCCAGGAGTTCGAAGCTGGAGTGAACTATGATCACTCCACTGCACTCCAGCCCAGGTGTCAGAGCAAGACCCTGTCCCCACCCCACCCCCCCAAAAAAGCATCATGTTTACTATGGTTGTTGGCAGATGTCTAGAAGATTAAATAACATTTATTTTTTCCTTAGTGTGGTAAAAGGGTTTTTTTAAGCAAAAATGGATATTAGCTTTTATTAAAATTTTTTTGCTTTTATTGATCCACTTGTATTTTTTTAAATAGGTTGCATTCTGTATTTTCTTCTCTCTGAACTTTTCCCACCCTTCTCCCCTACCTTCCACAAACAATTTTTGATTGAATTGCTTTGTTTCCTGTTCCATTTCTTTCTTCATGAATTTCTATTTTTTATTTTGTTCCTTATTTTTCTAGAAAAGATCCTTAATATACACTTTATAAAAGGATATGTGAGAAGTCATTGCATATCCAAAAATGCCTTTACTATCACATTTGACCGATATTTTGACTGGGTATAAAATTTTAACTTGAAGATAATTTTCCTTCAGTGCATTAAGGAGCCACCTTCACCCATCCTCCACTTCCTGGATCCTGCCACACTGATGATGAGATTTCTTTTGCTAGCTTTGTGCTCATTCCTTTGTAGCTGCATTTTTTTTTTTTCTTTTAAATCTGGAAACATTTGGGAGATGGTAATTTTGAGTATTATCATTTTCTCTGTGCTTTTTATGCTTTGATGTTATTATTTAATGCATTAATTTATATGAGCTCTTTCAAATTAAATTTGTATTTTCAGAGGTCTCTTCTCATTCTTTCTTAATCATCCCAGATAGCTTTCTATGCTCCCAGGTTCTCAAATACCATCTATACCTTGATGATACCTGCAATGCAATGATTGTTAATATCCCCTCAAAATTTACATGCTGAAATCCTAGCCTCCAAAATGATGCTATCAAGAGGTGGGTCCTTTGGAATGTGTTAGGGTCATAAGAGCAAAGTCCTTGAGAATGGGATTAGTCCTTTTACAAACAGAGCCCAGAGATGTCCCTCATCCATTATGCCATGAAAGAGCACAGCAAAAGAGACAGCCACCTATCAGTCCTTTTATGCATTCCTTAACAAAAGTATGATGCATAAGAGATGAATCTTCAGAGATGTATTTCTCCAATGGATTATAATTTCAGTGAGAGAAGAGGCCATGCCTGTCTGGCATTCCAGTCTCAAACATGACTGCAGAAGGGTAATGAGAACTCAAAGAACAGTTCTTGAATGAGTGAAAGACTGATAAGTCTTGCAAAAGTAGGTAACTTCTCTGTTTTTGATACAGGTGACGATGAACGTGGGTTTCTATCAGTCAGAAAATGGGCCCTCATTAGACATTGAATCTGCTGGGACATTGGTCTTTGACTTCCCAGTCTCTACAACTGTGAGAGCTGAATTTCTGTTGTTTATAAGCCTCCCACTCTATGGTATTTTGTTACAGAAGCCTGAATGAATAAGCTAAGACAATACCTTTGGGGGCACTTTCCCCTGAACTCAAAACTCATGTTTTAACAACCTACTCAAAATAGTAGAAAGTACAGTAGTAACATTAATTGAAAATGGAGTATAGGCCAACGAGTCTGTTTTGCAAGTGTTTTACAGGAATTCTATCATTTAATCTTCCCAACATCCCTATTGTTATCTCTGTTTTATACATGAGGTACTGTAACGCCCAGAGAGATTAAGTAATTTGCCCCTGGTCAGAGCTGGTAATTGACAGAGTGAGATCTCAATCCACGTCTGATTTCACAACCATGGTCTTTATCACTGTGCTACGCTGTCTCCTTCCTTATCTTCACTTACTTAACCTACAACCTTCTTATACTTGTCATGTCTCAAATATGACCCATCTTCTTTGCCCCCAAATAATGCCCCTCTTAAGTTGTCTCTTTCTATCCAGCTTAATTAATACTCTCTGAAGTTGTTCCATCTGGATTTGGATCCTGCCTCCACCATTTGCAAATTATGTGATTCCAGGAAAGTTACCTAACTAGAGCATGCACCTCACTTTTTTCATCTGTAAAGTGAAAATAATAATGTTATCTCATTCGTGGAGTTTTTGAAGATCAAATGCAAGGATACATATAGAGTGACTGGATGCAAAATAAATACTCAAGAATGGTATCATCCATTTGATTGTCCTTCTTGGTTCTGTTACTGTGCTTATCAAATTAATCTAAGATACATAATAATATGACATCCTAAATAAGTTTCAAAACCAAACTTTGCCTAATCCCTCTGCCCATTCTATAGTAAGGACACATTATGTCCTTCCAGTAGTTCTTAAGAGTCTTCTCATCTTTGCTTCTACTCATGTTCCCTTCACTCCATTCGCTATAAGCAGCAAGAATAGTCTTAAGAAAACACAAATCTTTTCACATAGCTCTTGTGCTTAGACCCTTTAATGCATTCTCAATTTCATTTAAGATAATGTCAAAGATGTTCAGTGTGACTGACAAAGTCCTGAATGATCTGAGTCATACCTCCCGCTCCAATAACATTCCCCACTTTTCCTCTTTTTCTCCTGTTCACCTCATATTTACACTTCTTCACTTTTCTCAAGCATATTCTTATAGCATAATCCATTTTTAGTCCTACACTTTGGGCATGCTATCCTCTCTGTTTGCAATAGTTTTCCTCCCCATTGTTGTCCTTTCTACCAGATTTGAAGTCAAAAGTCCTTTTCTGCAGTATGATTCTCCTGAAAACTGACATTTAAATTGGATATCTCTTCAATTTTTTCCATACTGTGAACCTGTCTTACAATAATGTGTACTCATTGTTTTAAAATTACTCATTGACTTGTCTGTATTTCTCCAATGGATTATAATTTCAGTGAGAGAAGAGGCCATGCCTGTCTGGCATTCCAGTCTCAAACACGACTGCAGAAGGGTAATGAGAACTCAAAGAACAGTTCTTGAATGAGTGAAAGACTGATAAAGTCTTGCAAAAGTAGGTAACTTCTCTGTTTTTGATACAGGTGACGATGAACGTGGGTTTCTTTTTCTAAAGGAACCTAGAATCTGGGAGGTAAACACATGATATAGTGATTTCTCATTATATCCTAGGCACTACTCTAAGATCTATAGACACATTATCACATTTTATTCATATAAAATTCCTGTAAGATAGGTACTATTATTAATCCCATTTTAAACATGAGGAAACTGAGGACAGACAATTTCAGTAATGTACACAGTCAACCAGAGCAAGTTGCAGAGTTAGGATCTATACTAGGTGGATTAAAGCTTGAACTTACAGTCTTAACAGTGCACTAAATAAGATGAGTGATCACATCTACCATTACAATATCAAAAAATAGGATATTAAACGTTCTTTAAGTACCAGAACTGTGTTTTATTCAGTTCAAATTTGTTCATCTCACAAATTCTTTAACCTCTCTCAACCTCATGGCTCTGAGGTAACATCAAAATGAATAAAAGTTTTGGGGCCCTTAGCTCCAGCTATAGTCCATATTTTACTATTCTGTGCTTCCTCAGAACCCTTTGCCAAGGTCCTTTATATACTTGGCTCCAGATCATCTTTCCTGATTTAAACTTACTTGCATTTGTCCTCATTGGCTATTCAGAAATTGTCAACAGAATAAGTCCTCCAGAAATTGTTAAACCCTTTCATTCCTATCTATGTAGATATTTGATTTAGAAGAGAGACTTGCTCAGTAACCACTACAGTGCTTGGTTCAAATTCAAGAGACCATGAATTAGTATATTCTGAGCTGACATATGAAAGATCCAGAAAGAAAAGAGAGAAGAAACATGCTATTATAATTATTAGTACTAAAGTTTTTCATTAGTATAATCCTCTAGACTAAAATATTTACCTGTGTAATATGACTTGATATTAACAAAAGTATGATGCATAAAAGATGAATCTTCAGAGATGTTAAACAATCATAAATTTAAGTATTGATATAAGCTAAAAACAGGTACATGACTTTTTTGAGAGTATCTGGACTTTTTTCATCATTATTTCATTCTTTTCTGTTACAATCTTTGCACTTCCATTTCCTCTGGATTTTCTGATTTCTCCCATATACGATTTGGCAGGTTATTTTCTTATACTTCATTTTGACGTATGATTGATTTGTAAATTCAAGGGCAAGTAAAGAAGTTTGCATCTTTACCAACTTCCAGACTTTTGAATTTTGGTTTTATATACTGTAGTTAATTGCTGCCTTGTGTCAAATGCTTTTCTCACATCTATTGGCATTAATTTTTTAAAACATTTATATTTAACAAGGTAGACTTCACAAGTTAAGTGGATGCCAATTAACCCAAAATCTGAACTGACTTTTCAATGCAAGTCATTCCTATCAAATTATCATTCCTCTACAGATTGAGTAGATAGCTGTCAACACAATGGAGCCTAAGCATCAATTTTAAGCAATTTATTTTTTAAGTTTATAATATTAGTTTGATTGTGATTATATATCCCAAAGTTATATAATTTTGTGTCAATTACTAAGGAACTAGCTGAATTTTGTGTATTATTACATTTTAATCATCTTTATAATTAACATTTAATTTGTATCCTTTTCTCTTTGCTTTTCCATCTACAGAATGTATTTCTTTGAGTTTGTCACACAGAATTTAAGTGATTTTTCTGCCAATTAAATGACATTTTATTTTTCTAAGTGAATTGACTGCTGGGGAAATGGGCTCTGGAGATTAAAGGCCTGCTTATTAATAGAAAGAGCTTCCTCCCACACATAGATACATAAAGTTGCCTCAACTTTTCTTCCTTCCATCATGACCCATAGTCTTTCTGGGACAAGGGCTGCGATTTCACAGCCCGTTTTGAAAGTTGCTGAGGATGCTAACAACAGGGACTTTTATGCTTGAATTTCTGCTGCAAATCTTGCCTACTTGGACTCAGTCCACTAAGTCTGTAGAATTATCTGCAAAACAATGCAATAGGATATATACATTTTTGACTATTTGTATTAAAAATAAATCAGGACCTTGAACTGTGTAAAAAGCTAACACATTATCATGAAAACTCTGCATGAATACCGATAAAACATACTGGATGCCCTTTGACTCTTACAGTCCTTGTTCTCATCTTTTTGTTTATATCCATTTCTCTTTTCAATCAATTTGGAATAATTCTGCTTGAAGAATAATCTGATAGTAACTTCCTTTTTTCTAATTATATTATCCTAACATACACATTCAATCTTGTTTGGCTTCCATTAACAAAGATAAAAATATGTGACCAGAGGTTAGTAATGAAGGTTAGTTTTACATGAAATGAGGACCAGATAAAAGACCAGTACAATGTTATATATTTATGTCCTTCACATGATAGGCAGACATCAACCCTTGATGTCATGTTCAAATAAAGGACTTAAATATATGCATAGTGACAAATCACTTGGGAACAGCGGACAGAAGTTCAATGAGAGAATTCCCAATTGTATTAATTACTACAAACATTTATTGAATAAAATGTGCAGCACTTATAGAACATTTTTCCTATGGGATAAGTTGCCAATCCACACTTCGTTGTTGTTGCTGTATCAGCTCAGACTCTTTGAAGCTGGTCTTACTCATCCACTTTTTTAGCAGATCTACAGGGGTTATGTAAGTTGGCTAAACTCACTCAACTAGTAAGACATATAGAAAGGATGTAAACTACATTTATGAGATAACAAAGACTATGATTTTGTTTTTTATTACTGCAACTAGGACCCTCTGGTGATACAAAAGCTATGATAAAAAAACATTCATTCAAATATGACCCTCAAAGTGGTATTATTATTTGCAGTTAACTGTAACACTGAATCTTATTCTTCAAATGCAAACCATGGGCCTTGCAGAGCCTATATAGATGCTCTGTGGCACAGCACTTATTTAGTCTGTCTCTTTAACCTGATCCAAATGTGACATTAATAAATTGTTCTTTGTGAACTGAAAAGTCATAATTACTCAGAAAGGACATGCTTAATTGTCCTTTATCTTTAGCCTACCACTATACACATCCAACCAATCAGGTCAAAATTATCAATTCAATTTCCAAATAAATCATGGTATTTTTATTTACTATAGCATAACCTGGTCGGGCGTAGTGGCTCATGCCTGTAATCCTAGCACTTTGGGAGGCTGAGGTGGGTGGATCACTTGAGGTCAGGAGTTCAAGACCAGCCTGGCCAACATGGTGAAACCCCAATTAGCTGGGCATGGTGGTGGGCCCCTGTAATTCCAGCTACTTGGGAGGCTGAGACAGGAGAGTCGCTTGAACCCGGGAGACGGAGGTTGCAGTGAACTGAGATTGTACCACTGCACTCCAGCCTGGGTAAGAAGTGAGACTAGTCTTAAAATATAAAAATAAAAATAAATAAAAAATAAACAAATATAGCACAACCTGACTCTTCAATACAAGACATATACAATCAGGTAATAATTCTCAGTTCAGCTCCAAAAGAAAAAACTCATATTATTTTTATTTAACATAGCATAACCTGACTCTTCAACATCAGACATATATATTATATATATGTGTGTGTATATATGTATGTGTATAAACATATATGCAATATTAGTCTAATTATTTGACTAGTATGTGTATATACATATATATATACACATGTGTGTATGAACATGTAATATTAGTCTAATTGTTTGATGGTTAATGAACAATATTAAGTGATCTAAACTATCACCTTTCTCCTTTCATCTCCCTCATCAACTTAGTTCAATTGATAGAATAAAAATTAAAAGGAAACTTTAAGACAAACCTAGTAAGTAGACTTCTTAAGATCTATCCATTATTGATATTTGTTTCTTTTTCTTAGAAAGCTAAGATTCATTCATTGTGCAAGCCTTTATGAATACTGATTTCATAGGAGAGATTATTCTATGTAATGGAAGTACTGTGGTCATTAAGATAAGTCTCTGCTTTAGCGTAGTTCACTTTAGTCAAATGAATGATTGGACTTGGCCTGATGGCAAAAAAATAAATGCCTTAGAACGTTTTCCTGGCACTGAATAATAATTAATAGAGGTTTTACTTTGTAATAAAGTTTTTTAAGGCAACAGTAGCAAGAAGCTATCTAATCAAGAAGATTCAAATCAAGTTAAACATTTTAAATTGATATATTTATCATGCTATGGCTCAATATTATAAAATTCCTGTTTTATGTTGAAAATATGCATAAAGCAGTAATTGTAGATAATTTATATAAATAAAAATATCTACAGTACACTATTTTTTGACTTTAAAGCAGGCCAAGACAAGGTATAGCATAAAAAGACTGGTTACCAAAGGTAAAGAAAAGGTCTAAGAAAACAAGGGCTCTAAGTGGGCTTAAAGCTACATGGACTGAGGCAGAGTGGGTACATTCAGGAAGAAGTTTCCATATGGTACTTATGGCTGGAAGTAGGTAATAAGGAAAGTAAATTCCATAGAAACAAAGTCAAGTTACTATAGGCCTCATTATTGTACACATGTGAGAGTATTTGAAAAGAGGAAATTAAGCATTTTGAGATCTTAAAGAATGAACAAAGATAAAATTGTATGTTAATACAATGACATTATAGTAATTTACTTCCTTGGATAGTATCAGTACACTGACACATCATTAAAAACTGCAAGGAATTGTTTGGAAGGCAAAAGTAATACTACATGAGACTCCCCACAAATCTTGGTCACCCTACAATGACCAAAAACTTGATTGACTTTAAGAAATGTTCAGTTTCATGTTCTAAAAACATAGTTTTGAACTTTACTTCGTTTGCTTTTAACTAGATATGTGGTAGAAAACTCATACATTTCCAGGCTTCTTTTTTTTTTTTTTTTTTTTTTACCTGTAAATTAGGATAATAGTTGTATTTCAATTTTTGTAAAATTCTTGTGGAGATCAAATTTTTAAAATTGAGTTGAAAATTCTTTACAATCTATAAGTCAATTTTACAAAATATTCAATTTTCTTATATTGGTTTTTGAAGTCTATGCACTACAAGGCAGGTTAGTTCAACATTTCAATAAACATTTATTGACATTCACCATAATTATTGTACTCTGCTGAACACTAAAGAAATAACAAAGACCTGCATCCTGTCTTTGAGGAATTTGAAGCCTAATTTTAATATAATTTCAACAGTGATTTTCATGCTTCTGCAAACTTTTATAAAAACATACTGAGATGCCTTTTGACTGTGACATAGGATTGGATTTCCTATAGAAGGTTGCACTTTAGTTGACTTTTTAAAAAGTCAAAAAGAGTTACCAATTGAGAAAAAGGGAAAACATTCCAAGGAAACTGAAAAACCAAGAAACATTTACATGAAAAAGAGCTTGTTGTGTGCGAGAGAGGGGAAATAAGAGTATTTGCTGTAATTACATCATAAAATATTGAGTGGTATTCCCAATTAAGGAATATGGTGCCAGAGTAAATTAATTTAGGTAAGTGGTTTTATGACTGCATTTTTACAGTTGTTACTGTGATCACTTGTGAAAAGGAAACCAAAAAAAATGGGAATCCATGTTCCACCTCTGCAGCCACTTCCCCAAATAACACACACTTCAACACATTGAAAACATACAGGTCTGCTTTTCCCTAACTTTCAAATTGGGTTCCCATGCAAGAATTTACCTATACAAAGAGTTCCATAGTTTCATGACCAAGCGTATTATAAAAGAACCTAAGCTTAGTATATATTGTTTTACTTATTAATAGATTTATGGGTGCATTAAATCAAATCAGAAGTTAAGATGAAGGAGTAGATGTTAAAATATAATAATTATCATAATTATGACCATTTTAAGTATAAGATGCCTGTGCAATGTCAAAGTAGATTTTATAGATAGCAGACACAACTTTTTATAAGATTTGTAAAATTTAGGGGACAGATCAGAAGTAAAGATATATGTTGAGAAGTTACCAGCATCGGGGAGGAAATAAATCTGTGAGCACAAATGAAAACCCCACAGCAGAGCAAGTTGAGTGGGAAGAGCAATAGACTATAGATGCAACACTTAGAAAATCCTACTGCTTCAAGCATGGGCACAAGAAGAAGAGCCAAACAAATAGCTGGAAAAATAACTGTTGAAAGTGTAGAGAAGAACCAGAGGAGTGTGTCGTATTTGAAACAAATGGGGGAAAGAAGGAACTTTAAGATATAACAAGTGGTCAGATAAAAGAGAGACAAGGAATATATGAATTGAGAGTCTGTGTTTGATATGAAAGTCACTAGCCAAGATAATTTGATGTTGTAATACAGTAGCCAAATGGTGGTGTACTAAAAACTAAGCAAGAATCAGACTTGATAAAAACAAATAAAACATAATTCTATGTTGCTTACCAAAAATGCATCTAAAAGATAACAAATACAGAAACTAAAATTAAGGGAAAATCAACGTTAAGGAAATTGATTTAAAAATAACTTTTAAAAAGCCACTGCTGACATATTAATGTAAAACAAAATAAACATTAAAGCAAATAGCATTATTTCAGACAAAGTGAATAAAAACTTTAAATTATAAAGAAATAGAATAATTCTGAATTTTACATATTATGCA
Source organism: Rhinopithecus roxellana (assembly GCF_007565055.1). Taxonomy (NCBI): domain Eukaryota; kingdom Metazoa; phylum Chordata; class Mammalia; order Primates; family Cercopithecidae; genus Rhinopithecus; species Rhinopithecus roxellana. The sequence goes on along the minus strand of NC_044552.1, from coordinate 61,774,180 downwards.
ACATGGTTTAAAAACACAAAGTAAAAACTGACTTACATAGAATGCTGTACTTATGATTAAAGATTGAAATTACATAGAATGCTGTACTTATGATTAAAGATTGAAATTACATAGAATGCTGTACTTATGATTAAAGATTGAAATAAAATGCTTATGTTCTTTAATCACAATGGAATTTAGCTACAAATTAATAGCAAAAAGAAAATTGTCTAAAATCCCAAATATCTGGAAATACAATATACTTGTAACTAAACCATGTGTCAAAGAAGAAATAAAAATAAAAATTAGGAGTTATTTTGATCTGAATAATAATTTGAAATGTGATATGGCTAATGCAGTACTTATAGGAAAACACATAGCCTTATGTTTATGCAATTGAAAATCAACAGAGGCAGAAAAACTAATTCAATAAGCATCCATCATAAAAGTTAAAGAAAAAGGGCAAATTAAACCCACAAAAGTAAAAGGGAAGTTATAAAAGAAAATGGCAAAGATTAATGTAATAGACTTTTAAAAAACACAATGAAGAGAAACAACAAGCCAAAAAAAACCCATAAAATTGGTATACCCTGTGTTACAGAAGTGTGTTTGAACATGTGTGTATGCTTGGGTTTGTATGTGTGTGCCTGCACATGTATGAGAGAGAGAATGCACAAATGACCAATGTCAACATAGAATGACATCACCAGATAGGCTATGGTTTTTTAAATATCATAATAAGATTCAATTTTAAAATCTTATGGTAATACATTTGAAAATTTAAATGAAGTAGAAAAGTCCTTGAAAACACTTCTTAGACACAAGGAAAAGAAAAAAATTGAATCACTGCTTTAAAAATTTTATCTTTAAGCACAAACCATTTCCAAGAAAAAAAAAAAAACCCCTGAGCTCAGAGAGCTTCTTCAATGAATTCTAGCAAATATTTTCGAAAGTTAGCACCAAATCTACACAAACTCTTACAAAAAGTGAAAGAACAACCTTTCTCTATTTGCTTTAAGAGTCCAGGATAACCTTAAAATCAAAACCTAGCAATCATACTATAAGAAAGAATAATCACAGGGAAATCTTACTGATGGCATAGATAAAATAATCATAAACAAAATATTAACAAAAACCCTAGGAATATATTAAAAGGATAATATATCATGACAAATTTGGGTTTTACCAGGAAAAGGGGATGGAAAAAAATTGGAGTTCATTTCAGAAATGCAAAGATGATTTAACATTTGAAAACCAATCAGTTAAATTTAACAGATTAATGGCATGAAGGAGAAAAGTCACATTATTATCTTAATAGATACAGAAAAAAGTGATCTATTAGGAATTAGAAATAAATACTCATGTGCTGTGGCTTAAATGTTTTGTCCCTAGGAAACTTGTGTTGAAACTTAATCCCCAATATAGCAGTATTGAGAGGTGAGGTTTTTAAGAGGTAATTAGGTCATGAGGGCTCTCCCCTCATGAATAGATTAATCTACTTATAAATTAACAGATTAATGGGTTAATGAATTAATGGGTTATCTGGGGATTGGGTTAGTTATGACAGTGGGTCTGTTATAAAAGCCAGTTTGACATGCTCTTGTTTCTTACCATGTGATGCCCTGCACCCCCTCACGACTGTGCAGAGAGTTCCCATTGAAAGAAGGCCCTCACCGGATGCAGCCCCTTGACCTTAGACTTCTCAGCCTCCAGAACCGCAAGAAAGACTTTTTTTTCAAATAAATGACCCCATCTCAGGTATTCAGTTAGAGCCATAGAAAACTAGAAAAAGATTATTATTGCCAAACATTATGAAGAATATGACAAAATCACAATTCTCATACACTGAATGAAAAATAACCACTTTGGAAAACATCTTCATATATCTGCTAAATTTGAACAGAAAGTATACACTATCTGATGAAGTCTCTCAACACAAGTCCTACAGCAAACTTCGTCTTGAGTGAAATGTTTAAATTGTTATCTCTGAGATCGGAAATGAAACAAGAATGCCCAGTATCACCTGTTTTATTCAACATTGTCTCTTCAGTTTTAAAAAGTCAAAAGAATTAATAAAACTATAGTTCTCTGAGGCTATATAATAATATTAATAAAAATTTACAAATAATTTACAGGTAAGTTATAATAATGCTAATTATTAATTACAGCTTAGGTTGTTGGATATAAGTTCATTATACAAAACTCAATTAATTTATATATGCCAGAAGCAAACAAATAGAAAATTTTGATTAAAAAAGATACCATTTACAAAAGGACCAAAACTGTCAAAATATATAGGAATGAAACTAAGAAAAGATGGAAAAATGAGCTCTAGATACCAAAGTAAGATTTCATTGTAAGGAATTAAAGAAGATATAAATACATTGAAATAATACTCTTCTCATTGAGTAGCCCAGTGTTATAACAATGTCATTTATTCACAAATTGATGTAAAGATTTAATGTGATTCTAATAAAAATTCCACAGTTTTTGTGTGTGTGAAAATTGGCAAATAATTCTAAAATCTGTATCAAAATTCAAAATGCCTAGAATGAGACATTTTTGAAGACGAATCATGTGGAAAAACATTTTCAACAAGATAAGATGTTATTCTAAGAAAAATAGCGTGACTAATGGCGAATGATAAATAAATAGAAAATGAAACAGAATAGCCTCTAAAAATCAAAGATATAAATCGACCCTTAACTTACTGCACAATATTTCAGAGGTTTTGGGATTTTAGGATGCTGGGCACATTGAATATTTACATTCTAAAAATACAAATTTTGATCTGTACCTCACATAAAAATCAGTTTCAAGTATTATGAAGAGCTAAATGTGAAAGGTAAAACAAAACTTTCAGTAAGTAGCAAAAGACAGTAACTTTATGTCATGGAGTAGGAAAAGATTTCTAAAACAGGTAACAAAAACACTACTCATGAACGCAAAGATAGTAGATTACATTAAAAGTAGTAATTACTGTTCATTAAACCACATTGTTAAACCAATGGAAACGTAAGAGACAGAGTGAGGAATATTATTTGCAACACATACAACCAACTACCCGATAATAAGTTAGACACTCAAGTAAAATGAAAAGTTTTGTATAAAAACTTCACAATGAAGACAGCAAAGTTGCCTGTAAAAATGTAAATTCTTCAAACCATTATTCATTAAAGCCACAGCAAAATGCTATCACAAACTCAAGCATGATGACTACAATGAAGAAAGATAGTTATAAGTGCTAATGAGGATATGGAGCAACTGCATGTGGGCATATAAACTGGTACAACTCTTCTGTAAAAATCAGTGGCAGTATGTACTGAGGATGGACATATACATACCTGAGATATAGAATGGATTAATAAATTGTGGCATCTTCATATAATGAAATGTTATAGAGCAATGAGAAAAAATGAGATGTAACTAGGTACAACTAAATGAATAAATATCATCAATTCAATATTAACTGAATGAAATCAGAAAAAAAGACAAGATGGTTCATAAGGTATGTTTCCATTTATACATTGCAAAAATAAGCAAAAAATAATATATGATGTTAGGAATCAGAATAGTCATCAACCTTAGAGAATAGTAATCAACCTTATTTAGTGAGTGAGAAAAGGTGGACTTCTGATCTATTTTTGATGTGGGTGCTGGTTCCTGAATGTGTTTACTTTAAAATTCACTTAGCTATACACTAATAATTTGTGCATTTTATTATATATGTGATACTTTAATAAAAATTTACTTAAAAATATAATATACATGACATATATATAAATAAATTTGCTTACAATGTGTTAATCCTGATTTTTTTTTTCTTTAAGGCACCTCTAATTGCAGTCAGGAAGATTTGCCTCATTATTCAGGAGTTGATAAAAGCATAGGGTACACAACATTCAATATCCTGTAGACTTACGAGCACACCATTTTAAGAAGCAAAGCCACACTGCAGAGAACAGTGATGGGAAAATTACTTGCAAATCCAGTTAACCTTTACTGAACTCTACGGCATAGTGATTAAGAGCCTGGGTTCTGGAACCAGACTAACTGGGTTCTTTACTCAGCTCTACCAGTCACCAGCTGTGTGACATTTGGTAGGTTACTTAAGCTTTATGTACCTGAGATTTCTCATCTGTAAAATGGAAAGAAAAGTATCAATCACAGCACTGTTATGAGAATCGCAGGGACATGCTTGTACATTAAAAAAACTTACGTTACTTTTGGGGCAAATGTTAAGTATGAATATTGTTTGTTGTACGTGTTGTCTGCTATGTGTCAGACATGTTTATTTAATCCTAACAATCCTGCTAACAGGCAGACATTGCCATTCCCATTACATGAATAAGGAAATTGAGGCTTAAGATTAAATAGAAACTTGCTAAGTGTTTCACTCAATGTCTTCCGATTCCTGGTCTGGTGTGCATTCAGCATGCTGTCTTCCATGGTGTTCTTGGATAAGATTACAAGCCTGGGCTCTACTACTTTCCTTTGCAGATGAAGACATAATTTAGTACGTCTGATGAAACTGCAGAGATTATTAGTGGATTTTGTGAAAGTTGCTTAAATAGACTTTTACAAGTGACTATATAATTAGAAACTATCATCACAGTGATCATCCCAATCACTTGAATTCATGAGGTCATCACAGCCAATCATATTTTATTTTTTAATAATTTTATTCAAGGATAAATTTATTAGGTTGTTAGTGAGAAAGTGATATTCGTAGTCACTGAATAGATTTCTGTTCAGCGACCTAAGGATAAAATCACATGTTTTTGAGGTTTGGAGAATATTTTTACTCTTAGAGCCTGCAGTGTTTAATTGGCACTTAACCTAATATAGAATGTATCAAAAATTAAGTAGGCATTAATTAGGAACACAAAATGTGAGCTAGCCTTAAAAAGTTAATTATCAAATTGGTATAGCTATCTGTCAGCAGACTCCCATAAGCACCCTGTTAAAGCAGTTTCATTTTTTTAAATGTAATATGTTTCTTAGGATGTGATTACACATACAATATATGGTTGTAATTTTGAGTTAATTGCATAGTAGCTAGATTAACTTTTACATCATTACACTTTAATCAGTGTTTTTCATGATTAACGTTTATTTACATTTAAAGCTTCCAAGCTCTTTTTTCCATTGTCTCAGCTCCTCCCTTCTCATGCCAAGTGCTGACTTAACATATTGCATTAAAGCTCTCTGAGGACAAACTTTTGCATTTTCTCACTTTAGGTACCATGAAAATGTTCATATGAAACTATGATAGTGATAGTATCTCTACCACAATGTGCTACTAATGACTGTAATTATCTTAATATATAGAAAAAAGAGGCTAGATATTACTAGGGAAATCCTATATCAAATAAAGAAAGTAGTTAATTCTCTATATCATTTTGACTTGAGTTTTATTCCAACTGAAACTTTCAAAGGAAAAAGAGATAAAATTGATGTTTTTATCTTACACTTGGCTTGAACAGCATGAAACACATCAGGACCTTTGAAAAAAACATACTGTCTTATTAGTATATCACAACTGATAAATTTGACAGTAGATTCAGAAAGAAATACCTCTTTCAGTTATCTTTCCAAAGAATACCATTACTGATCTGAGCCAACCATTGAGATTTGTGGTTTTTCCTTTAAAGATTTGTTTGTATTAATACAAAGATATATATATATATATAATTTTACAAAATATGTACACTATGCACAGTCTGACAAAACAAAAACTCAAGTATGTCGCAATTGCCTTTAAATACTAAAGTGCTTCGCTGCATCCCCCAGTGAGTGGCTCATGTCCTCACGTTTCCAAACTCTGCTGACTTAGGTTGCTATTTTCATTCGGTGTTTTAGTATTATTTGGATGTTAAAATTCTGTTTTTTTTCTACTCGAGATAGTATGTGTTGCATTATACAATTAATTTTTTATTATAAAGTTGACCCTTGAACAAAATTTGAACTAGCCTTAAAAAGTTAATTATCAAATTGGTATAGCTATCTGTCAGCAGACTCCCATAAGTACCCTGTTAAAGTACTCTGTTAAAGCAAAGGGTTGGGGTACTGACCCCCTATGTAGTCAAAAATCCACATATAACTTTGGATTTCCCCCAAAACGTAACTACTAAGAGCCTACTGTTGACCAGAAACCTTATTGATAACATAACAATTGATTGACACATATTTTGTATTATATAAGTATTACATACTATATTTTTACAATAAAGTGAGCAAGAGAAAAGAAAATGTTTTTAAGAAAATTATAAGGAAGAGAAGATAGATTTACTATTTATTAAGTAGAAGTGGATCATCATAAATATCTTCATCCTCATTGCCTTCCCATTGGGTAGGCTGAGGTAGAAGAGAAACAGAGGAGGAGGGTCGGTCTTGCTGTCTTGGGGGTGGAAGAGGTGGAAGAAAACCTACATATAAGTGAACCTGGGCAGTTCAAACCCATATTGTTCAAAGGCCATACATGTTTGTTTAGATAAACCAACACATTTACCATCTTTTTTTGGTCTTCATTTCTTCTTGCATCTCAGACCACCCATGTGGAATCATTTTCTTCTGCCTTTAGAAATTCCTTTAGTTAGGATCTTTTTGTGTGGCTAACTCTCAAGTTTTGTTTGCCTAAAAATGTCTTTACTTTCATTATAAATTATTCTTAAAAGTTATTTCCCCTAGGGATAGAATTAATGGTTTACAATTACTTTACTCTAACTCGTTAAGTATATTTTTCCATCATCTCTGGTATCTACTGGTGCTGATAAAAATTCAGCTGTTAGTCTGATTATTGGAAATTTGAAAATAGTCTGCCTTTTTGATGTTTGTTTTTAAGAACTTCTCTTTTCCTTTGGTCTTCAAAATTATGTGACATTTGTAGACCTCCCTATCCTTTGCTGAATGCCTCTCCAATCATTTCAGTTCCTGAAGCTTGTTCTCTAGCAGGTTCTGTAGGGAGGTGTGATGGTTAATTTTATGGTTAACTTGAATGAACTAAGAGATGGCCAAACAGCTAGTAAAGTATTATTTCTGGAGATGTCTCTGAGGATGTCTTAAGAAGAGAATTGATGGACTGAGTAAAGGAAGACCACATTCGCCAATGTGGACAGGCCTCATCCAATCTTTTGAGGGTTCAGATGGAACAAAAAGGCTGAAAGGAGAATTCTCTTTGTCATCTTGAGCTCAAACATCCATCTTCTTCCCTGGAACATCAGAGCTCCTAGTTCTCAGGTCTTCAGACTCTGAAACTTAGACCAAGATCATCTCTTTGTACCCTCCCTATCCTCTCCTATCTTCCCCCACTCCCTCCAGTTCTCAGGCCTTCAGACTCAACTAGAAATTACACCATCAGCTGCCCTAGGTTTCTGGCCTTCGGACTCTGACAGAATCGTACCATCAACTTTCCTTGTTCTCCAGTTTGCAGATCACAGATTGTGAGACTTCCTAGCCTTCATAATCTTGTGAGCCAATTTCTCATGATGAAGATCGATTGATCGATCTATTTATCTATCTATCTATCTATCTATCTATCTATCTATCTATCTATCTATATCTTTCTTCAATTCTGTTTTTTTGGAGAACCCTAATACAGAAGAGCACAAGGAACAATATTGCATGAGTTATTGAACATTCATAAAGTTTCATTGATAGCTTTTAGAATCAAAGGTCATTTTGACTAGATACAAAATTCTACCTCACATTTTCTTGAGTAACTTAAAATTATTACTCCTTTGACATATGGTATAAAGCATGATGACAATATAATTTTTTTTGAATTTTTTGTAAGTGCCTTAGTCTTCATTTTGTCTAAGTGTCTATATACGTATATGTGTGTGTGTATGTATGTATTCATATGTATATACATAAAACTTTTTCCTTGAAGTCCAATAATTTCCTGAACTGTATATTGGTATTTGTTATTGGGTCAGTTTTCCAAGGTACAGAATGTACATTTCCATATGTATTTTTAGATTGATTTCATGGTGACAACATTTTTGTGAATCATGCTCTTTAGTTTTTGTTTGGTTCTATTGCTTTGGTTTTCTTTTTCAAGAAAACACACACACACACACATATATATATATATATATGTATATATGTATACATATATATGTATGTGTGTGTGTGTGTATATATATGTCTTTGTTTTCTTTTTCATTTTTGGTCTATTTTTTATCCTGATCATTTTCTGTAATTTTTTTTTTTTTTTTTACTGAAAAATTTACATTTTCTGTTTTTTTTTTAAGGTATCAACCATTCTGTTTATTCTCTCTTATATGCCTTTAATTTAGTATTTATTGCAAGAATTTTCTTCTTTAATTTCTGATTTCTTTTTTGGATTCTATCACATCTCTTCACATCTTCCCTATTTCAAATGCCTTATTTTGGAATTTTTCTGATTTTGATATTTGTTTGTGTTTACAGCTTTTTAATTTTTTTCTAATTTCTTTTATCTCATTTAAAAGTATTGGGTTATATTTTTCTGAACATATCATTCCCCGTAATTTCATTGCTGTCCCAGGTACAACTGGCTGGGCCAGCATCACGGACAGTAAAAGAATTTGCCAAGGGCCAGGCACAGTGGCTCATGCCTATAATTCCAGCACTTTGGGAGGCCGAGGTAGGTGGATTGCTTGAGGTCAGGAGTTTGAGACTAACATAGTGAAACCCTGTCTCAACTAAGAATACAAAAATATTAGCCGGGTATGGTGGCACGTGCCTGTAATCCCAGCTACTCGGGAGGCTGAGGCATGAGAATTGCTTGAACCTGGAAGGTAGAGGTTGCAGTGAGCCAAGATCAAGACACTGCACTCCAACCTAGGTGACAGAGTGAGACTGTGTCTTTAAAAAGAAAAAAGCAAAAAAAAAAAAAAAAAAAAAAAAAGACCAAGACAATAATGAGTAAAGAAAGGCAGATTTATTAAAGTACAAAGATACATTGCAAGAATGCAATGAGCAGCAGCACAGCAGAGAGGCTGTCTGCCAAGAAGCAGGGGCTGGGAGGAAGTTTTATAGAGTTGTGCTGGAGGGACTTATTAAAGTACAAAGATATGCTGCAAGAGTGCAGTGGGCAGCACAGCAGAGAGAAGGCTGTTTGCCAAGAGGCAGGGGCTGGAGGAAAGTTTTACAGGGTCATGCTGGAGGGGCTACATGAAGAATGAGGTCATGCTGCTGGGGCTACATGTGGAGGCAGGTATTTGGGAACAGGATGTTGTGCCAGCAGGTTGTCTGTGATTAGTCATTTCTCAAAACATTGTTCTCCCCAATCTTGGGCCCCTTCCTCATTGTTGCTTACTTAGCAGGACTCCACAATCATCTAGATGTATATTATTATGTACTTTATTCTTGTTATCTTATAACTTTTTATAAAATTTGATCACAATCCTTTCTTCCTTTTTTATTATTTTTTTCTCTTTGTTTTAAAATGAGATGAGTTTTTTTTTTTTTTTTTTTTTTTTTTGTATTTTTAGGAGGTAATACTGGATCAAGTGAAATTTTAGCTTCACCACTTCAGAGTTTCCACTTTTGTTACTTTAAAAAGAATCAATATATGTCTTTACACTTCCTGAGAACTGTCTTGTCTGTTCCCTTCCAACACATTAACCCATGGGACAATCTAACCCACCAGTTGCTTTGTAAATAATATATTATCAAAATGCAGCCACAGCCAGTGGTTTACCTATTGCCTTTGGCAGCTTTTAGGCTGCAATTGCAGAGCTGAGTAGTTGTGATGGAGACTTTGGCTAGCACAGTCTGAAATATTTACTCTTCATCTCTGCAGTAAAAGTTAGCACAACCCTTACCTTGGTCATCTTTCTGCCCCCTATTTTAACCCTGTCCTTCTCAAATTTGATTAAATTTCTACAAAGTTCTCCATATTGGTCTTTTCACTAGAAGAGGGCTTTAGATTATTAGTTTTGGGCCTTTTCTGGGCTCAGACTGCTCCAGCACCTTCCTATGTCATACAGCTCATTTGATTTCATCCTTGAATTAGATTTTGCTGTACTTCCTTCAATTTTAGTTGTTATTCTCAGATTGATTTGCTTTTCATGTTGTATTTTGTAATATTGTTCCAACCATAATTCTTCATTCTGGAAAGAGCAGTTGGTTCCAGTAGAGCATTTGGTTTCAGTTTTTTTGTTTGTTTTTTGAGACAGAGTTTTGCTCTTGTCACCCAGGCTGGAGTGTAGTGGTGCAATCTCTGCTCACTGCAACCTCCACCTCCCGGGTTCAAGTGATTCTCCTGCCTTAGCCTCCCAAGTAGCTGGGATTACAGGCACCCATCACCATGCCCAGCTAATTTTTGTATTTTTAGTAGAGACGGGGTTTCACCATGTTGGCCGGGCTGATCTCGAACTCCTGGCCTCCCAAAGTTCTGGGATTACAAGTGTGAGCCACCACACCCGGCCTCATTTATTTATTTATTTATTTTATTTTTATTTTTTACCAGACATTTTCAACTCTTCAGATGTCGCAATTTGGGTGTTTTATGTTCTTCTACCAACTGAGCAGACACCCCCTCCATTCTGGTCTCGGTCCCAGCGCAAAGGTGTTGGGTGATAATAGTTTCTGTTTTTGTTTTTGTTTTGAGACAGTCTCGCTTTGCTGCCCAGGCTGGAGTACTGTGGCACTATCTCGACTCACTGCAACTGCCACCTCCCAGGTTCAAGTGATTTTCCTGTTTCAGCCTCCCGAGTAGCTGGGATTAAGGCATGCACCACCATGCCTGGCTAATTTTTGTACTTTTAGTAGAGACGGGGTTTCACCATGTTGGCCAGACTGGTCTCAAACTCCCAACCTCAAGTGATCTGCCCACCTAAGCCTCCCAAAGTGCCAGGATTACAGGTGTGAGCCACGGTGCCCAACTTAGGTGATAGTTGTTTTAACCTCTTTCCTTCATTTTTTTAAAATTAAAAAGAGGTTGTAGTTTCATTTTGCAGTGTCTAACACTTCCTATTTGTTATTTTGCCTTTTCACTTTCCCAGTACCTGTTTAACTAATTTCTTGTATTGTAATTCTTCTGTTTAAATAACTGACATGGTTTCTATTATCCTGACTGAATTGTGACTAATACTAATGTTAATCTTCGGTACTGGTGAAGATTTTTGAAAACAGGCATTGTCTTACAATGACAATGAGTATGTAAACTAACTTGAGAACCATTTATCAGCTGTTATCAAAATGTAAATATCTATGTTTTGATTCAGAGTTTGACTCCAAGGAATCTATCCCAAAGAATTTTATGTGCATAATAACATATGTACATAAGTATTGGCTGTGTATTATTTAAACTATCAAAAAATCAGAAAAGAACTAAATATAAATCAAGAGGAGAGATTTAAATAAAATATCCAATGTCAGATATCATGGAATGGTATATAACAATTAAAACAAGAGAGATTGGCTCATGTAAGAATCTGAAACAAGCTCCAAAATTTACTGTTAAATGAAAATACATGTCACAGAGCAACGAATGTATCATGGTTTCAGTTTTATTTAAAGTGATACATGTATAGATACATGAACAGAAAAAAGAAATCTTCATCCTAGTTTGTTAACAGGACATATCTCTGCTAAGAAAATGGAACTTGTGGCCAGTGAGAGAGTGACTTAGGCAATTCTATTCTACATGGTGCTATATGGTTTTAATCTTTCACAGTGGTAATTTATTCATGTGTTAATTGCACAACAATCAATATACATGTGTGTGTTTGTATATATGTGTGTGTGTATATGTCTATGTGTGTGTGTGTATATATATGGATTAAGCCTTTTAAGGAATGGGCTGTAAGGAGAAATAAACTTGGAAGAGGGAGTTGACTCTCTGGAGGCAAAGTGAGAAAGGATGAGAATTAATGATGTCAAGATGAAAGGGTTATAAAAAGAACAGGGCAAGGACTGAAGCTCACTACTGGAACCTGATTCCAAACTTTATACTATATCATTCTGAATTCTGTCCTTTCATAGTAATGAATCCAGTGAATTCTAATGGCTTGTGATTTTAGCACACTGCCTTAAAAATGTAAAGGAAGTAAAGAAAAGCCTAAATTAATATTTTTTAAAAATAAAGTTGAAGGAAGCCATATCTGAAAGGGGAAAAAAGAATATTTTTATATTCTGAAAAAAATCTGCATTTTTTAAATATACAGAACTTCATCAGTCCTGCATTCTGATATATTATCATTTTTAAGAAGAAAATATATGCACACACAAATTAATTTATTTCACCTTCTTGTTATGAATTTTGAAAAATAAGTTGATCATTTGAATTGTCTAGAATATTGAAAAGCAAAAGGTATAATAATTTTGCTTAATGCTTCACAATTTTAATCAGCTTGAAAGTGGGAAAATAAAGTGTATGTAAAAATAGATATTGTAATAGAGGCTGCCTAGAATAAAGACATTCAAGACAGTTTAAATTAGATTGTACTCTTTCAAAAGGTGTCTCATTTGAAGCAAATTGTATTCTGTCTATTATAAAGGTATTCTAAGGAGTGCAAAGATTATTTGAGGTGAAATAACTGGATCTAAGCCAATGGAAGTAATTTGGATTGTTTAAGAGAGGATGTGTGATAGCATCTATCTCTGAGAATATGTTCAGAGTGGAGCAGCTAATCTAAATACAATGAGTACCCTGCTACTGGCAAACTTCATTAATAACTTGTATGGTGGAAACCTCTTGACTGGTGAGAAATCTGTCCAGTAAACATTGAAAAAGCGGCCATTAACCTAAATCTGGGAGTGACTGGTCAACAGCACTTAATGCAGTGCTGTAAGTATGCCTGACATTTCCAATCTCCTTTCTCAAGCCAACTGCTGGCTACAAAAATATTTTGTTTTTATTTTCTCTTACCAGAATCAAGTATAAAATTCTAGAAATGTTCATATCTGCCTTTATCTCATATATATGAAATATGTACATATATGAGACAGGGTTTCTGTTTCTCATGCTGTCACCCAGGTTGGAGTGCAGTGGTGTGATCTCAGCTCAATGAAACCTCTGCCTCCTGGGGTTCAAGCAATTTTCATGTCTCAACCTCCTGAGTAGCTGATACTATAGGTGCACATCACCGTGCCTGCTAACTTTTTGGTATTTTTAGTAGAGATGGGGTTTCACCATGTTGGTCAGGCTGATCTGGAACTCCTGGCCAGAAGAGACCTGCCTACACTGGACATCCCAAAGTGCTGGGATTACAGGCATAAGCCACCACGCCCAGCCTCAGTGTTATATTTTGAGCATTTCTATATTCTATAACTTTAGTTCCTGCATGAAGAAATGTTAATTAAATTACTATAAAACACTTATTTAGTTTGAACTCTCTGAGAATTATTTTGTCATTTTGGGGAAAAAAGAACATGTACTTATGCTATGCATATTCCAAAATACTAGAAATACTTAACCTTACGATTGTTTTTTCTTTGAGTGATGAAATTACAGCTGATTTTTATTTTCTTTCTTTCTCCTTTCTTTTTTCTCCTTTCTTTCTTTCCTTTCCCTCCCTCCCTCCCTCCCTCTCTCTCTCTCTCTCTCTCTCTCTCTCTCTCTTTCTTTCTTTCTTTCTTTCTTTCTCTTTCTTGAGATGAAATCTCTCTCTTACACTCAGGCTGGAGTTCAGTGACACAATCATGGTTCACTGCAACCTCGACCTCCTGAGTACAAGAGATCCTCCTACCTTGGCCTCCTGAGTAGCTGGGACTACAGGCAAGCACTGCTATGTCTAGCTAATTTTTTTTTTTTTTTTTTTTTTTTTTTTTTTTTTTTTTTTTTAGAGGTGGGGTCTCACTGTATTGCTCAGGGCAGTATTTCCTTCTTCATTTTCAGTTTCTCAGCACATTTGCAGACAGCATATGTTACTTTCATACTCAGAAAAAAAGAGTAAATGCAATTATTTTTTAAAAAAGAAAAGAAAATCATAATTATAAACGTTTGAACTTAAACATTTTGACAAATGAAAAAAGAAGGCTCTCCTGACCATTGTGTTAGTCCATTCTTGCATTGCTATAAAGAACTACCTGAGACTAGATAATTTCTTTTTTTTCAGATGGAGTTTCTTGTTTCCCAGGCTGGACTGCAATGGCGCGATCTCAGCTCACCGCAACCTCCGCCTCCCAGGTTCAAGCAATTCTCCTGCCTCAGCCTCCCCAGTAGCTGGGATTACAGGCATGCACCACCATACCCAGCTAATTTTGTATTTTTAGTAGAGATAGGGTTTCTCCATGTTGATCAGGCTGGTCTCAAACTCCTAGCCTCAGGTGATCCACCCGCCTTGGCCTCCCAAACTGCTGGGATTACAGGTGTGAACCACAGCGCCTGGACAAGACTAGATATTTATAAAGAGAAGAGGTTTAATTGACTCACAGTTCCACACTGTACAGGAAGCATGGCTGGGAAGGCCTCAGGAAACTTATAATTATGGCAGAGGGCAAAGAGGAAGGAGGCACATTCTCCATGGCTGGGGCAGGAGATAGAGAGAGCAGGGGAGGTGCTCCACACTTTTAAAGAACCAGATCTACTAGATCTCCTGAGAACTCTCACTATTATGAGAACAGCAAAGGGGAAATCCGCCCCCATGACCCAATCACCTCTGACAAGGCACCTTTCTCCAACACTGACTGTTACAATTTGATATGAGATTTGGTTGGGGACACAAATACAGACCATATCACCCATTATGAATTTCTGGCCATTTGTATATGGTGTTAGAGTGCCAGTGTGTTTACAGGAATGAATGAACTTGGTAACCATTAGCAATACTTTTGTACATTAAGCATTTGCCTATATCTCTCATGACCCTGAATTTGGTCTATGCTGGAATTTTTTCCCATGGGCCAAGTTATGATCTGAATGTTTGTGTCTCACCAAAATTCATATGTTGAAATCCTAATCCCCAAAGTACTTGGAGGTGGGATCTTTGGGAGGTAACTGGGGTTAGATTAGGTCATGAGAATGGAGCCCTCATGACAGGATTAATGCCCTTCTAGAAAAAGGAAGAGACGGGAGGTTTCTCTCTCCTCCGTGTGAAAATACAAGGAGAAGATGGCCACCCACACATCAGGAAGAGAGCCATCAATAGAACCGAATCAACAGACACCTTGATCATGGACTTCTGAGCCTCCTGGACTGTAAGAAATAATATATTATTGTTGAATACACTCAGCCTATGCTAATTTGTCATAGCTGTCAAAGCTATGACAGACATGGTAGCACCTCCCCATCTCTTTAACCTATACAAACCTCCCTTTATTCCAGGAACTACCAGCCACTGAAGAAGATTTTGTATGATTTGTGATTGGGCTTGATCTAAAGGCCATGTATCTTATGATATAGTAGTCAATGCATTATCAAATAATATTACATAAAGCCTTCACACCAAATACTAAATTAGACATCATTACCACCAAAATATCAGGGCAACAATGTTATTTTATAGAAAGAATATTAGATTGTGACCCAAAATAAATCTGTTATACCCATGTTTTTTTTTATAACTACTTATATGAACTTTGACAAATCACTGATCCACAATTTACCCATGTGTAAAATCGAGAATTGGATTAAATGTTAAATAGATTCTCTTCCAGCTTTAAACTTGTTTAAATAGTTATATATTTAGGGATTGCAAATACAGATTTCTTATATACATATATTGCATAGTGGTGAAGTCTGGGCTTATAATGTACACATCACTTGAATAGTGAACATTGCACCCAATAGGTAATTTTTCAGCCCTCAAAGCTCCCCTCCCCTTTTCCCAGCTTTTGTAGTCTCCAATGTCTATTATTCCATTCTGTTTGTTCATATGTACCCTTTGTTTAGCTCCCCCTTACAGGTGTAAACATACAGCATCTGCCTTTCTGTGTCTGAGTTGTTTCACTTAAAATAATTGCCTCCAGTTCCTTCTGCGTTGCTGCAGAAGGCATGATTTTATTATCTTTTTTATGGCTGAGTAGTATTCCATAGTATACATATATGTACACTACATTTTCTTTATCCAGTCTTTCACTAATGGACACTTAGGTTGATTCTATATCTTTGCTTTGTGGAATGGTGCCATGATAAATATACAAATGCAGGTATCTTTTTAATATAATTATTTATTTCCCTTTGAGTATATACCCAGTAGTGATATTGCTGGATCAAATGGTAGTTCTACTTTTAGCTTTCTGAGAAATCTCCACACTGTTTTCCATAATGGTTATAGTAATTTGCATTCCCTTGAACAGTGTATAAGCGTTCCCTTTTCTCTGCATCCTTACCAATATCTATAGATTTTTGACTTTTTCATTCTTCTGCATTGGCTAACTAGTTTTCCCAGGACCATTTATTGAATAGAGTGTCATTCCCCTGGTGTATATTTTTGTTGACTTTGTTTAAGATCAGTTAGTTGTAAGTATGGGGTTTTATTTATGGGTTCTCTATTCTGTTCATTGATCTGTCTATTCATTGTTGTGTCTATTTTTATACCAGTACCATGCTGTTTGGGATACTATAGCCTTATAGTATAATTAGAAGTCAGCTAATGTGATGCCTCCAGCTGTATTCTTTTTTCTCAGGATTGCTTTGGCAATTGGGGTCTTTTTTTTTTTTTTGGTTGCATATAAATTACGATTTTTTTTCTAATTCTGGAAAAATGACTGGTAATTTGATAGGGGTTGCATTGAATCTGCAAATTGCTTTGGGTAGTATGGCCATTTTAACAATATTGGTTTCTTCCTATTTATGAGCATGGGATGTTTTTCTATTTGTTTGTGCCACCTACGATTTCTTTAATTGATGTTTTGCAGTTATTTTTATGGAGCTCTTTCACCTTCTTGGTTAAAAATACTCCTAGGTTTGTGTTTTTTTTGTTTTGTTTTGTTTTGTTTTTTTGATGCTATCATAAATGGAATTGCCTTTTGGATTTGGTCCTTGGCTAGATTGTTATTGGTGTATAAAAACACTACTGATTTCAGTATGATAATTTTTTACCCTGAGACTTTTCTGAATTCATTTATCAAATTTAAGAGTTTTTCAGTGGAGTTTTCAGAGTTTTCTAGATATGAGATTATATTATAAGCTAATCAGCTTTTACCTCCTCTTTTCCAATTTGGATGTCTTTTGTCCTTGTGTTTTGTTCTGGCACGGATTTCCAGTACAATGTTGAATAACAGTGGCAAAAGTGAGGATTCTTGTCTTCTACTTGTTCTTATAAGAAATGCTTTCAACTTTTTCCTATTAAGTATCATGCTGGCTGTGTGTTTGTTGTATATAGCCTTTAATATGGTGAGATATGATCCTTCTATGCCTAGTTTGTTGAGGATTTTTACCATGAAGGATATTTTATTGAATGCATTTTTGGTGTCTGTTGAGATAATGATATGGTTTTTGTCCTTAATCTGTTTATGTGATGTACCACATTTACTAGTTTGTATATGTTGAATCATCCTTGCATCCCTGGAACAAATCCCACCTAATCATGGTGTATTATCTTTCTGATGTGATATTGGATTTCATTTGCTAGTATTTTGTTGAAAATTTTTGGGTCTATGTTTATCAGGGACATTTGTCTGTAGTTTTGATTTTTGGGTCCTTGTTTGGTTTTGATATCAAGGTGGCATTGGCCTCCTAGGATGAGTTACAGAGAATTCCCTCCTCCATGATTATTTTGAATAGTTTCAGGAGGACTGGTAGTTATTCTTTGTATGTTTGATAGAATTTGGCTGTGAATCCAACTGGTCCTGGTTTTGTGTTGTTGTTGTGAGATTTTTAAATTTCTGATTCAACCTCACTATTCATTACTATTCTGTACAGGAGTTTTATTTCTTCCTAGTTCAATTTCGAGAGACTGTATATTTCCAGCAATTTAACCATTTCCTCTAGGTTGTCTAGGTTATGAATGTATTGTTGATAATAGTCTCTGATAATCTTTTGTATTTCTATGCTATCATTTATGTATTTTTTCATTTTTGATTGTGTTTATTTGGATTACTCTCTTTTCCTGGTTAGTCCAGTTAGTGATTTGCTAATTTTATCTTTTCAGAGAACCAGCTTTTCCTTTCATTAATCCATTGTAATTTTTTGGTCTCTATTTTAGTTACTTCTGCTCTGATCTTTGTTATTTCTTTTCTTCTTTTAACTTTAGGTTTGGTTTGTTCTTGTTTTCCTAGTTCCTTGAAATGCAATGACAGGTTGTATATTTGTGAGTATTTCACCTTTTTATATAGGCATTTAATGCTATAAACTTCCCTCTTAGCAGTGCTTTTTTTCTGTATTCCACAGGATTTGATACACTGTGTTTTCATTTTCATTTGTTTCAAAAAGAATTTTAAATTTTCGTCTGAATTTCTTCATCTATGCAGTGATTGTTTGAGAGTATACTGCTTAATTTTCATTTGCTTAGTTTACAAATTTCCTTTTGGTGTTGATTTCTGGCTTTATGCCACTGTGGTCTGAGGAAATAATTTATATGATTTTAATTTTTTAAAACTTGTTAAGAATTGTTTAATGGTCTAAGAGGTAATCTATCTTGAAGAATGTCTGATGTGCTGATGTATATTCTGCAGAATATTGTGCAGAATGTATATTCTGCAGTTGTTGGATAGAATGTTGTATAAATGACTATTAAGTCCATTTGGTCTAAAGTCCAATTTAAGTCCAATTTTTTTTAAAATTTTCTGTCTTGATGATCAATCTAGTATTGTGAATGAGGTGTTAAATTCACCCACTATTATTGCATTGCTGTCTATCTCTTTCTTTAGGTTTAGTAATATTTGTTTGGTGAATTTGGGTGCTGTGATGTTTGGTGCATATATATTTAAGATTGTTGGCTGAATTGATCCCTTTATCATTATATAATGACCTCCTTCATCTTTCACTGTTTTTGATTTAAAATCTATTTATTCTAATGTATGTATAACTACTCCTGTTTGCTTTTGGTTTTTGTTTGCATGAAATACCTTTTTCCATTCATTCACTTTCAGTCTACATACCTTTTTAGGTAAGGTGAGTTTTCTTGAAGGCAGCATATAGTTGGATCATGTTTTTTTATATTCATTCTGCCAATCCGTATCTTTTAGTGGAGCATTTAAGCCATTTACATTTAAGGTTAATATTAATATGTGAGGCTTTGTTCCTGTCATATTGTTTTTTTCAAGTGGTTTTATACATTCTTTATTTCCATTTCTGTCTTTTCTTCTTTGTGTTTTGATGAAATTCTGCCATGTTGCCATTTGATTCCTGCCTCTTCCTCCTTTGTGTCACTGTTTCATAAGAGCTGTGAATTTTATATTTCTGTGTGTGTTCATGATAGTAAAATTGACATTTTGTTTCTCTGTTTAATAACCCTTTGTGCATTTCCTGTAGGGACAGTCTCATAGTGAGAAATTCCCTCAGTGCTTGCTTATCTGGGAAAGACTTTATTTCTGTTTCATTGTTGAAGATTATTCAAGCAGGATATAAAATTCTCAGCTGACAGTTTTTTGTTTGCTTCTTTGTTTTCTTTCAGCCCTTTGAAAATGCCATCCCATTCTCTTCTGACCTATAAGGTTTCTGCTGGAAAGTCTGCTGTTAGTCTGATGGAATTTCCTTTATAAGTGACTAGACATTTTTCTCTTGCTAATTTAAAATTTTTTTTTTCACTTTGACTTTAGACATTCCGAATATAATATACTCTTGTGAATTCCTTTCTGTAATGTATTTTTCTTAGGATTGCTAGGCCTCCCATATCTGGATGTCTAATGCTCTTAATAGAGTTGGCACGTTTCCATCAATTATTTTCTCAAATGGATTTATTAAACTGTTGGTCTCTCTCCCCACTTGATAGTACTGAAAATTTGTACTTACGATCACTTTATGTAATCCCAGAAGGCTTTGTTTATTCTTTCTTATTTTTTACCTTATTATTTTCTCACTGGATTATTTACAATACCTATCTTCAACTTCTGATAGTCTTTTTTTTTTAATCAATTCATCATTTATATCATGTATAACTCCCAATGCAATCCCTCCCCCCTCCCCCCTCCCCATGATAGGCCCCAGTGTGTGATGTTCCCCTTCCTGAGTCCAAGTGATCTCATTGTTCAGTTCCCACCTATGAGTGAGAACATGTGGTGTTTGGTTTTCTGTCTGATAGTCTTTTTTTCTGCTTTATCTAGTGTATGATTGAAGCTTTAAAATGTATTTTTATTTCCCTCAATGAATTTTCTAGTTCCAGAATTTCTGTGTGTGTGTGGTTTTTTTTTTTTTTTTTAAAGATATTTATCTCCTTGGTAAATTTCTCATTCACATCCTGAATTGATTTTCTGGTTTCTTTGTATTGCTTTTTAGATTTCTCTTGCATCTCATTGGGCTTCTTTAAAATCAATATTTTGAGTGCTTTATCTGACATTTGTAGGAGTTTTTTGATTGGGATATGTTGCTAGACAATTGTTTTGTCTTTTGGTTGTGTCATATTTCCCTGCTTTTTCATGTTTCCTGTGTTCTTCCACTGATATCTGTGCATCTGTTGTAGCAGATGCTTGTTCCAATTTTTTGAAATTACTTTTATAGGGGAGAAATTTTCCTTGAGGTTATATGTATATTGTTGATTAATGTAGTTTGACTTTGACTTTGGGTGCCTGTGGTATTGTGATCTTTGCATTACTTCTTTGGCAATACACAGGGTCAGTGGTATCTGTGATTTCCTTAGTTGCTTTGGGTATAGTCATTAGTTCAAGTAGTGGTGCAATTTTTGAGGAGGACTTGGATGTAAACTGAGCTAATCTTTGGGCCCTGGTGGTGGCAGCAGTGGGGTAAATATGCCCCTTTTAAGGCCCCAGAGCAGTTTACACTGGCTCTAGTGTTAGAGGGTCCTGGAGATCTGATTCTTGAATCTTCAGGTGGCTTGCTTAGAAACTAGAAGTGGAAGAGGTGGACAAGGCATGTGGGTTGGTTCTTAGACCCTTGGGCAGCTGAATTGGTGTAGGTGATGGTTGTAGCAGTGGTGTACCCACTGGTACCCAAGAAGTCTATGCTGGTGTTGCTGAAAGCTGTGATGGGTTGGATGGGCTAGTCCCTAGTCCCCCAGCTGCCTATAGCAAGGCAGTGGCTATTGTCCTAAATGTGCTTAGGAAATCTTTGTCTCCCCATCTCTTCCCTGGCTGGGTGGTGGCTGCAATCACATTTGCTCAAACTCAACTCAAGGGTGGGGCACAGGCCAGTGTTAAACTCTCAAAATGGTGCAAACCAAGGGTTTATGAACAGAGAGGGCAGAGCCCCTCTTAGATGAGCAACATGGGTAAGATGCTGTGGGCAGTATTGTTCAGTCAAGTCTCAGTCTCACAGAAGCCCATGACAATGTAGTGGGTATTGTTCTAGATAGGAGAGCCTAGTTTCTTTGTTCCTCCTTGGCCAGGTGGTGGCTGCAGTCATGCCAACTTGAACTCGGCCCAACAATGGGATGTGACCCAGGATTAAACACTCAAAATGACAACTTGGGCCTGAGACACGGGAGGGGCCTCTCCTAGGTAGGCAGGTTGAACAAGAAACTACGGAATGTGCAATCCACTTGCATCTTACCCAGTGTGGGTGAGCCTGATCTAACTTGTTGAGGGCTTGAGTAGAACAAAAAGGCAGAGTAAGGGAGAATTTGCTTTCTCTGCACAATTGCTTGAGCTGGAATATCAGTCTTCTCCTGCTGTTGGACTAGGACTGTCTCTCAGTTTTCAGGCATTCAGGTCTTTAGACTTGGACTAAAACTATACCATTGACTCTCCTAGATCTATAACTTGCAGATTCCTGATCATGAAACATCTCAGTGTATATAATCAAGAGAACTAATTCTAAGAATCTTTCTCTTTCTCTCTCATTCTCTCTCTCCCTCTCTCTCTCTCTCTCTCTCTCTCTCTCACACACACACACACGTATATATTTCCTATTGACTCTGCTTCTCTGGAGAACCCTAACAAATACAGATATTTTAATACCAAGAGTAATTCTAGAGGAAGAAAATTTTAGGGCTCGTCTTCTGAATTGGTTCTAGTGTTTCTGGAATTGGCTGTCTAATATGTTTAAATTTAAGATGCTAATGTCTCTATTTTCAGTAGTAAGGAGAGAATTGATAATCCATAGCATAAATTGGTAACAGAGATACACAAAATATCTCCTTTGGGTCTTCTTAATCACCCACTTAAAAGAATCCAAGGAACTCAGTAACTTTATGTATGACGTGACTGAACATTTTTTGAAAACTAGTGAATATAATGAGATGGTCTGGTTGTTCCTAATGTCACTGGACAAAGAAGTGGTGAAAGAAAAGGATGAGCTCATGGATTTGAATTTCCTTAAAATTTATTTAAGTTTTCCAATGGCATTTCATACAATCAATTTTTATCTTAAAATGTGCTAAAATTGAGAAAATCTGCATATCATGAAGTCTAACACTCATGTGAAGGTCAAAGAAAATTTATACTTTACCAGGGAGTCAATACTCCACCCAACAGCCTTTTTCTACCCACAGTGCAAGATTAATCTTCCTAGGAGTTATAGAGAAAACTAAGCCCATGGAGGGGTAGCTTTGTTATTGGTGCAATTATGTTGGACCACAATAAAACTGTGTTGTATTTGAGTCTCGACTGATAAATTTAATCACAGATTTATTTCTGTGTTTTACTTTTAACAAATATTTGTGGACACCCTATTCCAAGGTTTAAAAAAAAAAAACAACTTTATCAGACATTATAAGGGTTAAAAGGAGTATATGACATAAATCCTATAGAGATGACATATACCTAAGTTATTGCTCGAGATACAAATATGGCAATGAAAGGAGGCTATAGCAAGTTTCATATACTTAGTACATGCTAATCTCAGGCATTTCAGAGTTTGATGATGATATAGGATTTGGCTTTGAATCGAGGGTAATATTTATATAGGTAAGTAGGTAAGTGGGTAGGTATTAGAACATGATGGGTGCTTCAAGTAGGCAGTCATGCGTAAAGCATGGAGGAAAAACTGAAAAGTCAGCTAACAATAGTGTTTGAGTTTAGCCAGAATACAGGTTTCATTTAGGAGTTTAATAAAGATTAAGAGTAAATTATAGTTTGGGGCCAATTAAGTAAAAGACTTTTAATTCTAACTTAAAATTTTCTAAATTAATTCTTTTAACGATGGGAGAACATTTCGTAGTTTTCAAATAGAAAAACATCATTGTGGTATTCTATGAAGGTCTGGGAAGAGATAAAAAAGTGATTAGTCTTTACTTAGTGTTACTGACTCAGGTGATCTTTTGGTAATAGATTAGAAATGTTAGTTCCTAGTGCAATTACTAGTCCTTAATAAGAGTTTAAGGTAACTATCACAAACAGAAACCTTCCCTCAAGATTGACATAGCCTGTGTTATTCTTACTGACTTATTTTGTGGGGCTGAGCTGATAGATCTCAAAATGCTTTTTAAAAAGCAGACTGGGTGGCCAGGGCCAACTCCCAACTGATCCAGATAGAACTTAGCATAAAATCCTCTAGGGAATGTCTGGGTCCCACCAGCTCTGCCACCTGACCACTAGTGGGCAGACACAGCCCTCGGTTCTCAGGAAAATTTTATATCACAGAGGGGAATCAGGGTCAACGATTTCAGGGGCAGTCCCTTTCACTGCTTAATCCAACCTGGCTGACTTAATGATATAAACTGTAGATTTACTGCCTCTGCCCCCTGAGCACTGAGCCACCACCTTCACTCTAAAGGTAATTCCACCTGGTAATTAACTGTGAAATATTGAGTGGCCAGTGTCTGACCTGAGTGTTTGTGCCAAGCAAAAGCTTCACTTGTTTTTTTTCTTTTTTTTTTTTCTTTTTTTGCTCTCTTTCACTGCCAGTTTGTGTGTATGTGTATTTTTAAGTATTAACTCTCATGGAAGCACATGCCTATTTAAAATTCCCAGACGATGAGTCAGACCCGTTTAGTGAGGTTCCTGGAGAGTCACATGATGTGATTTGATGAAGCTTCACCTTATGAAGGGTTGGAGGAAAAAATCAAAAAAGCACTTTCAGACTGTTTTATATATATATATATATACACACACACACACACACACACACACACAAACATACACATACATATATATATTGTTGTGTATATATACTTGTATACAATGTCATATAATCTTGCATACATACACACACACACACACACACACACATAAACATACACATACATATATATATTGTTGTGTATATATACTTGTATACAATGTCATATAATCTTGCATACATACACACACACACACACACGGAAGAGAAACAGACAGAACACATACACATGCAGTTAAAAAATAACCCCTTTGCTTTGTTTCTCTCTTGTTTCCCTCCATAGATATTTAAAAATCTGGTGAGTCAACAGCTCATGCCTCTTTGAAACAGGAAGAAAACAGAAGCCCTGTAGCTACATGTGCTGCATATGAGTTTTAGTTATGTAGCTACCCCGTGAAATCACAATAGTGAGACTGGAAATTTGGATTCCAAAGTGATAAAGAGTTAGTATTCCTGAGACTTAGGATATCTGAGTGGTTTCACTTGCTGCTCTGATATGCTATAGGCTTATTTAGGCCTCTAAATAATTCTATATTATAATTCATACTTTTCTTCACATCAGTTTGATGTTTCATGGTAAAACTAACATATCTTTTTCCATTGAACACTAAAGTAGGCTGCCGCCTATGAATAAATCCAAGATATAGTAATTTCTGAAGCTTTTCTATTAATTTTTCTGTATATCTTCACTATGTGTAAACTCACTCTAGGAGTAGTATTTGCAATGTGAAAGCCTCATTTGCTAATGAACCCTAGCTACAAGCAGGATTGAGTCACTTCTTATGAAAAATATATGAGTTATAGAGTAGTAAGTATTCTAGAACAAGCCTGTCTCAAGAGGGGTATGGCTGGAGAGCAAGAAAGCTAATCGTTGCTTAGAAAGGGAAAGTTCCCTTCAAAAGGTTGAGGACAGATGCAGAATTTTAGGAGTGTCTTGGTGTTTTAAAACATCGTAGAGGAAGTAATTGCTGCATTGATTCATTCACTTAATAAACATTTATTGAGAGCCCACGGTGTGCCAGAAACTGCTAGATGCTGGAGATTCAAGAACCCACAAGTCCTTCTAGTTGATGGATGGGAGTTTCATAAGCAAATAGTTATAATTCAGGAATGTGGAAAGTACTGTGAAAACACAGGTGCAGTAATGACTAACTTTGTCTAACAGAATTGGATAAAACTTCACAGAGGAGGTGATATTTGATCCAGATCTTTACAGATAAGTAGAAAATAACTTGTTGAAAAATTAGTAAAGCAGAGGAAAAAAATATGAATGTTGGGAAGGTAGGGTTGAAAGAGGAAGGCCCATTACAGATGTAATTTAATATTAGCCAGAACTGGTCTATAATAGGGAGCTTTGAATGTGCAATTCATTTGCACTTTTATTCTGGGTGAATCCAGAAGCTAAACATATTTCAGTAGTGGGTTTAGAACCAGGAAATGGAAAGTGACTAGTAACCTAGGCACTCTCTCATATATTCATCCTCAGTCTCTGTCCATGTTTCTGTCTCTCTCTCTCTCTTTCTTTTTTCCTCCTTCTCCTTAACCAGCTCAGGCTCTCTCATCTTTAGGTCTGAATAATTTTTCTCTGAAGAATGGCACCATTTTGTACTAAGATATTACAGTTTTCATCATATCTAGTAATAGTCCAGACTTACTGGGGTTGCTATGTCTATATCCCAAAATTCCTAGAGGGAGAATCTCATTTGCCCAGTTGATCCAATGCACTGTGGTCAGGAGTGGAATCACACGGTACAGATACAAGTCCTGGAAACAAACTTCCATTGAAAGGGAAGGACATTCTCACATAGGTAGGCCATGGGTTGAGCATTGCTCCAAAAGTTATCTACAACTTATAATAATTCTATATTGAATGCTCCTAAGGGATTGTGGTCGTGTAACATGACACTGTTACCTTTTGCACAATGCAAACCTAAATTTGCTGAGGTTGTTTTCTATAGCTTTTATCTCTATATTTTGTGAATGTTTCTTGAGATGTCCAAGAAAAGGACAGTGGACTGGGACGTGGAACTTGAGTTAATGTGAATATTTTTTATTTTTGTTTCTTCCTTCTTCCCCAATGGTCACTAGCCCCAGTTACATAAAGTGGACTAATTATACAATGGGATGTGACCCAGGATTAAACACTCAAAATGACAACTTGGGCCTGAGACACGGGAGGGGCCTCTCCTAGGTAGGCAGGTTGAACAAGAAACTACGGAATGTGCAATCCACTTGCATCTTACCCAGTGTGGGTGAGCCTGATCTAACTTGTTGAGGGCTTGAGTAGAACAAAAAGGCAGAGTAAGGTTATACAGTATTGAAAACCATTCCTTTGGGAGTCCATTCCTCACTGTGGTCTGAACATAAGTAAGTTTCAATGAGATCCTGATGTTCATGTATAAGTAGAGCCTGTAAGTGCCTGAAATTTCTTCTAACATGTTTTTATCATGGAAATATGATGTAGCTGGTAGTATAAGGAAGCCCCTGAGCTTTGTTTTATGTATGTGTTATTTTTATTCTTAAATTTTTCAAATTCCCTATATCAAAGCTGTTTAGTAGGTAATCAGAAAGTGGAAGTTTTAGTAACTTGAGTTACTTTGTGAAAATTCTTAAGAAACAACTTCATTCCAACATTTCCATAGATTTGTTAGCATGCAGACTTAAAAAATAATAATTCCAAATCACATCTAAATTAATTCAAATTTGAATTTATGAAAGTAACTCCAACTACTGTAATAAGTCCTCAAACATCAGTGGTTTATTACTTGCTCACCTAAAGTCCAAAATGGGTGTTCCCGATTGGTAGTCGGCTCTTCTCTTTGATTAGGGAACTGATACCTTTCCATCCTGTGGCTCTACCGCATTCCACACACAGCTTCTACGGTCACTGAAAAAATAACACAGAGAATTGCAAATGGGAAGTTTTTATGGGCCAAGCCTAGAAATGGCACAAATCACTTCCACCTATACATATTCAACTGGCAGAAGTCATTCCCACAGCTGGGCAAAATTACTAGCATGGTTGCACTTTGCTCAAGAGGAAGAGGAAATAAGTGTGATGAAAATCCAGCTACTCTCCTTCACAACACTCTTGGTAAAGTCTCTTTTAGTGCTTATTTTTGATATGAGTAACAATAAAGAGGTATAAGTGTATTTAATGTAAGCTAATTTGAAAATCATTCAGCAACATTAAAATCCAGGGTATAAATTACAACAACAAAATTCATCTGATGCTATTTTGTTGTCTATAATACAAATAAGCATTAAGTAGCCTAAAATGCACATACGTACATACACAGACACACACACCCTACTTTGACGTTTAGTTGAGAATTGGGTTTCAAACTATTAGGTTGTGTATGAGTATCCAAAAAGAAATATAAATAATTTAGATATGAGGAAATACTCCACCATTTTCCTATCAATGCTACCTTTTTAAACAAAATTATTTTCTATGCTCCTTTTTGTATAAATAGAATACTACTAGAATTTGACAATAAAATACTTCATTATTCTCAAATGAAGTGATACAATTTCCATGTTTATCAGTTTTAGTTACCACTTTTCAGATTGGTATATTCTGCTCAAATCGATAATACATATTTTCTTACATGCTTTATATAAATTTAGAAACAATTACTATGGTTCCAAATTGTTCTTGGCAATTAAACCTTTAGATTTTTCAGCTTCTAGTGGTTCCACTTGTTCTTCTATTTGTAGAAAATTATGGTAAAGAGTTAATTTTGTGGGTTAGGGAAGAGTGTGCAAAAGGATGTATTTTTTTTTTAATCATGTACAGTCCCCTGGGTTTATCATTGTACCTCTCATTACACTCTCTAGAGGAAATGTTTATGGTTTGAATCCTAGAAAAAGCTGTCATATGAAATCAGAACACCCAAGGAATAACACAATACCACAGAGTTAATATGATTGATGATATCATAGCTCATTTTTAACAGATGTCAAAAGAAGAAAAATCAAGCTGCCATTCCACATACTAAGCCCTTGTTCACTTAACAGAAGACCTTTATAAGTAAATCATAATGAATGGTAAGTATTCAGTGGGTGAGGAGATGGTCATTTGGATTACTTTTAGACTTTCAAAAGAAAAACCATATGATAAAAATAAGAATTTCTAGAAAAGATACTTATATATACCTTTAATTCCCTGGTGCTATATTTGACCAAATATTTAATTTGGCATTGGTGAACGGATTCTAGTTAGGAAAAGTTTCTTTTTAGAAATACAACCACATTTGTGGAACTCAAAAATCTCATATATATTCAGTCTTAAAACAAGTTCTTCAATAACTGCCAAAGGAAATCCCACTTCCAGCTGCGTGCTGACTGGGAGAGAGAGAGTCGGTGGTACTTTTAATGGTGTATGCATGTAAAAATAACCTGGAGAAAGTAAAGGAAAACAATTGTATTTTAATTTTGTTAAAAAATATCAGTAGTTTATTTGCTAAATCCAACCTTCTACCAAACCAGATTATTACTTTCTCCAAGCACATTGTAGTGTGTGTTGACCATCTCCAAGAAAGGATAAGGAAGTTGGCTAACTCGTAGAATTATCCATGAGATACGTTGATTAGCACCTATATAATGTCCTTCTCCTGAGTAGCCCCTCCCTACTTTTGGAGACATGGACAAGGATAGTATATAATATGATTCCTACTCTAAAGTGATCCTGGGGAGGCAAGGCACTGTGGCTCACACCTGTAGTCCCAGCACTTAGGGAGGCCAAGGTGGGCAGATCACTTGAGGCCAGGAGTTTGATCCAGCCTGGGCAACATAGGGAGAACTCTGCCTCTATGAAAAAAACAACAACAACAAGATTTTTAAAAATTGAACCAGGTGTGGTGATGCACCTGAAGTCCCAAGCTACTTGGGAGACTGAGGCGGGAGGATCACTTGAGCCCAGGAGTCCAGGACTGCAGTGAGCTCTGATGGCATCATGGTACTCCAGCTTGGGCAAAAGAGTAAGACCCTGTCTTAAAAAAAATTTCTAGGAAGGTAAGAAATTTTATATCAGGTAAAGGGCACTAGTTCCTCCTTAACCAAGAATCTGGGGAATTTCTTAGGTCTGAAGCATCTCCTCCCAGGTTTGGTGCTTATTAATGAATATTCAGGCCCACGCAGGTTGGGTATGCTGAGAGCAGGAACCTATATCTCCCATTTCAATTTAAAATAAAAAACTCAGAAACTGTGTTTTTGTTAAACATATATAATCAGACACATACACACACAACATACACACACACACACACACACACTCAGAAAGAACTTTGTGTTTTTTTTTCTTTTTGAAGTACCAGGAGAACACACAGTAGTGCTATGCCAGATGTATTAATTTAGATGAACAAAGCGGAATAAAAGCACTTTTGGCATTATGTCTCATTTTAAGTTGAAGATAGCATAACAAACAGAATGTAATTCTGAAAGTTTTATCGACACTTGAATAGCTAACTAAAGTTCATTTATAGTTTTAACTTTGTGATTTTGACAGTCTTTAGCAGGCGTGAGCAAGACATTTTTCTGATGGACCAGTACATGTTATAGACTTTACAGGCTGTACGTTTTTGTTTCAACTACTTAAGTCTGCTGTTGTAGCAAGAAAGCCATAGACAGCACATAGATAAACATGACTATGCTCCAATAAAACTACACTTATTAAAACAATAGTGGGTCAGATATGGTCCTTGGGCCATAGTGTGTCAACCTTTTGTCTTTCTCAACCCTCATATCACATATTAACTATTATTCCTTTTCTCACAGAGTTTCTTAGAGATTATTCTCATATAACTCATAATTTTAGCTTTTGATATGGAAATAAAATACGTTTTTCTCCATTTGTTATGAAGAGTTTGACCCACATGCTAGACTGAACAGACCACAAGCCCATAATCTTCCCCTGGGCCTTGTTGTGGACAGTGAGGGCCTGTAGGAATTGGGATATGAGTTCATCCGTCAACTTACAGCTAAAGAATTTAAAGCAAGAACAAGGAGTTTTGGTTCCACAAGATGCTCTATTTAAAAGGACATTGTTGAGAGGCTTACTATTCAGCACTACTGGGACAGTCTTGAAAAAATGACCTACTTTCCCTCAGCAAAGCCAACTCTGAAAGAGGATGATGTCTACAAATGAGTTCTCATAAAAGAATATAATTAAACACTGATGCTCTTCAGAGTGAAAGAGCTTTGAGATAATGACTACAGTGGCACACACTGTACCAAAGAGAACAAGATGTCACAATTATATATTTGCAGGTTGATTTAATCTGACAGGATTCTCAGCAACAGTGAACTTGGTCTGTCTGTGCATGACAACACAGCTTATGTGTCCTACAGATGAAGCTCTGTTTATCTTTTCTAAACTTACACGTGTCAATTAGCAAATTTCTTAATCTAGCTGGACATTCTTATCAGTGGAGGTCCAGTACATGTATTCATTTTCTTTGGCACAGTATGTGTAAATCACCCCTTTTATCTAAATAAAGTCTTTTTAAAATTCTCTGTATAAATAGATTTTTTTCATTATTTGATTTTTGAATTATATTCTCTCACTGCAAAGTCCTCATTATCCTATTTTTTCAAGTTTCCTTAATAGCTAAATTAGCAGCTAGTAGATTTAGATTGTCCCTCACAGTTAATCCAGGATCTAGAGAAAGAGATCACATCAGGGTTTGCAAACTACAACACTTGGGTCAAATCCATCCCACCACTTATTTTTGCATGACCCATGAGCTAAGAATGACTTTTACATTTTTAAATGACTGAAAAACAATCAAAAAGAAAATAATATTTTTTGACTTATGCAACTTACATGAAATTCAAATTTCCATGTCCACAAATAAAGTTATATTGAAATCCAAGCATGTTCACTTTTTTAATATATGATCTATTGGTGCTGCTTTTGTGCTACAACAGCAGTGTTAAGTAGCTGCAACAGAGAATGTGTGACCCGTAAAGGCTGAAATATTTACTTTCTGGCCTTTTATAGAAAAAGCTTGTCAACCTAGAGACTACATGATCCTTTACATTTCCTTTCCAATCTGTTTTTTTTAAGGTGATTTTTATCTCCTTCCCCCCTCCCCCTTTTTTTTTCTGCCTCACTCTTGCTGCCCAGGCTGGAGTGCAATGGGACGATCCAGGCTCACCGCAGCCTCCACTTCCCGGGTTTAAGCAATTCTCCTGCCTCCGCCTCCCGAGTAGCTGTGATTACAGGTGCCCGCCACCATGCCTGGCTAATTTTTGCATTTTTAGTAGATACGGGGTTTCACCATGTTGGCCAGGCTGGTCTCAAACTCCTGACCTCAGGTGATCCATCCCCCTTGGCCTCCCAAAGTGCTGGGATTACAGGCATGAGCCACCGTGCCTGGCCGTCCTTCCCTTTTCAATTCCTACTTTCACCTTCACTTTGGAGTTTTGGAAGTATTATAGGATAGTGATGGGAGTTCAGCCCTAGAGGCCCACTTTTGTGTATGACACTGACAGTGCACCTTAATATATTTTTATCTCCACCTTATGAAACATAGAAGTCAGTCTAGATACTCATTAATCAAAATGCCCAACAGTTTGGGCTTTAAAATTTATAAAGTGCTGTCACATGCACTGTCTTACTTGATCTTACATACTGGTACTATTTCCTTTACTTGAAAGAGATGGAACCTGAGGTTCAGATACATTAACTGACTTCCCCAAATTTATTTAACTCTAAAGGCAGAGCAAGATGGAAGCTAATACCATTCATTGCCCGCTCCCACCCTCACTGCCACCGCTGGAAGACCAAATTTTAACAACTAACAGCATAGAGAAAAGCACCATCACAAGACCCAAAAATCAGGTGAGAAATTACAGCACCTGGATTTAACTTCATACCATAGAGAAAGGCATTGAGGAGGGCAGGAGAGACAGTCTTGGATTAACAGTGGCACCACTCCCTCATTCACTGCCAGTGGCCATGCAGCATGGAGAGACAATCTATGCCCTTTGGAGAACGAACTCACAATGCTGGGGGACTTTACATTGAACTCAGTGCCGTCCCGTCATGGCAAGGAATAAAGCCATGCTGGTCTCCTCCAGTGCCTGCACACAGAGAGAACATTTGGACCAGCTCTAGCCAGAGGTGAATCCTTCAGTCTAGTGGTTGGAACTTGAGTTTCTTGGCAAGCCTCACCACTGTGGGATGAAGTGCTCTGGGATCATAGGTAAACATGAAAGGCAGTCTTGGACACAGGACTGCAATTCCTAGGCAATTCCTAGTGCTAGGCTGAGTTCAGAGCCAGTGAACTAGGGTGGCATGTGACCTAGCGAGATACAAGCTGGTGCAGCTAAGGGAGTGCTTGCACTATCCCTTCCCCAACCTGAGGCAACACAGCTGGCAGCAACAAAGAAGAGGAGACCTAAGAGTCAAGAGGATGTTGTCTTGAACCTTGGATACCAGCCACAGTAGGATAGAGCACTGGGCAAAGTCATTAGGCCCCCAGTCCAGACCCCAGCTCAGGGATATTTCTAGACACATCTTGGGCCAAAAGGGAACCTGCTGTCTTGAAGGGAAGGGCCCAGTCCTGGCAGGATTCATCACCTCCTGACTAAAAAGCCTTTGGGCTCTGATTAAACAGCAGCAATACCCAGGTAATATACCATGGGCCTTGGGCTCTGAGACATGCTGGTTTCGGGGTGACTCAGCACATTCCCAGCTGTGGTGGCTACAGTGAAAGACTCCTTCTGTTTGAGACAAGCAGAGGGAAAAGTAAATGGGACTTTGTCATGCACCCTAGGTACCAGCTCAACCACAGTTGAGTAGAGCAAAAGTAGGCTCTTAGGGTCCCCAAGTCCAGGCCTAGGCTCTTGCACAGCATTTTTAGACCTGCCCTGGGCCAGAGAGGAGTCCACTGCCCTGAAGGGTGAGTCCCAAGCTTGTCAGCATTCACCATAAGCTGACAGATGAGCCCTTGGGCTGTAAGTGAACATGAGAAGTGGCCTGTCAGAACACCCAATGGACCAATGGTGGTGCTCACCACAGGGAGAGGATCCTCTGCCTATGGAAAAGGGAGGGAAGAGTGAGAAGAACTTTGTATTGTGGTTTGAGCTTAGCTGTAGGAGAATAGAACATCAGGTAAATTGCTAAGATATTTCACTCTAATCCTTGGCTCTCAGATAGCATCTCTGGAGTTACCCAGGGCCTGAAGAAACTTACTGCCCTAAAGGGAAGGGCCTTGGGCAAGGCCCAGTGCTGTGCTGGCTTCAGGTCTCACCCATTGCAGTCCCAATGATGGTGGTCACAGGGGTGCTTGCATCACCATATCCCAGTTCCAGGTGGCTCAGAACATAGAGAGAGAGAGAGACACCATTTGTTTGAGTGAAAGTAAGGGAAAAGAACAAGAGCCTCTACCTGATAACCCAGAGAATTATTCCAGTCTTGTCCAAGACCACCAAGGCAGTATCTCTATGAGTGTGTCAAAGCTGTGGCATTATAGGGGTTGGGACCCAAGTTCCTTTGAATACCTAGAAAGCTTTCCCAAGAAAGATGGGCACAAACAAACCCAGACCACAAAGTCCATAATAAATACCTAACTCTTCAATACTCAGACACCAACCAATATCTACAATCATCAACACCATCCAGAAAAACGTGATCTCACCAAGTGAACTAAATAGGGCACCGGGGACCAATCCTGGTGAGATAGAGATATATGACCTCTCAGAACAAAAATTCAAAATAGCTGATTTTAAGAAATTCAAGATAACACAAAGAAGGAATTCAGAATTCTATCAGATAAACTTAACAAAGATATTTTTAAAAATTAAAAAGAAGCAGAAATTCTAGCGTTAAACAATGCAACCAACATGCTGAAGAATGCATTAGTGTCTCCTGATAGCAGAATTCACCACGCAGAAGAAAGAATTAGTGAACTTGAAGACTGGCAATTTGAAAATACATGGTCAGAGAAAACAAACGAAAAAAGAATAAAAAACAATGAAATATGCCTACAAGATCTAGAAAATAGTCTCAAAGGGGCAAATCTAAGAGTTACTGGTCTTAGGAGTTAGAGAAAGTGATAGGGGTAGAAAGTTTATTCAAAAGGATAATATCAAAGAACTTCCCAAACCTAGAAAAAGATATCAATATCCAAGTACAAGAAGATTAGAGAACATTAAGTAGATTTAACCCAAAGAAGACTCTTAGGTCTCCTCTTCTTGAGCAGAAAGAAGCAGATCCTTTTGTTGCTGCCAGCTGTGTTGCCCCAGGTTGTGGGAGGGATGGTGCAAGCATTCCCTTAGCTGCACCAGCTTGTGTCTTGCTAGGTCACATGCCACCCTAGTTCACTGGCTCTGAACCCAACCTAGCACTAGGAATTGCCTAGGAATTGCAGTCCTTGTTTCCAAGACTGCCATTCACATTTACCTATGACCCCAGAGCACTTCATCCCACAGTGGTGAGCCTTGCCAAGCAAGGACAAAGTTAGTATAGAGCTTTTATTAGTTTCTTTTTGAAAAGAAGACTGTGAAAAATCCAGAAAACAAATAACAAAATGGCAGGAGTAAGTCCAAGTTATCAATAATAACATTTAATATAAGTGGACTAAACTCTCAAATTAAATGACATAGAGTGGCTGAATGGATGAAAAAAACACGACCCCATAATCTGTTGCCTACAAGAAGCACACTTCACCTATAAAGATACACATAGACTGATAAGAGAGATGTCAAGTGATATTCCATGCCAGTGGAAACCAAAAGACAGCAGGAGTAGCTATACTTATTTCAAACAAAATGGATTTTAAAAATACATCTTTAAGAAGAGACAAAGAAGATTGGTATATAATGATAAAAGGGTCAATTCAAAAAAGGATCTAATGATTATAAGTAGGTATGCACCAAGCACTGGAGTACCCAGATATATAAAAGAAATTATTAGAGCTAAAGAGAGAGATAGACTTCAAAACAATACAATAGCTGGAGACTTCAACATTCCACTTTTAGCATTGGACAGATTTCCCTTACAAAAAATAAACAAAGAAGTATCATACTTAATCTGCACTATGGAACAAAAAACTTAATAGATATTTAGAGAACATTTTATCCAACAGCTGTATAATATACATTCTTTTCAGCACATGGATCATTCTCAAGGAGAGACCATATGTTCTGTCACAAAACAAGTATTAAAACATTCAAAATTTGAAATACTATTAAGCATATTCTCTGGCCACAGTGGAATAAAACTAGAAATCAATAACAACAGTAATTTTAGAAAATACAGAAACACATGGAAATTAAACAGTATGCTCCTGAATGACTAATGAGTCAATGAAAAAATTAAAAAGAAAATTGAAAATTTTCCTGAAACAGATGATAATGGAAACACAACATACTAAAACCTATGGGATACAGTGAAGGCAATACTAAAAGGGAAATTTATAGCTATAAGTCCTTACACCAAAAACAACAAAAAAACTTCAAATAAATTACCTAATGATACATCTTAAAGAACTAGAAAAACAATAGAAAACCTAATGAAAAATTAGTAGAGGAAAAGAAATAATACAAATCAGAGCAGAAATAAATGAATCTAAATAAAGAAAACAATACAAAAGATGAATGAAACAGAAAGTTGATGTTTTGAAAAGTTAGACAAAATTGACAAGTTTAGCCAGACTAAGAAAATTAGAGAGAATACCCAAATAAATAAAATCAGAGATGAAAAAGGAGATATTACAACTCATATCACAGAAATGTAAAGGATTATTAGTGGCTACGATAAGCACCTATATGCCAACAATTTGGAAAATCCAAAGAAACAGATACATTCTTAGACACACTTAACCTACCAAGATTGAACCATTAAGAAATCCAAAACCTGAACAGACCAGTAACAAGTAATGAAATTGAAGCTGTAATAAAAAATTTCCCAGCAAAGAAAAACCCAGGGTCCAATGCCTTCACTGCCATTTAAAGAAGAACTAATACCAGTCCTAGTCAAACTGCTCTGAAAAACAAAGAAGGAGAAAATACTTCCAAACTCATTCTACCAAGCCAGTATTACCTTGATACAAAAACCAGACAAAGACATATCAATCAAAAGAAAGCTATAGGCCAATATCTCTGATGAATATTGATGCAAAAATCCTCAACAAAATATTGGCAAACTGAATTCAACAATACATTAAAAAGATCATTCATCGTGACCAAATCAGATTTATCCAAGGGATGCAAGGATGGTTCAACATGCATCAATGAATGTGATACATTATATCAACAGAATGAAGGACAAAAACCATATAATCATTTCAATTAATGCTGGAAAAGCATTTGATAAAGTTCAGCATCCCTTCATGATAAACATTCTCAAAAAGCTGGGTATAGAACAAGCATACCTCAGCATAATAAAAGCCTTATATGACAAACGCACAGCTAGCATCATACTGAATGGGGAAAAATGGAAAACCTTTTATCTTAGATCTGTAGCATGACAAGGATGCCCACTGTCAAGACTGTTATTCAACAGAGTAGTGGAAGTCCTAGCTAGAGCAATCAGACAAGAGAAAGATATAAAAGGCATCCAAATTGGAAATGAAGAAGTCAAATTATCTGTATTTGCAGATGATATAATATTATATTTGGAAAAACCTAAAGATGCCACCAAAAACTATTAAAACTGATAAATTCAGTAAAGTTGCAGGATACAAAATCAACATGCAAAAATCAGTAGTATTTCTACATACTAACAGTGAACAACCTGAAAAAGAAATAAAAAATACTCTCATTTACATAGCCACAATAAAATTGAATACCTAGGAATTCACTTAACCAAGGAAGTGAGAGATCTGTACAATGCACACTATGAAATGCTGATGAAGGAAATTGAAAAGAACACACACACACACACACACAAACAAAATGGAAAGATATTCCATGTTCGTGAATTGGAAGAATCATTATTATTAAAATGTCCATACTACCCAAAGCAATCTACAGATTCAATGCAATTCCTATCCAAATACCAATGACATTCTTCCCAGAAATAGAAAAAATAATCCTAAAATTTATATGGAACCACAAAAGGTCGAGAAGAGCCAATATTATCCTAAGCAAAAAGAAACAAAAAAGTGGAGGAATCACATTGCCTGACTTCAAATTATACCACAGAGCTCTGGAAAAACAAAGAAACAAACAAACAACCAGTATGGTACTGGCGTAAAAACAGACTCACAGACAAATGGAACGGAATAGAGAACCCAGAAACAAATCCACACACAGTGAGCCCATTTTTGACAAAGGTGCAAAGAATATACATTCGGGAAAAGACAGCCTCTTCAATAAATGGTCCTGAGAAAACTGAATATCCATATGCAGAAGAATGAAGCTAGATCCCTAGCTCTTGCCTTATAAAGAAAAAACAAATCAGAATGTATTAAAAACTTAATTTGAGACCTCAAACTATAAAACTACTACAAGAAATCTTTGGGAAAACTCTGGGCAAAATTTCTTCAGTAACACCCACAAGCACAGACAACCAAAGCATAAATGAACAAATTGGATCACATCAAGTTAAACAGCTTCTGCACAACAAAGGAATCAGTAAAGAGAAGAGACAACCCAGAGAATGGGAGAAAATATTTACATCTGACAAGGGATGAATAACGAGAATATATAAGGAACTCAAAAACTCTATAGGAAAATATCTAGTAATCTAATTTAAAATCCGGGCAAAAGATTTGAATAGTCATTTCTTAAAAGAAGACATACAAATGGCAAACAGGCGTATGAAAAGGTGTTCAGCATCATTGATGGTAGGAGAAATGCAAATCAAAACTCCAAGGAGTTATGATCTCACCCAGTTAAAATAGCTTTCATCCAAAAGTCAGGTAATAACAAATGCTGGCCAGGATGTAGAGAAAAGGAAACCCCTGTATATTGTTGGTGGGAATGTAAATTAGTACAAACACTATGGAGAACAGTTTGGGGGTTCCTAAAAATCTAAAAATAGAGCTACCTTATGATCCAACAATCCCACTGCTAGATATATACCCTAAAGAAATTAAATCAGTGTATCAAAGAGATATCTGCATTCCCATATTTGTTGCAACACTGTTCACAATAGCCAAGAAGTAGAAGTAACCTAAGTGTCCACCAACAGATAAATGGATAAAGAAAATGTGGTACTTATACACAATGGAGTACTATTCAGCCATAAAAAGAATGAGATTCTATCATTTGCAACAACATAGAAGGAATTGAAAATCATCATGTTAAGTTAAAATAGCCAGGCGCAGAAAAACAAACATTGCATGTACTCACCTATTTGTGGGATCTAAAAATTGAAACAATTGAATTCATGGAGATAGAGAATAAAAGGATGGTTACCAGAGGCTGGGAAGGGTAGGACGGGTTTAGGGGTTTGGGGGAGGACAGAAATATAGGACAAACCTAATATTTGATGGCACAACAGAGGGACTATAGCCAACAATAATTTAATTGTACATTCTAAAATAACTAAAAGAGTATAATTGGAATGCAAAACACAGGATAAATGCTTGATGGAATGGATACCCAATTTTCCATGATGTGATTATTATGCATTGCATGCCAGTACCAAAACATCTTACATATTCAATAAACATATACACCTACCATGTACCCACAAAAATAAAGAACTAAAAAAAATTAAATTACGTAACTAATAAGTGGTTGAGAGTGGATTCTAAATCTGATTCCAAGCTTTATGTTATTTCTGCATTACCACCCTAACTTAGAAAGGGCTACAAACAAAAACTTTGTGACAGTTATTCTTGTTTTGAAATCATGCACAAAACTCCTGTGAAATGGACCTGAAGAAGACTTCTTCTCCCATCCCTATCACCCCAACATAAAACAAGTAAGAACTGTAGGCTGGGCTTCCTTTCTTCACACTGAGTAGAATAGAGCAATGATGTTGTACACTTTCACAGCCACAGTCATTCATACATCAAAGAAGGATAATTAGCAACACTCGAAACTTAGAGTTTTGATCTTTATAAGATTTAGGGCGTAAAATAACCAGCCTCCTTCATTTCACCCTTGGCCTCATAATACCACTCCTGAACAGAAGTCGGAGTGAGCTTTTAAAAATCCAAATCATATCGTTAAAATAAATCCAAATTCTTGCAAGACTGTATTTTGTCTTTCCCTCTCACCCGACCCTGTTCTCTCCAACTCATTTACCACTTTCCTTATCATTCAACCCACTCTTAATACAATGGTCTTCTGTATTCCCTGATCATGACAGCTCATTTCTATGTTTGCCTTTTCATGGGCCTGGGAATTATCACTTGAGATCTCAGGACTGACTTCTTCCCATCATCACACCTCTACTCAAATGACAACTTGTCTTCAACGACAGTTTTCTTGACCACCTGCACCCGTGTCTATCCTAGTACTCTGGCTTATTTCTTATTAGCACCATCTGTCTCTAAAATTATATCATTCATTTATCGGTATAGTTCTTTAATATCTATCTCCCTCCACTTGTATGTAAAGTCTTTTTGCACAAAGACCTTGCCTGTCTTTTTTACCGACATATAGAGTACTGCATGGCACACGATACACAAATACATCAATGCTGCATGGAGAAATGTGTAAATGTATGTGGCCTTTGAAATAAAATGTCCCCTTTTACTGATATAGCCTAGTTGCTAAGGCAAGGACTGTCACTTCAGCTACAAGGTGTAATATGAAAGGTCTGTCAATAGTGGTGTAAGAAGTACGTGGAATAATGTAAGAAGTGTAATCATGAGCTCAATCTGGAAAGAAATAATAATTTCTAATTTCTGCAGGGATGCAAACTGCTTATGTGTACTATATGCATTTTCACTTGTAAACATATTATTTCCACGCTGTCCACTTGAACCCTCAGCTTTTCAGTGTTGTGGCATCTCGTGATTTCAGGGCACCTGGGGATTATTAGGTGTCTAAGCTTCTAAGCTGTCACTTTTTGAAGCTAGAGCATGGAATTATCTGAGCAGAAAGCTAAGAAGCCCCATTTAATCAGCTGCTACTGTGGTTAAACTCCTTCAAGGCAAACACATTTTGACTGGCCCAAAATAGTAATAATAGCCAGCTCTGAGTATATTAACTCTTCAGAGTCATCAGTGGCAAGTGGAAGTATTTTTAATTGTGTTTTTCTTGTGTGTGTGTGTCACGCGCGCGCAGATTAAAAATTTATACTTTAAATGACAGCATTGTTAAATAAATTGAAACCCTTGAAGCTGGTTATTAGAAGAGCCAGAACTGAATGGAGCAAGCTCATTTATAAAACTACCTTTTATTTTAAGAAAATATAATGATCAAATTCTGTGATAGTAAAGAGGAGGGGTGTTGTTTGGTAATGTGTGGCTTAGTTCTAAGGTGTATATGAGGCTAGAATTGAATTATGCTGGAGACATGGTGATTTAATGAACCGTGGAAAGCACATTTACTTCAAGGGGACAAAATGTGCTTAGCATATTTCATCAGGAACCTTAGAAGGGATACTTTTGAAAATAATCCAAAATGACTACCACAGTGGGATCAGGTTAGAGAGGAGAGGTGTGTGTTTGAAACAGTCAATTTGGAGTTGATTGCTAAGAAAAGCTTCAGTTTGCAAGATCTTATATATCTTTCTGTTGGGATTAGCCTAAGGCATAACTGTGAATTTAGTCTTAGAAATATTTCCTACGTTCTCTTCCTATGCCCCTGATTTTCTTTTTGGTAACACTCATGCTCACTCCATCCATACCATCCATATATTTATTCTTTACCTACCAAACTTTGACAATATCTCATTTGTGCCTTTGTTCTCCATTATTATTCTTCCTTCTTCCATCAAAATTTTCCATCCCATAGTACCTGGAACTTGAGGATTTCCATTGTTCACTGAAATCAAGTACTTATTTTTATCAAAAATCTTTTCTTAAGTGCATGTGCATAAGAGTGTGCTAGGTACCATGTATGGAATAGAGAATCATCAGACACATGACCTTCTTTCGTGTTACTTAAAAGTCATTGCTAATTGTCCTGGAGGAGGTAATACAGTTCACATGAATAAGTAAATGGCTTATAACAAACAGCAGCACATTAAAATATATGTGTGTGTATATATATATATATAGGCATGGGGTTTTAAAAGAAACCCATGATTCTTTAATGGAAAAAGTTGAGTTTCTTCTTTTTTTTTTTTTTCTTTTTTTCTTTTATGAGACAGTCTTGCTCTGTCACCCAGGCTGGAGTGCAGTGGCGTGATCTCGGCTTACTACAACCTCTGCCTCCCGAGTTCAAGCGATCTCCTGCCTCAGCCTCCTGAGTAGCTGGGATTACAGGCACACGCCACCACACCCAGCTAATTTTTGTATTTTTAATAGAGATGGGGTTTCACCATGTTGGTCAGGCTGGTCTCAAACTCCTGACATCATGATCTGCCTGCCTCGGCCCCCCAAAGTGCTGGGATTACAGGCATGAGCCACTGCACCTGGCCAAAATTTGAGATTCTATTACGTGCAAGTGGACAAACTATTCTGGGGAAAAAGAGATAATTTTCACACTAGTTGCAAGTATTGTGTAGGTATTTGCCTCATCCTGCTTATGTGTGAACTGACTATAATACTAAATAACCAAATTAAAATTACTGTAACTAGAGGTGGTAACTGGATAATGGCCTTCCCCTGACAACTGAATGCATGGGCTCAGGTATTTATGCACAAAGTAGAAGGCCTTTTTAAGTAGCAGGAATCCAATTTCATTGTCATTATTACCATTGTGCCAAATGACTTGTAAAATAAAATAAATGAGATCTACAGCACCTAGCAAGCTAAGACAACCCCCAATTCATCATTCCCCTGCAAAACTGCACTCTGATGGTCTCAAAATGAGGGTGAGAGAGAGGATTAGTTCTGACCTTCCACTGATCAGAACAAAGTGTTATTCTTGATCTCACTTCACTGGTTTCTGACTAGCATAGCATTTTTTGTATTGTCTTATTTTTCTCTCTTCATAAATCAAAGTTAGCATCCAAAGAGCCACAGGATCTGCTGTCTTGCTGGAGTTTTACACAGAAAGCTCCTTTTGTGATTATTAGAGTGATTTGTACCTGAATAAATAGGCACATATTAGGCTCCAGGTGGAAACTCTTAATTTCAAGCCACCTCCGGAGAAACACATAGCAATGGGTCTTGGGCAGAGTTTAAGAAATGTGTCACCCACTCGTCACTGTATAACTTCATATTCCATATTTACCTTGTATGACTGGCACATTATGGTATGACTGGCACATTATGTCAGAAAAGTAGCAAGTTTAAGTAAGTGAGGAGAGAAATGCACAGGACAGTTTTTTTTATGCATACACTATATATATAATATATACTATATATATATATTTATATACACAAAATGTTGAGAAACTCCAACGATAGGTCTTGACTTGACTTCTGAAAAAGCACCTTTAAAATGTTTGAAACAGCCCCTTCACCTTTATTTCATGGTGTGAACCTGAAAAAACTATGTAGTCTGTGCATAGAATCCAAAGCATATATAATACAATTTTCATAATAGCACCAAATGCTGCTGGGATTATTTAAAGTCACTCAAATATGTAAATCAAGTAAAATTTAAACATTACAGCACTATTTTATTACCTACCTTGGCATAAAGCCACAGTAGTTCTTATTTAGGGAAACTGACTTATCATTACAAAGTAGCCATGTGACTGATACTGCCAAGAATGAATTCATTTTTCCTCACAGCATCTGAATTTGCGCTGAATTACACCTACATCCTGTGTGATCTAGTTGAAAAGGTAGAGGCTTTGGATTTAGACAAATCTGACTGTGAATTTGGGCTGAATTATACCTACATCCAGTGTGATTGAGTTGAAAAAATAGAAGCTTTGACTTTAGACAAATCTGATTGTGAATCCTGGATCACCATTTACTATTTGAGTGACTTGGGCAAGTTACCTAAAATCACTGATCCTCAGAATTCCCATCTAGAATAGTAATAATATTTAGATATTTAGGGGTTCTATTCCTGCTTGGGGGATTGTTTGTTATATGCCAAGCAATGTGCTAAGTACTTTACATACATTGTGTCAATTAGTATTCACAATAACACCAGGTATTAGCCACCATTTATATTTTAGCACACTGATAATTCAAAAGGGTTAATTATCTTGAATAGTTTTACAACAGGTGTGCCTCCAAAGCCTGTGCCCTATCCATTGCTGTCAGGGAATCAGGGAGAAA
The DNA here is from genome assembly GCF_007565055.1 of Rhinopithecus roxellana. Lineage (NCBI taxonomy): Eukaryota > Metazoa > Chordata > Mammalia > Primates > Cercopithecidae > Rhinopithecus > Rhinopithecus roxellana. The sequence continues at coordinate 61,730,890 of NC_044552.1, read as the reverse complement.
GTGACTCACAGGCACTCCCTGAATGGCCTCCACAATGGGGTGGTGACTCTTCCACTGCCTCTGCTGCTATTCTTGTGCTGAGCAAAAACCACGTAAAGCAAGACTGAGACCTACTTCCTGTGTAACTTCATTCCCTTCCCTGCTCTTGTTGATTGCCATGATTCTTTTACAAAATACAAAACCTAGATGCTGAGTTTTTCTTCCCTAAATGTCTTGGCTTAGGCTAAAGCTAAGCTGTGTCTTCATTGTTTGTGAGTTCTGAACCACTGCACCTTGATCTTTAGCTCTACTCTACTGGAATCTAGAATTCTTGTCTACTTACATCCCATAAAACTGTGAGTGCTCTATCTCCATTTGACGAACTTGAGGACCGTCAACTTTAAAGTTTGTAAAGTTTTTTTTGATCTCCTCATACCTTCCTGCTTTAACTAACGTTTTCTCTGATGAACCTGTTAGAACTATAACACCTACCTGAATTTCCCTGCCATTCTAATGTGTGTGTGTGTGTGTGTGATCATCCACTTGTTTAGAGAACTTTTATTCCCATCCTCCTCACTTCCACAGCTTCCAAAAAACTGACAGACATAGCAGCCTTCCATGCTGTGTTAATACCCAATCCCAAAGCATATGGTGCCCTACAAAATACCCTAAGGCTTATGAATGGATTATTTTCTTTTCCATCAACAAGTCCTGGTGGCAGCAAACACAATATATCTGTAACATCATTTATGAAGGCCTGTGGAAAGGTAAAAAAAAAAAAAAAAAAAAAAAAAAAAAAAAAAAAACACTATTCTCCTTTTTAAAATTATGAACATCTTGAATGCATACAAGAATATGTTTTTTTCTTTGACTTGCTGGTTAAATTGTATTTAAAAGACATTGTGCTATACAAAAAAAAAAATTGCTATCACCAAAATGAAGCAGAAAAGCAGAAAAAAAAGGCCTTTTACTCCTGTGAAGGTCAAATTGTTTTTTGAAACCACATACCTAAGTGTTATTCAAAACCACAGACTTTAGGCTCAGTTCAGTTTTTTTTTTTTTTTCTCAGTACCAAATATTTCACTGAAAATGTGAAGACAGATCGATAATTCAATGTTTTATTAATTTTATCTAAGAACTCAAGTATAAAGTATCACATTTTTCACAAAAAGCCAGGAGAAGGATCTATGGTACACAGATCCCCATAATACACACACACTTTTAAAAATCAACTGATTAAAATAAAAATCTATCAAGCACTGCTCATGCACAGCCTCTTTCGTGCAAGATATCCTCCTGCCTGCATCTGTGGGGGTGATGGGTGACAGCTGCAGCCTCAGCCTATGGAAAACTACCGTGGGTCACAGAGATCTCAGATGGGAGAGTGGGCAGCTTCTGTAATTAAAATTACAGTTGGAGAAATACAGAAGAATTTACTTGGTAGATTTTTTTTGTAATAAATAATCTGAAACCAGTTATTAATCCAAAGGACTATAAATTAAGAAAAGAAACCATAATGCAATGCTAAGCAAATCAAGGACAAAAGGGAGCCAAAATAATGAAGTTTGAAGCAGACTAAAGGAAAACAGGCCTAGAATTCCAGGAGCAAGAACTCAGGCGTGTGTGACTGGTTTGTGTACACTTCTGGTGGACTATGGGATTTTTATGTTGAAGCTAATTAGAGGCCTATAAGAAATAAACATATACCCCAGTGCTAAGCACTGTTGGAAATAGATAAATGCACTATGGTCCTACCCTAAAGAACAGAAAGAGCAAAACCATTCACTTATTTTGCAAATGCCTATTGGATCAGGGTATTTTTCCCCCTGCTGAGCCAGAACAGCACCTTCAGGTCCTTCTCAACAGGGTACCTCAGGTATTGACTGCCCGTCATTGGAGGTGACATGTCAAGTGAAAGTGACGTACCACCTCTACTTAAGAAGCTTATACCTAAATAGAGGAGCAGTACATCTGTAAATCACTGCAACCCATAGCAGCATGTAATAAGTTGTTTGAAAGTAACATAACAGTAAAATATATTTAGAGAACACTGATTTCTGATCAGGATGATAGCGGAAGTCTTCATAGATGGAATGGGCTCTGAACATCCAAACAGTGTCCAAGTAAGCATCTCTGAAACCTAAGAGTAGATGGAAGAGGAGGTAAAAGTTGTTTTGCATGACCATATAATGCTGTATTATTTGGGTTTGGATTTTAGAAGGCTGCTAGAGGTGTTGTCATGTTTTATATCAAAAGGGAGAAACCTTCCCAATAAATGATGATGATAATTAAAATATTTGTGTGTCCATGAGAATGATATATAGTCTGAAAATATAGTACTGACAGATGAGCTCCAGAATTTGCTAATTCGCTATTTCTAAATGTGGGCACTATTATTTATGAGAATACTGATTCTTTTTTATGGTGGTTACATAATCAAGTGTTTCTATGATTTAAAAATAACAAAGTACTGGTCACATAAAAACAAAATAAATCATATAACTAATTAAATTTATAGTAGATGCTTTATTTGTGGGGCATTTGTGTGTGGTTATAACTGAATCATCAGCCTTTCATTTCACATATGCATGAGTGCACTAGTCACTTAAATGCATTTGTGTTTGAAGTTAAGGAAAAGGTAAGAGCCAATGAAGCCTAAACTCTGAGTCTGTAGGTGGATAAATACATGCATTTGTTCTTTCAAGCATATGATGACTTGTTTTTCAAATTAAGCTTCATATACAACGGATTTAATTCTCTAATGACCAGAAAACAGCAAATTCCAGCAAATTCTGGTACTTCCTCATAGTGTCCACTCTTGCTTTTCAGAAAATTCAGTTAGAAAACTTTCTAGGAGCAGACTGAGGCTCAATCCCAGTATACCACTCACATTTTTAGAGAATATATTTTATTTACTTGTTTTTTGGTTTTCCTCTTTTGTCCATGGGAAAACTATTTGGTGAAAGACTGGAGTCATTCCACATAGAACAGAGAGTTGTTTTTTGAACTCTAATACACTTGTGGTTTAAACCACATATTGTCATCGTAAATTATTTCATAGGGCTGTTTGTTTGTAAATGTGTTGAGGTTGCCATAACAAATTACCACAAACTGGGTGGCTTGAAACAACAGAAATTTATTCTTGCACAGTTGTGGAGCCAGAAATCCAAAATCAAAGTGCTAGCAGGACTGGTTTCTTTTGGAGGCTCTGAGAGAGGATCTGTTCCTTGTCTTCTCCAGCTTTTGGTGGCTCCAGGAGTTCTTTAGTTTGTGGCAGCATCACTCCAATCTCTGCCCCCATCACAAGGTCTTCTCCTCTGAATCCCATCTTCTCCCCTTCTCTTCCCTTCCCCTCCTATCCCCTCCCTTCCCCTCCCCTCCCCTATCCTCCCCTTTCCTTCCCTTCCCTCTTTTCTTCTCTTTTTTCCTCTCCTCTCCTCTCTTCCCCTCCTTTTCCCTCTCCTCCCCTCCTCTTCTTGTCCCTCCCTTCTTCTTCTCATGCACTTGTTGGATTTAGGGTTCACTCTAATCAAGGATAATCATCTCTATATCCTTAACCTCCACAAAGACTCTTTATTCTAAATGAGGTCACATGCCCAAATAAGGATCATTCACAGCTCATAGGTGGACATCTCCTTTGGGGGACCATCAGTCAACTCACTGCATTCATTTTCTGTTATTTTTCCTGTTAGCCACATTGTAGAAATAACTGATTCTGCCCCTTTTAAAATAATTTTAATTTAAATTGAAAATAATCTTACTCAGCACAGTGAAATTTTATGCTCTTCTTATTTTGTATTTTACTCTCCTCTTACTCTGTTTGGCTTTGGTAGTTTGTGTAAATTCTATGCAGCTTCCACCTGACAATAGAATTGCTCTAAATCCACCAAAAGCTTAATTTCATTTTATTATTAAAATTCCTCAAATATCACATTCTATTTGAAAGAAAATAGGAAATAGCCATCCATTTATTTACATTCAATTAATTATTTTCATTATATGTTCTCCCAGAATACAATAATCCATCTATTGTATTGTTGGTAAGTTATGAAAATATTTTAATACTGGAAGATAATGTGGTATTGCTAAAGTAAAGTGTCCAGGCTTTAGCCAGAGATTGTTCTGCCAAGGATTCATAACTCATAACGTTAATACTTTCACTCTATTTGATTTAAACAAGGCACTCAATCTTTCTTTGTCCCTGTTTTCTCATCTGTAAAATAAAGACACTAATACCTCCTATGCCTGTTTATAATAAGGATTGGACGTAATATAAGTAAACCATCAGTGCAAAGCCTAGCACAGAGTATTTACTTTGTCAATACATTGATATTTATTACTTATTACAGTTTTTTCTATAAAGCAACATATAAAAGGAAATTTTAATTGGCAGCTCAATCATTTAATTCACTTAAATGCTGAATTGATTGGTGTCTGCTGTAAAGTAGCTTTGGAGTTATGGTGTAACTTGAGATTCCAAGGTTCAAAGTTGTATCCTAACAACTTCCTTAGTGAATCTGCTGCCCCATCCTCTGCTTTTCCTCTGTTAGGCAGGTCTCCACACTCTCCCTTAAAACCTGATTCTTTTTGCCTTCAGTCTTGCTCATGCTGTTTGACTACTGGGAAAGAGTCTCCTTTCTTCTCTGGTATCCACATCTGTCCCTTGTTTATGGCCCAAGAGAGGTCATTTATTTCGTCTGAGGGCTCCTCTCATACTTATGATCAAATGTTGCCCTGCTTTGGAATTTTGAAGTGCTTATAGTTTGCACTCATTTTGACATTTGAGGTGTACCACCTTGCATAGTTAAAAGATGTAGGCTCAGTGTTGAACATCATCAAATGTGTCATGAGGCCAGAAATTCTAATTAAGTGCCTTAATGTTTAGGGATTGCACTCTAAACTTCATTAAGTTGTTCTTGCAAGTTCAAGTCTTAACCTCAGAATCTTTATTTTCTTTAAATAAATTAAACTCCAAGCTCCCACCATCCAGACTAGTGGAAAAATCATCTGTGGTAATTATTGAGGCTTCCTCTCTCATGTTCATTCAATCATTCAGAGATTTTAGATGGAGATTTTAGATGGACGACAAATACTTGTGTCTTCCAGTCCTTGACCCATCCTAGTTACACCTGGAAAACCACTATCCATGCCTGCATATCTTTGAAATCTGCAAGTTCCCATGTCATGTAGAATAGGAGGCTTTTCTATGACTAGGAGCTCCAGTCACTAGAGTTCAATGTAGCTCTTTCCCAGATTCCAGTCACCATTTTGTTTTGTAAGAAAGTAGATCTTGAATCCCAAATCCTCACAGATCTCAGAAACCACCGCCTTTTCCTTTAGTTAGGAAAAACCTTTCTCAGTCTATTTCCACTCTTTCTCTCTTCAAAGGCATTTGCCCCTCCCTTCCCTACATATTCAGTAAAATTTCTTCACTGACTTAGATTCACAAATGGCAGAAAAACAAGCTATCTTCAATAACCTTCTGCTTTTGCCCTACATTCCTAACCTAGATAGGTCACACTACTTAACTCAATTGGAAAAAAAAAGTCCTGGGAGATTATGTAATTTAATGTTTAAGCAAATTTTTCTTTCCAACTGTAAGCATGTCAGAATATAGATTGTCTGGATTTTTCTTAAAGACTTGTGGAGCATACCTATTCATGATCAGTATGTGTGACAGCCTGAGGAACCTACTAAAAAATAAATTATTTCAAGAAAAGAAAGATTTTGAAAGAGGAGTTGGGTGTGGGGAGTATGACTCTAATCATATGAAAGAAGATGAGTGGGAGTGAGTTACATTCATTGTATTTGTCACTCTCACTTGTTAAGATGTGTCCTCTAACTTGGTGCCCATGATCTGAGAACTAGATTGAGAAGCGCCTGAGAGTGAAAACTGAAAGAGGACTACTTTACCTGTAAGATACTGGAAGCACATGGGAATATTGCTTTAGGATTCATTTAGTGTAGTTGAGGGAGAACATAAGTTTAGAATATTGAAGGATTTGAATAACAAAGCATGACTGTTGGCCATTGAGATTTTGGCACAATGGTATGAAAACATGCCTTTGACATGGGAGCATCTTCACTAAGCACACCATGGTAACATCTCCTGCAGCCAAGACCTTGTGGACATGTGGGAACCTGGTAACCCATATGGTGTTGGGTAACCTCCCAGGGCTCTGTTGCAATGAGAGTATGTGCCAAAGACAGACAGGTAACTATGGTAACTTGAGTAATAATGAGCCCACATTCATCCTCACTTGAATACTATTCATTACCAGAACCCATGGAAAATCACATTCATAGAGCCTGCAAAACATTAAGAGGTCTGAGAAGCAGAAATATTTGAACAGAATCAGAAAAGAGGAAAATGATATTTTATACAAGGTAGTTTGAAAGATTGTTTGGTAAAACATATGGACTAATTCTCTGGACTCTCAAAATTGTGTGTGTATTTGGGGGTTGGTGGGTGGGTAATACTTGCAAAGGGGCTAAAGTTTCAAACATATTATTTGCTTTCTTCAGGTTACAACAGGAGAAATATTCTCGCAATGCTCTTTGTCTTAGATTCCCTGGAGTCAATGCTATGAGTACATTGGTTACATTTATATTTATCTTTGTACTAACATTTATTCAGAGGTCAATAAATATTTGATTTGATAAACTGCACAACTTCTTCAATTATTTTGATTAATTGTTAAAGAAGTTAGTTGCTTAACGCTGAATGTTTTCTGGGACTACATCAAGATATAAAAACAGTTACTCAAGACCAGGAGGTAGAACATTATTGACAGGAATATTATCACAGTATCTTCAGCTACAAACTATGAAATTGACCCCTTTAGTATTTCCTGAATATCTGATGTTTCCTGAAACATATCCTATCAAATTCCAGTCCCTCAATCAAGATATTCACTGGAGATGGACTACCCCTTTAAATAAAATTAGTATCATCGTCTTAAATATCCATGGCAAATATTACATATGATAGATTGTGAACAGTCCCATAATTTGTTTTTAAATTGCTTTTACTTAGCATACATCAAGTTAACTTCCCATAGTACCTATTTCTCAAGAGATATCTATTGGCAATTCCTAGCAAATATTGCTCTATAGACCTATAGGTAGGTATATAGAGATACATATTACAAATGCATGTATTTCTAACTTGATAAAGGGCATTGGCAATTTTGATCATTAAATCCCTACTGAAGATAAGCAATGGGCAATATAGCTATAGCATACATAATTTGTACAAACATGATATAAATAATTATATAGATATAATGTATAAAATATAAAAATATATGTATTTAAGATATAGATATTTAAAATATGCATATATTTAAGATATAGGACACAAGATTTGGACACATGAGATATGAATGTATCCAAATGGTTTTCAGTAAATAGAGACTATTCTTAAGGCCAGTAAAAAGCAATAAACATGATAGCAATTGTTTACAATGACCAGGAAACAGGTACAATTTCATGGCCTGTGGGTGGCAGGAAAAACTTCATGGAAGAGACTGTTTCCATGAGGTACTTATCAGCATAAACAAGTGGCTAACATTTAAGTAAGCAAGTATGTTCTAAGTAGAAAACTAGAGTTAATAGATGATATACATTAAACTGTCACCTGCTAAGGCAAACACTGTTTCAGATCATTCCATGTGAAGCTTTAGGCTCTGTGGGCATTTTTCGTTTTAAAGAAAAGGAGACTAGTCAACATTCATGTATTTTAAAACTGTACAATATTATCTCTTCATATCATTTTATTTCTTCTAATTACATTTTTAAGGGAACAAGATAATAACAGCATGACTGAGTCTTCAATACACACTATCACATGCTCAGTCTACTAATTTGGTTACCTTTTGCATAATATGGTAACACTAGGGTACTTATGCTTAGGAAATTACAAATTGAATGTTAAAAACAGCCCTGTTCATAAAGAAAACAAATATGAAATAGAAACACAGAGACAGCACGCTATAGATTTAATACATTTGGGGCCTCAAAGCTACATTTTCAGAAATGGTATCTCTCTCTTTGTTATAATATAAGACATACAGATTCTAAGAAAGAGCCAACCTCTTTCTTAGGTAATAGTATGAGTCTCTCTGCCCTGACCAACCTAAAGTAGTTTCTGATACACAGTATTTTCTCGTCAAAAATATGTTGACTAAATACACACACACAGACACACACACACACACACACACACACACACAGGTACCAGTTTGAGTTAAACAGACATGTTTATATAGAATGCAGCAAAATAAAAATCTAGTCATTTCCTTTAATAATTTGACAAATGGAGGCAAAATTAAATAAGATAATTTAAGCTTGAATATCTAACTGGCAACCTAAAGTATGTAGTTTAAAGCAAGTGTGGCCCTAGAAAAGACCTGTGTGGTTCAGTGTCTGTTTCTTGGTCCTGGCTTCTCAAGTCTTACTCATGAGTAGGTCATAAATAATCCTAAACACTCTACAGTTTCCTAGGTTGCCAAAGGCAAACTTTCAGAACAAACTTGCACCTACTCTGATATCCCTCATGTCAAAACAAATGAGTTTCCCAAACTGGTCCCTGTAGCTGATTTCATCACTACCTGAAAATGGGCCCAAATGCTAAGCATCCCCTGAGGGAAGACTTACCTCTACAGTGCACCTATGAATGCAGCAACATTGTCCAGCACAGAAATTCCAGGAATAGAACCATTGGATTTTCAATCAGGAAAAGATCTGGCATCTTAACTTCTTATTTTACAGATAAGAAATCTAAAGCCTAACCAGATGAAGTGAGGGGACTAAGGCCAACCCAAATCATAGCACACCAATATTAACCTAGACCTAAGAGTGTTGAGAAAATTGTAGAGATAACTACAACTGATCATCATTACTGATTATCTTATTTTAAGATTAATACATAAATGAGAAGATGGCAAAGCAGTAGGTCAGCCTAAAAAAAACAAAGACAATATGGAACTCATTGGTTGAGCCAAGTAATCTTTGTGTGGTATAACCATGTTCAAAGCCACCATAAAACTAGAGTATAGACACGTTATGAGTATCTAGACATTACAGATTAACTTCTAAGCATTTTTTACAGCTAGCAAATAGACATAAATAATCAGATACATTGAGCTAGCTAACTAATTTTCTAACAGAATATTTACTCAAAGGCTAGAACTACATAGGAAAACCCTGCAATTAACCTTTGAAAACAAAAGGAATTGTTGCCTGGAAGGTCTTCAGACCTTAATTATTGATATAAGATTAAGGGTAAATCTAAACCATGACCTTAAACATTCTTTATCTTTATATATCACATCTTATTTGAAAAGTAAGACAATTCTAGTTCCTAAGCTGTCTTCATATAAAATGAAAAAAAGCAATGTTCTATATAGCTCAGTTAGTTGATCAAACTTTGTTTTTAAAATATGAATTTTGTTGCTTCATAAATTCAAGAAATAGATTTTTTCAGTTTATATGTCATACAGAGAGAATATATTTTTAATAAAAGTAATAAAATACTTTTCCTTCACTAAATTAAACTGAAAATTTTCTGTATTAACATTATTAAATCCTATGTCTAATTAAGGGAAACTATATACAAGGCTGAAAGTGGCATGGTCGAGAAGAAATTATAACAATCTAATTGGCAAATATGTGCTGTCTTGCTGGGCATCATTGATCATGCCTATTTCTGAGTCTTTACAGTGCCATACTGCTATTGCATGTTTGTGTGCGTGCTTACCAATAAGGAAAGGAAAAAAAAACATCTCTTATTCATCATATACTATGTGTTTGGGATGTAGTAGGCACTTAATAAATATTCTTGAATGAAGAAAAGTCAGACACTGTGACAAACAATTAATATGTACCTTGTCATTTAATTTTCTTTTTACATGAAGTATATTGAGATGCTCTGAACTTAAGTAATTAGCTCAATAATGACCTATAGGATAAATCCACATTTTAACTTGGGTCTACCTTTTTGTAATCCCTAAAAATGTTTTTACCCTAACAATTCCATTTACATTAAATATGAATCCAAATACTCATCTTAAATTGTCCAACATTTCACCCACAGGCTCAAAATAAAGGGATGGACAAAGATCTACCATGCAAACAGAAAACAAAACAAACAAACAAAAAAAACAGCAAGAGTCACTGTTCTCATATCAGATAAAACAGTCTTTAAACTAACAGCTGTTAGGAAGTACAAATAAGGGCATTATATAATGATAAAGAATTCATTCAGTAATAAGACTTAACTATTGTAAATATAAATGCACCTGACATTGAAGCACCCAAATTAACAAAACAAGTTCTTCTTGACCTACAAAAAGACAGGCAGCCACACAGTAATTGTGGTTGACTTCAACACCCCCACTGACAGCGTTAGACAGATTATTGAGGAAGAAAACTAACAAAGAAATTCTGCACTTTAACTCAATCCCTGACCCACTAGACCGAATAGACATCTACAGAATACCCCACGCAAGAACCACAGACTATACATTCTTCTTATCCACACAGGGAACATATTCTAAGATTAACCAGACGTTTGGTCATAAAGCAAGTCCCAATAAGCTTGAAAAAATTGAAATCATACCAAGCACACTCTCAGACCACAGTGCAATAAAAATAGAAATCAGTACCAAGATATCTCAAAACTACACAAAAATGGGGAAAAAATGGAAATTAAACAAATTGTTCCTGAATAATTCTTGGTTGAACAATGAAATTAAGGCAAGAATCAAAAATGTATTTGAAATTAATGAAAATAGAGATACAACTTACCAAAATCTTTGGGACGCAACTAAAGCGGTGTTAAGAAAGTTGATTGTGCTAAACACTTTCATCAAGAAGTTAGAAAGCTTTCAAATTAATTATCTAACATTGCACCTAGAGAAACTAGATAAAGAAGAACAAATCAGCCCCAAAGCCAGCAGAAGAAAAGAAATAATTAAAAGTTGAAAGTAAAACTCTACAAAATTGAGACTAAAAAGTCCATATAAAAGAGCAAAGAAACTAAGAATTGGTTCTTTGAAAAAATAAACAAGATTGATAGACTGCTAGCTAGATTTACAAAGAAAAAAAAATAATAAAGAGAAATTCCAAAGAAGGGCAATCAGAAATGACAAAGATGACCTTCCAACTGATATCACAAAAATACGAAAGATCCTCAGAGACTATTATGAACACCTTTATACACACAAACTAGAAAATATAGAGGAAATAAAAAAATATTGGAACTGCACAAACTTCCCACGACTGAACTAGGAAGAAAGTGAAAACCTGAACAGACCCATAATAAGCTCTGAAATTGAATCAGTAAGTCATTATAATATATATATATAGTATATATAACATGTATAAAACCTAATTCAGTAATTTAATGTAATAAACATTGACATATTATATGTCAATGTCATATGACAAACCCATGGCCAACATCACACTTAATGGGCAAAAGCTGAAACAATTCCCCCTGAGAACTGAAACAAGACAAGGATGTCCACTCTCACCACTCCTCTTCAACACAGTACTGAAATTGCTAGCCAGAGTGATCAAGCAAAAGAAAGAAAGAACTCAAACAAATATACAAGAAAAAAACAAACAACCCCATCAAAAAGTGGGGAAAGGATATAAACAGACATTTCTCAAAAGAAGACATTCATACAGCCAACAGACACACGAAAAAATGCTCATCATCACTCACCATCAGAGAAATGCAAATCAAAACCACAATGAGATACCATCTCACACCAGTTAGAATGGCAATCACTAAAAAGTCAGGAAACAACAGGTGCTGAAGAGGATGTGGAGAAGTAGGAACACTTTTACACTATTGGTGGGATTGTAAACTAGTTCAACCATTATGGAAAACAGTATGGCAATTCCTCAAGGATCTAGAACTAGATGTACCATATGACCCAGCCATCCCACTACTGGGTATATACCCAAAGGATTATAAATTAGTCTACTACAAAGACACATGCACACGTATGTTTATTGCAGCACTATTCACAATAGCAAAGACTTGGAATCAACCCAAATGTCCATCTGTGACAGACTGGATTAAGAAAATGTGGCACATATACACCATGGAATACTATGCAGCCATAAAAAAGGATGAGTTTGCGTCCTTTGTAGGGACATGGATGCAGCTGGAAACCATCATTCTTAGCAAACTATCACAAGAAGAGAAAACCAAACACCGCATGTTCTCACTCATAGGTGGGAACTGAACAATGAGATCACTTGGACTCGGGAAGGGGAACATCACGCACTGGGGCCTATCATGGGGAGGGGGGAGGGGGGAGGAGGGAGGGATTGCCTTGGGGAGTTATACATGATATAAATGATGAATTGATGGGTGCTGACGAGTTGATGGGTGCAGCACACCAACATGGCACAAATATACATATGTAACAAACCTGCACGTTATGCACATGTACCCTAGAACTTAAAGTATAATAAAAATAAATAAATAAATAAATAAATAAATAAATAAATAAATAAATAACAAAATAAAATAAAATAAAAATAAAAAAGAAAGAAAGAAAGAAAGAAAAGGCATCCAAATAGGAAAAGAAGTCAAATTATCTCTCATCATGGATGATAGTATCCTACAACTAGAAAATCCTAAAGACTTTTCCAAAAGGCTTCTGGAACTGATAAGCTACTTCAGTAAGGTTTCAGGCTGTGAAATCAATATACAAAAATCAGATGGATTCATAGCCAAATTCTACGAGATGTACAAAGAACTGACACCAATTCTACTGAAATTATTCAAAAAAAAAAAAAAAATCAAGGAAGAGATGCTCCTACCTAACTCATTCTACAAAGCCAACATCATCCTGATACCAAAATCTGGCACACACATACACACAACACAACTTTAGGCCAATATCCCTGATGAACATCGACACAAAAGTCCTCCACAAGATACTAACAAACTGAATCCAATAGCACATCGAAAAGTTAATTCATCATGATCAAATAGACTTTATTCCTGGGATGCAAGGTTGGTTAAACCTAAATAAATAAATACATGTGATTCACCACATTTTATCACAAGCAGAATAAAAACAGAATAAAAGACAAAAATCATATGATGATCTCAATAGAGACAGAAAAAGCCGTTGACAAAATCCAAGATTCCTTCATGAAAAGAAAAACAAAAACTCTCAACAGACTAGGCATCAAAGGAACAGACTCAAAATAAAAACAGCCATCTGTGACAAACCCATGCCAACATCACACTTAATGGGCAAAAGCTAAAACAATTCCTTCTGAGAACTGGAACATGACAAAGATGCCCACTCTCACCACTCCTCTTCAACATAGTACTGAAATTGCTAGCCAGAGCCATCAAACAAGAGAAAGAAAGAAAAGGCATCCAAATAGGAAAAGAAGTCAAACTATCTCTCATCATGGATGATAAGATCCTACAACTAGAAAACTCTAAAGACGTTGCCAAAAGGCTCCTGGAACTGATAAACTACCTCAGTAAGTTTTCAGGCTATGAAATCAAGGTACAAAAATCAGTAGCATTTCTATACACCAATAACACTCTAGGTGAGAGCTGAATCAAGAACACAATCCCATTTATAATTGCTGCAAAATAAATAAAATATCTAGAAGTGCATCTAACCAAGAAGGTGAAAGATTTCTGTAAGGAAAACTACAAAACACTACTGAAAGAAATCACACATGACACACAAAAAATGAAAAAAACATTCCATGCTCTTGAATTGGAAGAATACATATTGTTAAAATGGTCCTACTGCCAAAAGCAATTTACAGATTCAGTGCTATCCTTATCAAAATATCAATGTCATTTTAAACAGAAGTAGAAAAAAATCTATTCCAAAATTCATATGGAACCAAAAAGGAGCCAAAATAGCCAAAGCAATCCTAAGAAAAAGAATAAAGCTAGAGGAATTACATTCCTCTGCTTTAAACTATACTAAAGCTACACTAACCAAAACAGCATGGTACTGGACAAAACCAGATGCAAAAATCAATGGAACAGAATAGAGAACCCAGAAATAAAGCCACACAAAGCTAAAACCATTTGATTTTTTTTTTTTTTTTTTTTTTTTTTTTTTTTTTTTTTTTTTTTTGAAACAGGGCCTTACTGTCTCCCAGGCTGGAGTGCAGTACTGCAAACTCAGCACCACTGCAGCCTTGATCTCCCAGGTTCAAGTGATCCTCCCGCTTCCCATCTCAATCCCCACAAGCAGCTGGGAATACAGCTGTATGCCATTACGGCTCATTTTTTTGTCGTTGCTATTTTTTGTTTGTTTGTTTGTAGAGATGAGGTTTCACCATGTTTCCCAGGCTTGTCTGGAACTCCTGACCTCAAGCGATCCACCCACCACGGCCTCCCAAAGTAGTGGAATTACAGGCGTGAGCCACTGCACCCAGCCCAATGGTTTTTGACAAAGTTAACAAAACGAAGCAACAGGAAAGAACTCTCTATTTATTAAGTGGTGCTGGAACTCTCTATTTATTAAGTTAGCCATATGCAGAAGAATGAAAGTGGACCCCTACATTTCACTGTATACAAATGTTAACTCAAGATGGATTAAAAGATTTAAATGTAAGACATCAAACTATAAAAATTCTAGAAGAAAAGCTAGGAAATACCTTTCTCAGCATCATATTTGGCCAAGAATTTATGGTTAAGTCCCCAAAAGCAATTATAACAGAAAGAAAAATTGACAATTGGGACTTAACCAAACTAACAAGCTTCTGTAGAGCAAAAGAAATTATCAACAGAGTAAATAGACAGCCTACAGAATGGGAAAAAATATTCATAAGCTATGTATCTTAACAAAGACTTTATATCCACAATCTAAAAGGAACTTAAATAAATCAACAAGCAAAAACACAAATATTCCAATTAAAAACTGGGCAAAAGACATGAACAGACACTTCACAGAAAATGTACAAGCAGCCAACAAACACATGAAAAAAAAAATGCTCAACATCACTAATCATTAGAGAAATGCAAATCAAAACCACAAAAGGATACCATCTCACACCGGTCGGAATGGCAGTTATTAAGAAGTCAAAAAATAACACATGCTGGTGAAGCTCCAGGGAAAACGAAATGCATACACACTTGGTGGGGATGCAAATTAGTTTAGCCGCTGTGGAAAGCAGTTTGAAGATTTCTCAAAGAACTTAAAATAGAACTATCATTTGACTCAGCAATTCTATTACTGAGTATTTAACCAAAGGAAAATAAACAATTTTACCAAAAGACACATGAACTTGTATGATCATCACAGCACTATTCACAATAACAAAAATATGGAATCAACGTAAGTGCCCATCAGTGGTAAATTGGTTAAAAAAAAAAATGGTACATATACATGATGGAATACTAGGCAGCCATAAAAAATAAATAATTCATGTCCTTTGCAGCAACATGGATGCAGTTGGATGCCATTATCCTACACAAATTAACACAGAAACAAAAAACCAAATACTCCATATTCTCACTTATAAAAGAATGCTAAACATTTAATACATATGGATACAAAGATGGCAACAATTCACACTGGGGACTACTAGAACAGAGAGGGAGAGAAGGGGGCATGGGCTGAAAAACTACCCATTGGGTACTATGCTCAATACCTGGGTAATAGGACCATCTATACTCCAAACCTGAGCATCATGTAACATGCCCATTAACAAATCTGCACATATACACACTGATCCCCCACGCCAAAAAAAATAAAATAAAATAAAAAAATTGCCCAGCATCTTCATAATATTGTGTCTCTTTATGTGCTCACAAGTGATCAGAATGGGGAAACACAATTGCTTTCATGAAGATGTTAGAGTGAGCTTTCTTTTCTTTTTTTTCTTTCTTCCTTTTCTTTCTTTCTTTCTTTCTCTTTCT
Source organism: Rhinopithecus roxellana (assembly GCF_007565055.1). Lineage (NCBI taxonomy): Eukaryota > Metazoa > Chordata > Mammalia > Primates > Cercopithecidae > Rhinopithecus > Rhinopithecus roxellana. The sequence continues at coordinate 61,714,980 of NC_044552.1, read as the reverse complement.
TTTCTTTTCTTTCTTTCTTTCTTTCTTTCTTTCTTTCTTTCTTTCTTTCTTTCTTTCTTTCTGTCTCTCTCTTTCTTTCTTTTCTTTGTTTCTTTCTTTTTTTTTTTTTTTTTGACAGAGACAGAGTCTTACTCTGTTGCCCAGGCTGGAGGGCAGTGGTCTGATTTCAGCTCACTGCAAACTCTGCCTCCCAGGTTCAAGCACTTCTCTGCCTCAGCTTCCCAAGTAGCTGGGACTATAGGCTTACGTCACCATGCCCGGATAATTTCCACCCCGCCCCCCAGAGATGGGGTTTCACCATATTGGCCAGGCTGGTCTTGAACTCCTGGCCTCAAGTGATCCACCTGCCTCAGCCTTCCAAAGTGCTAGGATTACGGGCGTGAGCCACTGCACCTGGCCGTGTGGGCTATTTTCTAATGGTAGGGTATAGTGAATAATGTGAAAGATCATCTCCTTCAAAATCTCTACACCATGTAATTTTGGTTTCACGTGCTGTCTACATTTCTATTAATAAGAGACTAATTTATGTTAATAATTTTCCTCTTTCAAAATGCAAATATCCTTGGGAAAATTAAATAAGTTGCCATTAATTCATTAAAGTGAATTGATTTAATCAAATTGCTTCCACCCAGCTGATATAACCTTGTTGAAGAAATTGGCATTTCCATTCAGAAGCTTATGCCCTTAATGGGAAGGTGGAAAAGGGCATTTCATGTGAGTCCAGGCTTGGGTAGGCACCATGAGAATCTTTGTACATCCAAAAAACAGCATGAGGGTGGTGGATGTGTGCATTTGGAAGAAGAGATGGTATTAATTTGGAGAGAGAATCCAGAAAGAGAAGCTGAAGTGTAGAAATGTGTGGCTTAGATCAGGCTCAGTGCCTGTAATCCCAGCACTTTGGGAGGCTGAGGCGGGTGGATCACGAGGTCAGGAGATCGAGACCATCCTGGCTAACACGGTGAAACCCCGTCTCTACTAAAAATACAAAAAATTAGCCGGGCATGGTGGCAGGCACCTATAGTCCCAGCTACTTGGGCGGCTGAGGCAGGAGAATCACTTGAACCGGGGAGACGGGGGTTGCAGTGAGCTGAGATTGTGCCACTGCACTCCAGCCCAGGCAACAGTGTGAGAATCTGTCAAAGAAAGAAAGGAAGGAAGGAAGGGAGGGAGGGAGGGAGGGAGGGAGGGAGGAAGGAAGGAAGGAAGGAAGGAAGGAAGGAAGGAAGGAAGGAAGGAAGGAAGGAAGGAAGGAAGGAAGGAAGAAGAGAAAGAAAGAAAGGCTTATCTAGCTAGTTTGCTTAGGTGTCCAAGTACTTTAAAAATACACAGAAAAAATACTCCTGAACACACTGTGACTTGGACTATATGAGCCTAATCTATTTATTGACTTGTTATCCTGCATAAGAAGGCACTATCCTTACACATGGTATATCCTTAACCACTAAAGAAATGACCTATTTACACAAAGAATCAACATATGTGTATGTGAGTAAACATGTACTTTTAAAGTGGGAAGGCCAAAGACAAAGAAAGCACTTTTGCCTGTCAAGGAGTTTGCAATTTGACTCGTGCAGGCCAAAGGTTTCTGTAATAACAAGTGTTGTCGAATAATGCAAAATGCTAAATATCAGAACTCAATGTATTAGTTTCTTATGGCTGCTGTAACAAAGAATGGTGGCTTATAACAAAGAAAATTTATTTTTTCACTGTTCTGGAGGCTAGATGTCCAAAATCAGGGCATCAGCAGGGCCATGTCCATCTGACAGTCTGGGTAGAAACCTTCCTGCCCCTTCCAAGCTTCTGATGGCCGCTGTCTACCCTCAGGGTTCCTTGACTTGCAGTTGTCTCACTCCAGTCCCTGCCTCTCCTATCACATCTTATCCCTCAGCCTCTCCCTGTGTGTCTTTTTCGTCACATGACATTTTCCTCCCTTTGTAAGGACATAAGTCATATTAGACTAGGGCTCACCCTAATTACCTTGCCTTAACTCAATTACATCGGTAAAGACCTTATTTCCAAATGACTTCAAATTCACAGGTACCTGGGGTGAAGATTTCAATATATCTTTGGGAGGACATAATTCAATCCATAAAACAACTAATTTTTAAATAAGTAATGGCCGTTTAATTCTGTTTATAGATGCTGAGGAATTGTGTTACCATTCCTAGTGAGGCTGTATGAAATTCAGCCAGCAGCTGGTCTATGATCCTGAGGTGGTGTCCATGATTTTGTTTTCATGTGTTTTGTGATCTAACAAACTCAGGTCCTTCATCTAACAGCTGGGGTATTCCTAAATAGGATTGAGATTATAACCTAATTATTAAAAGTATAACTCTAACACTGACAGATGCAAAGAGTCAAATTCCAACACTAAGAAAAAGGGCACCATATATAGTATAATTTAATGAAAATACTTATTTTATTTCTTACAATATTTAAAATGCTTCTTCAAATCCTGTCATTTTGGACTTTATTCAGGACTTATTCTCTGTTTTTCATATTTCACTAGTTGTGTAGATCAGTATAATCTTCTCACCTTTCAGGTAAGAGGATATTCTTTATTATAAGCAGTGAGCAAAAGGTCATCTCAGACTAAATCCGTTTTAGTCACTTCAATAATGTTTCAATTTTTTGTCTAAATTTATCTTGGTTTTCTTTCATGTAGCTTCACCCAAACTGCTGTCCACCTCTTACCAAATAACAATGTATTTTTTAAGTTCACCTCTTCCAAAGGGCCATCCATCATTTTCTGCTTTCTAATACACATAGGACAAAGTTTCAAAATTCATTCCATACTCACTTATTATGTAAAGATCATGTGCAACCCTGTTTTGCATTCTGGATTTTCAACATTAGAAACCTGACATTAAAGCATTATATTTCTACTAAAATAGGATGGATTGTATTTAAAACTTGTAAGATACATAGTCTTGTGAGTCCTGAGTTTGATGAATTAGAATTCATCAAATTCTATTCCCTCCATACTGAACTGAACCAGTGTTGAGGCAGGCATTCTATTCTAATTATTTTGTAACAAGATGTTATTGGTTGATACACTTTCAACTCTGGGAGCAGTATTAATATAAATTTTCAAAACAAGTTACCATATAATAGTAACATAGTTCTCATTTGGAAAAAATTATAGTCTGGATACATACAAATGGCATTAAGCCATAGAAAGATGCAGCTCTGACAGCCTGGGTCTTCCTGATTTACTGGAATTTTAGAAGTCTTCATCAGGTCTTCAGAATAGCTTCTGAGCCTGCACGTCTCCATCATTCCAGCTCCAAAACTCACACCAGAACTTATATCACTGAGCCTAGTTTCATTTTACTCCTGAACCGGGGCCAGACTATGACTTGCATGGTGTCTTGGCTTCAGGTAATACTTAGTATAACTACTGTTCAAGTGTGGTACACACTCATGCTTTGGGTAAAGGTAGCCTTCAGTCTAGTCTACATGAACAGATTCACTTCTGTCTTAAGAGTGAGAGTGGGACTAGAGAGGCTTCTTTCAGTGAAGACATCCCCTCGAAAAGCCATTAAATAAATGCAGTTCACAAAAGCTGTATCTATAGGCCCTGTTAGGGGTTTACTTGCATCCCCACAAAACTTATGTGTGGAGGCTCTAACCTCCAGTATTTCAGAGTGTGGCCTCATTTGGACATAGGTTCATTGCAGATGAATGAGTTAAATTAGGATGATGTCATGCTGGAATAGAATGAGCCCCTAATCCAATATGACTGTTGTCTTTATAAAAAGAGAAATTCAGACACAGACATTTACGCAGGGAGAATACCACCTGCACGCGAAGGCAGAAACCAGGCTGATGTGTCTGCAAGCCAAGGAATCTCAAAAAATCTCAGTCACCAGAAGCTTAGGGGAGAGGCCTGAAACAGAGTCTTCCTCATAAAGAAGGAACCAACTTGGCTAACACATTAATAATCAGACTTCTATTAACAGCTTCCAAAACTGTGAGACAACAGATGTCTGTTGTTTAAGCTACTCAGTCTGTGCCATTTTGTTATAGCAGCCCTGGAAAACTAATAGGGGCCCCATATTAAGTGCAGCTTTTGTGGTCATCTCCTCACCACTATAGACACACACATACGTAGGTATAGTACATGATATAATATTATATATGACATATACTTTGATATCTAATATACAAGAAGAAGTATAGTTTCATACACCTTAAAGTTTACTTAGCAAAAGATGCTTAATTTTATTTTGTCAATTAAGAAGGTGAGGTTAAATTTATCTGTTCATATTAGGAAAAAAATCAAAACCAAATAAGCATTCATAAAATTGCATCTTGGAAAAGTGCAAAGCAGTCACACACACAAACTCCAGTCCTTAGCTGGATTTCCTGCTGCCTTCACGTACACTGTTACTCATTTTTCTTATGATTGTATATTATCAAAGGATTCAAATAGCAATTCTATGATTTATGGTCCTTTGAATTTGGTAATTGTTGTCTATAAATCACTGTTACCCAGTTTATATGTTTACTAGCATACGACTTAGTCTAATATAGGGGATGTGAATACAGTGTGTGCTTCTTTGCATGTGCATGCCACAAGTAGATGCACATGCTTATTCACATGTTTAATAGTTTCTTGTCAAGAAAAATGTTAACAGTGTGGATGCTGGAGCAGACTGTGTTCACACCTTTGCAAACGAGGCTGCAAGTCATAGGGCCATATGCTGTGTTTTTAAGAAATCTGATTTTTTGCCAGCCCACATCAACACCTGTGGATCATGTGCCTATTATTTTATCTGCCTTTCCATTAGGTTGTCTCATTAAGATGTGCCTGTAATGGAGAAAGGTATGTGTGTAGGAGGGCTGGTGGGAAAGCTCAGTAAAGGCTTGTTTAGAATAGTCCAGATTGGTGAGGTCCTTTTTATCTTTATCTTTCATAGTTGTGGGCTTATAGTTTTCCCTTTGCCAGACATATCTACTAAAGAAGTCCATATAAATAACTAACATATAAATGTTAACAGAAGTTCAAACTGGGAGAATATGGTAGATACGATACACAGAAAAATCTCTATTAGTCCACACTAATTCAGAGTTGCTATTTGTTCTAACATAAGTTGGATTATAATTTATTCAGCATAGCTTATGTGAGGAAAAGGGATGTTAAGCAAATTGCTAGTGTCAAAGGTATTACTTGACTCGGTTAGATGTCTGGCAACCATGTTTTCTTCTATGCCTTTGCAGCAATAAAAGCAGCACTTTTGTATGCATCAACATAATAACTACAAATGTTTCTGAATCATGTATTAAAATAGGCCTAATAACCATGATTCTCATATTATTTAAAATTATGGGGACCAAATTTATTTAAAAATAATATTTTATAATAATTTAAATTTTCATTAATCAAGACTGGGTTCTCTCTACCGCATTTGTAGTTGTGCAATTTTCCACACACATCTCTCCTTAGCTTTCATGTGCTCTTGGAAGCAATAACTTTGAGAATGTCGATACCCAAGTAGCCAGGAAAGGCAACACCTGCAGAGAAATGCCACCATTTTTAAGTCAGGAGTTTTCTGTTGCAAACTGGGAACTTTTCCATGAGATGATTCATTTTCTGAGTAATAATTAGAAAAACTGGAACATGAAGATAAAAAAGAAAACATAATTATCCATAGCAATGCTACTGAAAAAAAAGAGTGCATGGTTTTCTTTTTGTTTGGCTTTATTAAAGGACCAACATCCCTGGCGCTTCATTTTATCTGTTTAAAAAAAAAAAAAGAAAAATGAACAAGTCATGGATTTTCAGTGCTCTAATGACTTATCCTAATGTATTCCTTCATCTAAATACAGATTTCTATTTAAAATTCAGTATGCAGGGGTATTATGAATTCCAGTTTAATGGATTCCAAATAATTGCCCTTTAGAAATGATGAATAGCTGTTTAAATCCACTGATAAGAATATACTATTTCTCTCTGAACAATAGGCCTTCCACGTTAACTGTGTCATATATGCCTGAAATTAATTTATTAATTTTTTAGTGATATGCAAAACCCAAACTGATGGCAGATGGAAAATAACCCTTTGTGGAGAGCCCCCAACTTTCCACCTAAAATGTTATTATTATTCTTGTGGGTGATAAAGGAGAGCCACGGCAATAACCTTTCCGAAGAAGGCCAGGCCCATGAAATGCAGAGCATGACCTTCTCTTCTTTCTTTACTTTTTTTTCTTCTTCTTCTTCTTTTTTTTTTTTTTCTTTAGTTTCTGTAGTTCAAAAAGATGTGTTTCTAATGTGGTCAAAATGGCCAGCAATTTCCAAAGCTTTTTGAAGGTCCTGGTCGTTACACAGTGCTCTTAAAAAAGACTTCGAGGCCTTATTCCTCACTTTAAAAGGTAGCAAAAGCAAAAGAAGTAGATCTATTCAAATTAAAAATACATTATTCATTTCCCTTATGTAGTATCAGCCTAGGGTGATTTTTAAAAAAATTTTATCCCTGATCAGAATGAATGGTTTTTCTATGCTAGTTAAAAACACAAATAATACTCTGAAAGCCGTGACCAGAATAAATGCAATAAACACTGTCCTATGTTGAAGTAAAAAGCATATATTCATTACTGGAATCTTGATGTTTTCTGTATTTTTAAACAATTGTATTACATTATGCAACCTGTATCATTACTTTTTTTATGTGTTCAGTTAATAAAGAATAGTCATTCATACAGATAAAAAGAGAATCTGAGCAGTTTCTAAACCAAGTTGTAATAAATGGTGCAAGGGAAAAAATGGGCTCAACTGTTATTCAATCTATTGACAAGAAGTACTTTCAATAGTTCTGATTTTATGCCTCTTGCCTTTTCCATAGAAAATTCTATGAAAAAAAAATCTAGGCTTCTCACAAAATGTAAAACAGAAAAAAATAATTTAAGGTAAACAATATAAACTCAGAATTTATTTGATTCTTTGTTCCTTGCTAGTTGATTTATAAAATCATTATACCAAATGCAATGTTTATATTTTTAGAACACCCCCTGAATGATTTATATACTCTGTGTGTGTGGTGGGGGATGGTATACACACTCCTCTATCTAAGCACATATAATTACAAGCAAACTGTAATAAAATGGAGATGTCTAGCTTTTCATGCCCAGCACCCTATCCAGGAAAATACAGATTACCAATTAAAAGAAAAAAAAAAAAAAAAAAAAAAAAAACCTTCACACTTCCCATTGTACCTCTGCCATCAATATCTGTTCCTATAAGAAATGCTAGTCAGGATACAAATGAAGAGGAAAATGGAGGCAAAAGCTCATTTTATTTTTTGTGAGTAAATAACACTATTACTTCCTTTCCATAAATCTCATCTAACAGGAGTGAAAGACGAAGAGAGACAAATATATTTTCATATATCAGAACCACTGAAAATACAGGAGCAAGGGTAAAATCTGTTTTTATCTTTTCAGCACACTTGTAAAATCCTGGGCTTCCGTGACTGGAGGTTTTTCTTTCTCTCTAGCGGAGGGTGACTGCCTCTTTTCTCCAGGCCTTTTCTGTCTTCCTCCAGGGTCTGCTGACTTCCCTCCACACCATGGGTACCCGGAGAAGAATAGCTCCTCTGTTTTCCTGCCTGCCTGCAGATTCATCCCGTGTTCCATTCAGCTGGCGTTCAGGTCTGCTAACTGCTGCCTTACAACTTAGCTTTTATGCTCTACTGATGGGTTTTCTGAAGCCAGACGGTTTCTGAAAAGAGGGCCTATTTGCATAAACAATGCCATGTGAAGAGGTCTACTGGAAACAAAATCAAAATTCACTCAAGCAAATCTTCCTGATCAACTCATCTTTTTTTTTTTTTTTTTTTTTTTTTTTTTTTTTTTTTTTTGCAACTAACACCTCCTATAGTTACCATCTGTATGTTAAAACGTGACTGAGAGTTTGAACAATTTTTTCCCTCCATTTCCTATGTGTCCATTTTTATGAAACTAGCCAAAAACATATTTTATTTTCTGACTTAGTCCCAGCAGAATCCATAAATAGACTGTGGTATGTGGAATGAGGAATGCGTTGTGTGTTAAAGGAGGGCAGGGGGCCAGCTATGCATCAGCTAGCCAGAGCCTTCCATTAAATTTGCCATAGGAGCTGCATCAAAATGCACATCCCAGCCAGGAGCCGCCCATCCACGGGCTCTGTGATTTCAGGTCACCAAACGCAGTGCTGCGTCAGCACTGGGGATCACAGTGGGGAACGCAACCTCTGCTCCTTCCGGCCTTTTCCTTAGTTTCTGATCCACAGAAATAGACCAAATTATGGTAGCAAGCTTAAAACAGGCTAGAGCAGGCATTTTGAACAAGGCTGCATAAACAAACTAAAGAGGAACATTATTAAGCCAGTCACATCCATAGAAAGCCATGACTGATTTCTTAAACATCTTACAGCACATTCAGTTTTAAAGGGGTTGCTTAATGGCAATACTAAGAATTTTTCACTTAATAAAAATCCTTAGGTTAAAAACATGTGCTTAATCAAGCAGGAGCTACTAGGCTCTCCTATCTGAAACAATGGATGTAATTTGACTTAAATCTTTCTTTTGTCTTTTGGAGAGGGTTAATATTATGACTTGGATACAGAGAAAAAGCAGGAATTCTTCCAGGATCTTTTTTCCTTTTGTTTTTCCTTGTCTAGTATCAAACATAATCCATTTGGCTTCCTGGATTGCCCAATCTAGAGTGCTTTGTTTCTCTCCTTAAAAATGTTATGATTGTGGCCTATTAATAATACTTCCCATAAAAAAGATATGACTTCTTTGAAAAATGGTTGACTCCAGGTCTGGGACAGGAAACATACAAAATGAAAAGATATCATCTTGTCACACAAAAAGAGAAGTTTCTTCATCAAAAGATTTAGCAGCCAAACTGGGTAAACTCTCTCAAGCCAAAGATGGAATAAATTTCACCATCAGCAAAGCCAAACCTACCTTGGCATAAGAATCAAATATGCTTACATTTGTGCATTTATAATGATACTTATAAAACCAATTGGTCACCTTTGGAGGATGCTAAGAAACCATTTCATCTTTATGAGAACTAACTAGTAAGTAAAAAGAAAGATGAAAACAATTTTCTCACCTTTTCTATGTAATCAGTACTCCAGGGGAAGCAAAGAGTTGAAGAGAGGAAGTTCTTGTTATAGAAATAATGAATTTAAAATGTGTTGCCCTTATGAAACAGGAAGTCTGGCACAGATCTGGAGTTGTTGATTTATTACCTCCTAATGCCACTCTGAGTGAAAGCATCTTTGAGGGTCATCTGGTCAAAACAAACCAACCAATAAAACGCAAACCTGAACGTGAATCTTCCCAGGTCTTTAGATATAAGAGATGCAAGGGACCGAGGAATATGACAAATTACACCATAGGGATAAAATGAGGAATATCTGGGCTATGTAAAACTCCATAGGATAAATAATCTAAGTTTTCAACCAAAAAAGTTGCAATTAGGGCCAAATGTATCCAAAAGAGGCTTGAGAGACATAGGTTCCTATGTCCACACAGAGACCTTACTTGGATCTCAACTGACATGTGTCTGTTAATTAATTAAGTGGTTGAATGAAACTAAATGAAAATAAAAATTAAAGTAAATTAATAATAAGGTAATCAGGGAAATGTGAACTTGACTCAATATTTGATGATATTAGGAAATTGTTAAGCGTGATTAAGATATTGTGGCTATGAATTTAAACATTGATCCTTAAGTTTCAGGAGAATTTACTGAAATACATACAGATGAAACAATATGCTGTCTGTGCGTGGCTTCAAAATAATCAGGGAGACAGCAGGATGTTTGCACGAACAGAGATGAAACAAGGTGAGCCATGAATTGATCATTATTGAAGATGAGTGATGAGAAAACCAACTTCATCACACTATTTGCTCTACTTGTGTGTATGTTTAAATTTTTACATAATGAAAACTATTTTTAAAACTGAATACTAAGGTTCTCTTACAAAGTGGTCCTACAAAAACAGGTACTATTTTCCCCACCAAAAATTTAAAAAACATTAAGTCCCCATGACTAAGATATGGAAGTGGGTTAGAAATGAGGGAAGCAGATGGTCTAGACAAATAATTGCCAAACTTGGAAAAACCACATATTTATAACATATACAAAAGGCTAATACATACAAGGCCATAAAAAACACCACTTAGTCTCTGGAAACAAAAAGCATATTTATCTGCTCTCTTAAGCAAAACATTTGTTAATTATTTTATTAATTATCTATTTATTAACTTAAAGCACTCAATTAGAACTGTTATGACTGTGGCAAAACTTAACCATATTAAAATGCATAAACCCATTTAGTATAAGATTTCAGGAACTGTTTTTTATTGATTTAGACCATGTTTAGAATTTTCTGTGTACTAGAACCTGAATCTTCTTTTTGTATTTTTAGGCATATATCGTTCTTTTGGCTTTCAAAACATTCCATGTGTGCATAGTCATATTTCTTTTACAAAAGACTATGGAACAGTAAATTAATATATCTTCAAATTAAATCAACTCCATTTTTTAAAATAAATCTTCCTCTATAAAAATAACATCAATAAGAATAACTAATATTAACTAATTAAATGTTTCATGATCATCTTATCTCATTTAATCATCCCAACAGCACCATGAATTAGATATAAGGGAGACAATTCTCCATGGGTCACTTATATATCTGCACATCTTGAGGGCAGAGTAACTGTATCCATCCATTTTCACACCACTGATAAATGCATACCTGAGACTGGGCAATTTACAAAGGAAAGAGGTTTGATGAAGAACTCCCAGTTTCATGTGGCTGGGGAAGCCTCACAATCAAGGCGGAAGGAAAGGAGGATCAAGTCACTGTGGATGGTGGCAGGTAAAGAGAGAGTTTGTGCATGGAAACTCCCATTTTTAGAAACTATCAGATCTCATGAGACCCATTCATGATCTCAAGAAAAGCACGGGAAAGACTTGCCCCCATGATTCAATCATCTCCCATAACACATGGGAATGATGGGAGTTACAAGAAGAGATTTGGGTGGGACACAGAGCCAAACAATATTAGTAACTGATAGTGCTTTTATAATGATCTATTTTAACAAAGCTGTTTGTATAATCAACAACCTTGGAAGACAGAGGTTGTGTTTCACTTTGCAACAGAGGGTAAGTTTGCACTCCAACATAATAAAGATAATGTCTGTTTCTGGAGCAATGATTGCACAGTTTCACTCGTACCTCCTTATAAGAGATTGGAGTTTCCTAAGTCCTGGGTCCCTCAGCTGTGACGCAAACCCACTGGGTGCACAGCAATCACCTGGTCCCCTCTGTATCACTCCCCTGGGACACGAGGGGCATAAGGCACCAATGTGAACATGAAGTTCACGCTACCTGCTGTGCTATGAGCAATAAAGTTCTTTTCTCTGACCTAGGAGTCTCATGTCTCCTGCCAATATTGGTAAAACTATACTAGACTAAATTGTTTAAAATGATAACATTTCAGACCCTTTAGAGTATGTGAATGTTTCTGGCAACAAGGACAGGATGTGACAAATGCATAACCTTTGGGAAAGGGGAAAGTGCCTCGTAGGTAAGATTGGGAGATAAGAGACGACTCTGTGGAATCCAGAAGCAAATGCTCTTGTCCAAAAGTGAGCCAAGGGGTTGAAGGTGTAAGGATCCCCTGCTGCCCTATTGTTGATAAATGGTTAAAATTTGAGCAAGAAGAGTTGGATTAAAAATTAAAAAAAAAAAAACAAAAATTGAATGAAGCTGTAGTTGTTGCCCTTCTCTCCCAAGCAGAAGGAGGAAGGCTCAAGAAATCCTCAAAACCCAAATTAGACTTTGGGAGGACAAACACATGGCAGCTCTTTGGGTTGAGCCATGAGCAACCACTGTGCCTTGCTTCCTGGCCTGGATCTGGTCTCCCCCTCAGTACCTCTGATCACCTTCTTCCCTCTTCCCTGACTTTAGTTTTTTAAGGAAAAAGATGATTCTGGAATTGTATTAGTCTGTTTTCATGCTGCTGATAAAGACATGTCCATAACTGGGTAATTTATAAAGAAAAATAGGTTTAATTAACTCCTATTTCTATGTGGCTGGAGAGGCCTCACAATCATGGCAGAAGGTGAAAAGCACATCTTATGTGGCGGCAGGCTAGAGAGCCAAGCAAAAAGGAAAACCCCTTATTAAAACATCAGGACTTGTGAGACTTATTCACTACCATGGGAACAGTATGAGGGAAATCGCCCCCACGGTTCAGTTCTCTCCCACCACATCCCTCCACAACGTGGGAATTATGGGAGATACAATTTAAGATGAAAGATGAGATTTGGGTGGGAACACAGCGAAACCATATCATTCTGCCCCTGGCCCCTCCCAAATCTCATTTCAAATTGTATTTCATTTGAAATTAGATTTCAAAATCAATCATGCCTTCTCAACAGTACCCTAAAGTCTTAACTCATTTCAGCATTAACTCAAAAGTCCACAGTCTAAAGTCTCATCTGAGACAAGGCAAGTCCATTCCGCCTATGAGCCAGTAAAATCAAAAGCAAGTCAGTTACTTCCTAGATACAATGAGGGTACAGGCATTGGGGAAATACCCCCATTACAAATGGGATAAATTGTCCAAAACAAAAGGGCTACAGGCCCCATGGAAGTCCAAAATCCAACATGCCAGTCATTAAACCTTAAAGTTGCAAAATGATCTCCTTTGACTTCATGTCTCACATCCAGGTTATGCTGATGCAAGAGGTGGGCTCCCAAAGCCTTGGGCAACTCTACCTCTGTGGCTTTACAGGGTACAGCCCCCCTCTCAGCTGCTTTCACAGGCTGGCATTGTCTGTGGCTTTTCTAGGTGCACAGTGCAAGCTGTCAGTGAATCTACCATTCTTGGGTCTGGAGAATGGTAGCCTTCCTCTCACAGTTTCACTAGGCAGTGCCCCAGTGGGAACTCTGTGAGGAGGCTCCAACTCCACATTTCCCTTTCACACTGCCCTAGCAGAGGCACCCTGCAGCAAACTTCTGCCTGGAAATCCAAGTGTTTCCATACATCCTCTGAAATCTAGGTGGATGTTCCCAAACCTAATTCTTGACTTCTGTGTACCCGCAATCTCAATACCACATGGAAGCTGCCAAGGTGTGGGACTTACACCTTCTAGAGCCACAGCCTGAGCTGTTCCTTTACCCTTTTAGCCACAGTTGGAGGAGCTGGGACACAGGGCACCAAGTCCCTAGACTGCACACAGTAGGGGGGGCCCTGGACCTGGCCCACAAAACCATTTTTCCTCCTAGAACCCCCAGGCCTGTGGTGAGAGAGGCTGCTGCAAAAGTCTCTGACATGCCCTGGAGATATTTTCCCCACTGTCTTGGTGATAAACATTGGTCTCCTCATTACTTATGCAAATTTCTGCTTCAGGCTTGAATTTCTTCCCAGAAAATGGGTTTTTCTTTTATATTGCCTCGGTAGCCTGCAAATTTTCCAAACTTTGATGCTCTGCTTCCTCTTGAAAACTTTGCCACTAAGAAATTTCTTCCATGAGATACCCTAAATTATCTCTCTCAAGTTCAATATTTCACAGATATCTAGGGCAGGGGCAAAATGCCACCAGTCTCATTGTATAACAAGAATGACCTTTATTCCAATTCCCAAGAAGTTCCTCATCTCTGTCTGAGACCATCTCAGCCTGGATCTTATTGTCCATATCACCATCAACATTTTGGCCAAAGCCATTCAACAAGTCATTAGGAAGTTCCAAACTTTCCCACATCTTCCTATCTTCTGAGCCCTCCAAGTCTCTAGGAAGTTCCAAACTTTCCCACATTTTCCTACCTTCTTCTGAGCCTTCCAAACTCTTCCAAACTCTACCTGTAACCCAGTTGCAAAGTCACTTTTACATTTTTGGCTATCTTTACAGCAGCACCCCACTTCTGGTACCAATTTATTGTATTAGTCTGTTTTCACACTGCTGATAAAGACATACCAGAGACTGGGTAATTTATAAAGCAAAAGAGGTGTAACAAATTCACAGTTCCACGTGGCTGGGGAGGCCTCATGATCATGGCAGAAGGTGAAAGGCATGTCTTACATGGCTGCAGGCAAGAGAGAATGAGAGCTAAGTGATAACAGAAACCTCTTATAAAAACATCAGTTCTAATGAGACTTATTCACTACCACAAGAACAGTATGGGGGAAACTGCCCCTCATGATTCAATTATCTCCCTCCAGTTCCTTCCCACAACACACGGGAATTATGGGAGCTACAATTCAAGATGAGATCTGAGTGGGGACACAGCCAAACCATATCACGATTGGACCAAGGTTTCCTTGTCTCCAATGGGGACTGAAAAAGAAGTCTGTCTGAATATGCAGGGAAACTCTAAGAAGTAGAGAGAATCAAAGTTGTATCAGTCCATCAGATACAGGCACTGAAATCAAAATCAGCCATGTGCCCTAATCCCTGAAGGAAGAATTATTCTGATTACCTTGTGGGGAATTTAAGTGTTGAGTGTTGAGAGGCTAATGTGACCTCATGAGTGAGCCCTTTGTGTCCATTCAATATACCTTTAAAATTGCTTCTCTGTATAAATTTATAGATGAATTGATGTGTTCAAAGCTTGTACTTCCTTGTCCTATAAGGGTCAGAGGAGGTTCTTCTAATGGGGAAGAGAAGCATGTAGAGGAGGGATTGTAAGGTCAATGTCCCTGCCATTTGCCACCAGCAGCTGGTTCAGAATTTGTCACAATTGCCTCTATTCTGTAATGTCAGAGCTTTCACTGTGTACATATAATGTCCTGTTGAGTGACAATCCAGAATCCTCAGCCCCAATGGCTTAACTACAGTGTTGTCACAAATGTAGGGAGCTGCTCACCCAGTAAAGATTCTTGGAACTATGTGATTGGCTTAACAATGCTCATTCTCTTCAGCAAGCAAACCATCCTCTGCTAGCCTGAGCACCATGAAGTAGGCCCAGCTTATTGGAATCATAGAGCCTTGTATGCCTCACCTGTGCATGCTACTTGGTCCCTTATACTGGCTAACCCACAAATTAGCATCCTTGAAGTGGGAACCAAACTAATAGGCTGCACTGGAAACTGTCCAGCAAGCTGGGGTATGCTTTCTACCTTTGAGGTCCCACAACCCTAATGACTTCTTTGAGATTCAATCTCTGTGACTAATGATTTTTTCTAACAGAGCCCCTGGAAAAGGAAGGCAACCTCCATCTGGAGAGCCACTTGGGGTTTTGGACTTGTCACCTTCCCAACATGGCTACCAGGTACACTGCTTTATAAAGCAGATCTTGTTTTGCTGCTGGGCTCTTGTTGAAATGAAATGTCTGACCCATGGAGGTCTTGTGGCTCTCTAGTTTGTTATTCCCATTTGGGGTTTAGTTAACTCAGACTCCATGACTAATGAGATGGAAAAGGCCAAATAAAACTTTATTTGTCCAACAAAAATGCTGTATTTGAGGATATAAATGGTCTGTCACAGATGCATTTTTGCTTTATGTGACAATGTGACAGCTATTCCAACGGGGGGAATTTTCTCCTCTACTCTGCAACTGAGGAAAAGCTGGAAGCTCCACAGGGCACTTTCCTTGAAGAAACCAACTGGAATCAAGACGCTGATTAAGCTTGTTACCTCCATGGTTGTCTTCACCCATTGTCGTGCCAAATATGGTACACAGCCACCATCATAGACTGACTATGGAGTAAAGGACTCTACATTTCTGATGCAGAGGCACCCACTGAATGACAAACTTGTGATTCCTGCCAAAAGTTGACCCATCTCTTTTATAGTGAGAAAGGCTAAATCACATTGGCCATTGTTCATGCCTACATCTGACTTCCAGCCCCTTCTGAAAGCTATGGGTGGTGCCTGACCACTGTTGAACTTTTTCAGGCTACAGCTTTGCCATTCCAGTCCAATCAGCTAGCTCCCACTACAACACTGTGGCTGTCAAAATGAATCTGTGTTGTGTTTTTGGCTTTGCGGGCCATTTTCAATCTGACAGTGAAGTACCCTTTGTTACAAGATCAGCTCAACAGTAGGCTGAGAGTTAAGGTATATAATGGACTTTCAGTGCTCTGTACCGCTTAGAGGTATCTGGTATTATTGAGTAGTAAATCAGCCTCCTTGAAAATTGGCTTGAAAAGATTTCTCTCTGCCTCCCTCATCACACTCTGGCCCATACAAAATAGGAAGACAATTTGGTCACTGACCACATGAAAGGATCACCCTTTCTTAGCTACTTCTTGGGTAATGATCAAGATGAAAGGAGTTAGAGATTGAATAGATATATTTTGAAAATTCAGGATTCTGCCTTGACCATTCTAAGCATTATATGTCTTTCTTTCCCCAAAGAGCAACCCTAGCTCAGGCTGGTTGATACATTCTCCAAGTGGAAGCTTGGCCAAAAGGGGGCCAGCCTAGAGGATTCAAAATGAATCCTAGTTAAGTTTTATAAAAATGCCTTTGTTCTTCTTGTACCTAACCCTTCCAGACAAAAGGTTTGGGTGTGGGTTGGGGATAATCAGAAATAAAGGCGGTGTGATAGATACTGGAATAGAACACTCCCATTCTGTGGCAATGGAGAGACAGCAACAAGGAGCATTTTAGATTTGGGACGTATAGAAGATAGAGGATCATTAATGATATATTGTCTTTCAAAATTATCCCTGGGCCCTTTCTCCTGCAGGAAGATGCCCTCACGTGGAGCTCCCAAACTGCTGCAAGTGCCTCAGGTTTAACCCACGTTCAGTCTATCATCCCCTACCAGAGGATTCTGATCATGATTTGATTGCCTTTTTTCTTAACCTTGCTGAGAGCCTATTGGAAAAAGCAGATGGCCTCAGTTCCTGCTCCTCCCATGTAAGAAACCTCTAGATGTTCCCCACCCCCTACCTAGCCATTCTCAGTCAATCCAAGGGACAGATGAATGCCACCTGGGTGGTGGTATGGATTAACAGGACCGAGGCACCAAGTGCCTTCAAAATGCAAGGACTAGACTCAATTTATTTGAACAGAACTAGGAATCCCAAGGCCTACCAACCAGCCAGGAAGCTACCTCAAAGGCTCTGCCAACCTTTGCCCTTTGAATAATGTAGGTCCCACTTCGGGGACCCCAACATTTGTAAACAATACTTTATTTTCAGAGTCATCAAATGTGTCCTTGGAATTGTACCTCTTGTGTGGGAGTGAGGCATTCATTTACTACCCTCTCCCAAACTGCAATGCTATCCTTCTGGTTACAAAAGGTGGTACAAAATCCATCCTTCCTTGACTTTAGTTAAATTGACCAATTATACTACATTGACCCTGGAAGGAATCCAGGTTAGCCTCAATTTACTGGCCAAGCTGTTTATAAGTAATGCATAGACTTCTTCCTTGCAGGCAAAGGCAGTCTATGCGGTCACTAATACATCATGCTGTACTTAGATTATTGCCTTGGATCTAAAGGAAAAGTTAATACAGGAACTTATAAAGAAGGTTACCTGGCTTTCTAAGGTAGACCTTAGTGATTCCTGGGATTTGTTCAGATGGTTGAGTCCAGGACCAGGACTCAGGGCCATCGTTCAGGTCAATGTTGAATAGGCTTCATTCTGCTGCTTGGAGTCCTGTTGATAGTAGCCTCATTCAATGTTGTATAGACAAATTGAACAGATTTGGTCCCAAACTTTGTCAATCAGACTAATCAGATCAAGTAGAACACTCATGGAAAAATATGCTAGAAATCAAAACCGTGTAGAAATGAGAGGTGAATATTAGGGGGTAAGAGCGGGGGTGCGCTGGGAGAAAGCATTGAAGAGTACCTGCTGAAACACAGGTTTGTGTGAAGGGATCACCCTGCTTTCAGAAAGTTTGTCTTTTAAGCATTTATTGTTAAGTTGATGATTTGAACAACAAAATGCCTTTGCTCATAGAAAATGTGACAAATAAAGGGTTAGATTCCTAGACTAGAACACAAATGCTTATTTAACCCTGGCTATGATTTAAATAGGGCATTGCATATTTGGTTTTAAATAGTTTTCTAACTTTTGTTGATGTGTGTCTACATATAAACACATGCTTTTTTATTTCAGTGACATTATATGCTAAATAGACTGAAAAATAAGTGTTGGGAGCTGACCACAATTTACCTCATTTTTTTCTGTGAAATTGTATGCACCAAGGCATATACTCTATAGCTTTATCACAACTACAGAACTCAAACCACAGATGAGACAGTGCATAGGCTTAAGAAACACTCACGGCCCCCACCATGGTTCTGGGCATCAGGGAAGTGTCAAAGAGAAAAAGAAAACTCAACTCAGAGGAACACTTCTCCCTTTAGCATTTTGGAAAGCTCTCTTCCGGCATGTACCAGCCATTGACACATTCAAATGCACAAGCCTGATTATTTTTGTTGGGAAGTGCTCTGTATTTTAGAGTTCATAGAAGGTTACCAGAGTTGGAATTCAGTAGAAAATTCTGTTAAACCCTAAACAGAGAGAACCTTTTTAAAAAGCCATAATTGCTTTAACTGAAGATTATTTCAAAAATTCTATTTAAACTAACTATAATTTTTTTTCTCCTTCATGATAGATAATTCTATGTTGGAAGTAGATTTCAAGGTTAAGTCATTTTTTACTATTTTTACCGGAACAAAATCGTTAATATGACCATGAAAAAAATAATAATAAAAGAAAGTAAGAAGTTAACAGTAGTGATTCCAAAACAAGGTTGGAATAATGAATACATCCTCGGAGAGGAAATAACATGCAGAGATTGATATGTTAATCACCTCCACATGTTAGTCTACTGCCACTTTAAAAGATAATCTTTCCTGAGCTACTCAGTTTTGTTTTTTTTTTTCTTTTTAACTTTCTTTATTGGGATGAAGGGTAAGGGGGTTTTGCATGGACTTTCTTCCCAGAAATGTTCACATAATGACAAGTAATACTTACATAGTATGGTTTTTATATTCCAGAAACTGTACTATATCCTTTTCTATGCATTGAATCATTTAAACATCAAAACAATTCTCTCAGGCAGGTAATATTATTATATCCACTTTTCAAAAGAAGAGATACCGGCACAGATAAGAAACTTGTCAAAGCTCACATGCTAATAAGAGGAAGAGCAGGGATTTGGACCCAGGCAGTGTAACTTCAATAATTCTACCCGAATCTACAGCCCACTACACTCTAGTGTTTCACACTCACAGATGCATAGGGATATATGGAATTGTATATGCAATCTCAAAAGGTGGCACTAACTCTCAAAGCCTAGATTTAAAAAATCCTTATTCTAAAAGCTTTTTGGCAACATTCACTCTTTTAGAATATTTTAAAAATATGATGTCATAATCATATGTCCCTTCTACCTAAAGAGAAAGAGGTGGGAGAAATAAGATGAACAGACTTATGACGGACATTCTGTTTCTGTTTCAGAAAATTCTAAAACCGCATTTTCCCTCTGCTCTTAACACCATCACAACCAGCATGGAAGACTTCTATAACCAAATGTAGGTTTGTTTGTTTGCTTGTTTTCCCACCAAGAAGCACTGAACGCCAGCTGGGTGTCCTTGGATTCAATTCCAACACTGTCTACCTGGAGATAGTTTCAGATCCCACAGGTTGACGGCTCAGACCCCAAGATTGGCCCCCTCCCTTCAAATACCAGTCACAAGTCCAGGCCTCTGGAACTTCTGACCAAATGGCTTCAAGTTGGAGTTTCCATAATTCCCTCTTTATGTTTGATTAATTTGCTGGAGCAGTTCACAGAACTCAGGGAAACACTCACTGTGTTTATGGGTTTCTCACAAAGGACATTGCAAAGGATACAGATGAAGAAATGCATAGGGTGAAGTATGAGGAAAGGGGCAAGGAGTTTCCAGGCCCTCCCCAGGCATGCCATCCTCCAGTAACCTCCACGTGGTGAGCTATGAGGAAACGCTCTGAACCTAGTCCTCTTGGGTATTTTGGAGACCTCGTTATGTAGGCATGATTGACAACTGTGCAGAACAGTGATTGGACAAAAAGGGCATGATCTCATACTACTAGACGGAGTGAGGAAACACAGCAAGGAGTGTCCATTCAGATTCTTCTTGGCACCTCTGAGCAGCATTTTTTTCCTCCAGAATGCAAAGCAGGACCCCATCTGGAATGAGGTTCTTTTGACCCACAATCAGATTAGATTCCTGCCTTGGGCAGGTAAGGGGAGGAGGAGAAAGTCAGAGAGAGAGAGATTCTGTTTCCTGAGTCCTGCTCCTGAGGCCCAAAGTGCCCTAGCATCACGACAGAGGGCTATAATGAGGGTGTGGGCATTGTGAGCCATTAGCCATGGATGAAAACCCATATATGTAATAATAATACCACAGTCTCTGATATAGACAATTTTTTAGATGAATGAAGTGGTTTCTCCCTGAGACCTAAATCTAGATACCTACTTTCTCCCTAAGAATGCAATCTAGATACCATTTATTTCTCCTGTGTTAGACGACATAAAATTTTTAATATCCCTTTATGTTAGAATGTATGCAATATTTTTGGCCTGCAGATCAGGTGACCCTTCTTTCCTTAAGTTTCATAAATCATCCAGCAGAGTAGTGTCTATCAGGCAGGGCCATGCTACTCCTTTGTTCATTTTAATCTTCAGGTAGTGTCAGACTAGCTGGTGAAAGCATGCCAGTAATATTCTTGTGACATCATGAGCTGTTCATTGTTTTACATTTTTACTATTTTTTTCACATAATTTTTTTTTTGCAGTTAAAATCATCAGCAGTAGAATTTATTGTCTCTTGTGAAATTAGCAGGATATATCTACAGTAAAGCAAGTCAATGAACTAATCTATGTATATAGTTCATTTATTTCCTACAAATGTATACACCTGTGTAACCACCATTCAGACCAAAATGTAGGGTATTTCCAGCACTGCAGAAGGTTCCTTCATGCCTCTTCTCATCATCCTCAACCCCAAGAGGTAAATAATCGGAATTCTGATTTCCATCACCATAGTTTTGCCAGTTCTTAAACTTCATGTAAAAGAAATCTTTCAGCATATCTGTGAGATTCATCCATGTGTTGCAAGTAGCAGTTTTTTTCTTTATTACTATATTTCATGGTGTATATGTGTTATAATTTATTTGTTTTTCTATTGAATGACATTTCAGTTGTTTCCAGTTTGGAGGTGTTGTGAAATAAGCTGCTATGAATATTCTTGCATATATCTTCTGATGGACAAAGATTTTCAGTTCTCTTGGGTAAACATCTAGAAGCAAGATTCTGGAGCATAGGGTTGGTGTATCTTTAACTTGAATAAATAAAGCTGAACAGTTTTTAAAGGTGTAGAATCATTTGCACTCCCTAAAGCAGTGTATGGAAATTCTTCTCACCAAAGCTTGCTGTTGTCTGTCTTTTTAATTTTAGCCTTCTGGTGAGCAGACATTTAAAAATTCAGGTTTTCTGACATTATAAACCATAGCTTTTCAGTTGGCACTTATAACAATTTCAAAGTTTCCTACCTTAAGTATTTCCCGTCATTGGCTATCACCTTTCCAGTAAAACAAATCTAATATTTAAAACATGTAAACATAATTCAGGATGTTTTATGAGAAATAAGTAATTTAATTATCCATTAAAGTTATCTAACTATAACATAACAATCAGAAAAATGCTGTCAGAAATAGTCTCACCCATAATTTGAATATGTAGGAAATATTATCATCTAATATATTAGAAAGAAGCAAGTAGCTTCTATGATGATGGAAGTTTCTCATTGATGCATCTATTCCAAATTACATTTTATGTAAGTAGTAAGTTTAGAGGTAATGGTTCTGTTTCCTCTTTGCATTTTTATTTTTATTTGTTTATTTTTTAATTATCATTATACTTTAAGTTCTAGGGTACATGTGCATAACGTGCAGGTTTGTTACATATGTATACTTGTGCCATGTTGGTGTGCTGCACCCATCAACTCATCAGCACCCATCAACTCGTCATTTACATCAGGTATAACTCCCAATGCAATCCCTTCCCCTCCCCCTCCCCATGATAGGCCCTGGTGTGTGATGTTCCCCTTCCCGAGTCCAAGTGATCTCATTGTTCAGTTCCCACCTATGAGTGAGAACATGCGGTCTTTGGTTTTCTGTTCTTGCGATAGTTTGCTAAGAATGATGGTTTCCAGCTGCATCCATGTCCCTACAAAGGACGCAAACTCATCCTTTTTTATGGCTGCATAGTATTCCATGGTGTATATGTGCCACATTTTCTTAATCCAGTCTGTCACAGATGGACATTTGGGTTGATTCCAAGTCTTTGCTATTGTGAATAGTGCCGCAATAAACATACGTGTGCATGTGTCTTTATAGCAGCATGATTTATAATCCTTTGGGTATATACCCAGTAATGGGATGGCTGGGTCATATGGGACATCTAGCTCTAGATCCTTGAGGAATTGCCATACTGTTTCTCATAATGGTTGAACTAGTTTACAATCCCAACAGTGTAAAAGTATCCCTATTTCTCCACATCCTCTCCAGCACCTGTTGTTTCCTGACTTTTTAATGATTGCCATTCTAACTGGTGTGAGATGGTATCTCATTGTGGTTTTGATTTGCATTTCTCTGGTGGCCAGTGATGATGAGCATTTTTTCATGTGTCTGTTGGCTGTATGAATGTCTTCTTTTGAGAAATGTCTGTTCATACCCTTTCCCCACTTTTTGATGGGGGTGTTTGTTTTTCTCTTGTAAATTTGTTTGAGTTCTTTGTAGGTTCTGGAAATTAGCCCTTTGTCAGATGAGTAGATTGCAAAAATTTTCTCCCATTCTGTAGGTTGCCTGTGCACTCTGATGGTAGTTTCTTTTGCTGCACAGAAGCTCTTTAGTTTAATTAGATCCCATTTGTCAATTTTGGCTTTTGTTGCCTTTCCTTTTGGTGTTTTAGACATGAAGTCCTTGCCCATGCCTATGTCCTGAATGCTATTACCTAGGTTTTCTTTTAGGGTTTTTATGGTATTAGGTCTAACATTTAAGTCTCTAATCCATCTTGAATTAATTTTCATATAAGGAGTAAAGAAAGGATACAGTTTCAGCTTTCTACTTATGGCTAGCCAATTTTCCCAGCACCATTTATTAAATAGGGAATCCTTTCCCCATTTCTTGTTTTTCTCAGGTTTGTCAAATATCAGATGGCTGTAGATGTGTGGTATTATTTCTGAGGACTCTGTTCTGTTCCATTGGTCTATATCTCTGTTTTGGTACCAGTACCATGCTGTTTTGGTTACTGTAGCCTTGTAGTATAGTTTGAAGTCAGGTAGCGTGATGCCTCCAGCTTTGTTCTTTTGACTTAGGATTGTCTTGGCAATGCGGGCTCTTTTTTGGTTCCATATGAACATTAAAGCAGTTTTTTCCAATTCTGTGAAGAAAGTCATTGGCAAATTGATGGGGATGGCATTGAATCTATAAATTACCTTGGGCAGTATGACCATTTTCATGATATTGATTCTTCCTATCCATGAGCATGGTATGTTCTTCCATTTGTTTGTGTCTTCTTTGATTTCACTGAGCAGTGGTTTGTAGTTCTCCTTGAAGAGGTCCTTTACATCCCTTGTAAGTTGGATTCCTAGGTATTTTATTCTCTTTGAAGCAATTGTGAATGGAAGTTCATTCATGATTTGGCTTTCTGTTTGTCTGTTACTGGTGTATAAGAATGCTTGTGATTTTTGCACATTAATTTTGTATCCTGAGACTTTGCTGAAGTTGCTTATCAGCTTAAGGAGATTTTGGGCTGAGACGATGGGGTTTTCTAAATATACAATCATGTCATCTGCAAACAGGGACAATTTGACTTCTTCTTTTCCTAACTGAATACCCTTGATTTCTTTCTCTTGCCTGATTGCCCTAGCCAGAACTTCCAACACTATATTGAATAGGAGTGGTGAGAGAGCGCATCCCTGTCTTGTGCCAGTTTTCAAAGGGAATTTTTCCAGTTTTTGCCCCTTCAGTATGATATTGGCTGTGGGTTTGTCATAAATAGCTCTTATTATTTTGAGATATGTTCCATCAATACCAAATTTATTGAGCGTTTTTAGCATGAAGGGCTGTTGAATTTTGTCAAAGGCCTTTTCTGCATCTATTAAGATAATCATGTGGTTTTTGTCTTTGGTTTTGTTTATATGCTGGATTACGTTTACTGATTTGTGAATGTTGAACCAGCCTTGCATCCCAGGGATGAAGCCCACTTGATCATGGTGGATAAGCTTTTTGATGTGCTGCTGAATCCGGTTTGCCAGTATTTTATTGAGGATTTTTGCATCGATGTTCATCAGGGATATTGGTCTAAAATTCTCTTTTTTTGTTGTGTCTCTGCCAGGCTTTGGTATCAAGATGATGTTGGCCTCATAAAATGAGTTAGGGAGGATTCCCTCTTTTTCTATTGATTGGAATAGTTTCAGAAGGACTGGTAGCAGCTCCTCCTTGTACCTCTGGTAGAATTCAGCTGTGAATCCATCTGGTCCTGGACTTTTTTTGGTTGGTAGGCTATTAATTATTGCCTCAATTTCAGAGCCTGCTATTGGTCTATTCAGGGATTCAACTTCTTCCTGGTTTAGTCTTGGGAGAGTGTAAGTATCCAGGAAATTATCCATTTCTTTTAGATTTTCTAGTTGATTTGCTTAGAGGTGTTTATAGTATTCTCTGATGGTAGTTTGTATTTCTGTGGGGTCGGTGGTGATATCCCCTTTATCATTTTTTATTGCGTCTATTTGATTCTTCTCTCTTTTCTTCTTTATTAGTCTTGCTAGCGGTCTATCAATTTTGTTGATCTTTTCAAAAAACCAACTCCTGGATTCATTGATTTTTTGGAGGGTTTTTTGTGTCTCTATCTCCTTCAGTTCTGCTCTGATCTTAGTTATTTCTTGTCTTCTGCTAGCTTTTGAATGTGTTTGCTCTTGCTTCTCTAGTTCTTTTAATTGTGATGTTAGAGTGTCAATTTTAGATCTTTCCAGTTTTCCCTTGTGGGCATTTAGTGCTATAAATTTCCCTCTACACACTGCTTTAAATGTGTCCCAGAGATTCTGGTATGTTGTATCTTTGTTCTCATTGGTTTCAAAGAACATCTTTATTTCTGCCTTCATTTCGTTATGTACCCAGTAGTCATGCAGGAGCAGGTTATTCGGTTTCCATGTAGTTGAGTGGTTTTGATTGAGTTTCTTAGTCCTGAGTTCTAGTTTGATTGCACTGTGGTCTGAGAGACAGTTTGTTATAATTTCTGTTCTTGTATATTTGCTGAGGAGTGTTTTACTTCCAATTATGTGGTCAATTTTGGAATAAGTGTGATGTGGTGCTGAGAAGAATGTATATTTTGTTGATTTGGGGTGGAGAGTTCTGTAGATGTCTATTAGGTCTGCTTGCTGCAGAGATGAGTTCAATTCCTGGATATCCTTGTTAACTTTCTGTCTCATTGATCTGTCTAATGTTGACAGTGGGGTGTTGAAGTCTCCCATTATTATTGTATGGGAGTCTAAGTCTCTTTGTAAGTCTCTAAGGACTTGCTTTATGAATCTGGGTGCTCCTGTATTGGGTGCATATATATTTAGGATAGTTAGCTCTTCCTGTTGAATCGATCCCTTTACCATTATGTAATGTCCTTCTTTGTCTCTTTTGATCTTTGATGGTTTAAAGTCTGTTTTATCAGAAACTAGTATTGCAACCCCTGCTTTTTTTTGTTCTCCATTCACTTGGTAGATCTTCCTCCATCCCTTTATTTTGAGCCTCTGTATGTCTCTGCATGTGATATGGGTCTCCTGAATACAGCAAACTGATGGGTCCTGACTCTTTATCCAGTTTGCCACTCTGTTTCTTTTAATTGGAGCATTTAGTCCATTTACATTTAAGGTTAATATTGTTATGTGTGAACTTGATCCTGCCATTATGATATTAACTGGTTATTTTTCTCGTTAGTTGATGCAGTTTCTTCCTAGCCTCAATGGTCTTTACATTTTGGCATGTTTTTGCAATGGCTGGTACTGGTTGTTCCTTTCCATGTTTAGTGCTTTCTTCAGGGTCACTTGTAAGGCAGGCCTGGTGGTGACAAAATCTCTAAGCATTTGCTTATCTGTAAAGGATTTTATTTCTCCTTCACTTATGAAACTTAGTTTGGCTGGATATGAAATTCTGGGTTGAAAATTCTTTTCTTTAAGAATGTTGAATATTGGCCCCCACTCTCTTCTGGCTTGTAGAGTTTCCACCGAGAGATCTGCTGTTAGTCTAATGGGCTTCCCTTTGTGGGTAACCCGACCTTTCTCTCTGGCTGCCCTTAAGATTTTTTCCTTCATTTCAACTTTGGTGAATCTGGCAATTATGTGTCTTGGAGTTGCTCTTCTGGAGGAGTATCTTTGTGGCGTTCTCTGTATTTTCTGAATTTGAATGTTGGCCTGCCCTACTAGGTTGGGGAAGTTCTCCTGGATGATATCCTGAAGAGTGTTTTCCAAGTTGGTTCCATTTTCCCCCTCACTTTCAGGCACCCCGATCAGATGTAGATTTGGTCTTTTTACATAATCCCATACTTCTTGCAGGCTTTGTTCATTTCTTTTTCTTCTTTTTTCTTTAGATTTCTCTTCTCACTTCATTTCATTCATTTGATCCTCAATCGCTGATACTCTTTCTTCCAGTTGATCGAGTCGGTTACTGAATGAAGCTTGTGCATTTCTCACGTGTTTCTCGTGTCATGGTTTTCATCTCTGTCAGTTCGTTTATGGCCTTCTCTGCATTAATTATTCTAGTTATCAATTCTTCCACTCTTTTTTCAAGATTTTTAGTTTCTTTGCATTGAGTATGTAATTCTTCTTTTATCTCTGAGAAGATTGATGGACTGAAGCCTTCTTCTCTCATCTCGTCAAAGTCATTCTCTGACCAGCTTTGATCCATTGCTGGCGATGAGCTACGTTCCTTTGCAGGGGGAGATGCACTCTTATTTTTTGAATTTCCAGCTTTTCTGCCCTGCTTCTTCCCCATCTTTGTGGTTTTATCTGCCTCTGGTCTTTGATGATGGTGACGTACTGATGGGGTTTTGGTGTGGGTGTCCTTCCTGTTTGTTAGTTTTCCTTCTAACAGTCAAGACCCTCAGCTGTAGGTCTGTTGGAGATTGCTTGAGGTCCACTCCAGACCCTGTTTGCCTGAGTATCAGCAGCAGAGGCTGTAGAAGATAGAATATTGCTGAACACCAAGTGTACCTGTCTGATTCTTGCTTTGGAAGCTTCCTTTCAGGGGTGTACTCCACTGTGTGAGGTGTGGGGTGTCAGTCTGCCCCTAGTGGGGGATGTCTCCCAGCAAGGCTCCTCAGGGGTCAGGGACCCATTTGAGCAGGCAGTCTGTCCCTTCTGAGATCTCAGCCTCCGTGTTGGGAGATCCACTGCTCTCTTCAAAGCTGTCAGACAGAGTCATTTGCGTCTGCAGCTGTTTCTGCTGCTTTGTTGTTGTTGTTATTGTTTAGCTGTGCCCTGTCCCCAGAGGTGGAGTCTACAGACACAGGCAGGGCTCCTTGAGCTGCTGTGAGTTCCACCCAGTTCGAGCTTCCCAGCGGCTCTGTTTACCTACTTAAGCCTCAGCAATGGCGGGCACCCCTCCCCCAGCCTCACTGCTGCCTTGCAGTTAGATTGCAGATTGCTGTGCTAGCAATGAGGGAGGCTCTGTGGGCGGGCGTGGGACCCTCCCGGCCAGGTGTGGGATATAATCTCCTAGTGTGCCCGTTTGCTAAGACCCTTGGTACAGCGCAGTATTGGGGTGGGAGTTACCCGATTTTCCAGGTGTTGTGTGTCTCAGTTCCCCTGGCTAGGAAAAGGGATTCTCTTCCCCCTTGCGCTCCCCAGGTGAGGCGATGCCTCGCCCTGCTTCAGCTCTTGCTGGTTGGGCTGCAGCAGCTGACCAGCACCGATTGTCCGGCACTCCCTAGTGAGATGAACCCAGTACCTCAGTTGAAAATGCAGAAATCACCTGTCTTCTGTGTCGCTCGCGCTGGGAGCTGGAGACTGGATCTGTTCCTATTTGGCCATCTTGCTCCGCCCCCCCCACATATATTTTTAAAGTGCAAAAACAACTAGACTGATGCTCATTCCTGTCTCACCTCATCTTATGCCACTCTCCCCCTTACTCTCATACTTTGGCGGTGGCCACGTTGGCCTTCGTTTAGTATCTCAAATATGACAACCTCATTTCTTTCTGTCGGACTTTGTACTTGCTGATCTTTCTGCCCAGCAACTCTTCCTTCATATTGTCCAGGATTCAGTTCCCATGTCGCCTCCCCAGAGAACGTTTTCTTTACTGTCCGCATAGTAAATATAAGTCCCATTAGAACAGGGACTTTGGGAACTCTGCTTGTCTCACAAACTCCAACATCACCTGTGGGTAGAATAGAGCCTGATTCACAGTATTTGCTGAAAAAATATCTTTTTTTTTTGAGACAGAGTCTCGCTTTGTCACCTAGGCTAGGGTGCAGTGGCACGATCTCAGCTCACCCCAACCTCTGCCCCCTGGGTTCAAGCAATTCTCCTGCCTCAGCCTCCTGAGTAACTGGGATTACAGTTACCTGTCACCTTGTCCAGCTATTTTTTTTTTTTTTTGTATGTTTTGTAGAGATGGGATTTCACCATGTTGGCCAGGCTGTTCTTGGACTCCTGACCCCAGGTGATCCACCTGCCTCCACCTCCCAAGTCTTGGGATTACAGGCGTGAGTCAAGGTGCCTGGCCAAATATCTGTTGAACAAATAAAAAATCTTCATGCTTTGCCAGATCTCTAGTTCCAAACCTAGGTGGTTCAAATAGGCAGCTTGAATTTCAGAGGAGGATAAACAAATACATAAATAAATAATCAACAACATTCGTCACCTCTTTGTGGCACCTTTGAGCAAAAAGTTCGGCAATTAGACTGTAGGATAGTATAACATATCTTTCTCCACCATTTATCTTTGTCAAAAACATTAATAATGCACACACTAGCACCTAATGATCTAATTTTATTGGTCAAAACTATAAAATGTTCATGTCTGTGGACAGCTTGAACTCTTGAACATTAAATGCACATCAGTTAGGGAACTTTTTATTCCTAGAGAGCAGCTTTTCCTCAGGCATGGTTTTTCAAAACCAGCCACAGAAATTTCTCTATTGATATAAAACAGCAGCAAATTATAAAAATTAGTTTTGTGTTAATTACAGCCAGTTGTGGGGAAAAGAAGACTGTTTGCAGCCTGATTATTAGGACCTGTGCAGGAGTAAAAGTGAACTTTGCATCACTGCCACGTTATCTTCATAACTTGGAAATCAATAAGAGGGATGAAGGAGAACAGAAAAGACAATGGACACAGCCATTAAGCTTCAATCACATGTCACTGGATGCAAAAATACACTTCTAAAATTATAACATGCAGTTTTTTCAGTTTGCAACTGGTCAATTGGCATAATTATTTTATTCTGTTTTGTTTTAAATAGTAGTCTCATCACCTAATGCATCTGGCATCCAACTGCAAGTTGACAAAGTATACATAATGACTCTTAAAATGGCTCTCAAGAAAAATTCTGTCATCCTATAATCATCTTATTCATTCTGAAGGCATACTACTGTCTTTGGGGAATATTCAAATTTGTGAAACATGCAAAAAAGGGAATGAAATGACACTTTTGAGAAGCTGCTACTCAGAGAACAATTACTTATTACAGCATTTATCCTGATGGCAAATGACAAAGGATTTTACTTTTTTTTTTAATTAACCAAGCAGAGTGTTTTCCCAGCAATAATATTCCCAGCCTTGTTACTCGATCAAAATAGGAATTTGACAACGGTCGACTTGCTTGGATAATTTATATTTTTCCAAATTGCAATAAGAGTTTGTGAGTTCTTGATTTCAATATTCTAAAAATTCATTTATAGCTTTCATTTATGTTTTTACTAAAAATTCCATAGCCATGCCTTAAGATTAGAAATATCTCAAGAATCATTAAAATAGATATGCAATCTTGTAACACCTGAGAGGTTATTAAAAAAATACATCTGCAATCTATAAAATTGCTCACTTTCCTAACTCATTTCTTGCTAATTATCACAATTCAATCTTAGATGTCTATTAACAGGATTATACTTCCCTCTCCTGCTTGTTTTACTTCCTGAAGTCTTAGGTCTTAAATCTCTAAGCACATCATCAATCTTCAGAAAAACATGACCACAAATTAGAAATGTTGCAACCAACCAGATTGAACTCTAAATAGGGTTTTTCTTTGATTATACTTATCACTAAAAGAGTTGGAGAGAAGATGAAAATGATGATCTGTTTTAAATCCATCATTTGTTCAAGAGTGGTGATGAGATCTAGCACAACTGGAAGAAAAACTGATAGTGATGCCTTTCATTTATGCACCATCTCATTAGAATGTACAAAGTCCTCAGCATACCTTTGTGTATTCAAATATTATGACATTCCCATAAGATAGGCAGGGCACATATTATCACCATTTCAAGGATGGAGAAATTGAAGTATGAAATGTTTAAATACTCTGCAAACAGCCACACATCTTAAAACATTGTGAAGCCTGCACTAGGACCCTAATTCTAATTCTAATTCTACTGTGGTTTCCACTCAGTAACTCTGGCACCTAATATGTAAGGCATTTTTTTTTCTATTTATAACTTTAATAAGTTAAATACCAATAAGTACCGTATTTTCTACATAATTTAATAAATATCTATATAATCAAATCGATGCAATCAAATAATACTAGAGTTCCAGTTTTACTAATAATTTTTTTTTTTTGCAATTTTGTTGCTTATAAATTTGATGATCTTTCTAAGGCAAATAATTGAAAATGACCTTTAAAAATGTTAAACCTTCTGGAATATATGGTTAGTCATTTACAAATGTATTGATCTAAAGTTATAGGATTCATTAGCATTGCTTAATTTATCTATATTGCAATATGGATAGCGTTCAAACTGCAAAATATTATGTACTGGATAAGATATCTTTTTAAAACCTCTTACTGAGATTCTATTGGGACTGGCAAATAATTGAAAACACTTAGTTGAATATTTCAGGGAATGTTGCCAAGGAGTGAATAAGAGAATCACATTTCATTTTTAAATGCCAGACAAAAGTCACCTAAAATGATGGTAACAGTGGTTAGAAGAAGGAAGGAAATTGGGCTGGGGGAAGGACTAATTTACATAAGGTACGTTATCTAAAATTTTCTTTCTTTTGTTGAATTTGACAATTTACCAGAGCCTTTTCAGAAATGTCTGACATCCCTTTTAATTAAGCAGCAAGTAGTAAGAAGTGACAGGCAATGTGTTTCTAGAGTATTAATGCATACCTTGAGTGAATTCACCCCCTCAAGAAGAGCTCTAATTCTAAAGAAAGCATTTAGTCTGTCTCATATAGAATGTTAACACTGAATAAAACCACAAAGGTGTATTCATTTAGGTTAAATCTCTCTCATTCCCTGCTTATATAAGCAATTTATTTTTTATTTGTATTTTTTAATTGAAATAGAGTCTTGCTGTGTCACCCATGCTGAAGTGCAGTGGCACAATCTTGGCTCACTGCAATCTCCACCTCCCAGGTTCAAGTGATCCTCTGCCCTCAGCCTCCTGAGTAGCTGGGACTACAGGCATGTGCCACTGTGCCCGGCTAATTTTTTTATTTTTAGTAGAGATGGAGTTTCACCATGTTAGGCAGGCTGGTCTCAAACTCCTGACCTCAAGTGATCCACCCATCTCAGTCTCCCAAAGTGCTGGGATTACAGGCGTGAGCCACTGTGCCCAGTCATATAAGCAATTCATTTTACGCTGCAGGAGAGTCTGGTTTTTTTTTTTTTTTTTTTTTTTTAGTTAGCGGGAATGTCATGTATTTCTACTACAATTACTTGGAAGGAGCACTCAGTCATTTTATGAAGACCAGCAAATTCTTATGCCAAATAGGAATGTCAGCTCTGAAAAGTGAGGCTGCATGGCTAAGGTTAGATATGGGACTGTAAGAGTTTTCTCTGGGTTGGATAAATTATGCTAGGTTATATGTAGAAGGAAAACCCCATGGATTTTTTATGCTTGTGTAATTTGTTATGGAACTGCCCCTGTTGTCGCTCATTCTGTCTCTTAACCAGGACATTGAGAGTTCTTATTTGTTCATAGGATTCTTCTCAGTGTCCACCACTCCCAGATTATTTCTTCAATTGGCTTCCCCTGGCTCTTGCCTTTGAGCTTTGTTTTCTACATACAGATCAATATCTGTTTCCACTAGCATATTCTGAGAGAAGGACAAAAGAAGCGTAATGGAGAGAAAGCATCAGAACCCCAATGAACAGAGAGGCCGCCAAACATGTAGTCCTGAAATACGGAAAGAAAAGTAGTTGTTTCAGTGTCTTTTCATATTGAGTTCCCATGTTGACTCCCCATATATAATTATTTTCCATGTCTTTTGTATTACTATAATATCCTCTCCTAGTGGTGGTATTTTGAGTGGATTTCTTGTCACCGGAAAATATTGACTAAGAGAGGATACTGGCTATTTCAAACATAGGTTTGTTAAGTGATTGACCTAGATGTTGGGAACTATCTCAACATGGTCTAGCTAGAATAATCACTGCCTTTGAAGTTATTCACTGACCTATCACTATTTTGGTTATTCTTCAAGCTTCAAAGGACAGAGATTTTCTGATGAGTGAGACCATGAATCATTATTGACATGGGGTAATTCCACTGAGTAATAGTGCATCCAGAAGTTTGAAATATACTGTAATTTAAATGAACACCACTAGTTTAGACTTTGTTGAAAAAGGCCACCGTTTATAGAGCCCTGTCCCAATTTGGCAAATTGTTGGTGTCCTCGACCACAATGAATCCCAGTCTAATATGAAGCCCATGACACAAAAGTGGCAAGAATTTCTGAACAGAAGCCTTCACCTCTGCCTATTGCTATGGACATTTGCCAGGGATATTTTGGCTGCTACACAGCTTCATGTATTGATTTTACAATGGTTCACAAAATTCGTAGCTTTCCTGAGTATAATGCAGAAACAAGAGTTAAATAAGTTGCACTGCTTCCTGTCCTTAAGTGAGTCATTCCTCTCATAATAAGGATACCAGGTACATGCCTGATCAAAGCCATATACCCAGTCATTCTAGGTACATATAGGAAGAACCTAGGAGTTCACCCATTTATCAGAGTCTGCAGCAGAGATCCTTCTTGCTATTTGTAAAGAAAAGTCAAAAACATAATGTCTTTCATTTAGTCATTTTAGTTCTTTATGTCTTGAGTGGAAAACCATCAAGCCCTACTTTTAATATCTGTTGCAGAATTCATCCACCAACTTATTGTCATTAATGAAAATTTAGGCTGCATGTGGCAAAGAAATGGGTAAACTTTTCAAGAAAGAGAGACTTACAAAATGAGATATAACCGGTGATGGGTAAACAAAATGTGGTATATGCATATGCTGGAATGCCATTCAGCAATGGAAGGAATTAATTGCTGCTCATCCCGCACTACAATATGAGGAAGGCCAAATCTGGGAGACCACGTGCATATGAAATGTACAGACAAAGCAAATTTAAAGAACAGTAAGTAGATTAGTGGTTGTCTATGGCTGGAATGGGAAGAATTAACTATAAAGGGCATGGGGAATCTTGTGGGGAGATAATAATGTCCTAAAGCTTGCTGATGGGGACTGTAACACCACTTAGCAGAGATACTAAATATCACTGAATTGTCGATCTAAAATGGGTGAATTTTGTGATATGGAAAACATACTAAAAGTTATTTTTAAAAAATGAAAAAATCAAAAGAAGAGGCTTCCTTAAGCATGACACAGAATGAAGCACTAAAAATCTAAGCACTGAGAATAGAAATGATTTTTTAAAAACACCTACTACGTACCCACAAAAATCAAAAATTAAAGAAAAAATTTAAAGAATCTAAGCACTCAGAATGTAAGTACTAGGCTGGGCGCGGTGGCTCAAGTCTGTAATCCCAGCACTTTGGGAGGCCGAGACGAGTGGATCACGAGGTCAGGAGATCGAGAACATCCTGGCGAACACGGTGAAACCCCGTCTCTACTAAAAAATACAAAAAACGAGCCGGGCGAGGTGGCGGGCGCCTGTAGTCCCAGCTACTCGGGAGGCTGAGCCAGGAGAATGGCGTGAACCTGGGAGGCGGAGCTTGCATTGAGCTAAGATCCGGCCACTGCACTCCAGCCTGGGCGACAGAGGGAGATTCCATCTCAAAAAAAAAAAAAAAAAAAAAAAAAATTAAAAAATAATCTAAGTACTAAGAATGACCTGCTAAGTACTAACTTCATGGTTGCTGCTGTTTTTCTGATTGTCATTGCCAGGACATATGAGGAAGCTAATGGCCAAAGTGCAATATATCTTGCCAAAAGTTTGTCTAATCCTTCTGCCCACATGAGAGAGAGCCTGACTACAGACGAAGTCCTGAGAACTCCTGAGGAAAAGGGAAAGTTCTACCTTCTCCTGGATGTGGCAGTAATGCCACAGGGTCACCCTTGGACGATGAGAAAAGCCCAGGTTGGTCCCTGACTTTGTCCCAACTCTGCTTTGGGCATGTGACATGTTGAGACTGTGGAGGGTCTATGTTTCTGGTGGGGGATGGAGAATTCCCTAACCTGGTTGAGTTACCTGTAATCTGCTTATCACAAACTGATGGGTTTTTTTTGAAAAGATTATTTTACAATTGGAGAATAGACTGAGGAGAATCAAAAATGGAAATACAAAATCTTTATAGGACTCTTGCAATATTCTAGGTTGGAAACTAGGATCTTGACCAAGATGGTGACCATGATGACATGCATTTCAGAGACAGAATCAAGAGAACTTGACGACAGGGTGAAAGAAGAAAGGCTGAGGGCAATAGAAATCAAATCTGACATGTTCTGAAACAGGGAAGCGTTGTTTAGGCAGATATTTTACTGATGAATCACAGTTACCATAGGAGATATTCGTAAGTATTGTTATTCAGTTTACCAGACTATACTTGAAAAAGAAAAGTGTGTGTCTACCTGGATATATATAAAATGTGTACTTTAAATCTATATTAATATGTAATGATATATATAATATTATGTTACACACATAAACTTATGTAGACTAAAATACATAATACTAACACATATAGTACATATATATTAATACATTACTAAATACATATATTTACAACTGAACTCACCAAGTGTCAGTTCATTCTTTGCCATTAATTCCTTTACCAGCCTAGATAATGTTTTGACTCAACCAAAGTCTTTCAGACACCACTAAAATGGCCTCATCCCAACAGTCTGTTCTTTTTAGGGAATTGCAGCTGGAAGGTGGTGTGGTGTTTGATCTTTCTGTAGGTGTGTCAAGCTACAAAGAAATGGTAGTCTGACTCAGTTGGCTGTGCACTTAATGGGGAGGAAGTGCTTGGTATGTTCTTATTTATTTAGATAATTCTGCATAATCCAGTAAAGAGCAAGTACACAGTGTAGCAGGTGTACAAACTTCCTGCCTTTGAAAAGAAATACCACAATTCTCCAATGATCAAAGACAAGGAAAGAAAGGTAAGAGGGAAGAGCTGATGGTGGGCTGGCTCCTGGCCTTGGACCTCCTGAATTTGTCCTAGCTAAGGACAGGTGTTCCACTCAGAGTGGGCAAGTTATTTACATCAGATCCCAACTGTTTTAAAAGAGTAATGCTTCTACTTGCCATTTATAACTGAAAGGGAAAGAGAAATTAATAGTTACTGCATTTCTATGCACTAAATGATAGAGTGGAATTATCAGACATGTGTTATCTATTTCTTGTAATATCCTCGCTAATAAATTATTTTCATACCAAATTTACAAATATGAATGCCAAGCTTCTGATTAAGAAGTTTACCTAAGTTCATATAGTTAGTAAGTGGAAGAAATGGAAATCAAGATCCGTCAGATCTACAGATTACTCTTTCCTCCCAATTACACTATGCGGCAAGGAGACGATTAGCCACACTGTCAGAGAGAGGGTAGGAGGAGAGAGAGTGATTTGGAAACATTAGAAATTTCTATTGTTTTAAAGCCGTATCTTTAGTGATCTGAAAGGTTACGTTCAGATGCTTTTACTTAAATCCTTAAGAGCTACAAAGAAGTAGTAATACAGAAGGCACAACTCTTCTGGGGCATCTAATCTATTTTTAAAGACATGAATTTATCTGAATTGTAAGTGACCACGTTTGTTATATTTATGCTTTCTAAATATCTTATTGTACAAATAAGGAAAGCACGGAAGATGGATGCTAGGAAACAGCTTAAATATTATCACTCAGCATGTTACTACACTTATGGGCCTGAAAACATATCTGGAAGCAAGATATGCATTATAAATCAATAAGGAATTTGATGAATATACGTTTGGTCCTTTTACTCAACCTTTGAAGAAATCTACTTCAATAGAGACTTGAACACACAGATTTCCACTGATATGCTTTGCCTACTGAAATCCTGACAAGGCAAGCATCTTCGTTTTCCAAGCACTTACATGATAGCTTGAGAAAAAATTTTGACTTTACAATAGGAGCTAGGAGTTGTGTTGCACAAAGCTTACTATTTTGCCACATATTTTAGTGACTTCGCTTATATGCTGTATTTAGTAGGTTGTTAATCTAAGAGTTCAAGTATTTACAGGGACAAAGACTAAGAATGACACCAGCCCTCAAAGTGGCTGAATACAAAGCTAAGTGACTCTACAGTCTAGAATGGCTCAAAAGTGACTCACTGGAAACCCATGTGAGACAAAGGAGCCAATCTCTCTTTAAGATCAAAGAAGGTCTTGGAGTATAGTCAACCATAAGTCAAATTAGTGAGTTTGGTTTCATAAAACTCATGTATGAAACATCAGAAAAGATGCAGGACAGGAAGAAGTGTCTATGTTGTTGACAAAGGCAACTTCTTTTGTAATAGTATTTTGATCTTGATGAGAGTAAAATCATTTGGGTGGTTGCTGAGAGAATGTTGGTGAAATCATATAGATTTCTCCCTCACATGCAGAAAATGCCCAATCAATTCCAACTGGCTTTGAAAGAAGTTACACTTGCTCTATGTAACAGAAAATTTTGCAGTCCTGCAAATAGTTAGGATAGTCACATAATATTTTAACCATATACAGACACAGATAAAAGATAAACATCATTTCTCATTTCTCAGGATCTTTCATTAGATTAGGGTTTAAGATAGCTTCTCAAAAAAAGTTTCAAAAACATTTCTTTGTGATACAAGAGATCACCATGGCACATTTTACCTATGTAACAAAACTGCACATCCTGCACATGTGCCCCAGATCTTAAAATAAAAAAAAAAAGAAAGAAAGAAAACTTCAGGCCAATATCCTTGATGAACATTGATGCAAAATTCTCAATGAAATATTGGCAAACCAAATCCCACGGCAAATCAAAAAGTTTATCCGATCAAGTCAGCTTCATTACCAGGATGCAAGACTGGCTCAACATATGAAAATCAATAAATGTAACTCATCACATAAACAGAACTAAAGACAAAAAACACATAATTATCTCAATAGATGCAGAAAAAAGCCTTTGATAAAATTCTCCATCCCTTCATGCTGAAAACTCTCAATAAACTACTTAATGAAGGAACATACCTCAAAATAATAAGAGCCATTTATGGCAAACCCACAGGCAATATCATACTGAATGGGCAAAAGCTGGAAACATTCCCCTTGAAAACTGGCACAAGACAAGGATGCCCTCTTTCACCACTCCTATTCAATATAGTATTAGAATTTCTGGCCAGGGCAATCAGGCAAGAGAAAGAAATAAAGGGTATTAAAATAGGAAGAGAGGGAACTAAATTGTCTCTGCAGATGACATGATCCTATGTTTAGAAAACCCTATTGTCTCAACCCAAAATGTTCTTAAGATGGCAAACAACTTCAGCAAAATTAATTAATGTGCCTAAATCTCAAGCATTCCTATGCACCAACAACAGACAAGCAGAGAGCCAAATCATGAATGAACTCCCACCCATTCACAATTGCTACAAAAAAATTAGAATGCCTAGGAATACAGCTAACAAGGGAAGCGAAGGCGCTCTTCAAAGAGAACCACAAACCACTGCTCAAGGAAATTGAGCAGGACACAAACAAATGGAAAAACATTCCATGCTCATGGATAGGAAAAATCAATATCGTGAAAATGTCCATATTACCAAAAGTAATTTATAAATTCAATGCTATTCCCATTAAATTACCATTACCATTCTTCACAGAATTAGAAAAAGCTGGCCAGGTGTGGTGGCCAGCAGTTTGGGAGGCCAAGGCACACAGATCACTTGAGGTCAGGAGTTCGAGACCAGCTTGGCCAACATGGTGAAACCATGTCTCTACTAAAAGTACAAAAATTGGCCAGGCATGGGGGTGCATGCCTGTAACCCCAGCTACTCAGGAGGGTGGGGCATGAGAATTTCTTGAACCTGAGAGTTGGATATTGCAGTGAGTGCAGATAGCACTACTGCACTCCAGCCTGGGTGATAAATAGAGACTCTGTCTCAAAAATTAAAAAAAAAAAAGAATTAGAAGAAAACTATTTTAAACTTCACATGGAACCAAAAAAGAGCCTGTATTGCCAAGAAAATTCTAAGCAAAAAGAACAAAGTTGGAGGCATCATGGTCCCCGACTTCAAACTATACTATAAGTCTACAGTAACCAAAACATCATGATACTGGTATAAAAACAGACACACAGACCAATGGAACAGAAGAGAGAACTCAGAAATAAGACCACACATCTATAACCATTTGATCTTCAACAAACCTGACAAAAACAAGCAATGGGAAAAAGATTCCCTAGTTAATAAATGGTGCTGGGAAACCTGGCTAGCTATATGCAGAAAGTTGAAACTGGACCCTTTCCTTACACCTTATACAAAAATTAACTCAAGATGTATTAAAGACTTAAATGTAAAACCTAAAACTATAACAACTCCTTAAGAAAATCTAGGCAATACCATTCAGGACAAAGGCACAGGCAAAGACTTCTTGATGAAAATGTCAAAAGCAACTGCAGCAAAAGCAAAAAGTGACAAATAGGATCTAATTTAAGTAAAGAGCTTCTGCACAGCAAAAGAAGCTATCATCAAGCGAACAGACAACCTACAGAATGGGAGAAAAGTTTTGCAATCTATCCATCTGACAAAGGTCTAATATCCGAAGTCTACAAGAAACTTAACAAGAAAAAAACAAACCCCATTAAAAAGTGGTCAAAGGACATGAATATACACTTCTTAAAAGAAAATATTTTCATGCGTCCAACAAACATATTTTTAAAAAGCACAACATGACTGATCATTAGAGCAATGCAAGTCAAAACAACAAGGAGATACCATCTCACTCTAGTTAGAATGGCAATGATTAAAATTTCAAGAAACAACAGATGCTGGCGAGGATGCAGAGAAAGGGAAACACTTTGGGAATGTAAATTAGTTCAACCATTGTGGAAGACAGTGTAGTGATTCCTTAAAGATCTAGAAGCAGAAATACAATTTGACCCAGCAATCTCCTTACTGGGTATATATCTAAAGGAATATAAATCATTCTATTATAAAGATACATGCATGCATACATTCACTGCAGCCCTATTCACAGTAACAAAGACATGGAACCAACCTGAATGCCCATCACTGATAGACTGGCTAGAGAAAATGTGGTACATATAAACCATGGAATACAATGCAGCCATAAAAAGGAATGAGATAATATCCTCTGCAGAAACATGGATGGAGCTGGAAGTCATTATTCTCAGCAAACTAACACAGGAACAGAAAACCAAACACCGCATGTTCTCACTTATAAATGGGAGCAGAACAATGTGAACATATAGATACAGAGAGGGGAACATCACACACTGGGCCTGTCAGGGGGCATGGAGGGAGGGAGAGCATCAGGAAAAATAGCTAATGCATGCTGGGCTTAATACCTGGGTGATGGTTTGATACATGCAGCAAATCACCATGGCACACATTTACCTGTGTAACAAACCTGCACATTCTGCACATGTACCCAGGAACTTAACATAAAATTAAAAAAGAAAATTGGTGAAAAACCACTAGCCTTTTCAACTCTATTAGTAGAGCAACTGCATTCATAAATGATATATCAATCAAGAAGTAACTCACCAATTTGTCTAGATCACTTTCCTAGTGCTTCTCTTATTCTTTTTTTTTTTTTTTTTTTTCTTTATTTTCTTCACCCTGGAGAAGAATCAAAGGTGAATGGCATGTCAGGTAAGTAAGGCAGGAATGCTACAGAAAATGTTCTAGTGCTATAAAAAATTGATCAGGTGCTTCTTTAATATCAACACTATGCACAATTTATGCTGTGTATCCCCAGGATATCTCACTACTTTCCATCTGGATAAGTCCATTATCCACGGGGTTAAGAGCAGGGCATGAGGAGACAGAGGTTTGAACCCAGCCTCACAGCTTACTAGCTGTGTGCCTCTATACAAATTACTTAACCTCTTTGGGCTGCAGTGAAAGGGGGATAACCATAGTCCTACCACACAGGGTTGTTATGACAATTAAATGAGTTTATATTCATAAAGTTGTTAGAACAGTGTCAGAAATACGGTAAGCATGAAGCAAATGTTTCTCTCTTTTTTTTGGTATACATTTAAAGGGTGCAAGTGCAGTCTTGTCACATGAATATTTTGTACAGTGGTGAAGTCTGGACTCTTAGTGTAACCTAAATAAAATAAATAAGGTTTACTTATTTTTTTATTTTCCATCTATTGGATTTTGGCAATTACTCCTATAATTTGACTTTCTATACCCTATTCTTCCCATCCAACTTTCAATACATACACACGTATAAGTGATATATATTATTACAGTGAAAATCATGCCACTGTATCTCACATTCATTCTCCATGTCTATGAAAACATATTAATAATAATCCCTGTTATGGTTTCCTTTAGCCCTTATTTTATCACTCCAGTTTCATGGAACACAGCTCTTTCCATAGAATTAGAGGGAAAAAAAGAGCCCTGGAAAGGCCATTAAATTTTTTCTTTACCTCTGCCACCCACTTTCAAGCCAAACCACACACACAAATCACCTCAGACTCTTTCTTCATCACAATGTGGTTTCCATTCACGTCTACTCTGCCCTAAGGAAACGATGTTTGTTACAGGTGGGGAAATTCAGCACTAATGGCATTACCCTATGTTTTCAGGAAAACTTTTGAGGACAAAATAGCCCCATTAAAGTTGCCAGTTTCACTGGTTTCTTATCACTGATCAAGTTTAATTATTTCCGGTGCCATTGTTGAAAACCCAGAAACCAATTTCTCACTCACAATTCATGATCAGACTGGATAAACTCATGGCAAAACTCTTAAACTGCTTCCATAATGGACTCCCTCAATTTCTTTTTTTTTTTTTTTAGACAGTAACTACAAGGTGAAAATCTGCTATTTCATTGTTACTAGGTCATAAGTTCTCATTAAACCCTACGATTTCATGAGAATAATATAGCTAGTCAATCCAGTTAAAAAAAATAAAGACGGTGTGGAAGCAGGTTGTGTGAAATTTGCACTATTAATTGATTGATTTAACCACTACACATAGAGACAAAACCTCTTGTTAAATATTAAAAATCCTATAGGTTCAAAATACTGGCTTGTGACTGGCTATATGCTTTTTAAACATTATATTTTCAGCACCTGGTGGGTGCAGGATTAAAAAGAATGAGGCATTGTGCTTTATTTTAGACAGCCTCCCAAACTATTGTTGAAAAACCTTTCTGCTTTTATCTGACGTCTGCTGTTTCTTCAGAGTTCATATAAATGAGGCTGTGTAACCTTATGGATTCTCCAGTAATCTTCCTCAACTTGTCACTCTATCCATACAGAATAGAGAACAAAGGCTTCTCAGTTGCCATAGGACATGGTTGAATACAAATAATACTAGAAAAGCTGCTACCCCAAAACACTTTTCCTACTGAAGAATGAAATGACATCATTTGGGAATTTATTTATTTAAAGTAACGTTCTTCATCTCTCAGTGTTCTGAGAGACATAGAATTCAACTCGTGACTCTTGGCTGTGAGGGAAGCTTCTTCCCTGTTTTACTCTTTGGGAGGAGAAGATAGAGTGGAGTTAAACATCAGTGTTTTCTCTGAGTTGTTGAAAGAGCAGAAAGAGATTCAGTCATTCAGCAAGTAATTATTTGGCACTCACTAGATGACAGGTGGAGTCCCAGGCACTATAAATGTAAATAAGGAAAGGAAAAAACAGTTGAGGTCCTCTAGATGGAAGACAATATGGTATATGGTCATTGAACTACTGTGCGCACAGGTTATAAGGGAAGGGTCTGAGGGTCTACAGGGTATTTGGGGAGAAAAGGGAAGGATGTGTATAACTCTGTCTGGAGAGATCAGAAAAGGCTTCCCTTGAATAGGAGTTATCTACGCCCAATCTTGAAGGATAAATAGGAGTCCATCAAGCTGAGGAAGAACATCGCAGGCAGAGGAAGCAGCAGGCCAAGTACAGAGTGGTAAAGTTTAAGGGACAGCAAGAAACCACCATAAATCATCACAGGCAGAAGGACTCTGTGATGAACTGATGGGAGATTTCATGGAGAAGATTGCCATGGGGGTCAGATCGTTACAGCCTTGGACTCTATGCCTTCTCCTGCAGAGCACCAATTCTCATAACAACATGATGTTTCCACATGTTGCACTCTTCCATGGACATATTCAGATTCATGCATAATTCCAAATGAACTTCCTCCAACTCTATCCCATTCTCTCCTTCTTAAGAAAAATGTGTCTGAATCCCAAGGAAAACGGTAAATAGAAGGATAATTTTAATGTTTATATTTTTATTTTCTGTATATTATGATGTTTTGATACTTAAATTTTGTTCTCGGTTGGGAGAGACTGCTTTCCCTGAGCCAGCCAGTCCTTAGAGACAGCACAGGTCTCGGCCAGGAGCTTACGTTTGATAATGCAAACTAACCAATCCAGAGTCATATCTCTGGTCAGCGAGCTCCAGGAGATAATATTCCTCTGCCTCAGTCATCCCGGTGCCAGGTACCAGGCAACCAGGAACGAGCCCGTAGCATAGAGCTCACCAAAATTATTTAAACTAGCCAGTCCTGAGGTATTCACCGTGCCCTGCTTCATCTCTCTCTCCAAAACCCCAATAAAGGCTCTCACCTAGACCTTTCTAACTCCTGCCTTCTGTCCCCTGACCACAGTGAGACCTCCCCATGTGTCTGTGAGGAGTGTCATATCTCCTGTTTTTAGGACTGATGAGGATAATTAACTTTGTTTTCCTGAGCCTCTCCTGTGTCTCCTCTTGTGGTTACACCTGACTGATCATCCGATAAAAGAATGCAGAACAATAACCTATCCTGTCTTATTCATCAAAACACAACTCATCTCAAAACCCAATTCTTCAATTTCAGTTAGGGGTGTGTGTGTGTGTGTGTGTGTGTGTGTGTGTGTGTGTGTGTAAAACTATTATACAGCAGCTCTCCTCATACCAATGTTCTATGATCACAAGGTTAAGAACTACTCTTAAAGATGATGAAAAGCAATAAAGGGGTTGCATAAAGAGAGTGACACATTCAATTTACATTCTGGCAAGATTGCTCTATTTATAATGAGGGGAATGGATTAAAGAATGGAAGTAGCATGTTTTGGAGGCTATTTCAATCATCTAGAAAAGGAGTGGAAGTTGTGCCAGTTTTAATGGAGAAGACTTGTTCATCAGGAGCGTGGGTGGTGAAGGAGAGGGAGGGAATGAGGATGCTTAGATGTCCAGACAGGAAACAAGAGAGGAGGATCAGAAATGGGATGAAAGGGAATGCGTTCATTGCATTCCCTTTGCAATGTTGAGAAATGTTGAGACTTGGAATGACATACATTTAAATGTTCCAATTTTTGGTTCT
Organism: Rhinopithecus roxellana; assembly: GCF_007565055.1. Taxonomy (NCBI): domain Eukaryota; kingdom Metazoa; phylum Chordata; class Mammalia; order Primates; family Cercopithecidae; genus Rhinopithecus; species Rhinopithecus roxellana. The sequence goes on along the minus strand of NC_044552.1, from coordinate 61,671,020 downwards.
TTAAAGACTAGTGAGAGAAGGGAGTATAAAACTTACAGGTCAAATAATATAATTAAAAATACTTGATTTATATAGAGCAGGGTTCTGTAAACCTTTTCTGCAAGTGGTAAGGGAGTAAATTATTTTAGCATTTGAAATCTGCCGTGGTAGTGTCATAGATAGTATGTAAACAAATGGGCCTGGCTGTGTTCCAATAAAACTTTATTCACAGGCAGAGGGCTGGATTTGGTCAACCAGCCACAGTATGCCATACCAGGTATCTGGTATCCTTGGCGCAGAACGGATACCATAAAAAATATTTTCTCTGGGATTTCGCAGGAAGTTCAGATTTACTATCATTAAATTAGATATTTTTCAATTGTCTGAATATCAAAGGCATGTTCAAAGCTTCCTTCGATTGTTACTTTTTTTTCTACTGCAGATTCTTATCATACATGTATTTTTTTTTTCATAATTGAAGGCTCTGGCAAGTTTCAAATACAAAGCAGTTGCCATTTTACATTAAGCATGTATTAAGAAACATCAGAGTAGGGAGGAATAATTGTTTTCAGTTAAGAAGTGTGTGTGTGTGTGTGTGTGTGTGTGTGTGTAAAGTAATAACCTCTTAGGTTGCTCTATTTGGGGCCTAAATGGTTTGGATGACATTCACATTGGTGAGAACAGATCTTCTTTATTCAGTCCACTGATCCAAATGCTAGTCTCTTCGGGAAGCACTTTCCTAGATACACCCAGAACTAATGTTCTACCAGCTATCTGGGCATCCCTTAGCCCAGTCAAGTTAACAAATAAAATTACTCACTTGCCAACCCCTGCTCTAAATTATCATTGAGGTAGCAACTGCAGGAAGCAAATTCCATCCTTAGGGCCAAGGGAACAAAATGAAAAGACTGGATTGATAAAATTTGAAAACTTGAAAGCATTGTTTCATGAGCCTGGGACCTAGACCTTGGAGGAAAGGGCACTAGTTGCTCGTAGTGAGATCTTTGCGGGGTACAAACAAGTTGGTTTTACAAATGTTGGAGAAAATATAAAATATATTTTCTTAGAAATATATTCTGAGAAAATATAAAAGACTCATCTACCAATTCTGGTGGAAAATATCTGTAGGCTAGCTGGTTCATCTAAGATTTAGAGGCCACAAATATTATAAAGTTTTAATGTCTTACCAAAGTGATTGCCAATGAAAAGAAATGTTGCTAACAAAAATCTCCAGAGATGGTAATCAAAACTGTGATCTCTCTGTAGTGACTTATATTTGAAAGCTAGGAAAGCATTTCTTGTGTACCAGGTAGGAAAACTGTGATTTTGTCCTTACAACAGTGCATTAGGCAACACTTTTTAACGAACAGCCAAAAATAAGTTACCTAATGGAATCTCATGCTGCAATTCTATTCCCACTAGGCATCTCATTAATGGGTTCCTGTCAAAAGATGGAATAAAAATAATGAGTAGATGCTTATACTTTTCTCATCCTTACATAGCTTTTTACTTTTTTATAATCAAAACAAGTGCCACATAAAGAAAGGAATGTAGAACTGTATGGAGAGGTCATTTGAGCCCACCTTTCCAAATGTCACATGATCTATTGAAAATTATTAGAGCAGAGTGAAGGAAAATGCCAAATAGACTTATAGTTATCTTTCTTTCCCTGAGATGCAGTTTGGTTTCAAAGACTTAATTTTGATCTGTTCTTGGTATCTGTCTCCATGGCAATGATATTTGTTCATAAATATTCTTGCTGCAGGTTGACCTGATTTTAGTTTATGCAATTAAAAAGTTCCTCTTGACCATTTATCATTTTTCCCTGGTGTAAAACTTTTTCTTTCATTTTGTTTTCTTTAGCCTTGGGAATGTGGCAATTCCAGGGTCTGGTTGATTTGCTGACTTTTAGGGAGGTCCTTCTCATCTATGATTGTTTTCTTTGTTTTTGCTTTCGCAGTGTGTGTTTTGCAGTCCTCTTATTTGTCAATTTTTTGTTAATTTGTGAATCTTTCACACTATATCAGTGTGAAAACAGAAGCTTCACCTGGTTATTTGAAAAGAGAATTTAATATTTTAAAATGCAGTTAACTAAATATGACGTTTTTAGCTAGGTAACTGAAAGGGTAAAAAGAAAATTCTTAGTTAGAGATCAGGAAATTTTTTCTGCAAAGGGCCAGATAGAAATAGTTTGAGTTTCGTGAGCCATCACGCTACTCAATTCTACAGTGGAAGCAAGAAAACAGCGACCTCAGACATAAGAAGTGGGCCTGAGTGTGTTCCAATAGGTCTGTATTTACAAAAACACAGGCAGCAGGGAATATTCAGCCTACAAGCTGTAGTTTGCTGTATTAGTCAGCATTCCCCCAGAGAAAGAGAACCAATAGGATATATGGAGATCTGGGATTTATTATGGAAATTGAAACATGAGATTATAAAGGCCAAGAAGTCCCATGATATGCTGTCTGTAGGCTGGAGACCCAGGAAAGGCAGAGGTGTAATTCAATCTGAGTCCAAAGGCCTGAGGACCAGGGGGAACATTGGTATAAGTCCTGCAGTCTGAAGGCTCAAGAACCAGGAGCTCAGATTTCCAAGGGCAGGAGAAATTGGATGATCTAGTTCAAGGAGGGAGAATTTGCCCTTCCTCTATCGTTTTGCTCTATTTGGGGCCTAAATGGTTTGGATGACATTCACATTGGTGAGAACAGATCTTCTTTATTCAGTCCACTGATCCAAATGCTAGTCTCTTCTGGAAGCACTTTCCTAGATACACCCAGAACTAATGTTCTACCAGCTATCTGGGCATCCCTTAGCCCAGTCAAGTTAACAAATAAAATTACTCACTTGCCAACCCCTGCTCTAAATTATCATTGAGGTAGCAACTGCAGGAAGCAAATTCCATCCTTAGGGCCAAGGGAACAAAATGAAAAGATTGGAGTGATAAAATTTGAAAACTTGAAAGCATTGTTTCATGAGCCTGGGACCTAGACTTTGGAGGAAAGGGCACTAGTTGCTCGTAGTGAGATCTTTGCGGAGTACGAACAAGTTGGTTCTACAAATGTTGGAGAAAGTACCCACTGGAGTCTACCAAAAGGAGCTACCACTTCCCAGTGAAGATGTATTGCTAGGCTAATATGCTGGCAGGCAGTCAGCAAGCAGGCTCTAAACTCATGAAAGAATCAGTAAGAAGGCACCAGTTTTTTTTTTTTTTTTTTTCTTCTGTAGCTTTGCAGTCTTCCCTTATCATCCCCTATTGGCTAAGCAAACTGGCAAATCAGAAATGCAGTTTGCAGAGACCAAGCATCAGCATCACAAAGGGAAGACGGGAAGGTTTGGAGCTGAAAGACAGTAAATTAATAATTGATGTATACATCAAAATCCAAGATTCTCTTTCAGCTAATGTTTTATAATTAAATTATGACTGGAAATCCTTCATATTACTAAGACTATCTGCCAATGATCATGTAAAAGACTATGCCAGGTTGGAATTATGCTAAGGCCTCCCTCTTTGTCCCAAATCTAGCAAATGTTGATAAAATAAAGAATAATTTGTAGTTTAAGGTAATAAAATGAAAGGACAATCACATATATGGATGCGTGTATGTTTGTAACTCTGTGTGTATGGATATACATATATATCAGGACGGTCCTAACTCTTTATTCATGAAAAGAGTTATACTTTGTTCTAAAAGATATTTTTACTATTTTTGATGTTAGAATATAATATCTCTTTTTAAACACCTGTGATAGCATATGGTACTGATAGTTTCTGTTATTTAAGTTCTTGTTTGGAAAATAAAATGTTAGCAACTACATGTCAATTCCTTTTTCCCCCCTAAATTTCACGGGTTGATGAAATGAAAAAGCTTTAGAATGGTTGTTTATGAGAATACCTAGTTTTGATTGATTGATTGATTGATTGGATGACTTATTGATTGGCAAGTGATGAAGGATGATGGAGTGAATCAGGCCGGGCTATTTTGAGAAACATCCTTTGAAGATATTTTAAAAGTTAGATAGTGTGTCGCTCAAGAAAAAAATCCTCTAGGTTGACACACTGAATTTTAGTGCTCTAGACGGTCAGAATGGCTTTATTTGTAGGTGACCCTAAGTGTGTGTATATAGTAGATAATAAATAATATATGACATATAAACTACTTTGATTTCAGTATGTAAATACCTGCTAGCCTTGCATAAGAGCACATCTTCCTCTCAGCTCTACCACCTGCCTATACTTTATATTTTTGAAATTCTTTTCCTAAATAGTTCATTATTTCAGTGTCTTGCACACTACTTGGACTTTGGCCCTTTTATGAATAATGTTTTCTTGATGCAGCAAAACTGTACAGCATAATTAGCAGTCTAACTGTCACTACAGCAGGGAAAAAGCCAGAGATGGACTAAAACAAATTTTCAAGCCATCTACAATATTATGTGCCTAGTGATGGCTTATAGGTACCTATTTATATCTCCCTCTAAATATTTCATATTTCCTCTATTGCTGATAAGAGTTAATCTACAAGTCTCCTGAAGGCTTTTCATAAGTGTGCTTAGGATATAACTTCTGGTATTTGGAATCAACACACATTATTTTTATTATATAAGTTAGTTGGATTCTCAAGAAATGTTACCTGTTAGGAAAAAAAAATCAAGAAGATTCAGAATGAGTCATTGAGTACAATTCTGCACAAGGTACTTTATCATGGCAGCCACTGTGGGGAATGCTGTGCATGGTCCTAGTACATTGATTCTGAGTTTTTGAAATAGAATGCTTCCAACTCGCTTGCCCTGAGGAGACTGAAGATATTAATGGCTTAATATTTGCAAATCACTATATATTCTCACAGCAAAGAACAGTGCGTCTCATTTGTAAAAACATAACCCCAAGAAATAGAACTATATGTAAAATAAGCCATGCCAAAATTACATTTTACTTGGTACTATAAGAAACCAATTTGCATTATTAACTGGCATCCAAATTGTTGATTTTCATTAACTCTTTTATTGCTTGGCCACAGAAAGCATTAAGAAGACATTTTGATCACAATATCTTCTGTCGAGAAAAGCCAAGGGCTTCTTCCATGGGTAAGTGGTTTTGAAATCCCACAAAATTGACACATTTTTAGATTTCTGCTCAGCAAACATAAGTGCTCAAAATTAAGATTTTGAGGCCATAATTTTCCCAGCTGGGTGAAGCGGATAACTCTAGGAGGCCTCATAGATCATACCATGTTGTCATTTATTATAATGTTTTAACATACTACAGAATTTGTGTTGTCAAGAACATTGGGTGGGGTGATTTATTAGCTAGGATTGATTATGTTGCTAATAGCCCAGATGGCTTGAATTTTGGAAGGGGGAAATTTCATGTTGCTGAGTATGAAGAAATAAATGCTAAGTTGCCAAGAGACAAAGGAGCCTTGGCTTAGAAAAGACTCATTTACCTGCCACGTGCAGACATTCAAGAGGCAGTTTTTGTTTTCCTTCAGACACATACTTTAAACTCTATTTTTTTTGCCTCAGGGAACAGTGGACATTTTATGTGTGCTGAATGTTTTTCTGCAGTGGAGCAAACTTTTGTCAACTCTCCCTCTGGGGCAATATGGGCAGTGCTTTCAGAATTTCTCTTTGGTTCCTGCTACAAGTACCAAAACATGACCTTGCCCGCATGGCTTTTGCAACTCCATGTCTAGAGCTTTGACATTTGCACTGAGTTTCAGCAATTTCCGTGGGCTAACACCTGGAGCCATCATCTGCAGATGCCCAGCTGACGCACTCTTGTACCTTGCACAGCAGCACAGGCATTTACTAAGAGGCACTGATCCACCAGGTGACATGAACAAGACAGACACCAGATTGTCTCATGCAAAAATGACACTACCTGTCCAGATCTGATCATCATGATTATTCAAAAATTCAAATGAGAGTGCAGGAATAAAAGGAGCAAAAAATAATTCATGAATAATAAATAACTCTTAATTTTACTTTTTCTTTCTAGGTGACACACATTTAAGCTGACATTTTTCCTCAGAACCCAACAAGTCACTCTTTCCCTCTTTGAATCTGCATCCTGCCAATCCAAAGGCAGGGTTGTAAAAGCCAGGACCTCGGACTTTACCATGCTCTAACAGTCAGCATGCTCTGCTGGGTCCTTTACTCTTATTCTCTGCTCTCACATTACAATTACAACATCTAAATACAAAGTGACATGACAATGATAATGCTTGGGGAGAGCAGGATAGGAACCTTACTTTGAAGAAGACTTGATATGTTCTCAAGTTCAAGGTTGGCTTCATGAAATATTTTGTTTATAGCATTGAGTCACCTATAGACTAGAGATTCATCCTTCAAGTTCATTAACAAATATAATGAAAGCCTCATTGTCTAAAATACTTAAGTGCTGATTAATTAAAAATAGATATGTCACTTGGAGTGTCTCCTCACCAGAACGAGAGCACTCATCCCTAAGGAGAGATACAGAACTGGAGAAATTTCTATAATTGAGAGCACCTGCCTTTAAACAAATGGGATTTTACAGGTCTGTTCTTGTACACAATCAGTCTTCTATACAGTGATATGTAGTCTCTGCAAATTTGCAATGCTCCATTTAAAAGCTTTTTATTCTTCTTCTATGCACAACTGGGTTAATAAACATACACCTCTCTTTGAAGTAGAATGTGGAGTAATTTCATGAAGTCAAGGGGTATTGTGAAGGAATGTAAAGAAAAAGGTGAAAAACTTGACTAACAGCCATTTGGGGATGAAAATGTGTTTTAGTAGGGAGTCCATTAACGGATCAAAGAGGACTGTGTGTGCGCACAACACGTTTGTGCAGGCTCTTAAACTAGAAGGTTAAATTTGTCTTTCCATGTGCTTTATCAAATGGGGTTGACCAACATCTTATTGACACCAGCACTACAATGTCACATCAAAGCAGATTTGCTCAATGCATCTCTGTAATTCATTACCTGACTTTCCTCTCTCATGTGGAGCTCCATTTGTTCACTAGCTGGTGTTTATTCCTTCCTAAGAGCAGCATTCCATGTGAAGAAGGAACAGACTGGCTCATTCAGATGTGGACAACCATTTCCACTGGTGAAACCAGACAGAAAAGTGTTTCCTCCTCAAGGCAAAAGAAGTTTGCCTGCAGATTCACCAGGCAGCTGAGATCTGGTTCTAGAGATTTTAAGTGTTTTCACTGAGCCTAAAGTCTGGGTCTACCTGACTTGATGCTCTCAGTTATAACAGCAAACAATTAGTATCACTGAGTAACATTGCTGGCATGTTAGTGTGATAATAATTAATGAACATTGGAGCCCCTGCCGTATACCATTTACTGTGTTAGACACTGCAGATGTAGTGACAAACAGAGTAGACATAGTCCCTGCCCTCATGATTCATTCTAGATGTTAGGACAGGCATCTATTTGTTCTCAGATCTCCCCATTTAGACGTACTGGCAATGACTCAAGGTTTTTCTGACTTCAGCCAGACGTGTGCACAGTTCCACATTCAAGATGGGGGTGGGGGCAGCATGAAGGATGCAGAGGAAAAGATCAATAGGCCTAAAGTGATTTCTGATACTCCCTACTATTTTCATAACCTTTCCTATTTAATGACACCATTCTCCTGTTAATCCTAACCGAACTGAAATCAACAGTGTTACATTCCTTCTACTGCCCACGTGTCAGTGTCAGCAAAGGCCTCTTACATCAAGGCCTCGTAGATACAACCTTGTGTGACCCATCCTCTGATTAAAGGACACCATAGGGAGAGCACAAATGGTGTTTTTCACCACCAAACCCAGAGTGCTGAGATATACTTGTTTATCCTAGCAGTGTTTATCTTTGAACGGTGTTAGGTTGATTTAAGATAGGTTTCCTTTCTTCCCTCCTTTGATCAGCTGGGGGAAAAATGGATTTTTGTCAAGATAATAAGCTAGGTAAATTCTGTGAAACATAGAGTAAAACATTCAGTGTGTAAACATGATTATACACCCAGTATTTTGGATCCAAAAAGAAAAAAAAAAAAAAAGAATGGTTTCTTTTGTTTCTGTTTCTGTGACTTTACACATGGGGTCTTTTAGGGTCTCCATTTATAGGAGTAATGAATCAGAAATTTCTCAGTGCTCTACTGCAGTGAAGCCTTCATATGGTGGGTGTTACCTAGAGACCCAGTTTTGTTTGGTGAGCATTTCAGTACGTGAAATAGAAAGTGATCCGTGAGCAATGAGGACTATTATAATGAAAACATCATTTAAAATGAAGGCCTTGACATCTGTTTCATTTTCTAATTACAAATCCAACACTCCCTCCTGACACCTAATCTCGTCATTACCACTATAAATCACAATCATAAAAAAGTTAAAAAACCAAGTGATTTACATGGTTTTATGTGCTTTGTGTTCAGAATCACATGCATGCTTTAATTACGTTCCTATTATGTACTAGATGAAGTCAGGTAGAGTGGAAGAAAAACAAATATAGCTCTTAAACTAACCATGCTTTAATTTCTCCCATAGATTTTCACCAAAGTCTCATGTAAACAGAAGAGGTCTTGGAAGGAGGAAAAAAAAAAAAAAAAAAAAAAACCCAGCAAAGAAGAAATCAACTTCAGAAATGTCTTTCAGACATTTACCAAACAAATATTTACTAAAAACTTATTATGTGGCAAGTCTGGTACTGGCTTCCGGTGACAAAGTATTAAACTAAACAGATACTCATAGAGCTAACAGCCTAATTTTGAAAAAGATATTTTTTAAATGATTGCACACATAAATATATAATTACTGCATGATATTTCCATGAAGAAAAACTGCAACATTCCGTGATGATGAAATTTTCAACAAAAATTTCAAGAACGTGACAAAACCCTTAGGAGACAGTAAAAAGGCCACTTGAAGCATTCTTTGAGTGACTTTTACAAACACAAGCAAGATCATATTTCCAGGGTTTTTCAATTTCTAAAAAATTGGTAATTCAAAACAGAAAACATCTAGGGTAATTTAAAAAGAACGTTAAAGATGGAATTTGTAGATTTAAATTTCTAAAATTTCTAAGAAATGAGAAAAATCTGTAATTCATATGTCAGCTTTTATACCAAGAAATAATATGTCTAATGTTGACTAGTAGGGAACAGTCTGGTGTGCAGAAGCAGAGCCATGGATTGTCTTGAACTTGATGATAGAATGAAGATTCAGACAAGAACTAGAGCAAACACATCTCACATCCAGTACAGGGTTACACTAATTTCTTGGAGAGAAGGAAAATATCATCAAAATAACATGATAGGGATATGTTCCTATTTTATGTCATAGTTTGACATTCCATGTACATTTATAAATACATGTATGCTACATATATTACATATTGTATTAAACATACTGCTTAGCCTAAGTATATACTGTATTGGTATAAAATAGGTTATGTTACTGTAACAAACAATTCCAGAGTCTAACTCCTTGAAAACACACTTATGCAACATGTTTATTTTGGTTCAGGGAGCCTTAGTTCCATGTTGTCCTTACTTAAGAACCTGCGATGATGGAGGCTCCACCGGCTGAAATTTTTCTGATGGCCATGGTAGTGGGAAGGCTGATGAAGAATCCCTCACTCTTTCTCCAATATTTCCATTTAGATGTTCACATCATTTCATTTGCTAGAGCAATTTATGTTCACTCAGATTTCATTGGTTAAAACAAGTGATATGACCATGACTGGACTAATCCTTCCCTTTGCCCCAAAAATAGAGGCACCAGGTCTTTTTTTTTTCTGCTTCACAAGACACATATGGAATATTTAATATACATAACATCATATACAATATGAGCATATTCTATTTTATCATCTATTTCAGTGACATGTTATTAGATATTAATACCTGCACTACATTCTCCTGATATCTATGATTAAGATACTGATGCTTATATTAGTCAAATACCATAAACAGCCTTTGCCTTCCACCTGTTTCAGAAGTGGTATCTAAACAGGTGAACATTGCTTACTTCTATGTGAAAACATAAGGCCTTATGCCTACTAAGTAGAAATGGAAACATTGAAGACATTTTTGAAAGAGTGGAATGGTTCCCAAAAACTCCATTCATGCCAGTAACTGGGACATGACATAATGTGAATTTGCAAGATGGAGTTACTGATTGAGAGTCTGCCGTTACAGAAATCTAAAAGAGCAGAATTGGATGTGAGGTTAAGCCAAACCAATGAAGTCTGATTAACATTAACTCAATCTGTGTTCATTAAAAATGGTGGTTTCCCTAAAAATAGTATGTTGTGAAGATATTAATCAATGGTCAGTCAGAAACACATATTTTCTCAATGTGTTTTACAAAGAATAAAACATTTTAGCTTTCATTTGCAAGGAGTTAAAAATTCATTTCATAGAGGACTTCTTTCACGTATACAAAATATTTTTGCTTAGAAATCTATATTTTAAAGATTATATATTGTGCCCTGTAGCTCTTGCCCCCTTCTTCAAAACACACATATACAATACTGTCCCTAGGAAATGACAAAAGGCTTCATTTTAATACTAGAGCATAATTGAAACAAGAGCTAACTAAATGAGTACTTCAAAGAGAGTCTGAAAATTCATATTTTTATATAGTAACATATTTTTCTGTCGTTGCAAGATATAACCCTTGAAAACATTTTTATTATTCTCTATTCCTTGTCCTCCCTCTGTTTCCAGAGCTATTTGTAAAGCAACTAGTATCTTACAGCACAGAAGAAACCACAATGTAGGAACGTTCAGTGTTACCTAATTAGAGTTAGGCATCTTTTCATTATATTTCTTTAACCAGCTAAAAAAGTTACCTGCCTGTCTGATTTTGACTCATCAAATCCTTTTCATAGACATTAAAATTTTATTGTGGTAAAACACACATAACATAAAATTTACCATCCTAACCATTTTAAAGGATATATTCAGAGACATCAAAAAATTTACAATGTTGTGAAACCATCATTCCTATTCGTTTCATATTTTTTTTTTCTGAAACGAAGCCCCATATCCATGAAGCAGTCACTCCCATGCCTCCTACCACCAGTCCCTGGCAACCACTAATCTTTCTGTCTCCACCAATTTGCCTATTCTGGATATTTCACATAAATGGAATGATACAATATGTGGCCTCTTGTGTCTGGCTTCTTTCAGTTACCATCATGTTTTCAAGGTTTTTCAATGTAGATATATCAGAAACTCATTCTTTTTATGGCTGAATAATATATCAAATTTTGCTTATCCATTCATTGCTAATGGACTTTTGGGTTCTTTCCACTTTTGGTAATTATTTATGTGCTGCTATGAACATTTATGTAAAACTTGTTTGAACACCTGTATTTAATGATTTGGGGTATAACCAAGGAGTGAAACTGTTTAATCATAAGGTAATTCTGTTTAAGTTTTTGAGGAATTGCCAAACTGTTTTCCACAGCAGATGCACAATTTTATATTCCACCAACAATATGTGAGGATTTCAATTTCTCCACATCCTAACCAACACTCATTTTTTTCTTTTTTTTTTTTTTTTTCAGTCTAGTCATCCCAGTAAGAGTGAGGTGGCCTCTCCTGTGGTTTTGATTTGCATTTCTCTAAAGACTATGTTGAACATCTCCTCATGTCCTTGTTAGCCATTTGTATGTCTTCTTTGGAGAAATGTCTTTTCAGGTATTTTGCTCATTTTTTCCCTTCAGCTGTTTGTCTTTTTGTTACTGAGTTGTCAGAGTTCTTTATATAATCTGGATACTAGACATTTTTTGGATATATGATTTGAAAATATTTTCTCTCATTCTGTAGGTAGTCTTTTCACTCCCTTGATACATGCAAGTTTTAATTTGATCAAGTACAATTTATTTTTTATTTTGTTGCTTCTGCTTTTTGTGTCATATCTAAGAAACAATTGCCAAATACGAGGTTATGAATATTTCCCTCTAAGTTTTTTCCTAAGACTTTTATAATTTTGGCTTTTATATTTATATCTCATATCCATTTTGAGGTAAGGGCTCAACTTGATTTTTTTGCGTATAGATTCCCAGTTGTCTCAGCATCATTTGTGGAAGACACTGTTCTTCTGCCATTGAATGCTTTTGAAACCCTGGTCAGAAGTTAAACATGGATTGGTCAAAGATAAATGGACTGATTTCTAGATTCTCAATTCTATTCCATTGATCTATATGTCTAGCCTATATCACCATCGCACTTTTTTTTATTGCTGAAGGCTTTGTTGTAAGGTTTGAAAAGGCAAAGTGGATAGGAACACTTTTACACTCTTGGTGGGATTGTAAACTAGTTCAACCATTGTGGAAAACAGTATGGCGATTCCTCAAGGATCTAGAACTAGAAATACCATATGATCCAGCCATCCCATTACTGGGTATATACCCAAAGGATTATAGATCATGTTGCTATAAAGACACATGCACACGTATGTTTATTGCGGCACTATTCACAATAGCAAAGACTTGGAAACAACCCAAATGTCCATCAGTGACAGACTGGATTAAGAAAATGTGGCACATATACACCATGGAATACTATGCAGCCATAAAAAGGGATGAGTTTGTGTCCTTTGTAGGGACATGGATGCAGCTGGAAACCATCATTCTCAGCAAACTATCGCAAGAACAGAAAACCAAACACCGCATGTTCTCACTCATAAATGGGAAGTGAACCATGAGATCGCTTGGACTCGGGAAGGGGAACATCACACACCGGGGCCTATTATGGGGAGGGGGAAGAAGGGAGGGATTGCATTGGGAGTTATACCTGATGTAAATGACGAGTTGATGGGTGCTGACGAGTTGATGGGTGCTGACGAGTTGACGGGTGCAGCGCACCAACATGGTGCAGGTATACATATATAACAAACCTGCACGTTATGCACATGTACCCTAGAACTTAAAGTATAATAATAATAATGAAAAAAAAAAAAAGAAAAGGCAAAGTGGGAGTTGACCAACTCTGTTCAAGGCTATTCAGGTTTTGGGGGGTTTCTTAAAATTCCATAAGAAATTTAAGACCAGCTTTTCTATTTCTGCAGAAAAGGCCATTGAAATTTTGATAGTTATTGCATTAAATCTATAGATTGTTTCAAGTATTGCCCTCAAAAAAATATTAAGTCTTTCAATCCATTGACATAAAATGTTTTTCCACCACTTTCATTTTTGTTACATCAAAGAAGTTTATTTTCAAAATATTTCAAGAACTGATAGCATTATTTCGTACATATGACAATGTTAGATATTTTGGAGTTTTATATTTTATTAGCATATAAGCATATAATAAATATATAAAACATAATAAAATTTCTACCGAGACCATATAAATGAATTTAGATGGTTATTCCTTTTAAATAATCAAAATTTTAAAAACAATTTTTGTGTTTTAATAAGAGATATAAATGAAAATGCATCTTAAACTTCTGAAGTCACAAATTTATGAATATATTTATCACATTTTATTTCTGCGATCAGGGGTGTTGTTTATTCACTTCCAAAGTGCTGACACATTACTATTCCCTTGTCAAACTTAAAAAAAAAAAAACACACACACACATAGAAAGAAATAATAATTGAGTCAATGTATTAGTTTAACTAACACTATAGCCTGGAACTGTGGAAATGCCTCCAACAATTATGCCTCCTAATAATTTTCCTAAATAAAATGTATTTCCCAGAAGTTCAGAGAAGCAATCTAGATTAGACGTTGCCCTTTTTGCAGGCAGGCAGATGCAAGTAAAAGGGAGGAAGAGAAGAAGGGAGACAGGAAGAGAGGGAAGGAGAGGGAGAAAAAGACAAGGAGAGAAAGCTCTCTAGAGATCATCATGCTCAGCTCTTTTCCATAATTCAGTGATCAAATTAGTTCTTCTTCCAGACATGAGGATTTGTTGAGGGACACAAGGAAATTTATATCATATTTTCATCTCCTGAGAGTTCAGTATACCTTCTCTTTCTTCTGTGGAAATATGAGGAATGGAAAAGAAGTGCTTCCTTATATTCCCTACAGTGTTCACACATCATGTAATCATGTAAACCAGTCATTTTTTGACCTTGCATTGACATTTTGTTTTAATCGATGAATAAGTGTTGCACAGACATTCACTCAATCTGTTTGTAACTGATTTTTCTTATTTTATATAAAATTAGATTTGATGCATTTAAGGCAAAGATCAAGCAATCACAAATTCAAATCTATGTTCTGTATTCCAACTTCTAATTTGGGCCTAGGAATGTTCATAGTCTTATAATTCTTCACTGTTCCTCACCTCATTGTTCCCATATAAGAAACACTTCAAACTTTAGAACATGGTTTATTGGTTTTGAAACATGGGTGCAATGCCCAAATGGTCATATCCAGTAGGTAATCAGATATATCTTTCTGGAGCTCAGAAGAGAGAACAGATATACAGATCAAAATTTAAGAGGCATTGGCTAACATGTTGTTATTGAGGTCAAAGGACTGGAAAAGAAGATTAAGTTCACTGCAAGAAGGAAAGGAGAAGAAAGGAAACCAAAGAGAGAACTTCGAGATAACTCCAAAATCCAGAGGAAAGTGGAGGAAAAGGACCTGAAATTAGAGACAAGGAACAGCCAGAAATGTCAGAAACAAATGAGAAAATAGAACCAGGGAAACCATGTTTCTAAAAGAAAGGAGTGTCAAATACCAGAGAGGAATCATGTCAGATTAAAGCTTAAAAGCAGATGTTAGATTGGACATCTACTGATACTCATAAAGAACGGTTTCAGTGATTAATGAGAAAATAATCCAGATTATGTTAAACTGATATCAGGTGAATGAAAGAGAAGATAGTGGGAACAATAAAAAAAGTTGGAAGCTTGGCTAAAAATGAAAAACAAAGAGTGGAAGAAGGAGGTCTTTAAAATACATGTGAGTGATACTTTATCATACTTATATGCCAGGAGAAAAGAAAAATGGAGATTGAGGAGTCGAAGATGTAGGAAAGAATGGGATTATTTGTTGGAACAAATTTTCTGAGGAAAAAGGCAGTTATGGATTCAATGCCAAGGTGGAAGGATCAGTTTTAGGGAAGACTCAGGTCACTCTTTGGAGATTAAAAAGATAAGACCTTTGCAGATATAAATTTGGAAGCTCAAAATTGAAGGGCTTCGGGTAAGCTTGAGAGCCTCTTTTATTTTACTTTTTTGGTCAAATGAGATACAAACAGTTATCTAGTGAGAGAGGGTAGCCAGGGCAAGGCTATCGAGTTGTGCAAGCTTTCAGGAGCGACTGAGGACAATTAAAAAGGAAGCCTATCAAGTATATTAGTACTTGTTCTGAGCAATGTTAAGATGCTAATGATCTTGGAAATAATTTGGGTGGTCAATCTATGCACTTGGAATCGACTAATTAGTCAAGAGCAACTTTGGGGGTCCTAGCAGACTGGTTGCCAAGCGAGCAGGATAATCAAACATTATGACACTAGATTCAATTTTTCAGTATATTTTCTTTCAAGTGAGACAGGAGGTAGATCCAGGAGAAATTAGAAAAAGCACATTCAAGCCAATGGAAATGAAATATGGGAAGAGTCCATGCTCTTGGGAACTTGATTAGAGCTTCCTAATGTGGACAGATGGGCCCGGCAAGAATTCAGAAGAATTTATTTGTTCTGGGTTCATTCCTACAGACTCTCAGTTTTATCCAGATATTTTCAGATATCCTCACATAACATTTCTTGGCTCTGTCTGCTTGACCTCACACCCTGGATTCAATTTGACCAGAGGCTTTCCATTATTTACTCTGATTCTTCAAGTTGGATTTATGGTAGGATTTGCTCTGATTCCACACAGGACAACCGCAGACTCAAGGAATGAGGTCAGAATGGAAAAGCATCATGACTTAGAGTTTGGAATAAACACCTGCACATTGCACCATGAGGCAAAACCCAGGTTCTTGGGGCGTCTCCTGAAAGGCCTGCTGGATTCTTCCCAGGAGAGAGCTAAGAAAATTATGAGTATTAGTAAATGCCTGTGACTACTGGCTACTTATCAATAGCCATTTTAGTGTGCATGCATTCCAAAACATTATTCATGCTGTCAACCACATTGTGTACACATGTACTTCAAGAGATTAGGAATTACCTAACATAAATTATGGTGAAACAGTGAACTTGAAGACAACATTTCTGATGTTGCATCTCTTCTTATATCTCTTTATATTACAGAATTACCTACCATGAATCAAATTATTAAATAGTCACCTATACAAATCCATCTAAACCTTCAAGCAAAGTTATAGGCAGCTTGAATTTAGCCTCTTAGGTCTTATATAAGAAGGTGACATTGACTTTCTCTCTCTCTCTTTTTTTTTTTTTGAGACAGGGTCTTTCTTTGTCACCTAGGCTGTAGGGCAGTGGCACGATTATGGATTACTGCAGCCTTGACTCCCTGGCCCCAGTTAAACCTCCCACCTCAGCCTGCCAAGTAGCTGGAATTACAGGTACATGCCACCAGGCCCAGATAATTTTTCAATTTTTTAAATTTTCTGTAGAGACGAGGTCTTGCTCTGTTGCCTAGGCTGGTCTCAAACTCCTGGGCTCAAGCTATCCTCCCACTTTGGCCTCCTAAAATCCTGAGATTACAAGAAATCCTCCTACCTTGGCCTCCCAAAGTGTTGGGATCACAGGCATGAGCCACCACACCTAGCTGAGATTGACTTTCAGGAACTTAATGTACATAATATCTTTCTAAGCTAACTTCTTCCCATTCTTACACACTTTCATAGAGTACCCCAGAGCCCTTTTATTACAGACCTTGTCCATCAGGACCTATGCATTTGATATTATATTCTGCTTTCCACCTTTTGTCTTCAGCAGCAGATTCAGTGTAACCAGTCAAGGCAAGGTGAGGGACAGTAATGAAGATCCCTGAGAACCCAGACTGCAATTCCCAAAACAACATGGAACCACTACATTAGACTCTTCATTCTTGAGTAAGATCACACCTGTCTCCCTGTGTCAAGAAGAAGCAAAGTCAGTTCTTGGTTTAAATTTCTTTTGGTCTCTATAGTACAGTTAATCTGCATTATATATTATTGTTGAGGAGCAAACTCAAACACTAACTGACCTATACTGAAATAGTGCAACAAGAGAAATTGTACATTATGGTGGTCAATTGTGTGGCTTTTGAAGTCAGGTAGATCTGAGTTTGAAAATTGACTCCACTAAATACTGATGGTAGTTAATATCGATAAACCATATTTTTCACATATATAAATTATTGATAAAATTATATTTCTCAGAAAGCACATATGAAAATTAAATGTCATGATGCCTAAATAGTCCCCAGTATGGTATGAGGCTCATAATAATAATTTAATAAGGGTTAATATTATTAGTTATGTATTGGTAAAGTGTCTTTTAGGAAACTACCTTTTTGACCTAATTAAATGGTAACTGCAATCATGGTACAAAACCATTAGAATAAGAAAATCATTCCCCATATCTAAAATAAATTCTTGCAACTACAGCATAAGAACACTTTCTCTCCTTTCCCTGCTGGCAAAGGAAATTAGCTGGTCACCTTCCTCTGTTGAATAACACTGCACACAAGAGAATTGACTGTTAAACCCTACTTACTCTGCTCCATGCTGTTAACTCTGCTTACTCTACTTCATGCTTTAAAAAATAAATAAACAAATCCCATCTCATTTAACCTTTCCAGATTGGGCTTGTTTTTTAACTCCTTGATCATCTTAAGGGCTCACCTTTGAACATGCCACGTTTTCTGCCTTGACTGTAAGGGTTCAAAACAGATTCAGTGCCTTGCGCCTGCCTGGCATTGTCATATTCTGAGAATGGCCAGAGTGGAAAATGAAGATAGGCAAGAGCTTGGGTTTTCCAGTCAGATATTTTGCTGCCTTGAAAATAGTAATATGTTGCTGATGGCAGCTCTTAGATGCTACCACTTTGACACTAAGATCTCTTTCATTGCCATGTAAATATCTAGTCATTTCTATTCTTACTGGAGACTTATTTTTTTTTTCTCCTGCTTAAGTTTCTTTATCTTGGCAAAGTAACATGTGGAAAATCAAGGAAAAAAATTATTTGCTGTAATGTTGTGAAAATGTAAAACAGGGCTATTATGGCCCAAAGCACATGATTAATTCCATCTATTTCCCATTTCATACTGTCTCTTTTTATAGCCCATCTTCTGAACATATACTCATATAATTTGACATCTGGACAAGATACTAACAATAATCAATATCAACGTTTTCATAGTAATGTGGAGAAAATGGTGGTGTGGTTAAAAAGATTGGAAACACTATGTTACGTCCACCTCTTGGGAACCCCTGATGTACGTTGGTTTATGAAAGCCTAAGAAGTCTAGCAGTAAATAAGACTGTTCAATTCAACTAAACACATCTTCCTCAAACCTATATCATGATGGAATTATTTTGGGGGATGCATACTTACATGGGATAGAATTTGCATTCCTGTGGAACACACGTTGAAATGTTGCTATTACTCAACTTTATTACTGTACATAAGGAAACTGAGAGCCAAACTGAGGCCCTTTATTTTTATTCCTTTCAAATGTTGTATTCTTTCTCATGTTTGTGGAGAGAGGAAAACAGCTATCTATAGGGCATTTATGCTATCTTTGCCTCCCTGACATTTCTTATTGCATTTTCACCCAAAATGACTGAGCATGCTTTCATCTGCCTTCAACAAAGAGAAATGGCAAAAGTGTAGGCTTCTGTTTAGAGATCATTTATATCCTGTTCACTAATTGTCCCCTCCATAAACTTCCTCAAGACATGTTAATGCAAATATGTCTAGGAGAAATGTGTATTCTTTAGTAATAAACTAGAGACTTAGTCTTTCATCCATCTTTGAATAAGTAGTTACATAGCCACATTTACTAGTTCCAAGTCCTGCTAATATATGAGGAAATGACAAAGTATTAGGTCACCATGAAGTCATAAAGTATCTGAGGAGTTGATCAATATTAATTTATGAATGCACGTATAATGTGAATATATCATTTTTCAGCTGATGACTTCTATTACCCGGAAAGAACCTCATGGAAGAGAATTATAAAAGTTCTTTCATGTCAGCCTTGAATTTGAAGACCATAGAAAGCATTCATTGGAAGAAAGAGGTTACTTTTTATTATTGTGTATGACCCAGAGCAAGTGTCTTCAGTGTCTTCATTTCTTCTCTAAAGAAAAACTCATTTGAAAATCACTTTGAGACCCTCACATAACAGATGAGAGCAATGTACTATCAAAAACCTGAATACGAAAAAGCTTGAGAATTGATTTTCTATGTTGCTGTGACCAATCTGCTTTTCATTAGTTCCACTGACATCAGTACTAAATATATAAAAACAAGAGTTGTATGTGTATATTGTTTTGTATTATTTTTTATCATAAGAGCACCACCCCCCGCCCCTCATTCCCCACCCCGCCACATACAAGCTGCAGCCTTACAATGAAGGTGGAAAAAAAAAAAATAATTCTCATATTCTCCTATTTGCCCCAGACCTGAATTACTCCATTTCCTCAAGTCAGCAAATCCCCTGTACATCTGAAGCACTAAACTCGGTTCCTGAAAATATTGCCTGCTTGTTAAATCACCCACACTGGATAGGCCCTTAAAGAGCCAGACATGCCTTGAAATTTACTGCCTCAAGTCCATCCATCTTTCCAAGGCCTGCAATTTTCTCGAGTCTTTTCCCCAGACAAAAAGCTTCAGATGTTTGTCCCTGCAGAGGGCAACCAAGAGCTATGCTGCCAGTCGAACCCATCCTTGCACCCTGAAGAAACAGTGAGCAAGGATTCCTGGCTTTGGCCTTTGTAGGGCCTTGACAGCTAATCCAAATCATGTGAATGGCTTTAAGCTGACCCATCTTTTCTTTTTTAATTTAACAGTATGTGCAACTGCTTGGGAAAGACCAATTAGACTGACCCATCATTCCTTCAAAGGCCTGATTGTTCTGATGTTTGGTCAAGCACACATACTACACGTAGATATGCCATAGAAGCCAGAGTCAGATACAAATCTACAGGCGTTTTGAGTTTCTCTGCCATCCAGCCAGCTTCCCCTCTTTTTAGGCAGATGTAGTCTCATTTGGCACCTCAAAGCTTGATGCAACACACCAGACTTCCTTCAGACCATTTTACAACTGGTTTGTTTCATTAATTAACCTCCTTTTGTGAGGTCCGTCAGCCAGAATAATATTGGCTTCGTAGCCAGGAGTTTTATAGCTGTGTCACAGCATATTTTGATTTTCCAGCTAAAATTATCTAGTATGCTCTCTGCATTACCATTTAAAGCACAGAAAATTTTCTTTGAAGCTGACAGTGTCCTGTTCCTCTTCATTAGAGTAAGCCAGAACTGCGCCATTAAACATGCAGGCAGCAGAGAGGCCTGCGGGAGGCCCCTTCTCAGTTGTCCCTTTTTAGGCTTCAATTAAAAGATAACACTGACTACTTTCATAGCCCAGAAAAGTAAATTAACTCATCATCCAAGGAAACACAAGGCTTCAAATATAATTTCTTAGAAATTTGCGGAGCTTCCGCAGGTGAAATCTGTTTTCAGCTGCTTCTAGCTCCTATTTGGTAGGCACTTTATGGAGACCTACCCTCCTAGTCATTTCACATTCCTCTTAGCACCTTTATGTTCCTAATGGCATCTCTGAATTTTAGATCTAGAGGGAATCAGAGAGCAGATGCACACTGAGAGATTAGACCATTTTATAATAATTCCTTAGACCAAAGTTCTAAACCACTGATACTGCTATCAGGAGCATTAACATGAAAATGCCCAGGTACCACGGATCCAATGAAGAAGAAATTCTGGGAGTGAGATCCAGCAAGCTGCATTTTAACAAGTCCTCCAGGTAAGTCTGATGCAAGCTAAAACTGAGAACCACTGCCTTACGTATTTTTGAGGCTTTCGAGATTTCCAACTTATTTTGACACACAGTAGTTTCGCTTCTTTACATTATAACTTCCTTGAGTAGGCAGAGTAGATACTACCTTTTCCAAATCTCTGTAGAGGAAACTATAGTTTAGAAATGGTGTTTGTCCAAGAGCATCTTGTTGCTAAATGTTAAAGCAAGCCTAGATCACGGGGTTTCCAGTCCAACACTCATTTCCACTGCAGTCTGCAGCCTGCAGAACAGAGTTGCTACTGCATGGACATAGAAGCCAGGAAGTCTCACCTGGCTCTAGTGACAGCATTAACTGGGCCCACCAGGTACAGTCCCTAATGGCTGATCCCCAGGAAAGTAATCAAAAAAGGAAAAAGAGGGAAAGAGGAAGGGAGGAAGAGAAGATGGAAGGAAAAGGAAGAAAGGAAGGGAGGGAGGAAAAAAGAGAAGTTAGAAAATTGGATTAAGGACATGGAACAAGGAATGATGAAAAGGAAGAAAGGAAGGGAGGGAGGAAAAAAGAAAAGTTAGAAAATTGGATTAAGGAACACGGAACAATGGTAAGGAATGAAGAGAATCTATAGCACCAACAAATACAGTACTGGTATGAGAGAAAAGCAAACATTTAATGAAAGAGTAGAAAAAAGGAAAGGAGAGCCTATTTAAAAGGTAGAAGAAGAACCACCTTAAATATTTTTCTGGCTGGGCGCGGTGGCTCAAGCCTGTAATCCCAGCACTTTGGGAGGCCGAGACGGGCGGATCACGAGGTCAGGAGATCGAGACCATCCTGGCTAACACGGTGAAACCCCGTCTCTACTAAAAAATACAAAAAAATTAGCTGGGCGAGGTGGCGGGCGCCTGTAATCCCAGCTACTCGGGAGGCTGAGGCAGGAGAATGACGTGAACCCGGGAGGCAGAGCGTGCAGTGAGCTGAGATCTGGCCACAGCACTCCAGCCTGGGCGGCAGAGCGAGTCAAATTGTCCCTGTTTGCAGATGACATGATTGTATATTTAGAAAACCCCATTGTCTCAGCCCAAAATCTCCTTAAGCTGATAAGCAACTTCAGCAAAGTCTCAGGATACAAAATTAAAGTGCAAAAATCACAAGCATTCTTATACAGCAGTAACAGACAAGCAGAGAGCCAAATCAGGAATGAAATTCCATTCACAATTGCTTCAAAGAGAATAAAATACCTAGGAATCCAGCTTACAAGGGATGTAAAGGACCTCTTCAAGGAGAACTACAAACCACTGCTCAGTGAAATAAAAGAGGACACAAACAAATGGAAGAACATACCATGCTCATGGATAGGAAGAATCAATATCATGAAAATGGCCATATTGCCCAAGGTTATTTATAGATTCAATGCCATCCCCATCAAGCTACCAATGAGTTTCTTCACAGAGTTGGAAAAAACTGCTTTAAAGTTCATATGGAACCAAAAAAGAGCCCGCATTGCCAAGACAATCCTAAGTCAAAAGGACAAAGCTGGAGGCATCACGCTACCTGACTTCAAACTATACTACAAGGCTACAGTAAACAAAACAGCATGGTACTGGTACCAAAACAGAGATATAGACCAATGGAACAGAACAGAGTCCTCAGAAATAATACCGCACATCTACAGCCATCTGATCTTTGACAAACCTGAGAGAAACAAGAAATGGGGAAAGGATTCCCTATTTAATAAATGGTGCTGGGAAAATTGGCTAGCCATAAGTAGAAAGCTGAAACTGGATCCTTTCCTTACCCCTTATACGAAGATTAATTCAAGATGGATTAGAGACTTAAATGTTAGACCTAATACCATAAAAACCCTAGAAGAAAATCTAGGTAGTACCATTCAGGACATAGGCATGGGCAGGGACTTCATGTCTAAAACACCAAAAGCAATGGCAGCAAAAGCCAAAATTGACAAATGGGATCTAATTAAACTAAAGAGCTTTTGCACAGCAAAAGAAACTACCATCAGAGTGAACAGGCAACCTACAGAATGGGAGAAAATTTTTGCAACCTACTCATCTGACAAAGGGCTAATATCCAGAATCTACAAAGAACTCAAACAAATATACAAGAAAAAAGCAAACAACCCCATCAAAAAGTGGGCAAAGGATATGAACAGACATTTCTCAAAAGAAGACATTCATACAGCCAACAGACACATGAAAAAATGCTCATCATCACTCGCCATCAGAGAAATGCAAATCAAAACCACAATGAGATACCATCTCACACCAGTTAGAATGGCAATCATTAAGAAGTCAGGAAACAACAGGTGTTGGAGAGGATGTGGAGAAATAGGAACACTTTTACACTGTTGGTGGGATTGTAAACTAGTTCAACCATTATGGAAAACAGTATGGCAATTCCTCAAGGATCTAGAACTAGATGTACCATATGACCCAGCCATCCCACTACTGGGTATATACCCAAAGGATTATAAATTATTCTACTACAAAGACACATGCACACGTATGTTTATTGCGGCACTATTCACAATAGCAAAGACTTGGAATCAACCCAAATGTCCATCTGTGACAGACTGGATTAAGAAAATGTGGCACATATACACCATGGAATACTATGCAGCCATAAAAAAGGATGAGTTTGCGTCCTTTGTAGGGACATGGATGCAGCTGGAAACCATCATTCTTAGCAAACTATCACAAGAAGAGAAAACCAAACACTGCATGTTCTCACTCATCGGTGGGAACTGAACAATGAGATCACTTGGACTCGGGAAGGGGAACATCACACACTGGGGCCTATCATGGGGAGGGGGGAGATGGGAGGGATTGCCTTGGGGAGTTATACATGATATAAATGATGAATTGATGGGTGCTGACGAGTTGATGGGTGCAGCACACCAACATGGCGTAAGTATACATATGTAACAAACCTGCACGTTATGCACATGTACCCTAGAACTTAAAGTATAATAAATAAATAAATAAAAAGAAAAGAAAAAAATATATATATATATATTATTTTTTCTTAGGATTTCTGATGGGAGAAAACCACTCAAATTTAGCACAACGTCTTATAACAAACAAATATGGAAGCCAAGAAAATTGTTTTGGTTCAAAACACATTCAAGGCATGTTTTATTTCCTTATTTCTCTTTACATCTTTATTGCCAAAGTCAGTGTGTCTAAAAGTGACAAGACAGGTGCATTGGCTCACACCTGTAATCCCAGCACTTTAGGAGGTTGAGGTGGGAGGACTGCTTGAGCCCAGAAGTACAATACCAGCCTGGGCAACGTGGTGAAATCCCATCTCCACAAAAACATGCAAAAATTAGCCAAGTGTGGTGGGGCACACCTGTAGTCCCAGGTACCCGGGAGGCTGAAGTGAGAGGATCACCTGAGCTAGGGAGTTCTAGATTGCAGTATGCTATGACCACATTTCTGCACTCCAGCCTGAGTGACAGAGCTACACCCTGTCTCAAAAAAAAAAAAAAAAAAAAAAAAAGTGACAACAAACCAATCATATCAGAATGAACAGATATTTGTTTAAAACAAAGACTTCTGAGCAACATGTTAAATTTACCAAATCTGGATGTGGCACATGGAATCATTACCTTTATCCTGTATCTCAGGTAAGCTTCCATACTTGTCACTAGCTAGACCAGTAAGAATTCACAGTTTGCAACTGTTGTATTTTGTTTTTAACTAAACAGAATTTTGTAACTAAAAACTCAAATTAAAAACCTGCCTCTTCAACATCCAAGAAAAGGCCAAAAAAAAAAAAAAAAAAATCTCTGTTTTGGACCCAGTGTGGTGGGAAAAGGTGTGACCCAGGACATAACAGAAAAACTCATTTTATGTGGTATGTGGTCCCTATCTGAATTTAGTAGTAAACAAATAGTGTATTTCCCGTAATTGATATATGTGGTATGTAATGCCTCTTTAGACACATCACTATATTGTGGTAAAAATGAATACTATTTGTGCTCTAAGTATAAATATTGTACAAATATATTGTGCTATACTAAAAATGTTGCTAAGGGGCATGATTCTATGGGGAAAAAAAAATGAAGAAAATTTATGGACCCAAAGATGTAGTCTCTGGAAAATCATCCTTTCTGCCCAATCTCCTACTTATACTAGCTGGACAGAAACTGCCCATGCAGTGAACAAAACTGAGTAGATTCTAATCTTGTTAAGAGATCTTGACCCTGTTTCAACAACCATTCTCCATCACTTAAAAACTAGGAAGTTAAGGGCCGGGCGCGGTGGCTCAAGCCTGTAATCCCAGCACTTTGGGAGGCCGAGATGGACGGATCACGAGGTCAGGAGATCCAGACCATCCTGGCTAACATGGTGAAACCCCGTCTCTACTAAAAATACAAAAAACTAGCCGGGCGACCTGGCGGGCGCCTGTAGTCCCAGCTACTGGGGAGGCTGAGGCAGGAGAATGGCGTGAACCCGGGAGGCGGAGCTTGCAGTGAGCTGAGATCCGGCCACTGCACTCCAGCCTGGGCGACAGAGCGAGACTCCGTCTCAAAAAAACAAACAAACAAAAAAAACTAGGAAGTTAAGAGTTGTGAAAAACGCATATGCAAGAAAAATAAATGAATTGGCACACGCTTCTCAAGTCAATTCCATCTGCTCCAAATAACACTCCCTTTTAAACTTTGTTCATTAAGCCATTGGTTCCCAACATATTCCCAGAGAACATAACTTAATTGGCGTGGGATGTGGTCTGGGTTTTGGAATTTTCAAGAGATCCCAGAGGATTCTAATGTGCAGATAAGTTTGGGAAACATTGCCTTAAACTAATCACTTAAAGCAGAATAAAAGCCAGTGTTGATTAGAGTACTGTGTTCTCAAGCTGCTATGAAGAAATACCTGAGACTGGGTAATTTATAAATGAAAGAGGTTTAGTTGACTCACAGTTCCACATGGCTGGGGAGGCCTCAGGAAACTTACAATCATGGTGAAAGGCACCTCTTCCCATGGTGGCAGGAGAGAGAATGAGTGCCAGCAGGGGAAATGCCAGGTGCTTATAAAACCATCGAATCTCATTAGAACTCACTAACTATTATGAGAACAGCATGAGGGAAACCACCCCCATGATTCAATTACCTCCCACCGGGTCCTTCCCATGACACGTGGGGATTATGAGGATTACAATTCAAGATGAGATTTGGGTGAGGACACAGTCAAATCGTATCAAGTACTTAAATTCAATCAATTTCCCTAGTTGAAGCCCTCAGTGACTCCCCTTTGCCTATACCATCCATTAGGTCCTATATTCTAGTTCTCAAGCCTTTAGCAGGAAAAGGTAGGCATCCCATTATCTGACCATTGTCTGTCTTTTCAGTTTAATTTCTGTCTTCCTGGCCAACAAATTTACAAATGTGAAACTTTTTATAAGGATTAAAGAAAACAGCTTGTGCTATACCTTTAAAAAAAAATTCTTAGCCTTCCCACAATGAGTCCCTGTTTCCTGAAATATTCTCCCTCACTCCTTTGTTTTTCATTGGCATGACTCTTGCATAGCCATAAAATTTTCACACTGCTCTTCTTGCTACTCTTTGTCTCCTAAGTAAAACTTTCTAGTGTTCTCATAATATCCTGTGCACAGATCTAATACTGCATGGATCTATCTCTCCCAGTGGAATATGAACTCTTAAATGCAACAAACTATATCTTACTCGTCTCTGTACTTCCATACTAAGCACAGACATTGGTTGCAAATTCCCAAACCATGTTTATCGAATCAATGGATAAGTAAGGACAAGAAAGTATTTCCAAATGGGCTTCTAGAGCCATTCTAGTATTCAAAATCAGAACTTCTTTGTGGGTTTTGGGAGAAGGGAAATATTTATTTATTATTTATTAGGTAGTTGGCTCTCATTTTCAATGGTGGATTCTCAAATATTCCAAAGACTTCACACTTTGTTTTCAACCTTAGTTCACGTTGAAGCTAAAAAGATGGGAGACATGATGGTTCTCCTTCCAGTTGTATTTCATTTTGATTAATCTTTTATGGTTTTCCTCCTTTCTGGTTTCTGCAGCCTGCGGTCACATTTGTGGGTATGCTGCCATGCGAGATGCATCTTCAGTGGAAAGTGTTATATCTCACTCATTGATATAAGGAACTTCAAAGCTGAACAAGAGATACTGGTTAAAATCACATGTCCTTTCCCTTGGCCTTGTATGCACACCTTCACAGCTGAAGATTTCAAATCTACAGGGATACAAGAACTGTCCTCTAAATGAAGGTCATGCCTTTCTATCATGCCCTTTTCTTGGTTGGTTGCTTTTCCTGGGAAGCCACGTCTTTGTCACACCCAGTCATATCCTGTCCAGCCCTTACATAAATCTCAGAATAAACACCCACATATATCTAAAATAACAGTTGAGAAATATAATTCTCCATGCACTGAGCAGCAACTCCAACCAATCACCTGATCACTATCTTGCCCACATTCTCCCTGATCCCTCGTTTTTGGTTTTGTTCTGCTTCCCCTGCACCCATGCACCCCTGCTGCCCCTGGCTCCTACTCTTAATGAAAATCCAGTTCAGTCTTTTCAAATAAGATTGGACTGTAGGCAACTGAGCTGAATTATTCCAACCTCCGCTAGACAAACATTGTTACTCCAAAAAAGTATGTGAGTGTTTTGAATTCTACAACAGAAATTTATTGCTGACTCTTTAACTTAATAAAGTTACTTTAAGGTCAAAATAAACAGACTAGGGGAAAAGCATCAGAAATTGCTACCTCCATGGAGAGCTGGCAGCTAGCCCTCTTGCCTATCCAAATATACAATTGCCATTGCCAAATACAAGATAGCACATTTATATTAAATCCATAGGCTTTTTCTCAACTGACTCAATTCCAACAATCTACTCAAATGTGTGGCAAAATGTGGGTTTAAAATTGCAGGAACACCTCCTCCAACTACTGAACGTTATACCACATAGAAAAATGATGACAAAATATACCAAAATTGAAATATATAATATAGGCAGGCTGGAGTTATGCCATGTCATTTGACGTTATCCACGGGGGCTCAGAAGTTAATGCATTTGCTCCTGGTGACACTTAGGGATAATGTAATCATCCTTAATGAAGACATTAAAGAATGATCTGGACCTGGTACATTTCAGAAGTTGAAGTGGTTTATTACGATGGTTTAAGAAAGATGTTTTTAGCTTTGCAGTAAAAAGAATCAATATCAAAAATGAACAGGCTTTTGTTTAGATGCAAGGTAAGCAAGCGTACTGAGACAACTCTGATATTTAAAAGTATCTGGATGAGGAAAAATATGACAAATCAAACAAGGATGTTTGGGTATCTGTTATGTACCCAGCTTTGTGTAAAATGTTGAAAGCATAAACTTCCATATGTTGACTTGACCTAGCCAGTTTACCTTCACCTTCATTCCTTGGAACCATACAGGAAAGTCTTTGGTTAATATTCAGTGTGTCTTTTAATATTTTCAAAAAATATATAAATGCCTTTTTTTAGTAAAGTTTTTTCTTCTTTTTGGTTTTGGGGTTTTGTTTCATTTTGGATTTTAAGGGCAAGAGAGGAAGAGAAAATAGAGAAGTAGGAAATTTCTTACTCAATAATAACATCAGTGACCTCATCAACAAACTTAAACGCTCCCTCCTAAGGTACCACATAAACTTCTTTGTGAGATTAGGAAGATGATTGATATTCCTCTCAAGTTATTTTATATCCACTATCTTTTTCTTCAACAGGCTAATTATGTCAATGAGTCTAAGTATAAATATGAGAACTTCTTTTGTAAAAGGAAAACCTGAGATGGGGAGAATTGCTGAAATTAAAAAGAACAGTGAAGATACTTGATTTCTTGAGAGTTAGGACTAGACTATTTATTAATTGAAGGCTGGAAGCTGAGATGCCTTTCAAAATAAGTAAAAAAGCAAACAGGTCATTGATTACCCTCTCATAACACAATTTGAGAAGGCAAGAACCTGGTTTCTCATTTAGCCAGCAGGAAGGAAGATATTTTTTTCCCTAAAATGGAAATAACTCTACAGGTTTTTTTTTTTTTTCAATCACAAAGGAAATAGAGATTTGTTGTGAAAATTCAAAAACCAAAAACCATAGAGAAGACCATCCCACCTGATGAAGTTAGATTGCTAATAGGTTAAGGAAATATTATCAAGAAGCCATAGCAGTAACCAATATTCTCTCCATCAATAAGGAAACACATTAATCTCCAACTTATATGAGGATAATGGAGAATCAAGGCATATCAGGGTATGGAAGGAGGAGAGAGATTAGATAACGGAATGAACTGTATTCATAAACTTATGAATTTTAGAGCCATTAAAAATATCACATATGTCCGTTAAAAGAATTAATTGAGATGGCATATGTAAAGTTCTCACAACACGATAGGCACTAAATAAACATTAATTTTGTTTTCTCACCTTTGTTTTCACTGCCAAGAAACTGATACGATCCCCAGGCCTCTTGGAGTAAAATTTTAAGCTGAACTTCTATGTTAGTTTGTTCTTGCACTGCTCTAAAGAAATACCTTAGACTGGGTAACTCATAAAGAACAGAGGTTTAATTGACTCACAGGTATACAGGCTGTACAGGAAGCATGGTGGCGTCTGCTTCTGGGGAGGCTTCTACTGATGGTGGCTTTTTACCAATGGTGGAAGTCAAAGCGGAGCAAGCGGTTCACACAGCAAAAGCAGGGACAAGAAAGAGTGAGTGGGGATTGCTATGCGCTTTTAAACAACCAGATCTCACTCACTCTCCTGAGAACAGCACCAAGGGGTGGTGCTAAACCATTCATGAGAAATCCACCCCCATGATCCAACCTGGCCCCAGCTCCAACACTGGGGATTAAAATTTGACATGAGATTTGGGCAGGGACACAGATTCAAACCATATAAACTCCCAAATTTTATATTTTAAAAACAATTGAGACAATAAACATATAAAAAGATGCTCAACATGATTATTCATCAGAAAAATATAAATTAAGAAATACTAACAAGTAGCAGCATGGCTACAATTAAGAACATAGAGTGTTGGGGAGAATATGGAGCAACAAAAACTCTTGAATTACTGGTGAGAGTGTTAACTGATATGATGACTTCAGAAAACTCTTTGGCAGCACCTAATAAATCAATATACTATATAACCTGTAATTTCACTGTTGGGTATGTACCTGTCCAAAATGAGTGCTTTGTCCTCCAAAGGATATATACAATAGTGTTCATAGAAGCTTTATTTATCATAGCCCCATACAGGAATATATAAATATAAATATATATATATATTTATATACATATAAAAGAATGAACTACTGGAAAATTATATATATATATATACACACACACATATATATATATTCCAATATGGGGATATGATAAATAGAGATAGTAATTTAATTTATATATCTATAAAAGAATCAACTACTCATATACATAACAACTGGGATGATTTGACAGACATATGATGAGTAAAAGACATTAGGTACAAATATGTAAACTCCATATCTTTTATTTGTGTGAAACTCAAAACCAGGTGATACAGAATAATGGCTCCCTTTGGGGTGCACATTTGCGATGCAAGGTGAGCTGGAAGCCTCCTAAGGGGCAAGAAATGTTCTATATCTTGATCTGTGCATGGCTAAAAACGTTTCTACCACATGTAAACATTCAAGATCTTCACTTAAGATATGTGCACCTTCAAACGTATAACTGAATTAACAAAATAATTTCAGGTTTTAGATTTTTCTCAACATGCATGTACATTTGGATCAGTATTCTTGATGTTTATATCTCATCTGATCATTTCTTAAATTGTTTATGTTCAGCACCTCTACCTTTCTGAAAAGTTTCAATACATAAAGATTATTTTCAAGGGAAATCTAGTACCCTTTTCACAGAGCATACTTATAACAGGTGATTTTTTCCCCACAGGTGAAACAAATGAGGGTGGGTCTACTCATAGCTCTAGGAGCCAAGGTGGCCCAATTTAATTTAATTTAAGTAGTGGCAGTCAGTGAGTTGCAGGCTTCATGTGGGCCACCAATAACAGAGTCTGACAGCATCACAGCAGCAAGTACTCAATGGAGCCAGAGTTGACACTGAGAGTTTTCTCTTTTCTATTTCAGGAACATGACAGCATTTTTTCCCTCCTCCAGTTTTCACTTCTAAATGATGTTTAATGGCAGGAAATTTTTATGCATTTTACAACTTCTTATGCAACCTAGGCCTGCTTTAAAGAATACATTGCTCTCCTCTTTGCTTCCCTTTTCTAATCATTGAACCATGAACTTTACTAGTATAAACCACAATTCGTGGCCCATATTTATTTTCACCCTGTTTAGGTGCAAACGTTTCATATATTCCTCTGAGGGAATCAATTCAATACGAAGATATAAAAGAAGACAATCTCACTTCTGACAAAAACAACATTTAAGAAAAATGCAAAAGTAAATAAAACAGAAATAAGTAAAGAATAAAGCATAATGGAAGACAACCTGTTTTCCTGATTTGTGTAGCTCAGATCCCTTGGACTTGAGCATTAACTCAGTAGGGGCCTTCTCTGCGGGTGGAACATGCTGTTATTCTTCACAACAAGTACTCAACATCCAGGAGGAAACAATGATTGCAACCTAACTTTAAAAACAAAAATTAAAAAAAGACTCACGCAGCAAAAACAAAGCCAATCAATACTACATGGAATTAAGAGTTGTTAGTTTCATTTCTGAAGCACAATCCCAGGATCTTGGTTAAACTCTGACCACGACCATCAAACATAGCAGCTTGCTAAGGGAATAACACTTCTGCTCTCCAGGCTCTTTCATTCTCTTCTAGATCTCAGGTTCATGCAAGGTCAGAATGTCAAGACTCCATTTTCTCTAACACCACGAACCATAAACAGTTTAGCCTAGGATGGTTAGAAGACTTCCGAGCCTTTTCAAAAATGAAAGTGAATGGCCATTTAGGTTTCAAAGTAGGCTTGTACCCTTCTTCACTTTATTTTTTATTTTGTTTTGTTTTAACGGGTCTGGGTCTGCCAAATACATTAGTCTACTCAGTCCTTCAGGTTGAACTGTGGCCTGTGACAGCACTTCACTTTAAAACAGACCACTCTCATTTGGGAGACGTCCAGAGCAGAGCAGCCTCTAGCTTGCAGCCTAAACACTCTGACCTCCTTCTCACTCTGTGCCTACTACTGTCCATGTGCAAGTTACACAAGCCAGAGCAATCTCAGCCTCCATCAAGAGCAAGCTCCAATTTAAGAGTAATGGCTGGAGTAGGTGTTATTTGTACTCCATGTCAAGCAGTGATTGTTCACATCTGGTTGCAAGCTGAACGGAGCTTTAGATTATTCAGAGCAGTTCAAAACGCTGGTGGTAAGAGAGGGGAAAAGGGTCTTGACTTATCTTGTGGTTTTCAGACAAAGGAGTCACCTTATTAATAAAGAAACATAATCAAATATGTTCCTTTCAATGATAAGTGATCATGGGTATCGTGTGTACATATAACCACACGCACCAAGGCTGCAAATTAAAAAAAAAATCACAATTGAAGTATGAAAGTAGAATAGGCATCCTTGCTAATAAGCTTTTTTGAAAATGCTGTTGATTATGAGTCAACAAAGAGGTTGCAACACACAAATGTACACACACACATGCACACATGTTAATTTTGGCTACGGTTTTACACCTAATTTCTTCACATCAGGGCAGCAATCATGTTTTAAAATCTTATTTCTACATTCCTTTTCCCTCTTTTCCTCTTCCTTGGCCATTTTGTATAACGTAAACAGAGAGTATACATTTCGGGCTCCAATTCTTATGCCCAAGGATTAAAATGAAGCCACAAATAAAAGCTGCGTGAATACTGATAAAGAAATGCTGAGACATCCTGGCCATTGCTTTTCTTGAAAGAAATCTCCTAGGGTGAAAAGCACACACAACATAAGTCGCTATTCAAATATTTTATCTCATGCACTGCTGCAGAGCTGCATAAAAATGTATTTTGAGTCTATATGGCAGGAAAATAGAAACTGGGACTATAATTAGAGTGAACCCAGAGTAAATTACTACACGTGAGGTTAGACACAAATTTGACATGTTAAAATAATATAAAAAATAGAAAATAGAATTTAAAGTTAAGAAAACAAATTATTCTGTAAGGAAATCGAAGTTGCGTTTTAGATTTTCTTTTCCCCTGCAATGTTTTTTGCTACCTATTGCAACTTTCATTTGTAAAAGTGAGTTAATCCTAGAGCAATAGATAGTGAAATATACAAAAAATAAGTATGAATTGCTCTGTCATTCTTTTAATATCTTACAATGAGGTAATGTAAATTAACCAGATAAGGAGATGATTAAACATGTCTTTTTTTAAAACTACACAGTTGAGCATCCCAGAAACAGTGCAGAAGATTAGTTTTAAACTATCATCTTGACAGTTGCTCTTTAATTCATTTTTAGGCGGGCCCTGGTACAACATGAAAGAAAACAGAACAAAAGATGTAAATGGTGGTGTTCCCATGTGTAAGATATCTTTGGATACTTGTTTGCCCCTGTAAAGCTGCAGCAGACAGCTAAAATACTAAGATTCAGTTAGAGTAGTGTTCCCTTTGCTTTCTCTTATTTTATAATTTTTTATGACAAAGCACCAAGAATAAAAATTCTGCAGGAAAACACAGATTCCTTAAATAGAGAATACTTTTATGGAGTCTGATTTTTCTAGAGCATAATTTACAGCACTGTGGTAAAATTCATTCTGTGCTCTGATATTGAAAAGGATGATTTCAATCAAAACAATTAATGTTCAAGATGACAAATGAAACAGTCTCTCGTTCTCCAGAGCATTTTTTTCCTATTTATTCCATTCTTGGGAGACTTAGCATCAATCACTATATGATGATCTTCTCTTCTTGCCATCTGAACATTTTGCAGGAGTCAAACACCTGTTTTGCAACTTTGGTTTTAGAATTTGGGCTCCAGTTAGTCAGTCTAAATGCTGTGTTTTGGTTTTCTGTTATGTCGGAATACCACAATGGCCCATGCCTTCTGGTATTCACATCTTCCTGTAGTACACTCTTCTTGAATATGAGGTGGGCCTGAAACTTGCTTTAATTATTAGAAAGCAGTGGAAACATTGCTGCCCTATTTCAGACCTAAACCTTAAGAAGCCCTGGCAGCTTCTGCTTTTGCATTCCTCGGAGCCCCAGCTTCTGTGTAAGAAGTGTGGCATCCCTGCTAGAGATACTGTGCGTTAAGGCCATGTGAAGAGAACCTATAGAGAAACAGAAACCCTTAGACTACTGGAAAACAGCCAATGAGCTCAACTAAAAGAGAAAATGTAAGTCCCAGACATGTGACTCACGCTGAGCCATTTTGAGCTACATACATGTCTGAAGCATGTGAGTGAAAAAGCCATTTGGACATTGCAACGTCAGCATACCTCTCGCCTATGACGTCATAAGAAATGATGAAAGAGTAGTTCTTTTTAGCCCTTATATTTTAGGGCAATTTGTTACACAGCCACATGCAATCAAATATTTCTAGCCCCTTTACTGTCTTTGCATGTTAAAGAATGATATAGAATTTATTTTTCACAGCTAATAATACATGGGGCCCTCTCCAATCCTGATACTCTGTTTTTCTCTAGCAGTTGTGGCTTCTACTCAGTCTTTCAAATTGATACTAACTAAAAGACAGGTTAGTATAAATTCCAAGAAAAGAACTCTTCCTCTGTTAGTGGCTTCAAGTCTTTTTTTTCTTTAAACCAGGGTTTTATATGATTATCTGAAGGCATTGGCTATTCTTTCTCGAAGCAAAGATACTTTTTCATATTTCTTCTCTTATTTTTGACTTCCTGGTGAAGGAGAACAATATACAGATCCTAAAAGTTCCTAAGTGAGGCTGAGAGAAAGAGAAAAGAACTAGAACTTGGCAAAACGTGCCCCAATCTAGAAAACAGAATTTCCTTGGCACCCTTTGATCTTCCTAGGTTTTAGGTAAGCACTCAGATGATACTTCATTTATTCTTCTCATTTATTCATTCACCGAGCTTTCAACAAAAATGCAGAGAACTCTACAATGTGTCGAAATACTATTTAAATATCTGTTTCTTTTTTAAAAAATCCTTTTAGTAACTACTTAAACATAAAGTAATCAAGTTCAAGAATCATATATTTCTCCAAGATCCCTTAAAGTCAACTGGATTTCTTTTAATCCATGAAAGTCAGGACGTTACTTTTTATTTTGTGTGTTTATTTCAATCCTTAATATAGAGCTATTCAGAAAAAAATGAGCACGAAACCTTGATGGGTGGATAGACCTATGTATAAGGGCATAAATGAATGAAGCAGAACTAAGTAGACCATAAGAACGCTCAATGCTGCAATATATCACATATTGAATATGTATTGATATTTATCACTAGAAGATAAAATAGAGCCATATTTGGAAGGCAAGAAGAATATTAACTTAGCCTTGACATTTTCCAAAGGTGAAGAATTTATCTTACTCCTTTGAATATCTTAAAATTTCTCAAAAAAAAAAAAAAATCCTGTCTGTATCAAATTCAATCCCCCAAAATAAAATATTAATGATTCAACCACTTGACTTTAAAGGAAAACTGGAAGTTTGGTAGGCTTTAAAATAAAGTAATATGAGCAAAACTATTTCTTGGTTGCTGAGGACTGGAGATGGTTGGACAGATAGAGTCCAGATGTACTTGTACCCTGTAGGCACTGCACAATCACCTGTGAGCACCATTTTTGCATCCTCTGAGTCTAGGAAAGTAACCAGAGGGAACTCAGAGGCTGAGAAGATTTCCTAACCCCATCCCTACCAAACAGATTCCAGCACTACTGAGTAGGGTTTATTTCAATGGTTTCTGTGAGGATAAGATTTTAAAATTGAATGTTAGATACAGTATATGAAAGCAGAAAAAAAACTAATTAATGACTGTGAATGTATCCACTGGTTACCATAACAAGTGATGAATACCAAGTAGTAGAGGGGGAAAGAAGATGAATGTGGAAAGAAAATTGGGGCTGTGTTTTCTAGAAAAATTCATAAATGAGCAAAACCTAATATGAATCCCAGAGTCAAGCTAGGGAAAAGGGATGAGATGGTAGTTTCAAGAAAAGACTTGAATCTGTCTTTGTGCCAGAGACAAAACATTTTAAATATCTCTTGTTGTGTAACAAAGTACTCTAAAATTTACTGGGTTAAATGGGTTAAAACAACAATAATTTGTTTGTTCATAATTATGCAATTTGGGATGAAATGATCTTTGCGATGGTGTCAGTTAAGGTGATTCAACTCAGGCTGGAGGGTCTACTTCCACAGTGGCTCATTCTCTTGGCTGACAAGTCCAACGCCAGTTGTCAGCAAGAAGCTCAGGGGCTGCCTCACATGGCCTCTTCTGCAGTTAAGTTTGTCTGTACTTTGGCCTTCCATGATTTGAGTCCTTTCCATATGGAAAATATATTTACTGTTTCCTGAGACCAATAAAATCTCATCTTATCAGAGCATTGTCTTAGGCTTGAAGTCCAGATTCTCATCACCTAGGTCATATCCTGGTACAGATGAGATTCTTAAGGCCTGGCTTCTCTTGATCTGCAGATCTGTAAGCCCCGGAGACAAGTTAATCTGTCCCTCATATCCACAACAAAAAATTGTAAACCAGGGACAGGAAAATTACAACAAACACTCCTATTCAAAAACTGGAAATAGGAGAGGCACATAGTAATCATTGGTCCAAAAAATCCTGAAATTTATCCAGGTATAAATAAACAGTTCCTCAATTAGGGCTCAATTCTAATGTCTGGAAATGTTTTTTTAGTGGTTTTTGGTTCTATTCTCTGATCTATCCTTCCTTTTCCATAATAACTGACCCATATTTGCAGATGGGTTGCTTTCTTAGTAATTCCTGTCAATAGGAAGTTAACATCCAAAGGCCCCTGTTTGGTGCTGGAGAGGATGTGGAGAAATAGGAACACTTTTACACTGTTGGTGGGACTGTAAACTAGTTCAACCATTGTGGAAGACAGTGTGGCGATTCCTCAAGGATCTAGAACTACAAATACCATTTGACCCAGCCATCCCATTACTGGGTATATACCCGAAGGATTATAAATCATGCTGCTATAAAGACACATGCACACATATGTTTATTGCAGCACTATTCACAATAGCAAAGACTTGGAACCAACCCAAATGTCCGTCAATGACAGACTGGATTAAGAAAATGTGGTACATATACACCATGGAATATTATGCAGCCATAAAAAAGGATGAGTTCATGTCCTGTGTAGGGACATGGATGAAGCTAGAAACCATCATTATTAGGAAACTATCACAAGAACAGAAAACCAAACACCACACGTTCTCACTCATAGGTAGGAACTGAACAATGAGAACACTTGGACACAGGAAGGGGAACATCACACACCGGGGCCTGTTGGGGGATTGGGGGAGGGGGGAGGGATAGCATTAGGAGATATACCTAATGTAAATGACCAGTTAATGGGTGCAGCACACCAACATGGCACATGTATACATATGTAACAAACCTGCATGTTGTGCACATGTACCCTAAAACTTAAAGTATAAAAAAATATATATTTTTAAAAAGGCCCCTGTTTATTTTAACCTGTGTATGTCCCTCTTAATCCAACTTGGTAGTGCTTCTGCTAATACAATTACCTTAAAGGCTTTGTAGGTTTCCAATAAATCTTTTTAAAGTTTACCCTATTAAAATAAAATATGCAAAAGTCATAACAATACATCTATTAAAAAACCCTCTTGAATCTCAGCTGTAGAACAATGTCTTACGATTCTTAGAAGTCCTTTTTTTTCTTGCTGAGGAGCTCCATGAGTCATGCCTTTATGATCTTAGGAATCCTGTAGTCTAGTAGAGAAAACCTAGGAAGTATTGCCCGAAGTGTTTCAAAGAAATTAACAAAGGATTTTGAAACATGACCTTACCCAAATGCCACAACCAGATTTCATCTTTGTCCTCAGCCCATTTGTTACTGTGAGAATTACTGACAGTTGGAATAGCTGAGTATGGGAAACAGGTCAATTTTCGTTTATTTATATTTTTGAGACAGGATCTCACTTTGTCACTTGGACTAAAGTGCAAGGGTATGACCATAGCTCACTGCAGCCTCACTCCTTGCTGAAGGGATCCTCCCATCTTGGCCTTCAGAGTAGCTGGGACTACAGGCATGCCATTATACCCCACTAGTTTATTTTTTATTTTCTGTAGAGAGGAGAGTCTCTCTGTGTTGCCCAAGCTGGTCTCAAACTCTTGGCCTCAAGTAATCCTCCTACCTTGGCCTCCCAAAGTGCTGGGATTCAATGTGTGAACCACCACCCCTGACCAAGAACCAGATTTATATTTGATTGAAGCAAATCCTGGCTTTTTTACATTGATTCTTAATTTTGTTCAAAAAATTTCCTTTGTAATTGATTTTGTTCCTCCTGTCTTTGTCGTAAATAGGTACAGTCAAAATAGGTAGCTTCAACATTCTGCCCCAAAATCACGATACCCGAACCACAAGGTCATTAAGTATCATTTCTATCATCAGCCTTACTGACGATGGAAGCCTCACTCATTTTTCCACCAGCTCCATTCTCTCTAGCCACCAAGAACAATTTCCCAAATATTGTTCCAGTGTACAGTAAAAGTTCCTTTGAAGCCCTTCAGGCTTCAGGGCCCTTCGGCCCTTCAGGGACTGCCACCTAGTCCCCAAACCCCCTAATTTCACGTCATTCATTTACAGCCACATTGTACTTGCAAACACAAATTTTGTTTTAACTTTCTACCACTGCCTTAAAAAATCACCTCAAAAACTGAATGGCTTAAACAAAAACAGTTTATTATTTCTCACGATCATGGGTTGAGCTGGCAGTTTTTCTGCTTTACCTAGTGTTGACTGATGGCTAGCTGGTTTACAAGTGGCCTGACCCGTAAGATAAATTTATGCTGTCTGGATAATGGGAGCCATTAGGCAGGGGCTGTCTGCCTGGGACCTATTCTCCCTGCTGGCTGGGTTCCTCAATTCTCTGCTATGTTGCCTCTCCATGTGCTTATCTTGAACTTTTTCAAACATGAGGGTCTCAAGGTAGTTAGAGTTTTTTCATGTGGTGGCTGCTTTCTACTAGCACAAAAGTAAAAACTGCCAGACCATCTCAAAGCTCAGGTCCACAACCAGTACAGAATCATTTCTGCCTCATTCTATTGTTTAAAACAAACCACCAGCCCATCCCATATTCGTGCAAAGGGCATTGGTACCAAGAGGATGTGATTCACAGGAAGGTAAATAAGTTAACAGCCTGGCACAATAAAAATCAATTACCTTATAATGAATTGATTGAAAAGAAACTATTGGACAGCAGTTCTTGAAGTGTGGTTCCCAAACCAGCAGCATCAGCATAACTGTGAAACTCTTTACAAATACGAATTCTCGGTCTGTACCCCAGACCTACTCAAGGAGAAACCCTGGGGACAGACCCACAAATCGATGTTTGTCAAGCCTTCCAGGTGATCCTAATGTAGACAAAAGTTTGAGAATTCAAGGGCAAAGAAATGTGTTAAATTGAATTTGTGCCATATGTGGAAACTGTTAAAGCATAGCCAACCAGTGAATTCTTATTATGAATTAGTTAACTATTACTTTTAACATATTAGCTATAAAAAGGTTTATTTTGCTAACAATGTTCTATGACTATTGGTATAAACCATTCTTTATCATATAGGTAGTAAATAAATGTATTGGTCAAATTAATCAACAATCCAAAAACCTAAATGAAATGTCTAAGAATCAATGAACAATTGTCTTTCTTATCTATCTACATACACACCCACACACACAGACACACTCGTACACACACCTCTTTTTTACTCTTTCTTTTGCTCTTTGGTTGTTCCTATTATTGTTTTTGTGGTCACTTTGATAGTATTTTATGTTATGTTTGAATGATAATTTTTTTTTTTTGTCATGAATCGTTGCTTATTTCCAGGAAACAACAATGCAGGCACGGTAAAGAAGGAAGCTAGCATACATGGTAAATATAGCCAGGGTATGAACAATTTTTCAGAACAATTATTTTTTAAAACAACCTGGCAATGTAAATTTAAGATAAAGATTCTGCTTCAGTGGGGAATTAGCAAATTATCCAAGGACATTTGGTAGAGAAAAGATTTCACTTATATATTGATCCCTCTCTTTTCAGTCCACTGAGACTAGGCATGTACTCAGTAATTTCAGACTACTCTATAATCTTCCAAAGTATTCAGGTGTTTGCAAAATTAACCTCTCAAAATATTGCAACTGGAAATGGCCTATTGAACTCCATTAATTGATTAAATTCTACATGCCATTAGAGCAGCACTTGTTTGATTGCCAATAAAAACGAATCATGGGAAGTGGTTTGTTAGGGAAGAGAAGATAAAAATAGAAAGGATTCAAATATTAGCAGTAGCATAAGAAACTTGTAGTGCTGATTTCTGTGTAAAAGTTTTAAAATCAAATGATATTTGTAGCCTTAGACACTTGATTAGAATATCAATGAGAGGAGCTGTGCAAGTAATATACTGGAGCAGGTCACAGTTTATCTTACTTTATTTCTCTTAATTCAGTAAATGTTATGGGGCATGCCACATGAAGGCAGGCATCATTATGCATCACAGAATCCTCATATCATTCCTATGTTGCAGGCAGTATTATTATACACATTTTACCAATGGGGGAAAAAATGTTAAATTAGCCAAGTTGGGATTTAAACTCAGTCTGGTTACAAAGTTCATGCTTCTAATCACCAGGCGAAACAGATTCTTTATACTGATCTCAGGTTCTCACTTTGAAAATATTTGGGTATATGCCAATATGGTGATTTCTAAAGAAGTTAAAATAATTTCTTACAGGTTAGCCATCGAAATTGTAGTAATGGCTACTACCATAGAATAGGTAGATGATAGTCTTCTCTATTCACAATTACTTAATTGTAAAAGGTCTTCAACACATTTCATTTCATTTGACTCACTCAATTATCAAAAGGAATTTATTCCAATTTTGTCACT
This sequence comes from Rhinopithecus roxellana, assembly GCF_007565055.1. NCBI lineage: Eukaryota > Metazoa > Chordata > Mammalia > Primates > Cercopithecidae > Rhinopithecus > Rhinopithecus roxellana. Next base: position 61,630,059 of record NC_044552.1, on the reverse strand, counting down.
ATGTAAAAGAAAAATAGAAATAAAACCTGAGGCTTAGAGAAGCAAAGTAACGTAGATAGTTCATGCAATTGGGAGATGCCTCAGCTGAAACAGTAAGGCCAGTATCCTGATGTCAAGTCTTATACTTTTCCTGGAAACCCCATAAATTCTCAAAGATCAAGTAACAATCCACAAAGAAAGGGAAGCCTGCTCAGCCTCATTTATACATCTGAATAGCAAGATTGCTGAGAAGCAGAACATTTAAAATGCAGTATGATTTATATCTTGCTTTATTTAAAATAAATTTCATTGTTATACTCCCAATACAACTTCTACTCTTGTATTTGATCTCCTTCTTTGACTGAGAGAGACAGGGCTGGAGTGAGAGATAGACAGCTGGGAAGTAGCCCCATCCAGTTTTATGGGTATTCACAGACAAGCGTACATTGCTTAGCAAATTACTTAGTATCCTAAGTACTTCCAGCAGACAATTGGTTGATAGTCATATCTTTAGTGACACAGCATAGCTTTTGTTTCTTTAGAATACAGGGACCGGCACCTACAGAGAGGGGTCATTTGGTGGCTTTGCTTCTTGAATATGTCTCTATTTTTAATAAATACTTCAACCCTATGACCCCATTCTTATTCTGCCTCCCTTTAATATGCTTCCTGAGAAGGTACTCTGGGTAAGAAGGGAAGAAAAGAGTGCATGAAAATAAAGTGTTGAATATTTGGAGAGGGCACATAGCAAAAAAGGAAAGCAAAAATCAGGAAGAAATGTGATAGGGAAGCACAAACTGGTAGACGGTGTAGGAAGAAAGGGCAGGACTTCAGATGATTCATATGAGATGGTGTCAAGTCAAAGAAGTGGACAGACCTAAGTCCCTATTCTCTTTTGACTCAATTCTCTGCTTATTGGTACAACCAACTACAGTCAGCTTAAATCTTTGCTGAAACTAAATGGAGACATAGCACCATTTGTTGTGTGAATCTGTGTCTGTAATTTCTGTGACCTGGGCATTCAGGGCAACAATTGTTCCCATTTTTTTCCATTTCGTGTGTCATTTCAGAGCTGTGTAGTCTCTGTGTAGAAGCTGTGGGTGCCAATTTAAATGAGTAGAAAAACAAGAATTGTAAAGCCTGCATTGCCAGCATCTGCTTCTCTCATTTACAACCAGAGAATGAAAGGTAACAAGAGCAACTAAATTTAACAACAGTGGATCCTGTGTTTGCTTAAGTGTCCCGTTTTAACTAAGAAGCAACTGTGTGTGATTTCTTCAGAGAATCAGGTTGCTGGTTGGCAGGCCTCCAGGAGCAGAAACACCTGCACAGTGGAGACGCACGATCCTCTGTGCAGGGTGCCAGCCATGGCCATTCCACATCACATGCTTAGCATCTGACTAAGGATGTCAGTTGTTTTCGAGGGCCAGTTGGTTACAGAAAATAACTACAGCTCTGTTGAGACCCTTTCTCTCTTTGCTTTTCTCTCTGATCTGACTAACCTCTTTCATTCTTTGCCCTGTGTTATATGGCTTAGACCAAAGTCTGAGACATTTAACCAATTTATAAATATTAAATGCAGAAGGCATACCCTATCAGTTCCTGGAAACATCAAAGAAGCTGGAAGGGAAATGGAAACTGGATGGCACTTTGTGGAGGTCACTTTGCTGACAGTCAAGTATTCAAGGGTAGGGTTTCTCCCATGGTTTTAAACCATTGCCTTATACAGTAAGAGTCTTTTCTATAATTCTTCCAGCTCTTAGCACAAGCCTGGAAGAACGAATGAATGACAACTAACAAATGACTGACAAAGAACTTAATGCTAATTTATGTAAATGTGACTACATCTGGACATTTATTTTGCTTTTATAATTAACTTATTTGATAACTTTCAAAAAGTAGCTTATTCTTAATTACTCTCTGTCTTTATTTCTTCCTTTTGTCTTCATTCTTTTCTTCCTTCTTTCAGTTTTTCTTTTTGTCTTTCCTAAGAATCTGTCTTCTTATACTACATTAAATAGAAGAAAGGAAAGAAGAAGGAAATTCTTGGCCTGATAAAATTCTTTCCTTTTTCCTTCCTTCTTTTCTTTCTTCTCTTTAATGTAGTATAAGAAGGCAGATTCTTAGGTCATGAACCTGATTCTGCCTTTAAGAAGAGAGTTCTTACTTTTTGAAGGCATATTGGGCCACTGGATCCTAACAGACATACATTTTTTTTTTAAAAAAATGTGAATTTCCTTGCTAATGGCAATTTACTTTCTCTTCAATTTATTGAACTTCTAGAGAAAGAAGATAACATCATGCTGATTCTTTGCTCTGGATTTAAACTGAAATTATAGCCACCAGAGATCAAGAATACATAATTCTCAAGAAGTTTTAGAGAGTCTTCCAACTATAAACCAGCCTGAGATAAGGATCCAGGCAGAACGATACCCAGGAAGATTGCTAAACCCAGCACCCATTGTGAAGCATTAACTGGGTGGCAGTAGAGCTGGCCAATCAGCTATACATTCTCACATCCTCTATCAAACTGACCTTAAGTATAAGACAGGAACATGGTACTAGCTCTATTGTGTGCCAGACTGACTGAAATGTATTTCTTTCTGGAAAATTCTCAATAGAGCAAGAAAAATTCATCAGATCCGAAAAATAGCTCAATTTACACACCCATTATATTATCTATGTAATTTCAGGTTATTCCTCTAGTTGCAGGTGCTTTCAAAATAAAGTTTAGAGTGTATTCAACCCAAAATGTTATCATTAAACTAATTAAGAATAAAACTTTTACGCTTAATAAATAAACCTGTCAGCCCATGTAACAGTGAAATTATCCTACATTTTATGAAGAATACAATATTTAAAATTCAAAAGGATCATTTTTATAGTTTTTGGCTGATCTTTGGAAATTATGACAAATTCATGTGACCCACAAGTTGCATTATCATCCCTCTTGGACATATCTATTTCCATCCTCACTGCCACATGACATCTACATTTTCCTCCACTTCCCATCCAATCACTTATTGACTTTTATTGATCCTATTTACCATGTTTAATATCATAACATCATAAAACATATGATAAATCAATATGATGCCCAAGCATCCTTTTCTTTTTTGAAACACTGGGTCTATTTTCCCTGTGAAAAAAAGAGGTTAGGAAGTTATGGTAGATCTTGTACCGAAACTCAATTCATCATGTTAGTTTCCCAAGAATAATTGGAAAAACTTACCAGCAACATTACCTTCAACTCATCATGTTAGTTTCCCAAGAATAATTGGAAAAACATATACAACATTACCTTCAACTATTTCCTACTTGGGGAGGGTACTAAAAGGTTAGTTGTATATGATAGGATGGCAAAGAAGTTTAGGTCATAAGGACTGAAACAACAGGAGAGTCATTGTTCCAAATCTCCTTGTCATCTCTCGGATCCAAAGTAAGATTTTATTTAACAGTTTTAAATATAAGATTAGCACTAGGAGGTATTTTTTTAGCTCAGCAGCTTCTACATCACATGAGTATTTTTCAAAACACACTGGTTCAAGGGATATTTCATTAGAAACACCAGTTACCAGAACAATCATGAATATTAGCTATATATTATTATTTTGATGTTTTAACTTTAAACAGCAAGAGGCAAAACCTTTCATTTCTATGGCATTTTCTATTCTGAATAAAACTTGGTAAACTTGGCATCTGGAATACTAATCAGAATATTTGCTATCCATGAAAACAGCAAGTCAGCCATGGAAATGCCTGTCTTATTAACTGTGAAAACTGAAACACAGAAGGAAAATATAATCTGTTTTAAATATATTCTAGCATGCTGAGAAGTGGAATGTATTTGGAAGGTCATAACTGGCATACCTACTTGGTGTTTTCTAGAATATGTTTTAGAATAAACACAGTGCCAAAACGAGGCACCAAAAGAACCAATGACCTGATACTACTGTTTGGAGGGTCTGGAAGAGAGAGATGTAAACACAGTATTTTATATGTATTTCTAGGTGCTAAAGCAATATTTATTTTCTTAAAGAGATTTTCTCCAAAACGCATGCAAAAGGGTAACAAGTAAACCTCCTCACTTACATAAGTGTGTAAAATTTTCCACCCTTGAAGCCACAGCACATGTATTTCTAAAAAAGAAATATATATATATTAGGAAACCACTAACACATGTGCACACACTAGGAAAATTGGATTACTTTACTTGACTCAATGAATAGATGCATTTATTTACTTCTGAACCCTTATTTGAATATAAACTTGTAAGAACTGTTCACTTATATTTAGAATGAACAAACAAAAACCTACCGAAAAGGGAGTGGATAGGACCACTGGCCAGGTCAGATCCTCGTGCAATTGTCTGCCTTAATTGGAGTAATTTATTTTGAGACCTGAAATTGCATAGTGTATTCCTGCCCACTGACCGGCATAGGTATCTTTCTAGTGTGAGTTATTCTTCTTTTATTAGGATAGAAACCGTGGCGATAAATAAATTTTAGCACAAGTTTTTATAAATATAAGAATTTGAGAAGGATGATGCAATCTTTTTGGTTTATACATCTGAGTTTTCATTGACATAGAAATCATCTAGCAAAGATGACCTCAGGTTTTAACTTTTATAATACTCTAGAATACTCCGTTAACGTTAAGTACGAACTGCTACATACCTGTATGATCATTTAAGAGCTCCATTTTATCCATCATAATCATTGAAATATCTTCAGAGCTTTATAATGACATAAACTTAAATTCCTCTGTGAAGGTCGGGAAACATGTGTTGTATCTCTACTTGGAAATTTCTTTTTTCTTTTTTTGTGATCATTACTTGTCAGTCTCTTTTTCCCTCTTCGTCCCTTCATCACAGTTATTAATAGACACTCTGCAAATCCATCCCGCCATGCTGAATCCCTCCTGCCATGGATGAATACTTGTTCAAGTAATTCATGGAAAAGTAGATGCAAGTGGATGCAAGCATTTCCTTCCCAAAGTTGTGGTGTTTTTTGTTTTTTATTTTTTTGAGCCATAGTCTCGCTCTGTCACCCAGGCTGGAGTGCAGTGGCGCGATCTCCGCTCACTGCAAGCTCCGCCTCCCGGGTTCACGCCATTCCCCTGCCTCAGCCTCCCGAGTAGCTGGTACTACAGGCAGCCGCCACCACGCCCGGCTAAATTTTTTTGTATTTTTTGTGGAGATGGGGTTTCACCGTGTTAGCCAGGATGGTCTTGATCTCCTGACATCATGATCCTCCCACCTCGGCCTCCCAAAGTGCTGGGATTACAGGCGTGAGCCACTGTGCCCGGCCCCAAAGTTGTGTTTTAGAGGAGCTGAGAGCTTCCTAGGTTAGGAGTAAAGCAATAATACTTTAATGATAGACACAACAAACACAAGTTAGGAGTAAAAAGTTTGCTGGAAAGGAGTTTTTAGAAAACTAAAGTCTAAAATCATAGAGTAATTAAATCGAATTAGTATAGCCCGAGTTACATTATCAGAAGTAAGTCTGAGGCTGGGCTTAGTGGTGCACACCTGAAAATCCAGCACTTTGGGAGGCCAAGGTGGGAGGATCGCTTGAGCCCAGGATTCAAGGTGACAGTGAGTCCTAATCACGCCACTGCATTCCAGCCTGGGCAAGAAAGCGAGACTCTGGCTCAGAAAAAAAAAAAAAAAAAAGAAGGAAGTTTTAGTATATTTGGGGTGCTATAAGAGGGAATAGTTAGGTGGGCACTTAGAAACCAAAGCAGCATTTGACAAGGTGTATGTTCAGAAAATCAGATAATAAGCTAACTCTAGAAATTTGACTTGTTGGGGTGACAAGGCTAGTGTGGTTAGACCCAACTGAACTCTAGGTTTCCTAATTCCAATCTAGAACTGCCTTTTAAGATTTGCTGTTTTATGACCTCAGTTTTCTATCATGTAGTAGATACCAATGCATATTTGACTAAATGGATCATTTTCACTATTCATACACTTATTCTCCACATTGTTCCAGATATGAGGATTTCTCTACACGATGAGTATCCTAAATCATGTATTAGAGGAGGCAAGCTTGTCTCAGTGATTACTTAGAGAGCAATATGTATACATTAATAGTTTTTATTTTTTTTTATTTTTATTTTTTGTTTGAGACGGAGTCTCGCTCTGTCGCCCAGGCTGGAGTGCAGTGGCCGGATCTCAGCTCACTGCAAGCTCCGCCTCCCGGGTTCACGCCATTCTCCTGCCTCAGCCTCCCAAGTAGCTGGGACTACAGGCGCCCGCCTCGTCGCCCGGCTAGGTTTTTTTTTTTTTTTTTTTTTGTATTTTTAAGTAGAGACAGGGTTTCACCATATTAGCCAGGATGGTCTCGATCTCCTGACCTCGTGATCCGCCCGTCTCGGCCTCCCAAAGTGCTGGGATTACAGGCTTGAGCCACCGCGCCCGGCAATAGTTTTTAAACAGAACACTTACCTCACTCCAAACTGAACTGTACACAAGACAGGAACATATAAAACATACAAAAATAGAGCTTCTGTAGTTCGAAAATTAAGTGTGCACAGCACATACACTCCTTTCTATTGGTACTTCCTACAGAACTGTTTTGGCCCTTCTATTTAAGAATACAGGCCACTGAGGCTTAGGGACAGCTCACCTAAATCCACATGGGAATTCCAAAGCAGGCATAGGAATTCATGCTCTCTCAGCTTGACCCAGTGTTTTTTCTGGTAATTTATACTGCTTGTATGCAACCCTCTGGATTTAGCGCTCTTGGTTTTTCTTTCTGTCTGCGTTCAGTTTTTTAGGGATTTTCAAGCTCTAACACTGATAAGCTACAACAGTGCACTTTCCCACTTAGTATTTTTACCAGTTTTTATTACTATCTCTAAAATCTAGATGATGCTATTACTAACAAAGTTTAGGTCAAATATAGAATGAAATTAATATATTTAGCTAATTTGATCAAAAGTCCAAATGAACATGGCTTAATTAATTACAACAAACGATGGAGCCACAGTCAATTCTGAAAAGAGAAATCCCAGAAGAGCAATTTACTTATAATACTTTATACTTGGTTTCATTGTTTTATAAGATAGAACAGTGACAAAGTTATCTTTTTATAATTAACTAAAAGTTACAATAAGTTGGTGGTTTTCTAATGCAGGATCCACTGGGGAAAAAAAAAGTCAGGAGGCTGAGGCAGGAGAATCACTTGAAGCCAATAGGCGGAGGTTGCAGGGAGCCAAGATTGCGCCACTGCACTCCAACCTGGGCAACAGAGCAAGATTCTGTCAAAAAAATAAAAAAAAATTTAAAAAAGCACTCAGACATCTAAAGTGAATTTCAAAGAGAGAAAAGAGAGAAAATTGCAGAATTGGAAAACACGGAAGTTTTAAAACTACAGTAGTAAGACAACATAAAGATCTGGTCTTTTGTTGTTGTTGTTTAAAAATTACTGTTTTTAATTTTTAAAACTAGCCTCCAAAACAGTTCATCTTCACATTTCCAAAATAAAGTTTTAACTAACATTCCCTCACCAAATGAATAAAAATGTAATACCCCAAATAATGTTCAAATTACCGGATATATATATATATATATATATCCATAGATATATATACATAGAGATATATATCCATAGAGATATATGGTAAATATGTAAAAATTATATATGTATATATGTATGTTTGTGATAAACTAGATTCTTAGGATAGCAATATAATAATGGTAATATAATTTCCAAAATAACAATACCTATAAAATAAGCTATAATATTAAGCACTTTTGCTCAATCATTTAATTTCAAAACAATCCATGAAGGAGTATGATAGCATATATATACTTTGTATATAGTTTTTGACTGAAGACTATTGGTGCATATGAAGGTAAATAATATGAATTATTCATTGTGAAGACCTGCCAAAAGCCTTTTAATGTTGCTGTTGTCACTTGTGTGTACGTATGCATGTGTGTGTTTAGGGAAAATTACAGAAAATCCAGAGACATGGAAGACCAGATTCTCCTAAAATCCCACTCCATTAACATCACCACTGCTATGATTTTATTATATTAAATTCCATCTCTTTCTGTATGCATAGAATTATTACAAATAAATAACTGTCTTAATTTGCTTTCATCTAACAGAATCCAGAGACTCAAAGAGAATGAGGACCTTGCTTGAGTGCTCACCATTCCTTGGTGGTCTCGCTGGTCCAGTTTCTATTTACATGCCACCCTTCCTCATTCATCCAGGGCCATGTGATTGCAAAGGTACAGGCCCCAGGTTGAGAGTCAGGCATAGAAACACACACGTTAACCTAGACAGCAAGAAAATATTCTGTCAGGATTAGATTTCCTCCCATCCATTAGATATGTCTTTAGTAAATACTAGAAAGAGATGGAACTCAGCTCCCACATGCTTGGAAATGGAGCGTATCTGTCTGTGCTTTTGCCCAACAGTGTGAGTGTAGCCAGGCACAACCTTGGGCCATTACCTCCAAAGAGAGCAATACGAAGCCTGCCTGCCCATCACGGAGGCAACATTTTTAAAAAGGCTACTGCTGTGTAAACTGGTTATGAGAGCAGGAACATTTTGATTTTTGAAGAAAATAGCTCAGTAAACATTCCATCACATTTCACAGCAAATACGTTCCACCCACTGACAAAAAACCCCGGCCTACTCTCCTCTGGGTTACGTCTAGCTTTTCAAACATCAGGTAAAAATAAAAGCAAACATAGCTCTCTTTTTTTCTTCCTTCTTTCTTTGAAATTGCCATATGGCAAAGGTTTCTCTTAATATCTCCTAATAAAACCCAGTAATATTTAACAGAAAAGCAGCTACTCCCACTGCAGGAAAAGGTAAAACTCAATCCACTAAATAATGTGTTCGAACCACGAGGATAAAAAAATGAAGGTTATTACTAGAAAGTCAGGCAAGTCCCTTTGTATTCATTCCAACAGCTGCTTAACATGAATGGAGGCCAAGTAAGGAAAATTCAGGTAAATATTCCAGTTTAATACAATTACCCAGGGGTCAAAAAGACACTATGGTTTTTGAGGGTGTGGTGTTACACTTATCCTTAAAAGGCAATTTTTAATATAAAAAGTGAAGCATTTTATTTACAGACCTTAACGTATTTCAGACACACAAAAAGTGTGACAACGTCATGCTTGTGTGACGCTGGAGAATGCGTGGGTAAGTTAAGACCTTTCCCCAGGTCCCAACTTCGGTTCCCAGAGAACCCATCAAAATCAGAGGCCTGGCCCCATTTGCTGACACTTTCAGCCTTGCCTTTCTAAACCTGTGAGTCCACTTGCAGAACTGAAATTCTAAGTAGCTAAATAATATGTTTCCAAGTGCAGTGACAACATCGATTGTACTGATCATCCATAGCTACTATTTACCCTTCCGTACTCAAAAATCATCCTATTGGCCTATTTAGGAATTGGATTTTGAAGACACATGAAGTGATGTATAAATGTAACAACAGATCTCCTCCACCGCTGCCCCAATACATACAATTTTAGACAACCAAAGCAATCATTACCCGAAAAGGTCTTGTTTCTGGCAGAAAAAAAAAAATCAATTTAATTATACAAGATGTGTATTACGTTTTAATTGTTGTTAAGTATAGTGCCTCATTGACAGTGTCTCCCTGAATCTTAGTTTATGAGCTTTTACATTACTCGGATAACTTGCTGAGGAGAAAGAAAAAAGTTCATCATTTTCCTTAAAAGAACTGAAGAGGCATTGTGCCCAAGTCATTAGAACCCTTGACTGTGCTCATAATGATGAATGCATCATTTTTCTTGCATGAAACTTTGGTAACAAATTGCACAGCCAAGTCTTTTCCAGCACTGTTATTCTGTTTTAAAAAACGCTGACATTTTCTTAAACAGACATAATTTACAATTTTAAGGAGCACAACAGTGCCTTGGTGTTTGAGGGCCAGAAAGCAAACAACACTCCTTTCAGTTAGATGTTTTAAAGGGGAGTCTCGTGCTTAGTGAGTTCACTACAGCTTAAGGCCAGAGAGACAGAGCAGAGGGAGAACAGGGCACCAGTGCAGCATGTGAAGGTTATGACTAACTGGTCACATTACATTAAGAGTCAGAGCAAGATGGAGGAGCTAGAGGAATGAGAGGGGTGAACAGGCCAGCCAAGCCATGCTCAGCACAATACATGGTGAGACACCACAGTGGTGCTAGTTCCTTGCCCAGATAGAAGCGATTGCAGATTTCTTTCTATCAGACCTATGAGGGAAGCAGCAGACTTGTGACTGCTTCTGTACTTAGAATTCCCTCCTCTCTAGCAGGCCCTTCTGTAAATTTCACACAAAGGGAGCCTTGCCAGTGTCCGTGTGCCTGGATCAATATCTGCAGCAATGTTCGATTTCCAGTGGGGTCAGCTCAGCCCAAGTAGATAAATAGAAATCTGTGTAGGATGCTGCAGGTCTGTTGTTTGGATGAGACCGTAGAAGCAAAGGTTATGTGTAAAGAATAAAAATACCAAAGTTTTATTTCTATAACCACCTATGTGTTTCAGGGCCCTTGGTAAAGTTTCTCTTCCTGTATTTCCTAATAATCCTTAATTAAATAGCAGTGTCTCGTGGCTGGGGAAAATTATTTTTGTGAGGGAATAAGCATAAGCTTGTGTGTGTGTGTGTGTGCATTTGTGTGTCCTTTTTATACACTGAAACTATATATGTATGTATTATGTATAGACGTAGATACAGATATGTGTAGATATATATTTATGTGTATATACATACACATACTTCATACATCTCATTTTCCTATGATAACATTTTTGCCTTTTTCTTGATGTATGTGTGTTATCTAACCTAAGATATCTTCACCAACAGAAGTTCAGAATCCAGATGATGTTACTACCATATGAAATGTGACCATTTGCCTGTTCTACAAACAGGATTTAACCTCCTACCTTGTTCCACGCATAACCCAAGACTCATTACACAGATTCCTTCCATGAAATCTCTCATAAATTTTGAAACCCATTAGACCCACAAACACAATTTCAAACCAGTATGATGAGTGCAACCAAAATGCAAATGAGGTGAACAAAGCATAGTGTAGAATGATGAAGGGAGTGATTCCCTTTATTCAACAAGAGTCAGTGAAGACTCCTCCTTGGGGAGAGGCATCTCTTCTGGGTTTGAAAAGATGGGGGAAAACAGTTTACCAGGCGAGCAACGGGAGGAAAATGACTCTAGGCAAAGGAATGGGCAACTGCAAAGGCACAGAGGACAACAACACTGTGGTGTGTGCCTTGTTCAGGTAGAAGATAATAGAGAAAGGCATCAAGGGGTGGAAAGCCAGGCTAATAAGGAGACTGAAAATAACCCGTCGCAATGTGCCCCGTGCTATCAGTTAAGCAGCTTGGCTTTTATTCTAGAAAGCGTTACCCAAAGCGTCTCTGTGGAAACTAGTACTATAGATATTGAATAGGCAAAACTTGCAAAAGAAATTCTGTGATTAAATACATTAAGAGAATTCTGGATTGAACTAGTTTATTCAGGCCATTACTGCTCCAAATGAATGCATTTGAAGCCTCCAGGAGGGGATTTCACTACCCAAGTTTTCTAAATCATATTTTGCCATTTATTAACTTGTTGAAGTTTCTCTCTGGTTCCCTGTCCCTTAGGAAACACTGATGTAAGTGCTGGATAGGCTGTGAAATATTTTAAACAGTGGAGCAAGAGAGGCCTTATCAGTCTCCTATTGTGACATTTTTGACATCATTTTCTAATGACAGTAAAGGGACTAATTAAGAGGTTATTAGTAATTAAGAATAAGGTCCTTATCTAAGGCAGAGGGAATGGAAGCAGAAAGGAAAGAATAATTCCAGAAAATAATAGGTTGTAGAATCATTCTTTCCCAGATCACTGGATGATATATATTTTCTTAGTTATGAATTTTGGATGAAATGAGCTGCAACTTAGAAAACCATAATGTGTTCCTGATGTATCTCAAAGATCAGTGATAAAATCTACTTATTGTTAGTTTGTGCTTCGTCAACTTTTCTCCTGGAGAAATTGGATTTTTGACCAAGAAAGTCTATCGCATATTCTTTCTCCAAAAGCAAAGCAGGAAGTAGCTAGAAGGTAGATGAAAGTCAGTCCCAGCCATGGTGGAAAGACCAGTGAGCCTAGACTAGAGGAAATTCTGGAGCTGAGTCCACTGAGTTCACAGAATAAGTCAAGGTCACTCTACTCAAGTGGTTAGCTAAGAAATCTTCTACTGCAGATACAGAGTGATCAAAAATTACCAAATTCAGAGTGGGGTGTGTTAGGGGTTGGGGTGGGTGGTGGAGGGTTCAATGTAAAACCAGAAGTAACCAAGTTGTATACCAAAGAAGGCAAATGGGAGATCAGACCTTCTTCCCTGGGGCAAGAGAGGAAAGGCAGAAAAGGGATCATATATTTCCTGCACAACATCCTTGAGAAAGTGTGAATCTTCTGTCAGTTCATATAAATTCCAAATATCTCCCTAAATCTTTTAGATTGGTAAGATTCCTCAAATTACCAAGAACAAGGGACGATCTTAGATTGTAAACTTGGAGGAGGCTGTGGGAATAGAGGTGGAAAAAGCAAAATCTTACCAGTATACTTTTAGGAATGCCCATAAAATGAACCCAAGCAAATGATGCTTCTTTCTGTAAACACTGCACACCACATCAAGCCTTTTATTTCTATTTTAACCAAAAATATGGCATAAAACATTCAGAGATCTTAAAGGGAGCTTTCATAAATACATTGCAACTTGATGTGAACTGAGTGTCAGTCAGAAGCCCTGGTCTAGGAGGTACAAGGCCCACATCAAGTATTTTGCTATTTTCTTCTGGGATCTCTACACTCTCCCTGCTGCCTAGACGCATCTGTTTGATCTGAGGGCTGTGTGGACACATGAGAGGCTCTCGCTTTCTTTCTCTTCATCTACCTCTTGCCTGTTAAGACTAGGGGGACTCTGAATTTAAATGAGAATTTTAAAAGTGGCTGAAGCTGGTCCGAGCTGGGGTTTTCCATGGGAATGTCAGTACTGAAGAAGTTGGCCGGATCAAAGCCACAGTCTGTGTTCCACAGGAGCTTTTGAAAACTATTTATAATAAAACAAGAGGAGGAAAAATCCTCCTTGTGCCAGACTGCAGGCTGCTGCTGCTTAAACACACATCAAGGCAAAGCTGTAAAGCTTACAGTTAGCCCAGATACCAGGCCAAGAACTGCAGCCTCTCTTTGAATTTTTTTATCCACTTCTTCCCAAAGGAACGAGGTTACCAACCAAAAAGTTGCACCTGATCCTCTCAGCTCTCTTTGAAGATGCTTGCTTGCCCAGTTAACGTTGCTATCGTCTACAGAAGTTGTACCGTGGGATAAGGAGAGGTGACTTAGGAATAGGTTTAAACTAGGAGAAAATGCTTCATAACTGAGTTCAGTCTTCCCCTATGAGGAGAGCGCCATAAGATGGAGGATGTGAGGGAGATATTTAACCAACACCTTCTGCTTCTGGCTGTTTTGCCCCTTTGCTTTTATTCCTCAAGAGTTTGCAAAGGTTTTCTCCACCACCATAACCTAGATTGTCTTCTATTCATCTGGATATCAGAGAATCCAAGAAGGTTAGAGGAAATATTCCTTCTCAGTGCCTTCCAGATAAGACATAGACTACAAAACCCAGGACATTCTGTTCTGCTGCAGTGCAAGTGTTGGAAACTAAAATTAGTAATTAGTATGACAATGTCATGGGGAATGATGTTCGTGAAAGGCAGGAGTCAGGAGGGTTTATATTTGATTTTGATTCCTGGCCTCCTCACTCCGAGGCAAGAAGAAGTGCAAAATAGCAAGAGTAGAATTACCATCTTCAGGAGGAAACACAAAGCTTCCGTTCAGCTGTCTCTTCAATTATGTTGGAAGCAGTGTAAGAGCCCAGGCCAGCACTGTAGGGCTCGGAACTCCAGGTATCTCATGTTGCTCACTCTTTTGCCCATCTTAAGGGAAGCCTTACTATTGCAGACCTCTCCACATCCACCAATGCTGCTCTAATTAAAGGATTGTGAATATTTTGACTGTATTCACTTTTGCTGATTTTAAATATCCACTGAGGCAGCTTTTAACAATGCTGAGCTGTCTGCCTGGGCCATCTAAACTAACTCTCCAGGTATGCGTCATCATAACATCATCATCATCTTTTTTGTTGTTTGTTTTTTAGTGCTTTCATTACAAGGGTTAATTGGAGTGGTCTCTTTCCCTAAACTGTATTATTTTTAATGTGCAATTTCTCAGGAAACACATTGCTTTGTGGGAGAAAATGTCTGTATTCTCATTCCATTTAATTTCTCATCACCACCTTTACATACGTTGCCATTGAAATTATCAATAGCCATAACTTTTGAATGAATGTTGTATGTCAGGTATTACTCTCAGCACAGTATATACATTATTTCATTTAATTCTTGTATATCCATCTCATGAAGCAACCAGAAATTTTAGGGGATGTTTTCAACATCATAGAGCTTGAGTAAATGGTATAGTCAGGATTCGGAGTAGGCTGGGATGGACTAGGCTATAAATTATCAATGGAAACAGTATCATCTTTAGGTTTGGATAAAAATGAGACACAACAAAACAGACTTTAAACCTGGAAGATACTTGATGGCCACTCAAAATATGAAGCAAATCTCCAGCATCAGCCACCTTGGAGCCTGTTCAAATGCAGATTCTCAGGCCCTATGCAGGCTTAGTGAATCAGAATTTTATTATCTTGTTCAGTTTTCATTGTGGACCCTGGGAACATTTGAGAATATAAAATTATTTCAGAGTCGTGAATTCAAAGAAATGGCAGATATTTTCTGAGGAATAAATATGTCTTGAAAATTCTATTTTCGTAAAAGTATAAAGATACATTTGAGTCATTTCAATACATATTTATATGATAATAGCTCTGCACCCAAATAAATTTTTTTTTTACTATTGCTCTATATATTTTCTTATGTAATGGATACTAGAAGTAGTCGTATACAGAGACTTGGGTGGTGTTTGTTTGTTTTTAAGACGGAGTCTTGCTTCTGTTGCCCAGGCTGGAGTACAATAGCACAATTTCGGGTCACTGCAACCTCCACCTCCTGGGTTCAAGCAATTCTCCTTCCTCAGCCTCCCAAGTAGCTGGGATTACAGATGGTTGCCACCACACCCAGTTAATTTTCGCATTTTTAGTAGAGATGGGGTATCACCATGTTGGCCAGGCTGGTTTCGAACTCCCCAAGTGCTGGGATTACAGGCATGAGCTACTATGCCCGTTTTTTTTTTGTTGTTGTTGTTTTGGTTTTGTTTTGTTTTTAATTAAAACGGATCTTCACAGTTTAAAATTTAGGAAAAACATGTATTTCAAACTCCTACCTGATGTTGGCACTTCCTTTTCAATATCCCTAACAAGGTGTCACTTAGTTTGTATTCGAGGATTGCTATTGAGAACCATATTTCTCATCAGGCAGCTGATTAATTTCATTAGAAGATCTATTTTTTTAAAGTTATTTTAATGTTGTGTTTAACTATACCATAATGGAGTTCAGGATACACTATGCCAAAATGTGGCACCGTGACATACTGAAAAATGGCAGAAGCAAATGGACTCTCTGACCTCCTATCCTTCTTCCCTGATCTGGGTCATAAAACCTAGGAAGGATTTTCTGCTCTTGCCCTGAAGGAGTTCAGAAGAACTTTGTGTGAGAGATGTCTTCCCTATACCCCGAGCAAAGGACCATAGTCTGATATCTGATCTCTGAAGATGAACGGATGACACAGAAGAATCTGAATGCATGGGCCTCTCCAAGCTTCTCCCAATATGTTACTATTAAACCATACTCTTTACCCCATCATATTTCTCCACCACTCTCTACTCTCCATCAAACCTGCTGTAAAATATACTCAGGTTTAACTGTTTCTTCGGGTCTTCATTTCCTTATGAAGGTTCCCATGACGTGTAAATATTATGGTAAATAAATCTGTCTGCTTTTATCTTGTTAATCGCTCTTGCTATATATATATCATATTACATATATCTATATATAATATATATAAATTATTATTATTATAGGGATCTCAGCCATGAACCTAGGATGGATAGAGCAAATGATATTTTTTCTCTCCTACAACCTCATTGTAGTAATTTCAGTTTCTAGAGCTAAAGATAATTAGAAGCCCAATCCCATATTATGTCTTCAAATACTCAAAGACATAATATGTCCCTTTTGACCTAAACATTATAATTAGCTCCTTCAACTTCTAATCATTTTACATGATTTCCATATACTGAGAGTTTCCTTTGTTTTAGTTTTTGCCCCCTTAAAATACAGTACAAAAAAAGACCACTCAATCCTTAAAATGGGACTTTTGCCAGGAGAGCTACAGATGTTATCTTTCTTGTTTGAGGTGATACATGTCTATACTAGGTTACAATTTGAGATGTCCTCTTGAAACTTACAATTAACTAAATAGCCTAGAACTTTTAACTGTTATAATGCTGGATCCTCAATATCTTCCAACTGGTGTAGTTGATTTGATTCTTTTAAACCTAAGCATAAGATTTTACATTTGGCCCTGTATATTTCAACATGTTGATTTGGCTCTATTATTTCAAAACTGAAATATTTATTTCATTTTGTTCCTATTCCAATTTGTTGGCTTTCTCTAAACTTTTGTTCCCTGAAAAATGAAAATATAAATGAAATGAATTCCCATTAATGTGTTTTTGTTAACTCCTTCTTGTGACTATCTTCTTAACACTAAAAATCGAGTAATCCATTCTAGAATTTGTCAGGAGTCGAGCAGACGATTACCAACCTGTAACCTCCTGATGATTGCATCCTTACCATGTAGACACCAGTCTTCTGGGACTTCACCCATTCATAATTGATATAGTTTGAATATGTGTCCCCACACAAATCTCATGTTGAATTGTAATCCCCAGTATTGGAGGTGGGGCCTGGTGGTAGGTAATTGGATCATAGGGGTGGATTTCTCATGAATGCTTAAGCATCATCCCCTTGATGCTGTCTTTGCCATAGTGAGTGACTTCTCATGAGATCTGGCTGTTTAAAACTGTGTGGCACCTTGTTCTCTCTCTCTCTCTCATTCCTGCTTTTGCCACATGAGAGCCTGCTCCCCCTTTGCCTTCTGCCATGATTGGAAGCTTCCTGAAGCCTCCCCAGAAACAGATGTCACTATGCTTCCTGCACAGCCTGCAGAACCATGAGCCGATTAAGCCTATTTTATTCATAAATTATCCAGTCTCAGGTGTTTCTTTGTAGAAATGCAATAACGGCCTAATACACTACTCAGAGATTATGAGTAATGACGCTTGTGATAACATCTGGAAATTTTTTTGGTATCCTGGACTCCCTAATCTCAGTCTAAAGACAGGAACACATTTAAAACAAACAGATGTTATTTAAGTATCTCTCTCTTTGGATCTCGTTGGATCCAATTTCCTCTTTACCATGTTTGTTATACCCATTTTTAATTTGAGGATCATTCTCTTGAAGAAAGAAGAAAAACCACCGCAAATTTCGCTTTCTCAGTGTCATTTCAAAATATTATATACTGTCTGCCTTCACCTACCTTCTCTTTGTTCTAAATATACAATACAAAGTGCTTTAGTTATCCTTAACATTTTTGTGCATTCCTGGGCTTTCTCCCTCATGACATTATTCATGGTGCTCTGTGCCATATCTCCTGTCCCATTCTGTTCATGGACTCCTTCTGTACATGTCATCCTATTCCCAAAGAACCTCTTCATTCAACTGGACTAAGATTACAATTTGGGGGGTTTTCTCTAAGCTTAAAATCAACAAAATAGCCCAGATCTCTTCACTTTCATTATTGTAAAGATGGATTCTCAACATCCTCCCATAAGCACTTGAAGTCATTATAGCCAGGATGAAATAATTTTCTTTTTCTCCGTCACTACTTATCTTCTTGTAACTCTTATCCTGGTTAATGCTATTTTGATCTAACTAGTTACCCCAGGCAGGAACCACAAGGGATCCTTGACTCATTTTCCCATTGAGGTTCCATATCCAATCACTCAGCAAATCCTTCCATTGCTCTCAAATCCATCGCTCCCCATCCATCCTCACTGCCACTGACTCAGTTTAGGTCAGTACCATTCTTTTTTTCCTGGAGGATTGCAATCATCTCCTTGGTAAGGTGTCCAATTCCAGATAAGTTTCTCTATAAATTCCCCTCTACATTGTCAGTGTAATATAAACTTCCTAACACACATACTGCATATGATACCTATGCTGTTCAAAAACATACATGGTTTCTTATCAAACACAATATAAAAACCAATGAACTATCAATCCTTGCTTCTGCTCAACTTTCCAACCTCTGGGCTCCTCATACTACTGTCCTGTACCCTGTAATTTTATCTTTTCCTTGAATCTCCATCCACCAGACATCTTTGCAGAAATTTTATCATTCTTCAAAATTTCAGTAAATTCTCTGGTTTCCTTTTAAATTGTTTATGAGTCAGCAAAGTTAAATTTGGCACTTCTTCCTTTACCAGTGGACCATGTAGATGCTTCTATTATTACTACTTATTAAACTGTATGACAGGTATTTGTTTGCATGTCCATTTCCTGAGATAGGCTATGAAATCATTGAAGGTAAGACATGGCTTGATCGTATCTGAATCCACACCTGATACACATATGCCAGGGGAGCAGGCAGAATAATGCACTTTCCCCTACCTCCAAAAATTTCCATATCCTAATCCCCACAACAAATGAATACATTGTACCACATGGCACATGGGAATTGCAGATAGAATGAAGGTTGCTAATCACCTGATTTTTAAGAATAGGGAGATTATCTCAAATTATCTAGGGGAGACAATGTAATCACTATGTTCCTTAGAAGTGAAAGAGAGAGGCAGTAGAGAAGGTCAGAGTCCCTGAGAGGAATTCAACCGGCTCTTGCTGTCTTCGAAGACAGAGGAAGGCGCCACAAGCCCAGGAATACAGATGGATACTAGAAGCTGGAAAAGACAAGAGCATGAATTATCCTCTACGGCCTCTAGAAAGGACTGAAGCCCTGCCAACACCTTGAGTTTTGCCAGTGAGACCTGTGCTGAACTTCTGACCTCCAAAGTGATGTCTGAGACAAGAAATCTGTGTTATTTGAAGCTACTAAGTTTGTGGTAATGTGTTGCAGCAGCCGTGGGAAACTACAACATATATTTTATGAGTAAGTTGGTAAATTGGCTTCAGGTGGATTTTTCACCTAATTTGGGTAATTTTCAGGTAAATATCTACTGATAAAGTATGTATTTAGTATAATGGGGCAAAAGCATTTTATAGGGGGCTAATGTCCTGTTAGCATATTGAATATACACACATAACCTATTTAGTTAAATAAGGAAAATCAGAATTTTTTAGGCAGGTATATTTCACGTTTACTTTATGTCCTTTTATGAATGTTGTTGCTTTTGTTTTCATTACCTTAGGATTTTTTTTTTAGAATTAAAGAGAAAATTATATTCTGTTGAGTACACTATAAGAAAAAATCCTTGATACTGAAGTGCATTTCTGGGAGAAATAGTTATTTGCATTTCCCAAGTATAATGAGAATTCTTGGCTCCTGTTACCCAGATTTTCAGTGTGGCTGACTTCTGAACCCTATCACCCCAGTCGGGCGCACTTATTTTCAGAGGAGTGTTAGGTGGGTACCACATTTCCAAAGTTTCTAGGGAGAAAAGTATTTGTTTTTTGCCTTGAGGCTAAAGACTTAATTTGTTACTTAGTTTTTCACTAACTTCATGAATCTAAGACCTAGGGCGGAGAACAGAAAAAGTGATTCTATTCAGTGAAATGGACAAACACACCAGAATAAGAAATAGTGTTAAAATGTTGGATGTACTCCCCAAAGCAAGCAATGCTATAATTATCATAATAGTCTACCTCTCTCATATTGCTGTGAAGTATAAAACACAGCAATGTACCTACCTTTAATTAGCAGTATTTAGTATTTTTTATGACCCCTGAACATGGTACTCAGATTACCATATATTAGCATATAATTTGCATATTATATACCTTAAGGTATTTGGTTTTATTGCTGTTACCTTTTGTGGCCCTATTTCAGTAATGACTCTAATGGAATCCAAAGATATTTCTGACTCAATACACTTTACAATCTTGGGAGTTTTGCAATGGAAAGTTCTGTTTAAATATAAAATTCTTCCAAAAAATGTCTGTGCATTCTGAATATGGTCAATGGGCGTAGGTACTTATCTGGCAAATCTCTAATAGGTGCCCAGGTAAAAATATTTACCTTCATTCTGAGCTCAATAAAGATATATTTTATAACTAAAGCTTGAGGTATAAATTGTTTCATGTTTGCTTAAAAGAAAGTTGCACACACAATTTAAGAAATCTTACCAGTCTATCAGCAACTAAAGGTCCCAAGAAAGAAAAATAACAGCTGCAGCTAGAGAATTTGGAGAAAGGTCAGAGGTCAGTGCCTGCATCTGCATTCACTGGGAGACAGAGAGGAAAAATAAAGAGGCTCTCTTTGTGGCAAGTCAGCACTATTTTAGAAAGTGCAGATACTGACTTAATTATCAATGTTCCCTTTTGCTCTGGGGTGCTGCGGCAGGCTATAAATCAATACCTAAGGTCACATTGTTAAAAGCATGAAAAGACTCACTCTTTCTCGCACTTGGGAGCATTGTTTTCTGCTTCTTTCTCAGCGTTACTAGCGTTCGATATCAGATGGAAACAGAGGGCCGGAGTCATTACAGAGGGAATCAGAACTATGAAAGCTGTTGTGTGAAACAGGGCCCTCTGAGCTCCAGACAACTCTTTAACTGTGTCCAGTCTCCCGTCATTACTTGATTGTTTGTTGTTGATTAGTTTATTTGTAATCCTTACAACCAATTCTTAAGCCTAATTCCATAAATAAATGTTACCATGAATTCTGTGCTAATTTGAAACTAAAGCAAACCTTCTCCTTTTTTGTAATTCAAAAATAATTTCAATGTAATGTGTTTGGGACTGCTTATATATTTTTATTCATTTCTCTGTCCACATGCTATTAAATTTCCTACATCTGATTTTATAAAGGCAGGAAATGTTGTAAAAATAGTTGCTAGTCCTTTTATTGGCAACTGCCTTTGTAAACCTAGAGAGACTATGATATCTGAATAAAGTAATATACAAAATGAGAAAATAGTCATTGCTAGGTAAAGCATTCTTAAAATAGCTTACCTTGATGATCTGGGGAGTCAGCAAGGATTTCTGATTTGTATGCATCAAAGGGAATTTATTTGAGATGCCACTGAGCTTTGGTTCACAGGGTACTTTGACAACATCTGCATGGGATAGCCACATCAGAATGTGGACCATTCCAATAATTGATGCTGGAATCTGATCCATCATGGATCAGACCAACCAGCATCAGAGTAATTTGGTTGTTGAGACAAATGAAATAACTACACTGATTTTGCCAGTGGAGAAATGGACCACATAATAGATGGAACATCTTTAAGTATTGAAGCTTTAGGGTTTGGTCTACACATTTAGTGTATCTATAATAGTTTACTTTTCAATGTGTATTATATGATTTTAAATAGTTTTTGGAACTAAAAAAGGTGAAAATTATGCATATATAAAAATAATGTCAATAATTCCTGCAGAATATCCCTATTTTTCTGTGGTTTTCTTCACTTAAAAAAAAAATGATATTTTTTCGGAGCTCTTTAACTTGGTCCAACATTCTATGTTTCTTGTACCGTCTGGGCTGATACGTATGGAAGGTACTTTCTTCTAAAGATCTCCAATGTAAAGAGTTTTACAATATGTATAAATGTCACTTGATAATTATTTTACTGAATCACATAGTTACAAGCAATAATATCCCTTAACAGTTTTCTAGTTTTGTGAAAAAAAGACAGAGGACATCATATTTTACTGCAAAGGCTCAGCAGTAGAGAGTACTCCAATTTAGTAACTAATTTGTTTGGAGGGAAAATTTCTAATAATTAAGAGGCACTACTTCCTTAGGGTGGCAAGTGTTTATTTATCTAATTATCACTGCAAAGTGTTCCACTGATAATACAAAATCGGCTACCTTTCCCAGAGTCGACAAAAGGAGATTTAACTTAAAATGAAATAATAACATATAGTAGCAACCAATATTTTCCCAGACTTCTTCGGGAAAATGTGAAGTTGAAAGAAGAAATTCATTTGCTATTCTCCAATGAAAATGGGAAATAGAAAATGCTGTTCGTTCTGTTGCCACAATGAGTTCTCCAGAATGAACACACATATTATTATAACCGCCCCAATTATAAAACACAAGTCATAATTGAAGGTAGTGTCTATCCTAAATACTGAGGGCAATCTGCCTTGGCATCTAGCTCCCCATTCTGCCTTTAGGGAACCATTGAGCATATGCACATTCCATCAGCCAGAGTCTGCCAGCATCTAATGCCTCTCTAGGGCTTCACCATTACCCAATTTGAATGCTGAGAAGATGCTCATAATTGCTTATTATGACATTAGACAAGAGAATTCAAGTCCCATTTGATTGTAATGAGTTTGTGTAGTCTCTGCTTTCTGTGGGTCCAATCACATACAGAAGTGAATGTGAGGCAAGTTTGATGAAACAGAATTATGCTTGAAGAGGTGAACATGAGGCTCGGACCTTGTTCACTTAATTTTTTTTTTTTTCGTATTACTTTCAGCATTCTATTGATGAAAATAAAAGCAATATGAATTATAAAATCTTTCAGCAGGAAAACTCAAAATTCTATCCAAACTAATTTATTTTCCCGGGTTACCACTGAAATAATTCAGATTTACTATCTCCACATTGTAGATAAGCAAATTAAGTGGTAAAGAAATAAAATTATTTATTTAAAAAGATGTACACGGTGAGTGGCAGAATCAGTTAGTACTGCATGCAGCATAAAACTCAATAAAAAGGAATAAATGTGTACATCTTACACGGATATGTGCATTGAAGCTACCTACATAGAATTAAGTGAAACATCTCTGTTATTATTTGAGTATGAGAAGTGTTTAAGAAATTGCCTCTATCCTAAATTTGCAAGACAGAAAGTCAAAGAAAGTCTGTTAAGATAACATGTGGCATGACTATGAGAAAAGGGGCAAAAACAGGGAATGGATTGCTTGTGATTTCTAAGTAGAAAAGCTAGGAACCATTTGAGGTGCTTGGGATTTCATCATTTTGTGCTTTGATAAAGCATCCCAATTCCCATTTACTCACAGTAGTAACCAGATGGCTGAAGGAGGGAAACAAAGATGAATTGGATTCTAATGGAAAGCACACTGAGACCCCAGGGCTTTCCATTCAACGCTAAAGCTGAAACTGGCCAAAATGTGAAAGCACAATGGGTAGGTGTTACAGTGAAACAGCCTTCAATGCACAGGTGCATTCGCTATCTTACGGTATGCAGGCACATATAATATTAATTGCTTGCCCAATCAAGTCTTTTTTTCTTATGAAATAAAGATTATGTTGCTGTGGCCATTCTAAAGACAGCACTAAATTGCTTTCATCTCAACCTGGCTCTGAGTTATTAAATAAATATCTGATTGCCAGAAAAGAAAAGCAATGGGTTGTGATTCTCTTTTTGAAGGAACCCTAACAAGTATTTTAAAAAATAGTACACACTATCCGTTTCTCTATCCTACAAACTTTACTAGGTGACTTCACTTGTAAATGGAGCATTTAGATGCAAAAGTAAAGTAACTGGACCAGAAATGGAATAAAGTCCTGGTGTTTTTGTTTGGTTTTGCTTTTAAATCTGTCACCAGTTAACTGGGTGGCTTTAGGCAAACAGTTCAATCTCTTGATTCAGTTTGATTCAAACATCTATGAAGCACCCTGCTTTCAAGTTCAATGAAATATTTACTGATATGCTATATGCTCCCTGTAGCTAAACTACTTTAGGATGCTTGGTTGAATTTGTCGTGGTTACTTATCTAGTACCTCTTAATTTCTCAAAAGAAAGTAATGATGATTAAAACTAACCCACATCAAGTCAATAGTGTATTAAACACCAACTCTTTGCCAGGCACAGAGCTAAAATGCTAGAATTTTAGCATCAAAGATGAATAAATGGACCTGCCATATAAGAATTCAAAACATGATAAGGGAACAATTCATACCCTGCAACCCCCAACAAATTACATAGTACCCGCAATACTGATTTCACAGGGTTGCTTTGCAAGCAAAGGGCCTGGACTACAATCTGGTCTCTCCACTAAGTAGTCATGTAACTTTACAAGTCAACAAACAACTCTTAATCTCAGTTTTCTCACCAGTGCAATAGGAATAATAGCAGTAGCCAGCTCTTATGGTCACCACGAGGTTTAAATGCCATAATTAATATAAAATCATTATTGTTACACCAGATGGTAAGCTTTAAATATTAACTGCTAGTTATCATTACAATCAAATAAGTGTAAAATGTTAGAATAATGTAAAGAGGAATATATAAAGTGTCCTTTAATAATAATATAAAAGGATATACATATTCTGTTGTAAATAAGATAATAAAAATTGCTATGGGTTATATTGTGTCCCTTTCAAAGTTTTGTGTTCCCTGCCAATTTATATGTTGAAGCCCTAACCCTCAGAACCTCAGAATGTGACTGCATGTGGACAGACAGACTTTAAAGAGGTGAGTCAGGCTAAGTGAGGTTGTTAGAGTGGGCACTAATCCTATCCAATTGATGTCCTTATAAGAAGAGGAAATTTGGACACACGAACAGCCACCAGGGATGTGCATGCACAAAGAAAAGACCATGTGAGGACACAGAGAGATGACAGCTATCTGCAAGCCAAAAAGAGAGGCCTCAGGAGAAACCCAACGTGCCAACACATTGATCTTGGACATTCAACCTCCAGAACTGTGAGAAATTAACTCTCTATTGTTTAAAAGCTCTCCAGTCTGTGACACTTTATGGCAGCCCTAGAAAATCAAAACAAAAATAAAACTATATTATATAATATAAATAAATGCTCATACAATAATAATTTTAAAAGATATACACAGCTCTTAAATATGTTAGCTTCTGAAAATATATACTTTTTAAACTTATTTTTTAATATAAATAAATGTACAGAATAAAGAAATTCACATAGCTAAAGACTATAAAATAAAATGTAGGTCCCTCTTAAGTTCTATTTGAAATGGATAAATAGTATTATCAATACATTTCTGGGCAAAATATATAAAGCAGGAATATGTTTTGTTTGATACATGGATGGCCAAGGGTTCACATACCTTCAAGTGTGCACAACATTTAATCTAGGGCTCTCATTCATTAACACCTAAGGAAAATATTCACATAGTTCCAGAAATCCAAGCCATTGAAAAAAAGTTATCCACTGTTTTTTTCAGATGGAACATGTGATACAGCATCCAACACAGAGCCTCTTGCACAATATGAGCTCAACAAATATCTGTCTGTTAATTTAATATGCTTGATTAATTATACCTTGGATAATAAGTTTTATAAACCAGATGCATATGGTTTCACCGAATGTAATGAATTTTAATTTTTGGCCAGGTCTATATGTGTGCAGCTAGAAAGTGAAATAATATTTATGTTAGTTCCAAGCCTTTTGCTAAATACTTCTTAATGTCATCTGATTTAGTTCATTTGACACACATTCATTCCTACACTCAGTGCCAAATAAAAATTTGCATTTAATTTTCTACAAAAGTCAGAGAATCTAAAAATAAGGATTGATCTTACCTGATAGATAAACTCTTTGGGCCAAAGGGTTCATCTAAATCCAATTACAGTTTTCCTTAATATTCTGAAGATTCTCTGCAGCTTCCTAAGATACAGCAGAAAAGGCAAAGAATTACAGAGATTTTGTTTAAAATCATAGTGCCTGCCTGTAGTGATTGTATTATGCTGGGCAAGCCGTTTATGCTGAGCACCCTTTCTGCATGTGTACACGGGAACGATACTGTCTCAGTTTCCAAATAATATATGAGTATTTCTTTCAGTTCTGTCTATTGGCCAATTGATTCTTTTGTTCATCTTGCCTGTGCTCTTTCTGGAGGCTATGTTCAGCTGGGGGATCCACTGGGGGCTGGGCACACCTGGGCATACCTGGGCTCACCTGGACCTTATTCTGTGTGTGTGACAGTTGAGTGGGACTTTTGGCCCAGTGACTTGCTTCTCTTCCTTACGACTTCCCAGCTCCAAAACCGTTTTATGAGAGTGCAGGCTTTATTTTAAAATATCTTATTTAATTTTGTGATATTCCCTCATTATACTTTATTTATTTGCCTTTTAATTATAATAGGTAACCTCAACTTTTTTGGAGAAAAGTCTTCTTTGAAAAGACATGAAAAATAATCGTCATTTTTTACATTTACTTTAGCATAAATCTTTAATGAAAATATATCCAAAGTTAATTTTGTACATTTTTAGTATTTATAATTTATATCATTGTTGTCACTTGAACAAATTATTAATATGTGAACATTTTGATTAGAATACCTACCACAATTAGTGATTCTGCTAAGATTAATATTACAGAATTAATATCTAACAAGCTATAAATTTTATATTTTCATTTTCTTAGCCTAAAATCACTGAACTATATCAGAATACTCAGATATGCATGACGACAACCCACTTCAGCTGTTTTTATTATCCCCCTGACTTCATATAAAAACCTTAGCTTTACATGTATGTTTAGATTTTGTCAACAGGAAGTCATCGTTCTTACAAAATGACTTATTCTATTTAGAGTTTGTTAAATTGTTGTATAACTTTTCTATTTTTATCCATATCTATGTGGATTTACGTTTGTTCTCTTGTCCCAAACCCTTGAAAATATTAGGGTTGGATCTGGTTATTGAAATACCTAAAGCAAAGGAATAGCATCTCAATACTATGTTTGAGAAAGATTACTTCAGTGTATTCAATAAAACCACTTAGAAGGCTGGTCTCCTTCTATGTAAGTGGTGTTTCACCCTGTACCCTAAACTTCTGAGTCAACACTCATATTTTCCCATATTGTATCCCTGGAGCCCTCCCACTATAGCTTTTCCAAACAGAAAGTTCCCAGCCATGGGTCTGTCCCTTTTCAGAACAGATGTTTTTGACAGCTCAGCCACAGGTATGGATGGAGAAGGGCAGAAGCCATGTGGGGTCTCCAGGCCTAAGCTCTAGAACTCATGCAATTTCACTTTCCATACAGTCTATCAGTGGAAGCCAGTCACAGGTACTTCATATTCAAAGGGGAGATCAATAGACTCCCTCCTGGATGGGTAAGGGAACAAAGTCTAATACATAGGGACAAGAGAAGAACAAGAGGCTGTTAGTAAACTATCACAAAGATCTATGTCAGAATATTGTGTCCCTATCATGGTCTAGTCATCAGCATGCTAGAGACTCAGCCTCCCCTAACTGCATGCCCCAGTATATGTACTCTGAGAGGAACCATCAATTGAAAGGAAAATAGACATGCTAGGGGTAGACTCCAACTCTAAAATAATCACCGAGTACTCATACATTCCTTGGCCATAGTTTTAATTTAAAATAGCTTGAATTACAAACAGCCAATACTTGAAAATTCACTGACAGTAATGTTTTCTGAATTTTCCCCCAGATGTCACTCAATATGCATGCGATTACCACAGGTCTCCATGTTAGCATATTATTTTATAGCATACCACTATCGGAATAATATGCCTGGGACAAGGTGATTCTCCTGTTTGATACAAGTAACAAAAGTTTGGATCTACAGAACTGTTCACAGCAAAAACCTCATAAATGATTATAGCAACTACTAAGTTCAGTTTATTATCTCTGTCCACCAACAGAGGCCTGTGTAGCTCATGTGAAGCACCTGTTACTCAGAGAGTGGACTGCACTGTATCTCATGTTGACACAGTCCTTTTTTAGGGAAGAAGCATATCTTTCTGGAGAGTTGTTATTTCTCCATCAGATGAGATGGATATTTAAAATGTGAATTCACCCTCTTTTAGGATTTAGAAAAAAAATATTGCCTAAGACATAATTACATACTCAAACATTTTGTTGTTCATTTGAAATTACATTTAACTGGCTGTTGGATTTTTATTTGGAACCGTACCCTCTACAAATGTGAAGACAGAGAATTTATTCATCTATTTTTTAATATGTATTTTAGCCTTATGCATAATTGCTGAAACCTGGAAACATCCAAATATCCATCAGCTGGTGAATGGATAAACAAATTGCAGTAAATCCTCATAATGGAATACTACTCAGCAATCGAAAGAAATGGACTATTAATACATGTCTATTTATAAATCTTTTCTTTGTTGTTATTTTAAAATTGATACATAATTGTTGTAGACATTAATGGGGTACATGTGATATTTCCTACATGCATACAATGTATAATGATCAAATCAGGGTAATTGGGATATCTCTCATCTCAAATATTTGTTATATTTACCAAATTGGGAAAATTTCAAATCTTCTCTCCTACCTTCTACTTTGAAGCCAGGGGATTTAAAAACAAATGTTATTACTTACCTTTTATTATTAATAGTACCCTTGATATAAATCTCTGAAACTTTATTTCCTTTCTATTTGCAACCAGTATCTCAGTTCATCCCTTATCATTTTTCACATAGGTAAACTGACCACCTACTAACTTCTTTATTTCCCTCCAGTCTCTTTCTCCTCTAGTACCCTGTGCAGAAAGCCATAGGAAGGACCTTTCCAAAACTGCTTCTTCCCGGGCTCAGGTTGCTTGAGAATCCAACCCAAAGCTGTAGTAAATCCCACTCAAGGTTAAACATCTACATGAGACCCATAGTGAACAAGCACCTTAAGGGAAGTTAAACACACACACACACACACACACACACACACTTTGAAGCAAGAGTTTTTTTAGTTTTTAAAACTAAACACTTTCGAGGCTATTTTCCCATTTAAAAACTCAACACTTCTCGTTACCCATAAGAAAAACTTCAAACTTCTTAGTATGTCCTTCTAACTCCTGTACCCAGTCTATCCCTGCCCTTTCTCCATTCTCATTTCTATGAACTACCCTTCTCCAAGTCTCTGACTGAGTCCAGCATTTTCCAGAATAGTGGGTCTAGGAGTTATTTAAAAGTCTTGGGTGAAAAAATTCTATGACAATATAGAGGTTTGGAAAATATTGAGTTAAAAAATGTAGACTTCTCAACTGGGAAAAATTAAAGTAACTATAAAAATATGAACATCTTCAATGCTGCCATTGCCACTATGGGCATTTTTAATGCCTTTCATTCTTCAACTCTAATGTACAAAGCAAATACTGTACCTATTCATGTTTTAAGGCAGGAGCTCAAATGGGTTTGTACAGTCACATTCATAATCTTTCCTCAGCCCTCCAGACAGAGTTCTTCCATTCCTCATGGTTTCCTAGTTAGGGTGAGCAACTTAGCCCAGTGTGCCCAGGGCTTTCTTGGTTTTAGCCCTGAAAGTTCCACATCTAAGGTACTCCCCACAAATGCACTCCCAGTCCCAGACAAATCGGGATGGTTGGCTTCCAATCATCTACTTGATGAACTCTGATGTTTCAAAGACGGTGCCTGTATTTCCATTATCATTATTTTTATTTATTTATATCCGCAATGTTAGTCCAGTGTCAGATAGTTTTTAAAATACATAATAAATGTTTCTTTTGTTGTTGTTGTTGTTCTCTAGGCCTATTATTATTATTATTTTCACTTTTGGACATTTTAAAAAAATTATCCTTTAAGTTCTGTGATACATGTGCAGAACATGCAGGTTTGTTACATAGGCATACACGTGCCATGGTGGTTTGCTGCACCCATCAACCCGTCATCTACATTAGGTATTTCTCCTAATGTAGATTCTCTCCCTCCCCTAGTACCACACCCCCCAACAGGCCCCAGTGTGTGATGTTCCCTTCTCTGTGTCCATAGGTTCTCATTGTTCAACTCCCACTTATGAGTGAGAACATGCAGTGTTTGGTTTTCTGTTCTTGTGTTAGTTTGCTGAGAATGATGGTTTCTAGCTTCATCCAGGTCCCTGCAAAGGACATGAACTCATCCTTTTTTATGGCTGCATAGTATTCCATGGTGTATATGTGCCACATTTTCTTTATCTTGTCCATCATTGATGGGCATTTGGGTTGGTTCCAAGTCTTTGCTATTGTGAACAATGCTGCCATAAACATACGTGTGCATGTAATAAATGTTTCTTGAATGATGATGAAATAGAGCATAAGGGAGGGTTACTGAAAGGAAGAGTGAAGGGAGAGGAGAGAGCATAAGGGGAGAATAAGGGAGAACCCAAGGGAGGAATACACTGCAGAACATTGAAAAAGCAGTGTAATGTTAGTCATGGCTCAGAGGAGTGACATCAACCCTGCTGCACATCAAAATTCTCTGCAAAGCCTTTTAGATATACTAATGCTTGGGCTCTACCAATTGGACAAAATCTCTAGACATATGGCCCTGCTACAGCATTTTTTTAAAGCTCTCCCAGGTATGTCTAAAGTGCAACCACAGTATAGAACCACTAGCCTGAGGCCTCCCAAAGGCAGGCAAAAAAACCTGCAGTGGAAGGAATCTGAAACAAAAATCAAACAAAACAGAAAATTAGAAGATATTCCAAGAAGGTGTGAGTCTAATACACGTCTCTAATAACCTCACTTTGGAGGATCTCCTATTGCTATGGTTGTTCCTGTTGCTGCTCCTTATGCATAATTATCTTCTCAATTACATGAGTTCCTGGCTAATTTCTACAGTGAAGAAACCAAAAGTCAGAGGAATACTGTGGTTGAGTGTCCCTACGATCTAGGTAGGTATGATGAATCTGTCTTAAAACTCATTGTTTGGAAAAATAAGTAGCATCCAAATGCCGGGTAAGGAAAATAGCTAATGTTAGCAATTTTGTTAACATATCCGGAAAGTAGACTTACTACCGGCAGACTAAATAAATGTGTACTACACATGACCTTCAAAACCATTGATCTTAAAGGTTATAAACAACACCCAACTGACCCATTGGTCTATGTCCTCGGATT
Source organism: Rhinopithecus roxellana (assembly GCF_007565055.1). Lineage (NCBI taxonomy): Eukaryota > Metazoa > Chordata > Mammalia > Primates > Cercopithecidae > Rhinopithecus > Rhinopithecus roxellana. The sequence goes on along the minus strand of NC_044552.1, from coordinate 61,599,003 downwards.
AAGAGATCTTTCGATGTCTAGTCCACTTTGTAGTACACTGCTGCCAATAAGGAAGCCTACTTTAAATATATGTATATTGAACCAGGTTATATGTGATCATTAATCACAGACTCTCCCCAGGACAACCATCATAAATACTGCATCTGCATAAAATTCCCTGCTGAAATTGCCTCGCCATCTTTTCTGCCTTCTCTGAAAAAGCAGATGCATTTGGAGGAAAGAGGAATCAAAAGGGCAGAGAAACAAAACAAAGAATATGCTGCCTTTTAATATTTATCTTAAATTACTAAAAGAAATTAAATGTTTAAAAATCATTTGTAAAGTTATTTTCAGCTATATTTAAAGTTATTTTAAAAGAATTTTAAATGTGCTGGCGTTGTCTCATAGCACTGTTTGATGGCAATACTAAGCAAGATACTCTAACTGAATTGTTCATATTTTGGTAATTCTCTGTTACCAACTATGGCTTCATAGGGCAAGTACATTTTTTTTGTGGGGCCAGAAGCTTATACAAAATGACAAATCCAAAATTATAAGTACAAGTTCTTGGAAGGGTCTCTGAAGCTTAAGCTTCCTCAGATGTATGAAAATCTGCCCTGGTCCACCAGCATCATATTTGGAGATGTAAATGATATTTCTTTCCCTCTGTTTATTGTTTCTAAAAGGACATCAAATTATATAGCCTTGTATAGAATGCAGAATTGTGAAAATAAAAATCGAAAGATCTTTTTCATGGTCCCTTGGGTTCCCTTCTGGAGGTCCTTGCTTTCAGCAGCCAGTAGGCAAAATGTACTCATTTTTAAAAGGTGCTTTCAAAGAATTACTTAAAATTTATTTTCTTTCTAGGTTCCCAGGTACATATATTTTCAAGTGCTCAGATACGTACATGTATACTGTCAACCCTTGTTTACCAAAGACTATTGTTTCAACTTGTGGGGACTCCAAGTCCTTCTCATATTGATCTTTTTCTCTAAGTGTGCACTTGATTTGGGGAGCTTAGACGTATTAATACCACTGACCAATGACTAAACGGGCAACTGTGGAGTCAGACCTGGTTTGACTTCCTGTTCAGCCATTAAATGCATGTGTGGCATTGGGTCGACTACTCAACTATTTTGATGTTCTCAATCTTCAAAATCAGGATACTAATTATAAGCAGCTAAGGAGACTGTTGCAAGGATAAAATGAAATGGGGCATGCAAGCAACCCAGCAATGTTCTTGGGTAACATATATGCAAAAAACATGAAAAACCGGGGGCGGAGCAAGATGGCCGAATAGGAACAGCTCCAGTCTCCAACTCCCAGTGCGAGTGACACAGAAGACCGGTGATTTCTGCATTTTCAACTGAGGTACTGGGATCATCTCACTAGGGAGTGCCGGACAATCGGTGCTGGTCAGCTGCTGCAGCCCGACCAGCGAGAGCTGAAGCAGGGCGAGGCATCGCCTCACATGGGAAGCGCAAGGGGGAAGGGAATCCCTTTTCCTAGCCAGGGGAACTGAGACACACAACACCTGGAAAATCGGGTAACTCCCACCCCCCTACTGTGCTTTAAGCAAACGGGCACACCAGGAGAATATATCCCACACCTGGCCGGGAGGGTCCCACGCCCACGGAGCCTCCCTCATTGCTAACACAGCAGTCTGCAATCTAACCGCAAGGCAGCAGCAAGGCTGGGGGAGGGGCGCCCGCCATTGCTGAGGCTTAAGTAGGTAAACAAAGCCACTGGGAAGCTCGAACCGGGTGGAGGAAGAGACAGGCAAGGAAACCTGCCTGTCTCTGTAGACTCCACCTCTGGGGACAGGGCACAGCTAAATAACAACAACAAAAAAAGCAGCAGAAACCTATGCAGATGCAAACGACTCTGTCTGACAGCTTTGAAGAGAGCAGTGGATCTCCCAACACGGAGGCTGAGATCTGAGAAGGGACAGACTGCCTGCTCAAGTGGGTCCCTGACCCCTGAGTAGCCTAACTGGGAGACATCCCCCACTAGGGGCAGTCTGACACCCCACACCTCACAGGGTGGAGTACACCCCTGAGAGGAAGCTTCCAAAGTAAGAATCAGACAGGTACACTGACTGTTCAGCAATATTCTATCTTCTGCAACCTCTGCTGCTGATACCCAGGCAAACAGGGTCTGGAGTGGACCTCAAGCAATCTCCAACAGACCTACAGCTGAGGATCCTGACTGTCAGAAGGAAAACTATCAAACAGGAAGGACACCTATACCAAAACCCCATCAGTACGTCACCATCATCAAAGAACAGAGGCAGATAAAACCACAAAGATGGGGAAAAAGCAGGGCAGAAAAGCTGGAAATTCAAAAAATAAGAGCGCATCTCCCCCTGCAAAGGAGCGCAGCCCATCGCCAGCAACGGATCAAAGCTGGTCAGAGAACGACTTTGACGAGATGAGAGAAGAAGGCTTCAGTCCATCAAACTTCTCAGAGCTAAAGGAGGAATTACATACCCAGCGCAAAGAAACTAAAAATCTTGAGAAAAGAGTGGAAGAATTGACAGCTAGACTAATTAATGCAGAGAAGGTCATAAACGAAATGACAGAGATGAAAACCATGACACGAGAAATACTTGACAAATGCACAAGCTTCAGTAACCGACTTGATCAACTGGAAGAAAGAGTATCAGCGATTGAGGATCAAATGAATGAAATGAAGCGAGAAGAGAAACCAAAACAAAAAAGAAGAAAAAGAAATGAACAAAGCCTACAAGAAGTATGGGATTATGTAAAAAGACTAAATCTACGTCTGATTGGGGTGCCTGAAAGTGAGGGGGAAAATGGAACCAAGTTGGAAAACACTCTTCAGGTTATCATCCAGGAGAACTTCCCCAAACTAGTAGGGCAGGCCAACATTCAAATTCAGAAAATACAGAGAACGCCACAAAGATACTCCTCCAGAAGAGCAACTCCAAGACACATATTTGCCAGATTCACCAAAGTTGAAATGAAGGAAAAAATCTTAAGGGCAGCCAGAGCAAAAGGTCGGGTTACCCACAAAGGGAAGCCCATCAGACTAACAGCAGATCTCTTGGCAGAAACTCTCCAAGCCAGAAGAGAGTGGGGGCCAATATTCAACATTCTTAAAGAAAAGAATTTTCAACCCAGAATTTCATATCCAGCCAAACTAAGATTCGTAAGTGAAGGAGAAATAAAATCCTTTACAGATAAGCAAATGCTTAGAGATTTTGTCACCACCAGGCCTGCCTTACAAGTGACCCTGAAGGAAGCCCTAAACATGGAAAGGAACAACCGGTACCAGCCATTGCAAAAACATGCCAAAATGTAAAGACCATCGAGGCTAGGAAGAAACTGCATCAACTAACGAGCAAAAAAAAACAGTTAATATCATAATGGCAGGATCAAGTTCACACATAACAATATTAACCTTAAATGTCAATGGACTAAATGCTCCAATTAAAAGACACAGACTGGCAAACTGGATAAAGAGTCAAGACCCATCAGTCTGCTGTATTCAGGAGACCCATCTCACATGCAGAGACATACATAGGCACAAAATAAAGGGATGGAGGAAGATCTACCAAGCAAATGGAGAACAAAAAAAGCAGGGGTTGCAATATTAGTCTCTGATAAACAGACTTTAAACCATCAAAGATCAAAAGAGACAAAGAAGGCCATTACATAATGGTAAAGGGATCAATTCAACAGGAAGAGCTAACTCTCCTAAATATATATGCACCCAATACAGGAGCACCCATATTCATAAAGCAAGTCCTTAGAGAATTACAAAGAGACTTAGACTCCCATACGATAATAATGGGAGACTTCAACACTCCACTGTCAACATTAGACAGATCAACGAGACAGAAAGTTAACAAGGATATCCAGGAATTGAACTCATCTCTGCACCAAGCGGACCTAATAGACATCTATAGAACTCTCCACCCCAAATCAACAGAATATACATTCTTCTCAGCACCACATCGCACTTATTCCAAAATTGACCACATAATTGGAAGTAAAGCACTCCTCAGCAAATGTAAAAGAGCAGAAATTATAACAAACTGTCTCTCAGACCACAGTGCAATCAAACTAGAACTCAGGACTAAGAAACTCAATCAAAACCACTCAACTACATGGAAACTGAACAACCTGCTCCTGAATGACTACTGGGTACATAACGAAATGAAGGCAGAAATAAAGATGTTCTTTGAAACCAATGAGAACAAAGATACAACATACCAGAACCTCTGGGACACATTTAAAGCAGTGTGTAGAGGGAAATTTATAGCACTAAATGCCCACAAGAGAAAGCAGGAAAGATCTAAAATTGACACTCTAACATCACAATTAAAAGAACTAGAGAGGCAAGAGCAAACACATTCAAAAGCTAGCAGAAGGCAAGAAATAACTAAGATCACAGCAGAACTGAAGGAGATAGAGACACAAAAAACCCTCCAAAAATCAATGAATCCAGGAGTTGGTTTTTTGAAAAGATCAACAAAATTGACAGACCGCTAGCAACACTAATAAAGAAGAAAAGAGAGAGGAATCAAATAGACGCAATAAAAAATGATTAAGGGGATATCACCACGGACCCCACAGAAATACAAACTACCATCAGAGAATACTATAAACACCTCTACGCAAATCAACTAGAAAATCTAGAAGAAATGGATAATTTCCTGGACACTTACACTCTTCCAAGACTAAACCAGGAAGAAGTTGAATCCCTGAATGGAACAATAGCAGGCTCTGAAATTGAGGCAACAATTAATAGCCTACCCACCAAAAAAAAGTCCAGGACCAGATGGATTCACAGCTGAATTCTACCAGAGGTACAAGGAGGAGCTGGTACCATTCCTTCTGAAACTATTCCAATCAATAGAAAAAGAGGGAATCCTCCCTAACTCATTTTATGAGGCCAACATCATCCTGATACCAAAGCCTGGCAGAGACACAACAAAAAAAGAGAATTTTAGACCAATATCTCTGATGAACATCGATGCAAAAATCCTCAATAAAATACTGGCAAACCGGATTCAGCAGCACATCAAAAAGCTTATCCATGATGATCAAGTGGGCTTCATTCCTGGGATGCAAGGCTGGTTCAACATACACAAATCAATAAACGTAATCCAGCATATAAACAGAACCAAAGACAAGAAACACATGATTATCTCAATAGATGCAGAAAAGTCTTTTGACAAAATTCAACAGCCCTTCATGCTAAAAACGCTCAATAAATTCGGTATTGATGGAACGTACCTCAAAATAATAAGAGCTATTTATGACAAACCCACACCTAATATCATACTGAATGGGCAAACACTGGAAAAATTCCCTTTGAAAACTGGCACAAGACAGGGATGCCCTCTCTCACCACTCCTATTCAACATAGTGTTGGAATTTCTGGCTAGGGCAATCAGGCAAGAGAAAGAAATCAAGGGTATCCAGTTAGGAAAAGAAGAAGTCAAATTGTCCCTGTTTGCAGATGACACGATTGTATATTTAGAAAACCCCATTGTCTCAGCCCAAAATCTCCTTACGCTGATAAGCAACTTCAGCAAAGTCTCAGGATACAAAATCAATGTGCAAAAATCGCAAGCATTCTTATACACCAGTAACAGACAAACAGAGAGCCAAATGATCAATGAACTTCCATTCACAATTGCTTCAAAGAGAATAAAATACCTAGGAATCCAATGTACAAGGGATGTAAAGGACCTCTTCCAGGAGAACTACAAACCACTGCTCAGTGAAATAAAAGAGGACACTAACAAATGGAAGAACATACCATGCTCATGGATAGGAAGAATCAATATCATGAAAATGGCCATACTGCCCAAGGTTATTTATAGATTCAATGCCATCCCCATCAAGCTACCAATGAGTTTCTTCACAGAATTGGAAAAAACGGCTTTAAAGTTCATATGGAACCAAAAAAGAGCCCACATTGCCAAGACAATCCTAAGTCAAAAGAACAAAGCTGGAGGCGTCACGCTACCTGACCTCAAACTATACTACAAGGCTACAGTAACCAAAACAGCATGGTACTGGTACCAAAACAGAGATATAGACCAATGGGACAGAACAGAGTCCTCAGAAATAATACCACACATCTACAGCCATCTGATCTTTGACAAACCTGAGAGAAACAGGAAATGGGGAAAGGATTCCCTATTTAATAAATGATGCTGGGAAAATTGGCTAGCCATAAGTAGAAAGCTAAAACTGGATCCTTTCCTTACTCCTTATACGAAGATTAATTCAAGATGGATTAGAGACTTAAATGTTAGACCTAATACCATAAAAACCCTAGAAGAAAACCTAGGTAGTACCATTCAGGACATAGGCATGGGCAAGGACTTCATGTCTAAAACACCAAAAGCAATGGCAGCAAAAGCCAAAATTGACAAATGGGATCTAATTAAACTAAAGAGCTTCTGCACAGCAAAAGAAACTACCATCAGAGTGAACAGGCAACCTACAGAATGGGAGAAAATTTTTGCAATCTACTCATCTGACAAAGGGCTAATATCCAGAATCTACAAGGAACTCAAACAAATATACAAGAAAAAAACAAACAACCCCATCAAAAAGTGGGCAAAAGATATGAATAGACATTTCTCAAAAGAAGACATTCATACAGACAACAGACACATGAAAAAATGCTCATCATCACTGGCCATCAGAGAAATGCAAATCAAAATCACAATGAGATACCATCTCACACCAGTTAGAATGGCAATCATTAAAAAGTCAGGAAACAACAGGTGTTGGAGAGGATGTGGAGAAATAGGAACACTTTTACACTGTTGGTGGGATTGTAAACTAGTTCAACCATTATGGAAAACAGTATGGCGATTCCTCAAGGATCTAGAACTAGATGTACCATATGACCCAGCCATCCCATTACTGGGTATATACCCAAAGGATTATAAATCATGCTGCTATAAAGACACATGCACACATATGTTTATTGCGGCACTATTCACAATAGCAAAGACTTGGAATCAACCCAAATGTCCATCTGTGACAGACTGGATTAAGAAAATGTGGCACATATACACCATGGAATACTATGCAGCCATAAAAAAGGATGAGTTTGCGTCCTTTGTAGGGACGTGGATGCAGCTGGAAACCATCATTCTTAGCAAACTATCACAAGAAGAGAAAACCAAACACCGCATGTTCTCACTCATAGGTGGGAACTGAACAATGAGATCACTTGGACTCGGGAAGGGGAACATCACATACCGGGGCCTATCATGGGGAGGGGGGAGGGAGGAGGGATTGCATTGGGAGTTATACCTGATATAAATGATGAATTGATGGGTGCTGACGAGATGATGGGTGCAGCACACCAACATGGCACAAGTATACATATGTAACAAACCTGCACGCTATGCACATGTACCCTAGAACTTAAAGTATAAAAAAAAAAAAACATGAAAAACCATCACACCACCTTCATGGTCATCATAATGATTACTAGCTTCATTTTCAGTGTCACCAAGTGGCTAAAGGAATGGAGATTACAAAAATTAAATATTTTTTATTACTTATTAGTAGCTTGGTAGTAGGAGAATTTGAAATTATTGACTACAGCGAAATTTAGGGCATGCTGTGGAAAATGAACTTCCGAGTAAGTGCCAAGTACACCAATGTTTAAGCTATCCCAGAGGTCACAGAACAGACAGGCTCACAGAGCAAATTATCACACTGGTTATTAAATTAATTTTAAAAATGCAGTAAGAGTAAGGAGAAGAAATAGGGTGTTAATAATCTAGGGGTAACATCCAAATGAGGTGGGAGGACAACATTACCTGAATCCTGGGGTACACAATGTTCATATGTCCCATCTCTGTATCATATCAGAATTCCCTGTGGGTGATGGAGTTGTAAAGGTCAGAGCAGAAATTTGAGCCAGGGGTCTCAGCAGATGGAAGACACCTGGAGTCAACACACAGTTGCACTCTCTGAAACACACAGGGTAAGTCTGTCTGGCCAATACCTGTAGCTTGCCGGTTAGTCTAATGAGCAGCTACAGTTTTATCTGTATTTCCAGACAGAGGATATATGGGCCAGAATGGGTGTCACCCATGAATGGCTCAGGTAAAGCCTAAGGTATATTCATTGCTCACTTGGCCCTTCTATTCCATCCTATCCATCTTCTGAACACATAGGATCTGCTCACTTTATGCTCAGCCTATCTCCCAAGTTACTTTCACCTTTATCTAGTTTTATCTATCCTTCTTACTGTTCTTATTTTCTACAGCAGAATTAAATATTATTAAATCATAGGATTACTTGATTTATGCTTATCGTGGTAGAGTGGAGTTGTTATAGCTCTGCTCTCAAACCAGCACACCTGGATTCAAATTCCAGTGCCATCATTTCCAAGCTATGTAAACATAGGTATATTACTTAATCGTTCCATGCTTCCGTTTCCTTCTCTGAAAAATGCAGATGATGATGATACTGATATTACCTATCTGGTAAGGTTGTTGTGCTGATTAAATGAGTTATTCAACTGAAGTGTTAAGAACAGTACCTGGCAATTAGTAAGGACTTGATAAGCCACAGCTTTTCTGATTTCTAGCCTTTTTGATAGTGAACTCTTGGCTGCAAGCAGAGGCATCCTGGGAGGAGATGTCAATGTGTTTACAGATAGAAAAATAGGTCTTTGTATTTACAGAGAGCTTACAACTTACAAAGAATTGTAAAGTAAGCACATTATTTTAAAATTTCAACATAACCCTATAAAGTAGGTACATGACAACTATTTTACAGATCACGAACCTGAACCTGAAGCTCAGGGAGTGAAATGACTTACTCAGAGGCATACATTTATTGTCAATACATGACTTGAATCCAGGCTATTCATCCTTGCTTTGTGCTTCTCTGTCTCAATATAGTTGCTGCACCCAAGGGGCTGGGAATAAGCTTCCCTGCCTGAAAAATAAAGGGCTTCTCTTCCGACTACCTCCTTATACTACACACTTAATGTTATGAAACTCTTTATATAATCAAAGGGAAGACTTAAACATGGCTGCTCCCCAACTCTTAACAGTGATTAATTGACACTATTGCATAAATGCCTTGCAACTGATTATTTCAGATCATTTCCTGGGGTAAAGTGTTCATATTTGAGAAACTTTGTTAAGATTGGAAGGGTGGAGCACCTCGAAGGACTGATCCCAGAGAGAGTGGGCAGATTTTATCATTTAGCCTAAGAGTGATGCAAAAGGTAATATTTACAAGTACAGATTTACCTTATTTCTAGGTGTAATCTATAGCACTGAATGTTGCTATCTTTAATACTTCATTGTAGTTCAATCTCTTTCATTCAAAATAGAGTTTAACAATGTGAGTAAAATATAGGCACAAAGGAGAAAGTATTCATGTATTTCATTAATCCATTTGCATGAATCTAAGTGTAGGCCTTGGTGAAAGCTCAAGAGTTCACCTTCTCTCTCCACTTGCCCTCTATGGAAGAATTGTATTGAGTCAATTGTCAGCAACTGCTATTAATGGGAAAAATACATTAATATAAAGATATTCTGAGCAGGTCAAAGAAAACCAAGTGGAAAGAAAGGAAATGATTCTTAACAGAGAACAGAATATGCTTACTACACACACACACACACACACACACACACATACACATATACACAGAGTGTTGAGCAAAATCAAACCAGCTGTCAAACCATAGTTCCATGCTGTGACATTTGTGACTAACTTGGAAAATCACCCCACATTAGAAGAATCCTCTTTTCTGTAATGGTAGAGTGCACTTTTCAACCATCCCGGTGGATTCAAGAATTATTCACTTTTCAAATTCTAAGTAGTCAAGCATACCCTGGCAGACAGAGCCCCCATACCAACCATGTTTTATGACCATGCCCCAATCATTAAAAAAAAAAAAAAAACTCCACTCTGTATGAGAAGATGAGATGGAATTTCTTCTCAAGAGTTTCAAATGGCTGGGCACGGGTGGCTCATGCCTGTAATCCTAGCACTTCAGGAGGCCGAGGCGGGCGGATCACCTGAGGTCAGGAAGTCGAGACCAGCCTGGCCAACATGGAGAAACCCTGTCTGTACTAAAAATACAAAAATTAGCCAGGCTGGTGGCAGACACCTGTAATCCCAGCTACTTGGGAGGCTGAGGCAGAATTGCTTGAATCCGGGAGGTGGAGGTTGTAGTGAGCCAAGATATCACCACTGCACTCCAGCCTGGGCAAGAGAGCAAGACTCTGTCAAAAAAAAAAAATTAAAGGCCTTTACTATTAAATCAGGTATGTTAAATAGAAAAAAAATAAACATTTTGTAGTTTGTTGAAAACTATACTACAATTTTTAACGTCACAAAGATAACTCCTGAGGTCTTGGGAGGAATGATTCATTGTCTCCAGAGTTTCTTCTCGTATGGGAAGGATGGGTCAGGGTGAGACCAGGACTGACTGAAGGAGGAAGATACCCAACCCTCGGTCTCATGGTGGGATAAGAATTTAAGAACCTGCTCATTGGCTTTCTCAGTAACTAGGAACTAGTTTCCCTTCAAATGTTTTTGTGTGTGCCTTCCTATTCTTGAGCAGACTTTAGGCCTTATCTGCTCTTCTGTTAACTCAGGTAAAGTGCTCACCTAAAATAACCATAATTTTTTTACCACTGTATTTTACAGTGCTATATGCATTCAACCAGAGAAGCAAAGAAGACATATAGAGCAAGAGATTTGTTGCAAAATACTGGCTTATGTAATGGTGGCAAGTTCGAAAATCCGCAGGGCAGACCATCAGGGAAAGCAAGCTGGAACTCAGCCATGGGCAGAAGTTGCTATCCACTTCTGGTAGAATTTCTTCTGTTTCAGAGAATCTTTGGTTCTGCTTTTAAGGCCTTTCAGCTGATCAAATCAAACTCACCAGGTTATCTAGGACTATCTCCCTGACTTAAAAATCAGTTTATTATGGACTTCAATCACATCTACAAAGGCCCTTCACAGCAACATCTAGATTAGTGTTTGATCGAACAACTAGAGATTGCAGCTTAGTCAAGTCGACATATCAAAAAAAAAAGGCAATACATTGTGTATGTGCCAGGTGCTATTCTAAGGACTCCATGTATTTAAGCTTCTCAACAACGCTATGAGGCAACTGAGGCACAGGATAGTGTAGTAAATTGCTCAAGATGGTGTAACAAATAAATATTGAACGAGCATCCCAGCCCAGTTGGTCTGGTTCCAGAGATTATGTTTCAAACATGATTTTACCGATTTTCTTTGGATTCAAGCCTCTCAAGTGCATTTCAAAATACTTTCTAGAGTGTTCATGTTGTTTTTGTCAGTGTAAAATTGCTTTTTTAAATCAAAATTTCTCTTACTCCAGTAGACATTCTGACTCCTTTGTTTGCAATGTTATTTTTATTTAAGGTCATGATGTTTCTGAGAGATAGGATTGTAATTACTCTCATAATTAATGACAAATATATAGATAGGTACATAATTTCTATATTTAGTATTAACTTACTTTGTTTAACCATCAAAAACAATTGTATTTATAGTCTGTTTTATAGATCTATTTTATAATGAATTCTATAGATGGAACAACTAAGGGTTAATTAATTTGAGGATCTGCCTAAGCTGACAGACTTGGTGGCAGATTTAGAAATGTTATCTCATGTATTCCCAAAGGAAATGTTCTACGACCCAGCTAAAGTCTCTGTTTGCTGTTTGGGAATAGAAGTGGGCAATGGAAACAAGAACAGTAAGAACAGTTTGGAAGGCAAAAAAGAAAAAAGAAAAAAAAAAGGCAACCAGGGCCCAAGTTCACAAAATAGTCTGGAAATTATGTGAGAACTTAATATTATTTTATACACAATATTTTGATGAGTAATCACCAAGGAGAAGAAAAAGCTATCATTTGTGTCAGGACTTTGTGGTGGTTTAAAGAACATGTTGACGACCACACTTGGCATGTTTCTACAAGCTGTCAAGGTTGGGAGGAGATGAGTACTCGCCCATCCTGCTGACCTTCACAAGCCCATAAGGAAAAGACCTGAACGGGCAGGTGTGAGCACTCTTGAATATGTTTATCAACCGGGGGGAACTGTTCTTACGAGCCTGCCAAGGTGACTTCTGCTAAAAATGCCAGCAATATCCCAGCTGTCCTGACCTAGGGGTGCAGCCACAACTAAGGAGGCTTGTTTGAGAGATGTCACCTCCCGCTACCCCACCCCAACCTGTCACTTTGAAGACTTGTCGCCTTCCCCCTCCTTCATTGAAATTTTATTTTCACAGAGAAACATTTTATTATCCAGATTACTGCTTTAGGAGATAGAAGGATAAAATAAAACTGCCGTGGGGAAGGTACAGGTTTATTACTTATAAAATTTCTACCAGCAAATTGCCTCTTTCTTTCCTGCTTGCCTGCTTTCTATTTATTTCTTTTAAAATTGTTAAATATTTTCAATACATAAACACAAAGTAAAAGATATCTATATACCTACCACTGAGATTAAGTAGATGTTAGCATGGCTTGAATTATTTGCTTTAGATCTTTCTTAAAAGATATAAAACATTACAGAATTAGCTACAGCCTTACTCCCTGTTTTTCTAATCTCTTGTTCCCTAGACAAACTACTATTTTGAAGTTACTGTGTATCATTCCCATCCATTTTTCTGTGCTCAGACTCTATCTTTTATTCAGTCAATCTCTCATCTATTTATCTATCTACATGATTCTGAGTGTTGATCATTATACGCATTTGACATCTTATTGTATATCTCTTTTGGCAATTGACTTTTCTTATTCAATTTTGTATTCTTTAAATTTTTACAATGATAATACTCATAGATCTAGTTCATTCATTTCCTTTTTAAAATCTGTTTTGGTTTTTGTTTGTTTGCTATCACACACAACACTGCAATAAGCATTATTGTATGACTTTCTATGAACATGTGTTAGAGTCTGAACAGAAAGAACACCTACCAGTAAAATAGTACAGTTATGTGGTGTGGGTATTGTGAACTTACATGATGTAGCCAGATTGATTTCCAAAAGAAGGGTGCTGATTTCATCTATCTTTGTCAATGTAGGCTGGACTGCCACCTGTCACATGACTGCGAGGTGATACCCTTTCCACGGTACAGTACCACAGTTTGTGTAGTCATTCAACCATGGCAGGACAATTGTGTTGTTTCCAGTTTGGAGTTATTTTGAATAAAGCCACTTCAAACATTTGCATAAAGGTTTTTTGTGGAACATAAGTTTTCATTTATCTGGGAGAACTGCCCAGGAGTGCAATTGCTTGGTCATATGGTGGTTACATATGTAGTTTTGTAAGAAACTTTCATATTCTTTTTAGAGTGACTATGCTATTTGACATTTCTATCAGCCATGCATGAGAGATTCTCTGCATCCTCACCAGCATTGACTATTTTCACTATGTTTCTTAATTTTAGTCATGTTGACACCTCCTTGTTATATTTCACTGTGGTTTTAGATTGCATTTTTCTAATGGCTAATGATGTTGAATGTCTTCTCATGTGTTTGGTTGCAGATTGTACATCCTCTCAGGCAAAATAATCTATTCATGCCTTTTAAATGTTTTCTAATCACATTTTTTGTCCATTACTATTTAGATTTGAGAGTTCTTTATATATTCTAGATATGCAGTCATTTGTAGTATATGTGGTTTCCAAGTATTTCCATCCATTCTTTTACTACATCCTCTTCAAAAGGTCTTTCACGATGCAAAAGTTATTTACTTTTAAAAAAAAAATTTTAATGATCTCTAATTTAAAGAAGTTTCCTCTTATGAATCACACTTTTGTTGTCAAGTCTGAAAACTCATTGCTTAGCTCTAGGTCTCAAATGTTCTCTTCTACATTTTTCTCTAAAAGTTTTACACACTTTGGGAGGCCAAGGTGGGAGCATCGCTTGAGCTCAGGATTTCCAGACCAACCTGGGCAACATAGCAAAATTCCACCTCTACAAAAAAAAAAAAAAAAAGAAAAATAAAAATAATTGAGCATGGTGGCAGGCACCTGTAGCCCCAGCTACTCAGGAGGCTGAGCCAGGAGGATTGCTTGAGCCCAGGAGGCGGAGGACACAGTGAGCTGAGATTGTGCCACTGCACTGCAACCCGGGGGACAGAGCCAGACCCTAAAAAATATTAGTTTTACATTTTTAATTTAAGCCTACGATCCATTTTGAATTAATTTTTTATAAGGTGTGCATTTAATTTGAAGTCTTTTTTTTTCTTTCTTTCTTCTGAACTCCACCTGCTTTAGCACTATTGGTTGAAAAAGTAGTCTTTCCTCCATTGAATTTCTTATGCATCTGTGTAAAAAATATCAGGTATATTTCTTGTGGGTCTATTTCTGGGTTCTCTTATGTTAGCATCCAATACCAAGAGCTCTCTCTCTCTCTCTCTCTCTCTCTCTCTCTCTCTCTCTCTGTCTCTCTTTCCATACTTGTGAATTGAATAAATTACTGCCACAGGCTTTACACTGTCACTTTACTTACATGTCTATGCTGTTATTATTGAGACTGGGTTTCCTAATTACCCCAAATACTGTTGGCAGGTCCCTGTGTATTATGGAGTACCCAAAGTAAATCTCAGTTCGTAGCATCCTGTATTGCTTGTGTGGTATCCATTTTATCAGCTCAGATGATTGAGTTCAAGATAAGAAATGGTGTGCTGCTGGAGATTCATTCACAAACTTTAGTCCTTCCATTTCCACTGACACCAAATGCAACACACTCTCCTGGAATATCATCAGGTTTCCTTTCCCAGTGGAATGTCTCAGCAGCACAGCTATAGTCATGCTTTGCAAACCCAACCATTGAATTCAGGTTCTACGCTCCTGCCAGCTAAATGCCTCATTGATTTTCCTTTATTGTTTCCAAATACATTGTGTAGATAAATGAGTGGTGGACAGGATTTAAAAGTTTGTATAAGGATTTAATGAGGATAAAAATCCAAATGTTTGGGTATTCATACATGGCTTATCCACTGTCTTTGGAAGCTAATGGGAAAACATCCAAAAGGAGTCTTCTATTCTTTCCAATATTTGCTGCTCTAAGTTGAGTGAAAATAGCATTTGGTCCTGTTTGAATACTTACATGTTTTCAATTTTAGTCATAGCCAGAAACTGCCTCACTAAGCAATTCTGGGAACACATAGGTACATCAAATTCTATTTGGATTTCCAAGAAGTTGGTGTGATGGGTTATAACTATGTGTATGCTCCATTTTGTTCAAAAGGGTCTGTTTGACCAAAGTGATGAGAGTGGGAATTAAAGCAGTAGCTCAAAAATTGTGAGGCTTAGTTTTGCAAAGATTTGTTTTGTAAATCTGTGTGGATACTTTGGTTCCCTGGTTCTTTCATTGGCAAAATTTACAAATTCTAGCTAACAGGTTTCTCAGAAAAAAAAAAAAAAAAAAAAAAGCGTAGTGCTTTAGAAATACACAAGAACATCATACACTGGGGCCTGTCGGGGGGTGGGGGGGCTATGGGAGGGATAGCATTAGGAGAAATACCTAATGTAGATGATGGGTTTATGGGTGCAGCAAACCACCATGGCACGTGTATACCTATGCAACAAACCTGCACGTTCTGCACATGTATCCCGGAACTTAAAGTATAATCTAAAAAAAGGAAAGAAATACACAAGAAAATTATAAAATGGTTGAGAGTTCATGACTTTCTCTGAGACCACACATGGTATGCAGAAGAATCCCAAAGGATTCACATTGTTAATACATGACATCTACAAGAGGGCTATTATCTCTATAAGTCAGTATCACTAAGGATCTAAATTGGCCTAGCCTAAAGGAAAATTAGGTCCACAATATCAGAAAATAAGACTCTATTACTTGTGTAGAATCTCAATTTGAGATTCTTCTTACTCTCCTAGATTCTGCTGACCATCAAACAACCATCAAGAAAATCTTCCTCAAGCCCCATCTTACACCACTCAATTGATCATACACCTGTAAGGAGGTTCCTAGTATTTATGGCATCAAAATTGCACTTCAAGTCCAACACCAGCAGCATTCCTTCTTCCTCAAAGCCTAACGACATGATTTTATATATAATGGTTAATGTGGTGTTTGGTATGTTTCCCTAAATTTCAGCCTCCTATGATTTTCACAACATTTTCCCAAATGTCAACGGGATGTTATTTATTGGCTAATCCCTCCATAATGAATATGTTGCTATCTAATAATGACAGAAAATCATGTCAAGCCAAACTTTGGACATAGATACCTCTGAATAAGTAAATAGATGCTGTACGTAGCCTACAAAGGGAAATAAAATAGCTATAATGTAATAGTTACCATTTATTGGGTCCTTACTCTACAAATGACACTGAACTAAACATTTATAACTTTATGTTATTCTTCCAACAACCCTAAAAGGCAACAACTATTATTCCTGTTTTAAAGGTAAGTAAAATGAGATTCAGAGTGGTTAACAGTCTTATCCAAAGTTACAGAACTGTAAGGAATGGGGTGAGATAAAAAATAGGATTGGGGCTCAAGTTGAGGGTCCTGCTTCCAGAAACCTTTTCCATAGGGTTGTGCTATCAGCAGTCCCTCTCACTATATAAAGCCAGGGGTTTGGAGACAGTGGTGTAACTCCTGATTACCCTCATGCCCTGACCACCCTACCTCCTGCTTGTCTTTCTACAAACTCGCTGTGTTCTAAACACTGACATCCCAGACTGACAACTAGGGCTTTGTGAATCTAGACATGACCACTACAAACACAAGCCACTGACCTGAGGACTTCTTAGTGTCCCCAGTCCTACAGAGGAAACAGGAAAGTGTTCAGATTATTCGAAGATTCCGGAAGGCCATCTTTACTTTTAGCTATCTGCATAAATTCTTTGTTTACTTCTTTCAAGAGCCCAGTTGTATATTCTTTTCATATAATTGCACCAGTAATTCAATGCCTAAGCAGAAAATGGTAATATGAAAAAACATTTGGATAAATTTCTAAGTACAGTAATCACCAGAATAATTTAAAACAAGTCAGTTGGGGGCGATTTTTTATAAAGTATAAATTTCTGAGAATATGTTACTTTAAATACGTTATTCAAAAAAAAATTAAGTAATTTCTACAATAAAAATTTGTGTTGATTCTACAATATAAATTTGTATTAATTTTTTGAACTTAAGAACATAGAATAATTTATAAAGTATGTATGTGTTTTTGCATTTGTTACAGGGATGGCTTATGGTGAAATCTGCTTATAATTTTCAAAATCTTTATTAATTACGGGCTATGCCATGTTGCTGTCTCGAAATTCAAACAATGAATTTTTTATCTGAAAATAAGTCTGATAGTTGTGCTTAAGGCAATAGGTATGAATAAATATATAATATTTATCAATTAATTGCTAATAACTACATGATTAAGATCTGCTAGATTCTGGGTATAGACAGTTTTTCATTATTAACTTACATAAAGCACACAAATGAAGCAAGAAATTTTATTTTATTTACTCATTTCATTCACAGGCATGGCTCGGCTTTTGATAAAACAATCTCTCTCCTCTTTAGACCAAACAACTCTTTCTCCTTCTTTAAACTAAAATTTGGAAGTTAGCCAATGATTGAAACGTCACCCAGCAAAAAATGATTGTTGAATATCATTTGTAATTTTGATAGTACAAATATGGGTTTTGTGCTTATATATTCATTGGTTATCAGTGAGAGGACTTTCTCTTTACACTGTTTTGTAGGAACCCACTTAACTAGCTTTCATGTTGTTCCTAATTTTAACTAGGACATGCAGAATCACTTAGTGTGAGCTAAGCTGTATTTAGTTAAAATGCTAAAAATTATCTAGGTGCAAAAATAAAGATTTTTGTGTAGTGAATATTGGTGATGAATTTCATACACTCTATAGCCTTTTATGGAATTTGTATTGTAGTCTTTCTTTATGCCTGCTTCACCCAGAAATATACGCATTATAAGTGTTGGCCTCTGCAAAGCAGAAAAATGATGACACAGGAAAATGGCTGCATACAAGGACCTTTCTTCAGTTTTATGTTTTTGTTATTTACACACAGCATGTGTATGAGCTGTTCTCTTCCACAAGTCCAAAGAGCACTCTTAGTGGGTGCAAGGTAGGGAACCTATCTCTTCACTGCCTTTCTTCACCTATTTTTCCTTCAGTGTTGTGTGGCCCATGGTAGTCCTTGGTAGTCTATGTAGGACCATGGTTGCATTGGTCTTTATCCCTGTATCTAATCAGGGGACTAAATGCCAGCTTTCATAGCAATTCACAGATTGTAGCACATAATAGGCCAAATTAGCCGGCTTTACATTTTTAAAAAGTTCTAATAATATCAGAAAATGATTTAAGGTGGAATTATTGTATCTTTGCTCCTTTTGTTCTCATTTCTGCTCATGTGCACTCTTACTAATTTTGTTTTGGAAGAAAAATGTTTATTTTACATATACATATTTATTATTTTAAACTGTTATGTATAACTTGAAAATAAAAATGATTCTTACATATCACTATGCCAAGGATGCTCCAAAAAGAGCTCTGGTTAAAATGTCTAAGGAAATACTTAGACACACTGAAAAAACATAAGGACATACACATCTTGAAATGGGAATATTGCAGCAATTTACTCTTATTCCACTCTAGCAAATATGGGAAAAATTCAACTTATTCTCAGGTAACAAAATCTGGTGTACCAAAGTGTTGAAAAAAATGAAACCAATAAAGAAGTCACAAATGTGTAAAGCAAACATGAGAAATAGCTGCTCAAACAACTGAATTATATAGAAGAGAACATCAGAAACCAGGGGTTTATTATCTATACCTCATAGCAATTTGAAATGACTAGATTCAAAATACATTTATGAAAGAATAACGTTCAGTTTCTAAAAGATTTTAAGAACACACAAAGGGGATATTGACTTCCTTGTTATGGTCTGTAAAATACAAAACTCAAAACCAAAGGCAGTGAATCAACTTGATAAAATTAAGCAACAATGCGCTTTTCTCAAAAACTTAATTTTTCCTAAAGAATTATTTTAAATTATTTCATTCATGTTTCAAATTCTATCTGATCTGATTCCTTAGAAAATACCTATTTTCAAAAAAAAAAAAAAAATCCACCAATTTAATGCTAAGATGAACAAATGATTAGCCTGGTATTTTTTTCTTTTTGTTTTTTTTTTTTGAATTTTATTATTTGTTGATAAGTAATAACTATATATTTATGAGGTACAATGTGATTTTTGATATATGTCTATAATCAGGCTAATTAACAAATCTATCACCTCACACACTTGTCATTTTTGTGTGCATTGAAACATTTAAAATGTACTCTTTTAACAACTCTATTATTATTTATTATAGTCACAATTCTATGTGATAGATCTCTTAAGCTTATTCCTCCTAACTGAAACTTTATAACCTCTGATCAACAACTACCTTTTCCCCAACCACTCCCCTTCACTAGCTTCTGGTAACATCATTTCAATGTTTTTAGATTTCTCATACAAATGAGATGATGCAACATTTCTCTTTCTGTGCCTGGCTTATTTCACTTAGCATAATGTCCTCCAGGTTTATCCATGTTGTTAAAAATTAGAGGATTTTCCTTTTGTGTGTGTGTTTTTTTTTTTTTTTTTTTGAGACAGTCTCTCACTCCGTCGCGCAGGCTGGAGTGCAGTGGCGCAATCTCGGCTCACTGCAAGCTCCAGCTCCCAGGTTTATGCCATTCTCCTGCCTCAGCCTCCCGAGTAGCTGGGACTACAGGCACCCGCCACCACATCTGGCTAATTTTTGGTATTTATAGTAGAGACGGGGTTTCACTGTGTTAGCCAGGGTGCTCTCAATCTCCTGACCTCATGATCCACCTGCTTCGGCCTCCCAAAGTGCTGGGATTACAGGAATTTTCTCTTTTTTTAAGGCTGAATAGTATTTCATTGTGCATATATATCACATTTTCCTGATCCATTCGTTCCTTGATGGACACAGAGTGCTTCCATATCTTACCCATCACGAATAATGCTTCAATAACATGAGAGTGCAGGTATCTTTGGAATAGGCATTGCAATTCCTTTGACCATATACCAGTAGTGGGATTGAAGGATCATATGATAGATATATTTTTAGTTTTCTGAGGAGTCTCCATACCATTTTCCGTAATGGCCGTATTAACATTTCCACCAACATTGCATAAGGGTTCCCTTGTCAGCACTCCCTCGCCAACACTTATCTTTTGTCTTTTTGATGACAGCCATTCTAATAGGTGTGAGGTGATAACTCACTGTGGTATTAATTTGCATTTTCTTGATGATTAGTGATGATGAACATTTTTTAATATATCTGGCAGTCACGTATGTCTTCTTTTGATAAGGGTCTATTGAGGTCCTTTACCTAATTTTTATTGGATTATTTGTTTTCTTGCTATTCCATTGAGTTCCTTATATGTTTTGGGTATTAGTCCCTTATATGGTTTGCATATATTTTCTCCCAAACCATGAACTATCTCTTAGCTCGATTGTTTCCTTTGCTTTGCGGAAGCTGTTTAGTTGATGCAATCCGATCTGTTTTTTTTCTTTGTTGACTTTGGTTTTGTGATCATATCTAAGAAATCTTTTCTCAGATGAATGTAGTAAAGTATATCCTCTTTGTTTTCTTTTAGTAGTTTTACAGTTCAGGTCTTACATTTAAGTGTTTAATTTGTTTTGTGTTGATATTTGCATATGGTGTTAGACAAGAATCCAATTTCATTTTTCTGCTTGTGGATATCTAGTTTTCCAACACCATTTATCAAACAAACTGTCCTTTTTTATTGTATGTTTTTTGCACCTTTGTTGAGAATCAATCGACCATACATGCACAGGTTTGTTTTTAGGTTCTCTATCCTGTTCCACTGGTTAATGTGTCTATTTTTAGGTCGATATCAGTATGGTATATTTCATACACTGCAAGATGCAACTCATATGTTATGTATGTATCAGGATGGAGGAAGAATGTGCTTTGATGTCAGTAATGACCAAGACAGGGTGCCACCAAAAAGACAGTTACCAGTTTGCAGGCTCAACTGCAGTGTGTCCTCCAGAGTATCAAAAGATCCAAAATCTGTGTCACAGACAAAAGTAGAACATATTCTAAAACTTCAGGAAAAGTACCAAAACAAGAAAAAAATGAATTTTCCATGAGATAACTCTATTTTTATATGATTGAATGGGTACAGTATTCTTCTGTGTACATACAGTAAGCTTCAGTTTCCTCTATTCTGTAAATTAAATAGCACACTAATTACAGATAACCAAAAAACAGAACCAAGTAATTCAAATTGGCACAAACAAGAAAGACAATACCAAACTATGGTAGATTAAACACTCCAGAGTGGTCTTCTTCTTTCTCTGTCAAAATATACATATATATTATCTATATCTGTAGATAATATAGACATAAATATGAGTCCTATGATATTTGACTGTTTCTTTCCTTGTAATGAATGTCAGATACCTATAATTTATGACATGCAGCGATTGTTTCATTGGTTGCATTTTCTTTCAAACTGAAGTGAAACTTCTGAAGAGGAAAACTTGATAAATTCATGGTAAGTTTCTATCTCCGGTTAAGCATTGCAATAATAATTCACGGATGAACCACAGCTGCAAAAACCATTAAGATATTATGAGTATATGAGTGTGGGAGTGTGTGTGTTTTAGTAATTGGAAATTGTTGGTCACATTAAAAGCCCATGTTATTACAAACAGGAATTTCACTACGAGGCACTGTAATGCAAAGGTATGAAGAAAACCTATCCAAGAAAAGAGAATCAGACTTGCCCACTTGTTAAATCAGAAATAAATTCTCTAAGAGAATTCCAAGGAAATTTCCTTGGAAAGATAATTCCCCAGGAAAATGTTGTATTTCCTGGAAGAACCAAGAGAACTAAAAAATTTATTGTAAATGCAAGTATTTATGCCAAGAGAATCTTGTTACTTAGAACATAAGCCTGCCATCAAAACTCTATTTTTGTTTAAGTAACAGTTAAAAGTGCAATCCGCAACGGGGTGCCAGCAGCCAGAGTTGTCTGAGGGGATGGCCATGGGCTTCAGAGCATGGGCCAAGAGAGAACAAAAACACAATGTACAAAGAAAAGGTGTTATCAAGAATCAAGAAGACGGTCCAAATGAAGCATCAGACTAAAAAGGCAGGCACAAAGGCAGACTCCAGTCCCAAGATAGTAGGGTGCAAACTAGAGAAACTAGAGTACAACTATCAGGTTCAGAACATGCTTGCTGATCTGGTGGCTTTTATAGGCTGCTTTTAACATCAAGCCTGGGTGGGGAGAAAGTTATGAAGGCCACTCTGGTTCATCCAACATGATGAATACATCATCTGATCTTATTTTAGTTTTACATATGTGCAAAAACAGAATAAAATAAATAGAAGCTGTGCATGTGTGTGTGTATGTGTAGCATGTGCACAAATACACATAGGCATGTTTGCAACCATAGCTAAAATCATAGCCCGAGGGCACCGAAGTGCAAACCTCTTCAGGCCAGAGTCTGTAGTGTGTATTGTTGTTGTTTTTAATCTTTATATTTCTAGCCTTGAACACATTTTATATATTACAATATATGTTTAACAAATGAATGAGGAAGAACTTTTATCTCTTTCATTAAAATGTGTTTTGCAATTCTATTTATCAGGGCTAAAGAGCTGTACTTAAACACCTGGATGTCAAAATACTAAAATTGATTGCAATATTATCAAAAGTCATCACCATCTTTTTAATCTTAAATCTACTTTTATAAATTAAAAAATTCTATACAAGTTATCCTGTGGAATGTGGGAGTGCTGAAGAGAGATATGAGAGAGCCATCTGGGGAGTCAGAAATACTCTACTTCTTGATCTGACAGGTCGTTACATGGGTATCTACATAAGTACAATTCATCAAGTCAAACACCAGATCTGCGCATTTGACTGCATGTAACTCATACTTCCAACAATAACATTGTGTAAACCAAATAGAACGTATCTTTTGGCCAAACCTGGAAAAAAATCTTTTATCGAAAGAATTCACTGCAGGAATAATTTGGCTTCATTGAAAGAGTACTGCAGAGGTAGATTCCCGAATAAGTATCTGGGTATGGAAAGCAGAAAAAGGCTTTTGGAACTAAAAGCTTAATTGTGTTCTGCATAAGCATGAACATAATGAACACATCATATGAGAGTCACTTTGCAAAAGAGCTATCAGTATGCTTTCTGGAATCTTCACTGATGTAACATGAGCTCACCCCATGCTCACACTCTCACCTTCTTGAGATTTACCCAGGTCTTCTGTTCACTCCATGGCAGGGAATAATTTCAGAGGTTATTTGGCTGTGGTTCAGCACAAAAGGACTGAGCCTGGCTGTTACAGAGACTGGCCCTCTGCACCTATCTGTTAGCTTCAGTACCTATTCCTTGTTTATTTTTGGTATTTTTCAGAGTGATCTAGAACCAAAGTTTGGAGGACTAGCTCCAAGTTTGTGTGAGAGTATACAGCACAGTCCCTAAGACTGAGCAGTCGTGGGGCCAAAACCCTGTTGAGCATCTTTCACTGCCACAGGTAGGAATGGGGAATGATTTGTTTAGCATTCAAATGAGTCACATAATACCAGCAGCACAGAAAGTTATCATTTCTTAGTTCACTTGCATAGCATTAAGAAAAAAATTAAATAAACAAATATGGATTATTTTTATAATGAATGCAATCTTCTTAGACTAATAGCCAGAGAAGAGCTATGATTGTTGTATGTCGAAAAATCCCAAATGGCAAAATGTAATTAAAGTTAGAACTGTTGAACAAATAAACCTGTTAAATACATAATATTACCAGGCAAAATAGCTATGTATTTATCATTTTGCCACTGTAATTACATTCACTACAACTCTTCATGCATATATTAATATCTCACTAACATTATAGAGGCTAAAATATAAATTGCAGAGCACTGAGCCTAGTTCCATCCAAAAAGTTTGAAATGCACGGTAAAAATGCTTGTCATTAAAAAACAAAAACAAAAAGGCTTTGGATTTAATGTTACTACTAATTGCTTTACTGAGAAGTAAAAGATTCTTATAACTACATGTGTACTGGTTTCAAATGAAGAATCATGATGTACCTCTACGTGGGCATCTGGTTTGAAAAATTATGATATTCTTTATTGTGGATCTCTTGGAGCATAAGGCGCAGAACTTGTTCAATTTGACCTGAAAAAGGAAATACCCGGAAATGAACCTAAGTTGCTATTCCTACATTAATGGTAGACAAATATTTTTAAGTAATCTCAACTAATTTCCAAGATTATGAATAGACTGTAACTGGATAGATGTTGGTTAGAGTGGGTGTGTTAGTTATTAAGAGTTGGGAGAGGTCAGGAAATTAATTCCCATGGGATGAAACTCTGTATCCAAAAATAAGCAAGAAGAGGCTTTGAAATGATTTCCAAAAGCTTGACTAAATCAGTGCCAAAGATTGTATGGGGGAAAAAAAGATTACACGTAATGAATAGTAAAATAAGAAAAAGGCAGAAAAAGAGGAAGGGAAGGGAAAGGAGAAAGAAAACCAGATAATTTTTGTGAGTACAGAACATACAATGAATCTTCATTGCTGAGTTAATAAAATACTGTCTTTAGCACCAATAAATTACAGAAACAGGGATTGGAAAAATTTAATAGAAATCACAAGCCTTTAAAAATAACACTGGCAATAATTAAAAACCTTTCCCTTAAAAGCTTCCTATTGTTAATTGGTTTACTTTCATTTAGATATAAATTAATTTCCACAAATTAATTTTTACCATTAGAATAGCCAAAAAATATGGAAAGCCTAGAAATTGACAGAGCAGAGTCAATATACTGAGCAAAGTAATGTGATGGTGCATAATCTCTATCATGATTAATATCTAATCATAATCATCATTATTTTTGGAGGGCCATTTTTCATCATGATGGCTGCACTTTATTTTGAAATTATTTAAGAGAATTAAATATTTTGTAAAGTGAAAATTAATGTGTCTTTATTCATGACTGAGTGAACCACTACAAATGTTTTTCAAATTCTGTTCTTTTAAAATAAATGGCATGAATGGTCATTTAAGTTAGTCACCATACCTATTTTTCCCATGACACAATGACTACAGCTGCCCTAATGAGTCCAATCGAATGGCTATTGTGCTTGTGGTTTGGGAGTGTGAAGTTTTATTTCCTCACATTTGGATTTTAATCAAATCACTAATTCAAGCCAGGCCACTGAAACACCTACCAATTTTAAGAAATTCAAATTACTCTCCTTTTATGAAGGATTAAAACTTAATTCATCTTGAAGGATATCACCCAACCAGTTAATTTATGTATTTGAGAATAGAAAGTACAAATGGATCGTCTCAAAATGAAAAATATTGTATGGCAATTGGTCCCCACAACTCACAGGTATGCACACATGTGAGACACAGATTTGATCTCTCCTTAAACAAGTCATTGTTTGTTTAAGCCTTGGATAAAGACCAAGATTTCTAATATCACTGGTCAAAGGCCCTGACCATCATTCTAGACTCATTCCCGGCCCTGTCTCTCTAATACATTGTGCTACTGCAATGCCAACTGATTTAGGTTCCCAAATGCTTAATGCTACGTTATCCGTGAGCATTTGTATGCACCATTCTCTTTTAATGGAGCAATTTCTTACTTCCTCAACTTGTTATCTCCTGCATCCTTTCCCTCAAACCTCATTTGAAATATCAACTCATCCAGGAAGACTTGTCTGATGCTAAAAGCTCATTTAACTGCCCTTGTCAGGGTGTTCATAGGCTAATCACTGGTTTGGTAAGTCTCCATGATGGGATTATATGCTATTGAAGAATAAAGAGCTGTGTTATTAATCTTCAATTCCCAGGACTTGCCATATACCTGATGTATAGCTGGATGTCACTAATTCAAGCAAGTTGAATAAACGGATGAGCCAGCAGAATTAAAAAGAAGAGGAGGAAAGACAGACTACATGAAACGCAATGACTGTTCTATAACTGTCATATACCACTCTATGTCAAAAATCACTTTATGCTTGTACTAGTTTGTACTTTAAAATGTTTTTAAACATTCTTATGCATATTGCCCACACAGTATACTGGACATCTCCTTGAGCTTGATATGAGGAACCTGCAGTTTAAAGAGATTTTAAAGATTTGCCTAAAGGCAAACAGGGAGTTAAATACAGGATTGGAACTAGGCCTTATCACACCTCCTCACAGCTTCCTTCTGACACATCGCAGTGTTACAGTGTGCTGTGTGCTTCAGGCAGGCGTGTTACAGTGTGCTGTGTGCTTCAGGAGTGTTACAGTGTGCTGTGTGCTTCAGAGCAGGCATGTTACAGTGTGCTGTGTGCTTCAGAACAGGAGTGTTACAGTGTGCTGTGTGCTTCAGAGCAGGCGTGTTACAGTGTGCTGTGTGCTTCAGAGCAGGCGTGTTACAGTGTGCTGTGTGCTTCAGGCAGGTGTGTTACAGTGTGCTGTGTGCTTCAGGCAGGCGTGCACCAGGA
This sequence comes from Rhinopithecus roxellana, assembly GCF_007565055.1. Classification (NCBI taxonomy): domain Eukaryota; kingdom Metazoa; phylum Chordata; class Mammalia; order Primates; family Cercopithecidae; genus Rhinopithecus; species Rhinopithecus roxellana. The sequence goes on along the minus strand of NC_044552.1, from coordinate 61,572,441 downwards.
AGGGGAAGGAGTAGCAGGAAAGCGTGTCCCCAGAACATGTCTTCGGCCACAATACTTTCATCTAATAAATACAGAGAGAAAATACCTCTTCCTACTTTGAGTACATTTAACCTCAGAACAAAACTAGATGACCTGGCTAAATGAGTTGGGGGACCAATTTTCAGGAAAATGGGCAGAGATGTACAAGCCTTCGTGGTGGTAACCAGGATTCCACGTAGCACTTTCAAATAGTGCAGTACTGAGTGAGAACTATCCTGAACTTGGGGAATTCCCTGTGGAATGCACAAGGTGCAAAAACAGGCAATCAGAATAGGTTTAACTTTATCAGCAATGAATGAGTTCAGGCATGGAACAAAAATCCGGGCCAGATCACTTGGCTGCTGTCACAGAGAGACCATGTAAACGCAGGTCATTGCTGAAAAGAAGTGGTTTGAAGTCTTTCCAAGGTGCTGGCAGTTTCTGAAGAGCCGTATCCACAGAGGTACCATATGATAGAGAGGTCTGTGAGATCACCTGGTGGCAGAGTGCAACTATTTTCAATTATTCTTTGAGGATAAGGCCCAAACTCCCAGCTCCCTTTCATGGAGTACCTGAGCTTGGCAGCCCAGTGGACATGTGCTTCTTTCTGCAAGAAATATGTGGGAATAGGAATTCTCTTCTCCTTTTGGAACAGTGGATTTCTTCCCTATTTACTTGGGGGAAAAATAAAAAAAGCAAAAAAACAAAACTCTGTTTCCCACCCATTTTGGAGAAGAGACTCCAGTAGGATATAGGGTCACCTAAACCGGAGGAAGCTATCCCAACCTGAACAGCCTTGTACAATATGCACAAAGTCCTTCAATAGACATTGGATGTCAGCACAAGCCTTACTTGAAACCAAGTCCATGTTCACTCCCTAATGACCACAAGAAGGAAGGAACTGAGAGGGTTCCTTCACTTGCTAACTGCCTATGTGATATTGGCCACCTTGTTTCATTCCCCTATGCCCCGAAAATCTCACCCTTCAACCCAGAATGACATCCTATAGCAATACAGTGCTGAGACTACAATGCTGTGAATAATTTTGAGGTATTTACTTACAGATCATTCAGAGAAGCAATGGAGGGAACAGGTGAATACAGGCAAATGTGAAAAACAACCAGAAGCTCTCAAGGGGCTAAAGATAAGTCCTGGGAAGTTTCTTCTTATCAGAAAAAAAAGAAAGTAGAATTTTTTTGTTTTTGCTGTGTATGAGTGCATACACATTTTGTTACCTGACCATAAACCTACCTTGAAATGCGATCAGCGTCAATTCTACCCAAGGATAGTGTCTCAATGGGCTGTTATACCCAATATTAACATGAATTTAGTATCTTTAGGGACACAGAATTATCATTCATCAGAATATTAATTAGAAATGTTTGAACCATGTCATGCTTTACTCTTTTGGTTTTCTGATTGGCATTCATTCTAATAAATTCAAATTGTTTTATTCCTCCACATGGCCACAAAACTCGAAAAAGTCAAAACAATCCCCCACTTACTTGCTTGTTACCAAGGGCCTAATGTTAAATATTGCAAGTGCAGACACAATGCTGTTAGCTATTTAAAGGCTATATGCTAGATACATCCTGCAAATAAGTGAATAAATAATATATTAATGCCCTGGGTCCCTTTTTCACCAGATTTATAAGCACAAAAGTGATATGGAGAACTGACAGTAACTTTCATATATGTAAATATCTCAATTGGATAATTCAGGCACAAAAATATATTGTAGCTTGGTGCTTATTAAGTTTATGTTTTATTCATTTCCATTGCAGGAGTTAATATGTTTCTTGGTTTCTATGTTCTCAGATCTCCTAGGATACCCAGTCTTTAAAGTATTATACAAAATATCAGATATGCTCTAATCTATAAAGTTAAAACGTTGCCTTTGTTTATACCAACCACCCTAAAGCAGAGTTCCTTCTCATAATGAGGTGTTTCCTAACGGTGTGATGGAATATTTTAAAATTGGCTTTGACAAGCACATTCTGAGGCAGATTTCTCACAAATGCATGCTGTCTATATCCACACACACTGTGGATCCCACCATGAGCTCTGGGTGGAATGCTCAAAATTTCCTCTCGTTCAATCTCAATGACCTGAGCTGTGGAAAATGTTCCTTAAGCTTGCTGAGGAGAGTTATTTTTTATTTCTTTGGTTGGTGTGCTCTATTTTCTCACTTAATGGAAAGGGATGAGAAATGAAACATCTTCGTTTAGCTCTACAATGGACAATTTTCCAGTTACTTTAATGCATTCTGTTTAGAAAGAGAGTCCTGGAAATCATTTCTTCCTGAATTTATAACTTGCTCTGTGTTTTCAGAGTTTTTTATTCAATGCAGCTTTAAAATTAAAATGTGTGAGCTCACTTCTTATTTTCCTAAGACAAATATAACAACTTCCATCTTGGTCATTGAATCCTTTATGCAGGCAATCAACCAGAGGTCGGGTTTACGATCATGTGGCAAGCATTTGACTAATGAAAAACATGGACCCTTTCTAATCACTTAGGTTTGAAGAGTTTGTGCAATTGTCCCAAGACCTATCAGCTCTAATTTACCTGATTCTGTCTTTCTGCCTTTTCTTCTTTGGTTAAGGGATGATCTATTTTAGTTATTAGTTATTGCATCACATCTGGAAATTATAGAGGTAACAGTATTAGCGTGACTCCTCTCTAAAGGGTTCCAGGTTGAGATTATGTCACTGCATACATTTGGGAGAGAAGGTACTAGGTAGTGGTGTTTTTGAGTAAGAATCTTAGGTTTTTTTTTTTTTTTTTTTGAGACGGAGTCTTGCTCTGTCGCCCAAACTGGAGTGCAGTGGCTGGATCTCAGCTCACTGCAAGCTCCGCCTTTCGGGTTCACGCCATTCTCCTGCCTCAGCCTCCCGAGTAGCTGGGACTATAGGCGCCCGCCACCTCGCCCGGCTAGTTTTTTGTATTTTTTAGTAGAGACGGGGTTTCACCGGGTTAGCCAGGATGGTCTTGATCTCCTGACCTTGTGATCCGCCCGTCTCGGCCTCCCAAAGTGCTGGGATTACAGGCTTGAGCCACCCACCTGGCCAAGAACATTAGGTTCTAAAGAATGGTTTAGAATTACATTTTGAAAGACATTTCTGTGAAGAGTTCATTTATTAATTTTCACCTTACTTCTGGCACTGCCTCTGATGATCATTCAGTTTCCTCCCCTCTTCCTTTATACTCAGCCTCCCCTCCACACAGACCTGTCCCAGAAATCTTTAAGGAACTCAGATATTTAGATACAGTCAGTGGGTAATATCTAGTAGAAGAGTTCTTTTATCCAGAAATGCTATTTCCATTTATTTTATTGAGGCTACTCCTGCAACTCTCTCTGTAGCAAACCATTTCCTAGTCTGTGTGTGAACACGTCCAATAATAGCTGTTGCATGAAACGAAGAGTTGAATAAAGAAGAAGTGTTGAAACAAAGAAGATGGAAAGAACTGAATGGCGAATGTGCCAATAATGAAATTCATAAGCAATTCCACAGGTGAAGAATGGTGAAGCAGAAATGGTGGTTTTGTTTTCGTGACTGTGTTTCTAATTTAATTGAATCAAAGTAACATATGGGATATATTCCTTGCCTGAAGCTCACAATTTCAGTTCGTCAGAGAGATAGGATAGTTACACATAAAAAGATGAAAATAAGGTAGGTAGGGGATAGGAGAGAGGGAGGAGATAAAAAAGGCTCTAATAAAAAGAATCCAAAGGTGAATGGGTCATTGGTGGCAATTGTTAACAGAAGCTTATCTGGAATATTTCACTTGCACCCTGCACCCATTCAGAGTGAATTTTGCAATTCCTATCGCTGAGCTGGATCAATCTGTTGTTTTTCCCTTTATCCTCATACATTGCTTTCTGCTTTACTTATAGTTTATTGAGTGTGTATTCTGTGTTGATTCATTATGTTTATGTAGAATGCTGGGAAGGCCTGTCAGAATTCCATTTAGGTTGCTTGTCGTGGGCACATCAACACCTGACAGGTTTCTTCCTCTACCCTCTTGTGTGATCCAGGCAGATCTTTGATGCAGGGAGGCAGGCTCCATGTCAATAACCAGGACCAAAGGTAAATCCAAGGGTGTCATTGTGGTGTGATTTGCAGGTAGCAGGGCAGAAGAAAGGAGAATGCCAATTAAGTACAATACAAGTGTGCTGTGTATACATATTCCTAGTGAGGTTCATAATTCTCAGGGCTTTTAGATTGTGAATAATTGACACCCCTGTAAAGGTGGATCACTATAATTGTCCCCATCACTGAGGAGGCAATTGTCTTGCACTCTGAAAAGGCTCATTTATGCTCTGTGTAGCTTTGGTGCATACCCAGTACTTCCCAGGAGTGCTGTGAGGACCAATTACTAATTATCTGGAAGAGCTCTTATGCTCTGATGAGATCCTTTGGAATGCAGGCATCTGTGAAACTGTGATGATACCTTCTCCCTGTTTTCTATCAGACTTGGCAAAGGGCTGGGCACTTTTGGTCATCTAATCAATGTTCTCTGAAAAAGGAAAGAGAAGGATTCAGGAGAGAGGGCGCTCCACCCAACTATGTTTAGAAAAACTAGACCAAATCAGTTGAGAAGCTAACTTCATGTGACCCTTCCATTTAAATGATTTTTTAAAACCTGAGAATGTTAATGAAAAAAAAAAAAAAAGAGAGAGAGAAAGTTAAGAGAGGCCTTGTGTCCACCAGGTATGCAAACAAGGATAATAAACATTCAGCAGAATATCCACTTGAAAAACTAAAACCACTATATAGTAATATCCAACAAAAAACAATATATATGATCAAAAGGAAGCACAATGGCATGGTAAACCAGAACCTTGGGATGGTTGGAGTTAATCTGGGAACAATTTCAAGGGAAGAGTGTTGGTTAAGATTCCACCATGAAATGATAATGGACTAAGGCACATCTGCTGTTTTATTATATATTCCTATTGTGTAGGTAGCATGGTGGTTATGAGCATGTTTTAGAGCTTGTGGGCCTGATGGATGCAGCTATGCACCTGTAGTTGGTATTTTTAATCTCTATCAATTTTTCTTCTTGCTCAGCCAAAGAAATAATAGTATATGTCCAACGAACATCTGAGATAGATTAAGTGAGAAAATACCTGTCAAAAGGTGAGAAGAGCGTCTGTACATAGTAAATTATCAATAAGTCCATTGTTGCCACAGTTTTTGCTTAGGTCCCAGCATGAAGTAAGTGTTCAGTGAAAAATGAATGATTCCATTCATACCTGGGTGGACAATGATGGACGGAGGGAAGAGAGGGTGGTTACTAAGCTCTTCCTCTGATGGTCCCTTGACGACTCAATCCTGTGTATACAAATTCAACACCCATTGAATCACAAGGCCTTAAGTTGTGCAATAAGTTAACAAGGAGAATCCAATAACACCTTCTGACTCTTGTGTCCATTTCTAAAGAGTATCAGATGGGAAGGGCATGCGGTGGCTCACGCCTGTAATCCCAGTACTTTGGGAGGCCAAGGCAGGTGGATCACCTGAGATCAGGAGCTCGAGACCAGCCTGGCCAACATGGTGAAACCCTGTCTCTACTAAAAAATACAAAAAATCAGCTGGGCATGCTGGCACACACCTATAGTACCAGGCTGAGGCATGAGAATCACTTGAACCTGAGAAGTCAAGACTGCAGTGAGCCGAGATCACACCACTGCACTCCAGCCTGGGCGACAGAGTGAGACTCTGGCTCAAAAAAAAAAAAAAAAAAAAAAAGAGTATCTGTCTCAAAAAAAAAAAAAAAAAAAGTACCAGATGTATCTGTTTTCTGTAACAGAGTTGGAGACAGAACTGTGGTAATATGAAGTTTAGAGATGTGCTAGTATCCCATAACTAAAAACAAAAATAAAAGAGCAAACAACTCTCACCAATGCTGCAGGGTACTTCTCTTTTTGTAGGAACATCACCTTCATTCACTTCCCAACAGTCAGCTTTCTTTAAAACACCTTCTGTTCTTCAAGCTCCATTTGTTTTTCCACTGCTACGATTTGGTTTCTACCTCTCTTCTCACAACTGTGCTTACCAAGGCCTCAACGCTGCCTTCATTAATTGATCCCACAGCCACTTTTTAGCCTTTTCAGCCTTGACTTCCTTGCTGTAGCTGACACATTGTTGGCCCTTTTCAAAAAGTGGAGTTTCCCTCTCACTAGTTGCCTTATATATCATTACTTATTTCTGGTTTTTATTCTGCATTTCCGACTGCCCCTTCCCAGGTTCCTTCCAAGATCTCTTGCTTTCTACTGACATCATTAGCATTCCTGGCTCTGTGTGTTCCTTGCTCCCTTAATCTACCCTGCAGAGAAGCCCCTAGACCTTCTAACTGCATGTCCTTCCTCCCTTCCTCTCCACACATGGTCCAAATCTCTCTTAGCTCCATGACTTTCCCTGAGGGCCTCCCCTCTGTACTTTCAAATGTATCATAATTTCTGCCTGGAATACCCACCCACATTCCCATTGGTCTAATTCCTGGTGATCCTTCAGTTTCCAGCTTAGATGTCATTACTTCAAGACATTCCTGATCTTTAAGCAACCAAGTCCCCTCACATGAGTTTCCTCCCTTATAACACTCTCATTTGCTTTAAATTACTTGTAAATGTCTGCATTCCCTGACGGGGTAAATTGTGGCATCCCCACTTATGACTTTGTACAATTTGTACTACAAAAAGTTTCAGGGCAGAGAGGGTAAAGAGGCATAGAAATCTCAGTCAGGTGCAGTGGTTCATGCCTGTAATCGCAGCACATTGGGAGGCCGAGGAGGGTGGATCACGAGGTCAAGAGTTCGAGGCCAGCCTGGCCAACATGGTGAAACCCCATCTCTACTAAAAATACAAAAATTAGGCAGGCGTGGTAGTGGATGCCTGTAATCTCAGCTACTTGGGAGGCTGAGGCAGCAGAACCGATTGAACCAGAAGGCGGAGGTTGCAGTCAGCCGAGATCACGCTACTGCAGACTGGACAACAGAGAGAGACTCCATCTCCAGAAAAACAAACAAACAAAAAAAAGAGGCATAGAAATCTCATGTGTGCTCTGTGATCCCTGGTTTGGGACAACTCTGCCCAGTGACTTCACTGTGATTTAACTTGCACAGGAAGAACATCAAGGCCAGCAGAACTGCTGTTCCCTAATAACTTGAAAGTTTAGTGAAGGAGAAACTGTGTCTGTGTTACACATCACTGAATTCTCACTCCTAGCACAGTGCCTGGAATTTTTCAACTGACCATTGCTAAGTGTATAAATCCCCCCCATTACCATGTTCTGGAACTGCACCGTCCCATTTGGTAGTCCTCAAGCCACATATGGCTACCAAGCACCTGACATATGGCTTGAGATGTGCTGAGTATAAAATACACACCAAGTTTAAGACCTGGCAAGAAAACATCTTAGTAATTTCGTATTGATTACAAGATGAAATAACATTTTAGATATATTGTGTTTAAATAAAACATGTAATTAAGATTAATATCACCTGTTTACATTTGTGGACTAAATAATTTGCATTTGAGGGTCACAGTAGGTGTCTATTGGACAGCACTATTCTAGACTTTCTTCTGAGACATTGCTCTATATCCAAACATTCATTGAATACCTCCAGTTGATGTCCCACAGACACTAAACGCAATGAAACTGAATTTATAATATTTCCCAATATCTTGCACTTCCTCTTCAGATGTTGCCTCAGATGTTAATGGTTGCAATTCATCTGGTTACCTAAGGCAAAATATTGGACTATTCCTCCACTCTTATTTTCTTATGAAAAGACTCTTCCAATTTTCCCTGCCACAATGCCATTGATATGGCCACTGGACTCTCCAGCATAAATCCCCATCGGCACATCTAGGAGACCTTTTTTGACAAGGCATAAGACAGCCTCTGGCTGTCATCAGATTACAATCTACCTCTTCAGGGTCTCCTCGCTCTATTGTCTCACTCACCCCCTCTACTTGATACTCAGAAAAATAGCTCATATTGACTGCGTGTTTCAAAAGTATATCCTTACAATACCTTATCATTCTCATATTGCAAATGAAGAAACTAAAGCAGAGAAGTCAAATAATTAGCCCAGCATTTGCACCTAAGTGATGGAGCTGGTATTTGAACCTAGACCATCTGACTTTGGTATCTGGGCTCTTAACCAATGCTCTTTATTTCACATCCACAGTAATTTCTATTCTCTGACCATATCAAGATTTCTCACACCTTTGTATCTTTACAAATGTTTTGTTTTTTCTTTGCATGAGAACTTCCTCTGTCTCCTCATTACTTTATCCACCAGATCAATTCTTTGAAATCTTTTAAGATGCATCTCCAAAGAAGCCTGTGTGTCAATTTATCAGACCTTACCAGAAATATTTAGTAGTTTTTCTGTGTGCTTGCCTAGCATTTAAAACAATATAAATATTACATGTCTTCCTCATTAGAAAATGTACTTTCCATCTTAAATTTTTACCATCAAGCGCAGTGCTTGACAAATAGCTGGTTCCCAGTGAATGTCTATTGGCTTTTTGGCTGCAGGGGGTAGAGGGAACAGGGTCATATGAACAGGACAACTTTTGGTCAGGAGGTCTTCAGATTGCTGATTGAGCTGAGATTGTCTGGACTCTTAGATTTCCCATTCTAATCTGAGAAACATTGAACTATACAAGGATGAAGTTCATTCTAGTTATCCTAGGTTATCATTCATGGAGCTATTGTTGACAAAAAGTCATGAGATTTCAGGGCAGTGTTAGAGCTGAGACCATTTAATAGGTAAAGCCCTAGTTGCACAAAGAAGTAAACTGAGATTAGAAAGATTAATAACTTATCCACAATGACACTGCAAGTTAGTATCAGAGCTCTGCTTAAACCTGCATTTTCTGACTTCTAATCTCTCCATAGTTCCTGGCTGTTTCCTATGAACATACAAATGCCAAAATGATTTTATGTGTTTATACACATACACACACACATATATCTTCACTGCTAATAAACTGATTCAATAAATGCATGTGTTTTCCTCACGTAAAGCCTGGATGTATTTGTGGGAATGATTAGAACTAATATAAATTCAGTGATTTATACATGAGATCGTCTTACTTACTTCTGAACTGCACAAAGAAATTCACAACTTCACTTTTCCCCCAGGAGAGGAAAAAAATCTATCCAGTTAACAGTTTTCCAACAAAAAAGGCAGTGCAAAGGAATCAAGTTTATTGAGTTCTGCTGACTTACTCTTCCCAGTTTTCAATGCTTCCATAACTACCATTATGATAGCATGAAAGTGCTAACATTTTTGTAATAATTGTCCTTTACCACGATCTCTGAAAAATGCTTTACATGCTTTATCACATTCAATCTATAAAACAACCTTATGAGATAGATCACAATTACAATTTCCTATTTTATAGTTGGGGATACTACAGCCCAATTTAATAAATGCCACAGGGTGATAGAACTTTTAAGTGGCAGAAGCTGCACTTATATTTAAAGTGAATCTGACAACAAAGCTTATGCTTGTAACCACTAATCGAGTCCATGTGTCTTTAACCGTATATTTAATTTCTATCCAAAATGATGGACTCATAGAATTAAGGATCTAGAAATGATATTGGATACTGCCTGATCCCAATAAGTCACTTAATAGAAACACAAAGTGAGGTTCTGGAACATAGGTGAATCAACCTCTCCCAGACTTAGTGTGCTTACAATTTTTCCATATTTTTCAATATCACACAATAAAGTGCTTTGCATAGTGTACATACTTAATAAATATAGAAGACTGACTCTCATGGATTCTTCCATAACTATATACAGCCACATAAACACATGCATATGCATATATGTGTATCAATGTCTAGCCTATGTGTTTCCAATAATACAGAAAGTTAGAATAACGGCCAGCTTGTCAAAACATAGCAAAAAGGACCACATTTTGGAAAGAATTACAGTATCATTACTGTTGACATGGGTAGAATAGATGAGTGTCCCCTAACTACTGCCTGTCAGGGCCTACTCCTATCTCAGCACTGAGTTTAAATACTACTCAGCCAGCTGCCTGTGGATTTAGCCAACATTGCATGTCAATGCAAAAGTCTGATTGCCCAGATGGTTATTTCTAGGCCCACGACCAAAAATAGTAACTGAGCATGGCTGTAAGGCATATCACCCTACACATAGGCTAGTGGTTTCTTGCTTTCTTCATATATCCCTCCTCTGTGCAGAATGGGCATGTAGATATCAGCTATTTTAACTCTCACTAGGAGCAAAAAGAGAGAAACAGAAGGATCTGGGCAGCAATCTTCTAAATCTGTGAAAATCTCTGTATTACTTTGCCCCTCATATCTTCAACTGCATTCTTTCTTTCCTCACTGTTATTATTGGATATAGAGTATCCACTCTGTGAACTTCCTTGAGCAAGTTTTTTCCCTCCTTTATGTATCCCCTCTATCATCACCAGCACAGTAACTTTGCACTTGAAAAGCAAAATAAAGAACTGTAACAGACACAAAACAATCAGACCAAACAAACAAACTTCAAATGCTCTGAGGGAAAAAAATGGAAGAAGTTCCAATTTTAAAGTTTGACTAGCCCTTTGCCTGCCCTAAGGTAAGAAAATGCTAGCGTAATGCGGAAAATCAGATCTCTGAGGCAGTACTTTTAAACAATTCAACTTGTGACAAGAAATAGAACAACCCTCAAAATTTCATCAGAGCAACTTTGATTAACAATTCTGAATCCCTAAATGGTTAATTAGGAACTCTCTCTGAGGCAAAAACTGGGGAGGCTGTAAAGATCTGGAATACCATCTTTGCCCTGACATGCCCTGGGTTTATGGGGAGCCACTCCTGGTTACATATTTGGAAAGAGATCATTTCATTGCCTTGGAGGGGAGCCTTTCTTCTTATAAATTACATTAATTCAGACCTTCATCGGTCCTTCCTGGTTCTGTTTCAATAAACAAACATAGGAATAAATTGTTCTGAGCTTGCTTTGTTTATTCTAGTTCTTTCCTCCACCAGCTCCCTTTTATGATTTTTCTAGTACCCTAGGCAGAGAATCTTTACAGGGTAAAATTGTTCCTTTCAATGTTAGCATTTTTTCTTACATTGGAATAACTTGGCTCAGCTACTCTGACCTTGAAGTCCAATCTCCCTTTCCCCCACTGTAAGAAATCATCAGGAGCTGTAAGGTGAACAGCACCAAGTTTCCATTTCTTTGCAATCCATATCGACATGGTGAAGGTTATGCTGGTTCCAAAGGAAAAGGGACAGCCCATCATACTAAAAGAATGATAGATAAGGATTAGGGTTAATACTGGAAAACATTTAGAAACTGAAAGAAAGACTGCATTCATGACAGAAATAAAAGGGGCCATTCTTTGGCAAAACATAAAACAGCATCTGTTGAAACAACTCAAGTTCTGAGCTGCTTTGCATGGCATCCTTTGTTGCCCAAGGATGGCAGCTTCTCTCAGGCCTTTGAGGACATGAAATGTTGACAGATACGGGTCCTGTGCCAGGAATCAAGAAAAAAATCACATTTTGATGTGCAACTACTTGATTCTTAGCCATTTAAAAATACAGAGAGGAGGCTGTCAATTGCATGTAATGAACTGCCTTGGTAACACTGGGTGATTAATTTCCAGCTTTACCCTGCTCTATCATGTGCTGTGGAGAGCACATTACCAGAGCTTTTTGGCTTTGAGGGGAAGATCAACCCCATGTGTGTAATCTACTCCAGGTGTACCAAAGTGGGCTCTTTGCCCTTTTTCTTCGGCTCAGTACCCTACCCCATTGACATTCTGGTGTGATGCATTGGCTTTTTCTGTGTGCAGTGTTCATAATCACAAAGTCCAGAAAATTCCCATTCAATTCACATATTTATAGCAACAACTCATTTTTGTCAGTATTTTTAACATTATACTTTTTAGCTATAAAATGGGGAAAACAAAAACACAATTTTGGTCACGCTTTAAACCACAGAACTAAATAGCTGAGGTCACCTACCACTTTAGATTATTAACAAAGCTTTTAATACACACAACTGATTGTAGGTATTATTAGAAACAGAGAGGATGAATGTTTTAAACTACCAAGGTCATTCTCATTAGTATGGTGTAAAAAATAGAAAACATCAAATACATACACTCTTTGCTATTTCATATTTATTCCCAAAACATTTCAGATATATCTGATTAAAGGACTGGTAACTTTTCTTTCTCCACATATGAGGTAGCTAATAGATACCAGCCTTGTTGGGGGAAAAATGGACTTTGTTTTACTGCAAGTAGGTTTTATGACTTTTTCTTTTGATGTCTAAACCATGAAACATGCCAGAGGCACTTTGTTGTCTGTTTATAGTACCTATGTACACTCTTAATGAGTTGCCAATTTTTACTTCCTTTAAGAAACCCTAATGGTAAAACATTTGTCTACATATTGAAAAATTCATTTAAGCATGTTCTGTGTTTCCAAAGAGGCACCGTCTAATGGTCTTTTTAATTAAATGTTGATTCCAAGGATTTCTCTGTTGTTTAAGGTTATAGTTCAGCTTGCTCATCATGGATTGCCGACTGGGAGACATGAAATTTAATTCAAACCATGATTTTTAAGGGAGGATTTGACTTAAATTGTTTTAAAGATAACTTAAAAGGGATGTACGTACTTAACCCTGAGAACTTAGTGATGACAATCTTAATATTAATTCTGTTTTGGTTTCTCTGTTATAATACCAGAGGTGGAAAGACTTACTAAGTAAGCAAATCTTTGCCAACAAGTTGCTTCATGAAAGAAGGTTATTTTTGTTAATTGACCAGAGGCAGCAATTAGGTAACAAGCTGCAGCAGCTGATGCACACCTATAGGTTGGTAGGTGTCACGGGATCTCAGTTCTATGACACTATGGGGTGGTGTTACCCAATTTGAGGCTCAGCTATTCTTAAGAAGAGTCACATAATTTCCACTAAAGTGGAAATTACTGGTAGTGGGAGAGGACAGTGTTGAGACAATGTTAAGCTGGAGTGAAATTTGTAAAAGAAAGCCACAGAATCGATTCAAACCCAAATCTAGTGTCCGGAGTATGTAGGAAGATGTGGGTATCTGCAGTATAAACTTCATTCTCAAATGGCTTCTTCCCTTAATATACTTGGAAATCCCTATAGCTGCATCTGGGGTTAAAGAAGCAATATTGCCTACCTGAGTGAAGCATGTCCTTTCTCTTCTTTGGTGAGCTTTCTCCATTTCTGAAGGGAAAAACAAACAAAAAGTATTACCTACTTTCTTTCCCTTACTGCTAAGAAAGAATCTGGTCTTTGATTAGAGAAATCTGTTTCCCTACTCAAGAAGAGACAATAAAAGTCCTTTGTTGCAGTATCCAGCGGACCCTAAGCTGACTTTGTATCAGGGCCCATTTTTACTAATTAATCACCTGCACTGCAGTTCCTTAAAAGTGAAAGTTCTATTAAGTTGGTTAAGGATGTCTTTCCCATCTCCTTCCAGAAGCTTTACATAAATGTTCAACACAATTTTTATTGTTACACTCTCCAAGGATTACAATAGATGGTCACTTTAGGCATGGTTTTCCAGAAACTCCCCTTTCTGCATGAGCTAAAATATTAAACGTACAAAAATAATTATGTTGGAAATGCTGTACTTCAATGCTTAGATTTACTTATATTAAAACTAAAAGATCATTGCGTTGGAAAGTGAAGAAAACCATCTTGGTCCTGGATGAGACTGTGTCAAAACCTGGAACAATCTTCTCAGGGGCTCATCAACAGAATAAAAACATGTAAAACATCTATCTTTTTTGTTTCTTTGTTTCTTTAGCCTATGAGACGGCTACTGAAAAGTTCCCCCCAATATGTCCCACTTTATATAAGAAATTGTTCTCAATATAAGAAAGATTTACTGAAATATTAATAAAATTTTAGAGAAAAGGATAAATAAAGAGATAATTATGTAAACAATAGAGCCAATAAGAGGCAGGAAAGCATCTCTAAAATCCTAGCAAGACCCTTAGGCTAAATTAAATAGTACTAATATTTATCGAGCGTTTTGTGCCATGTACTTTACATATTTAATCTCAATTAGCATTCTTAACAATCCTGTGAGGTAGATATTATTATTCTCAATTTTAGAGATAAGGGTCTGGGACTCAAAGAGTATAGGAAACTAACCTCAGCAGTTGTTAAATGGTAGAAGGTGAAACTGAACCCAAGTCTTCCTAATTCCAGAATCCACATTCTCCTCCCTCTACCACTTGGGCTCCTGTGCAACAGAACTGAGTGAGCAAATGCTCTGTGCAACTATTCCACAAAATTGTTTTTCTCTGACTTGGGATTATTTAAGGGTCAGGTCCCATCAAATATCAATGTTTGGAAAGTCATGGGCAAAGCCAATCTCAGATGCAGTACTTACAATTACTCAAGTTCAGGAGACTGGTGTGTTGCAGGGTTAAACCCGGGATCCTGGTTTACCTTCATCTCCAACTGTCTTCTCCCTCAGGATGAAGGCTCAGATCAGTTTCATCTATATGATATGCCTGTCTGACCTGGAGAACTTGGCGTTAAAGGAAATGTGTTTATCAAATGTGTCATCTTATCCTTGGAAGGCAACTAAGGATCAGAGCACAGCTGCCTTGATTTGTTTCATCGAGTTATTCCGTTGCAGTTACGTGGAACATCAAAAAATGTCAAGAAGCCTAAAACGTGGAAACTTGTTTAACTCTCTCCAGCAATGGCACTAACCAAAGCAAATGAAACTTTGACAGAAGAAAGAAGCAATTGTTTAGCCTTGTCATGTCCTCACAGTTAATAACACAAAGGGTATATTCACAGTGCAAAGATACTTTCCCTTTCTCTCAAAATAGGAGACAACATATTGTAAGATATTTTACAGACGTCCTTCCTCATAGAACTCTGTAAACTGTACTGGCTCAAGAACAAAATCAAAGTTTCAATTCACAGAACCGATTCATCTTGCATTTTAGGTATTCTAATGGTATATTTGTATTGTGTGTTGCAACCTATAGAAGAAATGTACTTCTTCATTTTTCCTGTTTGCTGATGACAGATACCAGTGGCTCACCTTTCGGTCTGTGAATCAATGATTTCTTTTCAAATTTGAAGTCTGAATAACTATGCACCACAATAGCTGCCTTTGACCCAGAATTTTTCTCTAATCATTATCTTCCAAAGAATTTTTCTGCAGTTCGTTATCCTCTAAGTTCTGAATCATATCCGAAACCTGTTACAACTTAAACTTCTGGCTCCCACTCTTAAGGACTTGCTGTTTCATCAAATCTTCTCCATTTTTCCATCAGTGAAACCTAAAATAAATTCAAAATCATAAGAATGTAAGAGAAAACCTAATGTTCTGTATCATGGCATAATTTTAGTTGAAGAAACCAAAATATCTGAAGGTGAGTTCTTCAAATCTTAGGTGACAACAGTTAACTTACTACAAGCAATAGAAAAATTTAAATATTAGAACAAGTGCTACAAAAGAATGTACATTTTGGGACAGAAACTTCCATATTGGTAAATCTGCCACCCTTCTGAATAATAAATGATTTGATTTTACCTCCTCAAGAATCACTCCACTGTGCTCCTCTTTGGAGACTTCTGGGGCATTGTTACAGTTTTGGTTAGAGTGGAAAGCAATGATACATGAATGTATTCTTTGATTAATAAAAGTATTTTATAATTTTATATGTATGCCCAACTCAGATGTTACCTTACAAAACATCATTACTGGCTGGGCGCAGTGGATCACGCCTGTAATCCCAGCACTTTGGGAAGCCAAGGTGGGCGGATGATCTGAGGTCGAGAATTTGAGACCAGCCTTACCAACATGGAGAAAACCCGTCTCTACTAAAAATACAAAATTAGCTGGGCATGGTGGCACATGCCTGTAATACCAGCTACTCCAGAGGCTGAGGCAGGAGAATCGCTTGAACCCAGGAGGCGAAGGTTGCAGTGAGCCGAGATCGCACCATTGCACTCCAGCCTGCACAACAAGAGTGAAACTCTGCCTCAATTAAAAAAAAAAAAAAAAAAAAAAATCATTAGTTCATAATAAAGTTTCAAAATAAGCAAAAGTATGTATTTGCCTCACTTTGACAGTTCTCATTAGTTTAGGGACTCCTTTTTATATCAGCTTTCAGATATGATTCCTTGTCAGGTTAGAATGTTTGTGTAAAAATCTAACTCCAAAACTCAAGTAGAAATACTATTTTTACAAACTATACTCCGCATCGGGATCTATGTATTGTGTCCCAATGCATGGTAGAGTTCCTTATTACTTTTGACTATGTTTATACATATGAAATCAACCGCATCATTGCCTCTTTCTTCATTCTGACCATCCTAACCATTGGTGTGGTCTGCTGTGTGATTGATTTGGCTTCCATAATTGATTGCTATTCATTGGCCAGAATGAATGACTCAAGCTCACATTGTGTTCCAACTCATCAACAGAGAATAGTTAACATCTACTTTGGAGTACAATTTGACTTAATAAATGTTGCATTTTAGCAGTTGTCTGGTAAGGGATTTATTTGTACAAGCTCAAACCTACTGCTAATTTTAAAGAAAAACTTCAGACTACAGAAGCTGCAGGTCCATGTCTAAACACAGGAAATAGGCCAGGCATGGTGCCTCATGCCTATAATTCCAGCATTTTAGGAGGCCGAGGCAGGTGGACCGCTTGAGCTTGGGAGTTTGAGACCACCCTGGGCAACACAGTGAAACCTCATCTCTACGAAAAATACAAAAAATTAGCCAGGTGTGGTGGCATGTATCTGCAGTCCCAGCTACTCAGGAGCCTGAGGTGGGAGGATCACTTGAGCCTGGGAAGTCCAGGCTGCAGTGAGCCGAGATCATGACACTCCACTCCAGCCTGGGTGAGAGAATGAGACTCTGCCTCAAAAGCAAAAGCAAAAGTAATAACAAACAAACAAAAAAAAAAAAAAAAAAAAAAAGGAAAAAATGCACTTGATCAAAAAAAAGAAGAAAAAAAGAAAAAGTCTAATTAAAATGCATTTATTTACCCTACTTTGTTATAGCTTGCTCTATGTTAATGTATATACATTTTAAGTCATTCTTCAGTATTCACCATCTTTAGGAACATACTTTTGAAAAGGGGTAGCAAACTCTCCTAAAACTGCTAGTGAAAGATGCCCAAGAAGAAGAGGACTTCTCGCCTCCAAATGTGGGGTTACAGAAGGGGAGGCCTTAAAGTCCCCTTCTGTAACTGAGAAGCAGAATACTCCCATTGTGTGAGGTTGCTTGGCAGTTGCAGCTGCCACTCAGACTTCTTATCCACACCAAGCACTTCCAAATACAGGAAAGAAATTAGACTTTGTTTCTCTACCCTATTTGGGTAATAATTAAATGTTTCAACTAGAAACCTCTTCACTCTGGCATCTGAAGCATCATTTTAGTGTCAACTTCTCTTGAAAGGGGCACACATGCACACGCACACGCACACACATGCATGTACTCATACTTGCTATTTTTTTTGCCAAAATGTTTACTCTATAATGGGAAAAAACTTTTTCTCTTTTCTTGAAATAAAATTAATTTCTTTTGTTTGTGTTTTCCTTCAAAATGTCAATTTGAACATTTTTCACTACTCTTCTGAAACAATTATTCTCTTTAAATCACAATTTGTACTAAAAAGGCTCTTCGCTTGACAGATGTGGACACTAAAAAGGAAAATAATTACTTCAAAAGCTATGTGTAAATAGAAGGCAATTTGTAAGCATCCATGTGACATTAAAAGCTGCCATGCCTATCAGACCTTGGGAAAACTAAAGGACCTTCACATCCCATAATAGAACTTAGAAACAGTAAGTGCCTCTTACTACTTGTGAGCCTGCATTTCAGCCACAATAAAGTAAACTAGTCAAATGAGTATTAATAATTAACACATTTAAAAGCATTGCAAAAAATATAAATATCTACTATTTCAATGGCTATTCCAACCTAGACACTATTTTCAAAACCATGCAAGAGTAGTGTTGTCGTTACTAATTTGATCAATATACCCACCTCTGCAGATTATTTAAAAAAAAAAAAAAAAAAAAAAAAACGAGTCCAGGTAGATAGGTTAATAGAAAAGTATTAAACTGTTAATTTCCATTACAAGACAATACATAAGAAACATTGTGTGTTTTTATTAAGCCAAACATATATGCCTAGATATAGTTACATATACATCTACTACTTTCTTTCTATCTGCCGGTCTCAATTTATCTGATGTTCAAATCACCTCGTGTGCACTGTATATACATATTGTAGCTTCTCAAGTGTTGGAGTACTTGAAACTGTCATGTGCTTTCATTTAAATTTTTAAAAATTCATGGACATAATATACATAAAATATACCACTGCTAGGAAGGAGTCACCTAGCATTTGAAAATCATAATCAGCCAGGCGTGGTGGCTCACATCTGTAATGCCAGCACTTTGGGAGGCCAAGGTGGGCAGGTCACCTGAAGTAAGGAGTTCAATACTAGTTTGGGCAACATGGTGATACCCCGTCTCTACCAAAATTGCAAAAATTAGCCAGGTGTGGTGGTGTGTGCCTGTAATCCCAGCTACTGAGGAGGCTGAGGCAGGAGAATCTCTTGAACCCGGGAGGCAGAGGTTGGCAGTGAGCCAAGATCGTGCCGCTGCGCTCCACCCTGGGCATCAAGAGCAAAACTTTGTCTCAAAAAAAAGAGAAAATCATAATACACTGATTTGCTGAAGCTCAAATTCAGATAGTAGTAGATGAAAACAGGCTAAAACATATAGCTTAACAAAAGATGAATTTGGCAGTGGATTTATCCTGTGGCAATGGTTCTCAAAGCATGGCCAGAGAACCACAGGGTTTCCTAAGACTCTTTAAAGGTTCGAGAAGATCCAAACTATTTTTATAATAAACCAAGATGCTAATTTCTCTGTTTCACTGTCATTCTCTCACAAGTGTACAACAGAGTTTTTAAGAGGGGTTTTAATGTGTAACATTATAACAGAATGTTTAGAGAAGCAAATCTAAGAATCTAGCTTTCTATTAAGCCACACAATAAAGAAATTTGTAAAAATTTAAAACAATGCTGTATTAGTACATTTTGTGTTATTACAGCAGAATACCTAAAAATTTATTTTAAAGGAAGTTTATTTAGCTCATGGTTCCACAGGCTGAGAAGTTCGAGGGCATGGCCCTGGCTTCTGGACAGGACTTTCATGGCACATCACAACATGGCGGAGAAGGGCAATGGGAAAGTAGACATGTATGAAGAGGAGAAAACCTAAGGGCATCCTGGCTTTATAAAAACCCACTATCACAGGAACTAATTCACTCCCATGAGAACTAATTCAATCTTTCAAGATTGAGAACTCAGCCAGGCGTGGTGGTGTATGCCTGTAATCTGAGCTACTCAAGAGGATGAACTGGAAAGATCCTTTGAGCCCAGGAGTTCAGGGTTGCAGTGAACTATGATTGTACCCCTATGCTCCAGGCTGGGTGAGAGAGTGAGACCCTGTGTTTAAAAAAAAAAAAAAAAAAAGACTGAGAACGCACTACCACCAGAACAGCAGAGAGCCATTCATGGGGGATCCACCTCCATAACCCAAATACCTCCCACTAGGCCCCACTTCCCAACACTGGCACATTGAGGATCAAATTTCAACATGAGTTTTGGTGGGGACAAACAAATTATATCCAAACCATAGCAAATGTCACTCATTTTTTTGTTGTTTTGAAAAAGACAGTTATTTCTTATTAAAATATGCCATTCGGGTCAAGATGCAATGGGATTATTACTGTCACTTTAAAGTGAATTAGAAATTAAATAGTTTTAAAATTTTCTATTTTAATTTCTAATATAAATATTGAGAGATATGACCCACATTAACAAAAGCTTTCTTTTTGGGGGGAAGGGGGTGATTCTCAAAAATTTCCTAGCATGTAAAGAAATCCTGAGACCAAAACATTTGAGAGCGCTATTTTATAGCATTGGAATCTCAATTCATTCCTAAAGCCTCAGTTACTAATGCTGCCAGAATCAAAATGAGAGTGGCACTTTTTATAAAATTCTCCCAAATTATAATTTGGAAAGATTAGATCCATATTTCTTGTATTGATGGTTAATCAACAAAATACAGCTAACAGAGTAATTTTAAATATAGGATTTAATATGGTTAATTCCACCTGGTCCATTCCTGGACCGCCGTTCTCCTGAGGACCTAGCTTTGCCATTCAATGCCAGTCTGCTGGGAGGCATATTGCTTGGTGTATATTACATGCCCAAAAAGTGTTTGCTGACCATTTGTTTTAAACCTACTTCCTCATTAAAGTCTATTTGACTATTACTAAGTTTATGCCTTGTTTTGACTTCATAATTATCATCATGGTCAGCAAATCAAGGTTAACAGGCATTGGTATAGTGGTCAACCCAGTACCCACCAGAACTATCCTGGTTAAGCTGAAATCCTTACTCTAACACTTGCTCTTGTGTGAATGTGAACAAGTGCTTAAACTTCTCGGCACCTAAATTACCTCATCTGAAAATTATGAATACAAATAATACCTTCTAATGACTTTGTTATGCAGATTAAATAAACTAACACTTGTAAAAAACCAAAATCTGAGCTTAATAAATAATAAATGCTATATAAGGATCACTAAATAAAATATCACCTAATTTCAACTGCTGCTCAGAGCAAGTGCATGGATAACTGTGATTTGCTTATCAGAGAAGCTTCCCAGAGTTTTGATATTTAAATAGATGCAGATGCCTGAACTCTTTTAATTCCCATGACTAAAAGTTAACAGTAGCAGGTTAAACATGAGCAGCAACCACAAACACACTGAAATACTGAGAGGAGAAAGGCCATAAAGCTTCAAAATGTAGACACAAAATCTTATTAGATGCACCACAGAGAAACCCAAACATATTCAACTAACAAAAATGAAATTAAATAACCAATTTCAGCAAAAAAATAGAAAGTTGGGCCAAGTCTTCTACCTAATTTGAGTTTGTTTTTAATTGATATGAATGCCAGCATAGTTTTTAAATTATCACCTTAGTAGTGTCTTTACAATTCTAGCTACTCTTTAGAAAGTGTCCAAAAATAATGAACACACAGAATCATGTAATGCAGTCTAGCTAAAAGCAAAGAATGAATTAGATAGTTTATAGAACACTCACCCCTCAGCTTCTGCAATTTCATGTGGGTTGATTTTCCAACTTATATTTTCCAACAAGATGAAATCCCTCTTCTACTTGCCAGATTCTAAGTCCCAAAGATGCAGACATACGCAGAATGGATGGACCGTCCTCACCAACACTGGAGTGTGCTCAATTTCCTGCAGTTTCATTGTCATCATGCCAAATATCCCAGCCTCTGAGCTTGTTTATGACGAATGGCAATGAATAACTTCCAATTTTCTTTATAGCTTTGTTTTGTTCTTTTCCTTTAAGTTTATCTGAATTCAAATAACTAGATAGGACGAAGCATGTTACCAAAAAAGTTTTGTTTAATGAGCTTTGATACCACATCTCTTCATTTATTCATATTTCACTCAAATGGAATAAGATCTGGAAAATATAAATTAAAAGACATAATTAGAAAAAAAAACAGACAGGAGAATTTCTCTTGAAATGGATTACAGACTAAAACTTGCTAGAACTTTGTCACAGAAACATATTCTAGTAACGGGATGGAAAATCCTCCGGACTGTTCCATCTCAAATGGTCACACTAGAAGGAAAGGTGCATCTATTCCACAGAGCTCACTGCTGAGGAAGCTCATTTAACTTTATAATAATATTCATCTGACGTTATCAGTAGGAAGCAACATGTTGGTCTTTAGATAAATAAAATATAATAATAAATAAAGAGCTAAACATTGCTCTTCAGATGTAGTTCTTTAAAGCAATGAATTTTAAAACTTTGAAATGGAAATACAAATATTGAAGTACCTACAAACTTGGAAAAAAAATCAAGCTTTGAGATTTGCAAACAAAATGCTTAAAATGAATTATGAAATCCCAATATGTAGCTTTTCCCTATGGATGTTTAGGCAGGAAAATTCCAAGTAAGGAAAGTCCATTTCTGTGATAACCATCAAATGTCTTTCGGTTTATCTTATTTATGACCGAAGGCCTTGCCATTCAACACTGAGTGTCATTCTGTTTAGGTTTCCACAGTGGTGAGCTGCCATGCTTGGGGAGATGCAGCGCATAATAGCTTATGGAGCAATAAAGGGGCATCTTACGGAAAAGTTCCTCATCCCTTGGCTCTGGTACTGGTGCCTGCACAGCATCTGCCTCCTCCTTAGTCTTGTTACCACGCTGAAATTGCTTTGCTTTGTTTCCATGCCAAACTGGAAAAGCTGTCAATCATTTCTCCTGCCATGTCTATAGGAAAACAGAAGCAGGCCAATCATGCCCTTATGACATTGCATGACAGGCAAGGTCCATTTTACAAAGCAGTACTGTAAAGTGAAAAGCTTTGAACCCTCTTCCGCCCCTTACTCTTACTCTTAAAGCCAAACTAAATTAAACCTGCAGCATCTCTGCATTTTACCCACTTTTATCAATATTATGGAAAACAGGCTTGAACACCAAATATGACCAAAGATGAAAGAAAGCTATCATTTATTCAGGGGAAAAGAAAAACTGTTTAAATTAACAGTGATGGGCAAATTAAAGGAGGATTTATTTAGCTGTAGAATAATTAACCAAAATGTCTTATTAAATATCTGAAATAAAAACACTGAGGGCCGGCCAAGTGCAGTGACCCACGCCTGTAATCTCAGCACTTTGGGAGACTGAGGCGGACTGGATCACCTGAGGTCAGGAGTTTGAGACCATCCTGGCCAACATGGTGAAACCCCATCTCTACTAAAAATACAAAAATTAGTTGAGCGTGGTGGCGGGCGCCTGTAATCCCAGGCGCCTGTAAACCCTACTCTACTCGGGAGGCTGAGGCAGGAGAATCGCTTGAACCCAGGAGGCAGAAGTTGCAGTGAGCCGAGGTCGTGCCACTGCACTCCAGCCTGGGCAAAAAGAGTGGGACTCCATCTCAAAAACAAACACACAAAAAAAAACAGACACTGAGGGCATAGATACAAACTAACCAAGAAAATTATAAAAAGAGTAGAAATGTTCTCATATTTCAGTTTAGCAGCAGGGTCACATTCCCTTGTTAAAGAAGCATTTGCACTTCTGGGCTTGTGACTTAAGTGTGGAGAGGCCAGGATCTGCAGCTGAACATTTTTGGATTGGGCAGGCGATGGGAAAAATAAAGATTTCCCTCAAGCTCAACAATTTCTGTCCTCTGAATAGGGCAAATGTGTCTGAACACATTCAAAAGGTCCCTTTGCCTTAAAACGTGAGAAAATCACATTGTAATAGCTAGAGAGAGGAATCTGGAGCATATTTACACATGGAATAATATCATTTGTTGACGTCAAGGTCGTGTCTTAAGAGCCTACTACTTAGACTTGGAAGAGAACAAGTAGAAAGGTAAAGATTATCCAATGGAAAGGATGTTCCTCAAACTATTTATGTATTCATTTCTCTTCTCGGGGAAGGAAATATCAATAATTTATTACGAATGCAGCATTCTCAGAGAGGTTTCCCCAGTTTTCTGAAGAAACAGAAATTTTCCAAAGCACTGTAGTTTATTTAAATTCTATTAAATGTCTGATAAAATCATAACATAAATATAAATAATATGCATGTGCAATAATGGCTATATAATGTTTCAAGAAAAAAGATTTGTGAGTATTTTCAAAGAAGTCAGGATGGTAACTTAAATTCTGAATATTGTATGTGGGAAGATATAACCAAGTGGACATATACTTTAATTAGCTAATAAAGTCTGTGAAAAAATTACTAGTTGATAAAATGGAGATTTGTTTTTATTAAACTTATAATAGTCAATATATAAACCGTGTAAATTGTGCAAGAATACAAAAGGCTCTATTTTATATTTTCTTAAATTTTCACAACTGTACTGACACATGATAAAAAAAAAAAAAAAACTATGCTTTTCATTTTACCAGTAAAGAAACTGAATATCCAAGAGAACAAAGTAACTTATTTAGAGTAACAGAAGTCATAAATCACCAAATCCAGAGGAACATTTGGGACTTTAGGTTCTGTTTGAAGCTCTGCTAAATTATACCTTTTGGTGTTGCTTCCCTACGTTAAATTTAAAAGATGTTTCGATCAACTTAAGACAATAGTTTGTATGTATATATCTAAGTATTTATATATTCATATATAAAAATTTACATATATTTATATACATAAATATATATACATTGTATGTATATTTTTATATATAACTGTAGGTTTATAGGTAATGTATTTTTTTACATAGAACTATCGATTTACATATAATTTATATTATATATATATAAATCCTAATGGAGTAAGTCACGTGTTGTTTTCTATTGGTCATATGCTAGCACAAGAATAAAACTCTACAAGGGAAAAATAGGAACACAAACTAAACCTTTAAATATAAGGAAACTTCATTACGCAGATTTTTTGGGGTTCCTGAGATGTCTGCAGTGTTAATACCCTCCAGGTCAGGTGTATTTAATGGCCATTTAGATCAAGGGGCCTTGGTCTTGCCTGAGGCCCTCAGTTCTTCACCCAGACATTAACTGACAGAGACTGAGCAGCTCAGAAAAAACCCTCTTACATGATAGAAGTGCTCAGTCAATAGAAGCTTCTCTACTAATAGACATACAGCACATTAGTGAGATATCCACCTACAGTTTTAATGACCTGAATCCGATCTTCTCACACTGTAAACCTATTTGAACTCTGAAAATAAACATGGGGTCAGATTTTGTTGCATGTATCAACACCAAACTTTAATTTAGCAAAATCGTATTGAATAACTACTTAGTTCTCTATATAAGGCTATATGAGGACCCACAGAATGAGAATGCTTATGTTTTGTTGTTCTGTAGAAGTATATCTTACCTTCTGTTATTTTCTCCAAAAACACTTATATCTTGGATTTAAAAAAGAAGGGACAAAAAGTGTAAATAGTATTTCTAAAGTAGCTTTTAACTCTATTTGTTTATATCAATTTCATCATCCCACCTTAGTGTATAACCATCTTAATATCATACTGTAAGAGTCTCCCCGGGGCCTGAAAGCTTAAGGAGATGAATAACTCCTCCCTTCTCAGGCCCAGTTCCAGGGCACAACTTGCGCCAGCAGCGTGTGCCAGCAAAATAGCAGTAGCAAGAAGAAAGCCAGCAGAAGACACCTACCCTGGCCGGAAGACAGGTACCCCGAAGATCGAGGAAGGGGCCATCCGGGTACAACGTAGCAGTTACGTCAGACAAGGACACTTCCTGTTTATAGGAGGCTATAAAACCTTTGCCCTGTCCTCAATAGGGGCTGACGCCATTTTAGGCCTCAGCCCGCCTGCACCCAGCCGCTTGCTAAAACAGCGTGTTGCTCCACGCCGCCTCATGTTGTCTGTTGGCGCGCTCTCGGGGTTCTAACCAACACAAGAACCTTACACATATCATACTGCAACGAATAAAAATAGTCTAAAATAACAACAGCCAATATAGGCACAAACCTGAAAGTGTCTTCATAGAAATAACACATCAATATACTTGATAAACTAAAGTGTAGATATTTTATGTGGAATAAAGTTTGAAGAGACGAATACCAATTGAATGTCAGCCTGTTCTTTGTGAGAAAACAATTATCCCTTCTCCTCAAAGAGTCAGGAAGGCTTTTCTAACAAAATGATATACCAAGGACTGTGTGAATAGGGAAATTCAGAATACTTGAGACCGTGGCCCTGGGAATAAATTGAAATGCGTGCAATTTTGAGCAGATTTAAGAACGGTGTTCTCATTTCTTGTATATCCCTCACATGAGCGGATGCACCAGCTGTACCATTTCTGTCACTGGTTTACTCATCTGCCTTTATACTATCTTTTGCTTCATGCTTTGCAGTGCCTGAGGCTGAAGCTCGTGAATGATCATGCGCCTCTATTCCCTAGAAGTTTTACCAATGAATGTCATCTCTCCTGTTTTAAAGATGAGCGAGTAAAATCAACCAACATAACACCTGAAGATAACAGATTCTCTAAAATGAATATTTTAAAACAAGAGAAGTGACGTGAAGATGGAATGAGGCACGGATGGAGGCACTGTGCTCTGATCCTGTATTTTTATGTATGGAGCAAAGCTACACTGGTTGCTCAACCTAATTTCAAGGTAATGTTGCTTGCAGCGTGCTGAATTCAGCAAAACCAAATAAATAGAAACTTTTTCCTGACCCATAGGGAAAGAAATGACACCATTAATATATTCTCAGTGTTAATTATTTTCCACATATATTTATCTTTACTTCCTTGGTATCTGTTACCACTTATCCTCCAGGAAACATTGGTGTTAGTAAAATTCACAGAGCTCATATAAAAATAACAATAGTAAACCCTCATAACATTAATTCTAACTCTTTTTGAGAACTTTCTCTTTTCCATGCTCTACATGCATTAGCTCATCTAGAACACTCATCATCATTGAACATATACAGAAAGTATAAATACATTTATCTTCATTATATTACCGAGAAAAACTGAAGTTTAATGACTACAGTAGTTTAGGCAACACTAGCTGCAAGAACAGATAAGCCCTGAAATCTTAGCAGCTAAAATATACATTTATTTCTTTTTCTTACACATAAAAGTTTGATGAGAGTGCTGAGTGGATGGTCGGTCATGTAAGGATTGAAGACTCAAGCTCTTTATTGTCATAGCTCCACTATCTTCAGCACTTGGCTTCCAAGGTCACTGTGGAAGAGGAAGAAAGAGGAAAGCAGGCACACTTACTTCTTAATCATTGTGAACCAAGAAATAACACACTTTATTCCCTCTCACCTTCCGTTAGTGAGAGCTGGTCACATAGCTCCATAGAGATGCAAAGATGATTAGGAAATTGAATCCATGGTGGGGAAGCCTGTGCTTAGCAACATCTCCACACAATGGGTGATACTACAAATTTTGATGAACAATTGGCCATTTCTGCCAGAGAGAGAATGAGCTACTTTCCTAAGAGCCTCCTTTAGTAAGTAGTAAAATTGGAATTTGAACTCACCTCTGAATCCAGATTTGAGCTCCTACTCAAAGTGCCATACTTCTGAAAAGATGGCTCATGGTTCATGGGCTCCTCTACTGCCCTGCACATAAGCCTTTGTGGTTGTGACTGTGTATAGTACAGTGAAATTACAAACAATGTATATTTCATGACATTCTACAAAAAGCCTCTTTACTTTCTAAAATTCTGACACCCAGAAGTTCTGGAGAACTTATGAGATGGTGGGTAGTTGTATTAGTCAGGGTTCTCTAGAGGGACAGAACTAATGGAATACATACATATATATATGGGAATTTATTAAGTATTAACTCACATGATCACAAGGTCCCACAGTAGGCCATCTGCAGGCTGAGGGGCAAGAAGAGCCAGTCCAAGTTCCAAAACTGAAGAATTTATCCAATGTTTGAGGGCAGGAAGCATCCAGCATGGGAGAAAGATGTAGGCTGGGAGGCTTGGCCAGTCTCTCTTTTCACATTTTTCTGCCTGCTTATATTCTAGCCATGCTAGCAGCTGATTAGATTGTACCCACCCAAATTAAGTGTGAGTCTGCCTTTCCCAGCCCATTGACTCAAATGTTAATCTCCTTTGCAATACCCTCACAGACATACCCAGGATCAATATTTTTTATCTTTCAATCAAGTTGACACTTAGTATTAACCATCAGAGTAGTTATGTTCTAGGATTTGAATGGAGTCACAAAAAGACATAATTTTCGATATTCAAAGGCTACAATTTTCAGTACCTATGGGGTTTTAGTAGAGAAAAGAATCTAAGTGTACAACTTGCTAAGTCAAAATTCAAATATTACTCAATTTTACTTCATCTTTTTGCTATATCAGTCTCATTTGATAGAGTCATGAGTGGCCTGAAACAGAACTGTTTTATCTTACTACAAGCTTTTCAAATATAACATTTCACAGAGGCAAGCTCTTTATAAAATTTTAATATTGGAGATAACTGCCCTCTATGAATACATTTCTATTGGTCATGTCTAAGCTCACCAGAGCAAAAAAATAGATGCACAAAAGAAAAATCACTGGCCTTCTACTGTCCAACAGCAATGGAGAACTGTAGAAATTCTAAAAAGATAGAAAATGTACAAAAATGAGAAAGATAATAGTAATCTCTTTCCCTTATGTTCTGTATACAAAATACCCTGACAGGATTTTTCTACGTATATTGCTAAGTAAACTGAACCTCCCTAAAACTGTAAACCAAATAAAATGGTCATTTAGCTCTTAATGCAACAAATTCAATTATATATTTGTTCATTCAACAATATATGGGATAGGATGACAGATAGGATGAGCTGACTGACAGCCTCTAAGAGCAGTGTTTTGCTATTTCCAGGCTCTCTTACACGAGAATGTAACTATAAATTTCTAAATCAAATGCACGAATAATCTACACTTATTTTTAATTCACTTGGAAAGGTCAAATGTAAAATCTATAAATAACTCCTCATACTGTTTTCCTAAAATGTGAAAAATGGAGAGAAACACAAAATTATAGGTAGAAAATTAGCCCTTTTGACAACTAACATAGCACAGTTATCTATTATACTCAGCAAATATTTACTGACTACTGCCTAGGTGCCGTACATTGTGTTAGGGTTCAAAATTTTGAATAATATGTCATTTTTCTCTTTAAGGTGCTTATAATGCAGTTGGGGAAAATATATGCATTGATACTTCAGAAAACAAATTATACAAATAACATCCGCTAATACAACTTTTCTTAGAGTTCACCAGTGGCCAAGTTTGGGAAAGGTTGTATATTTCTATCATCTTTCTAGAGGTCTGAAAGTGAATAATTAAATTTAATCTGCTGAAAAATAGACAATAATCAAAATATTAGGAATTAAGTTGAGGTTCTTTATTGTACTGAGTTACAGCATGTGATTGATTATGGTCCCATCATTCCTACAAGTTCCCATCATTCCTAAGATACGAGATTTCAAAAGGAGCCACACAAATATGAGAGAGTAACAAATCAGAAGTTTAATTACCACGTTATTATAATTATTCAACTGTCCATAACTCCTAACTAAACCCTAAAATAAATCTGGATTGAAGTGATTAATTTAGAGGAAAGGAAATGCCCTTCTTTGGCCTTAAGTTTAAGTTCTCATTTCCCCACTAACAAGCTGCTGAGCCCAAATTAATGAGAGATCCAATGTATGAACGCAATGGTGTGAAGTCAAGGTAGCTCATCATGCTGCAAAAGTGGCCAACTCTATTTGTTCTTTTTATAATGTAAGAGATTGAAAGGGACAGAGAGTGGGGCTGTCATGTCAACTTATGACATCGAAGCAAGAAACAAAAACGACAGAGCTTCATTCACATATAATACTTTGTGACCATTTAACCCCCAACTATAAATTGGCCTAATTTGTGTCTTTAAACCTGGCCAAATTAACAATTCCTAGGTGTGGTGGGTAAGCAGAAGCAATGTGATGAGGGTAAAAAATGGTTCCATAGAGAAGAAAGAACTTTCCTCAAATTCTGTTATCCTCCTCATTTTAGAAAGTGATGTCAAGTTTCCACAGTCAGTCATTTGCTTGTTTAAAAAAATTTTCACCATGATATGGTGACATTATAAAACTGTCCAAAGAAAAGTCCAGATATATTGAACTCAATTAAAATAGCAACTCCTCTTTGAGAGGGTGAAGGGAACACAGTGAGGTGAAGAGAGTAAGTGAAGTAGGTGATTTTCAAACCACCACATGTAATAGCATGTGATTCTCATGATATATGTTAAATCTTTGTCTATTATAACAAATTTAGAAAACTACTTGTAACTAGTACAAGTAGTTAATAGATACTGCTAATTTGGGAGAAATGAGTAAGGATATCCAAAACCTAATACATTGTTCATCAATACATTCTGAAAGAAGTCTGGCAATAATGAAAATATTATTATAATATATGAACCATGCTCAAGTGCTAACTAGCACCATTGCTTTCAAAGCCAACCCATGAACTTATGACACTTCACATAATTTATAAACAGTTTCTTATGGGTTAATTTTGCTTTTTTTCTTTCCAGATATATTTTTTACATTTCCTTCTCTATTATCTTATACAGTACTTCCAATTTTGTACACCTGTTGCTGCCTGTGAGGCACAATATAGGTAGTAATAAAAATAATTTCAAAGAGCAAGAGCACATTTTCATTCAGAAGATCAAACAATTCATCAGTACCCCTCCTTTCTGAATACTTAACATCCCTCTTACCTCAGGAATTTATCCTATGAAGGATATGAGGATAAGCCTATTTAAGTTTTTTTAATGCATTGAGTTGTTTTTCTCCCACTCTAAACCTCTAAGGCCCTGTCATGACTGGGCACATCCAGGACACTGGGGTGACTCACAGCCTGTCTCTGAACTGGCAGGAGTGGCAGCACAGGGTCCAGCTTCAACATGGAGCCTCTTTCCATGCCTCAGGTCTTTGCTCACTTGTCAATATCATCAATAGCATACCCCTAAATGTTACTTATTGCTTAATGAAAAAAACAGATTGCTCTACCTGGCATCTAATAGTTGTTAATATCCTAACGGCATTAACGTATGCAATATTGAGCTGAATTGTAAAGCTGACAAGAGCCTACATGTGTGGAAATGTAATTACAGTGTGAGTTTAATGATAAACCACAACAGTTTCTTTTTGCTTTAATAAACTGTCAGGTACTACCAAATAAAGCACATGCAATTAAGAGAAGCAAGAGGATCTTGGGCTGAGCGACAGGAGTGATGGAAGAAATAGAACCTCCGTACCCCCGAAACAGCTTACACACACTGCTAGTACTAACAGCTGCTGAACTCTGGTCAGCAGGAACGTCAGCCTCCTCATTCATTCATCTAGTGTGTGGCATTTTGATTTCTCAATGGAAGGTGCGCTATTTTCAACTATGATAAAGTACCTTAGACATCCAAATGGCTCATTAAATTCCACCTATTACTTCTGAGTTTCCCACAGTAACTGTTTAAAGAGGTTATTTATAAAACATTTTTTATTTGTTTTATTCAAAGGCAGGAAATCCCCTTATTTCCTGGGACTTTCAGCTATGATTTTTAGAACAGATGGGCAACGCAATGAATTTGGAACAGTGCACGCATAGGATAGAACTATGCTGCCCAACGGGGAATGGCAAAGGATTTAGAGAGCAACAGATCCGAGTTCATATCCCAGCTCTGCAATTTAATAGCTGGGTGACTTTGGATAGGTGACTTAAAACTTTTTGATATTCCATTTCCTGATTTATAAAATGAGAATATTAGTTAATAATACCTACTTCACAAGGTTGTTATGAGAAACAAATTAAATAGTGTATTAAATATTTGGTTTGGTGCAATTCCTGCCACCTATTCTGTACTCAATACATGTAATTATTATTATAGATAATTATCATAGCATTAGCTGCCATGCATATATGTATTTGCCCTACTCTGTACTCTTGACACATTTAGCAGAACTTATTCCCTGCAGCCAGACGAAATGATAAAGTCATACAGCACCTGCACAGACAGAACCACTGTGATTATATAGGATCTAACTCTATTATTGGACATGGGAGGAAACTTAAGTTGATCTAAATTCATATATTTAATTACAATTTAGTTAAACATAAGCTAAACACCAGGCTCTGAAATAGGAACCCAAGATACAAATATGAGTACAACCGAGTCCCTATTCACCTGGAATTCAACATTTTTACAGAGAAGCAGGCAGGTAGAGTCAAGTAAGAAATGGACCACCAAAGGCAAGTTCCTACTGCCACTCTAACACCAAGGAGGAAGAGTTTATCTTAGCAGTCTGAAAAGCTGCTACAGAGAAGGTGACATTTGCCCTGTTTTCTAAATCCATGTAGAGGACAGAATCTAAAAAGAAAATCAGAGAAGAACATAGATAAATTAACTAATAAAATTATGTATAATTATTTATAAAACATTAGTAGCCATTAAAACCCCTACCAGACACCATTATACAAATATTGGATGGCTAAAATAATAAATAAATAAATAAATAAATAACAACTATTCCAAGTACTGGCAAGATTATTGAGCAACTAGATTTTTCATACATTGCTGGTGAGAATGCAAAATGGCATAGCTTATTCTGAAAAATAGTTTATCAACTTCTCATGAAGTTAAACATGTACTTAACAAATGACACAATCCCAATCCTAGGAATTTTCTCCAGTGAAATGAAAAAGTATATTCATAAAAAAACCTTTCCTGAACTTTTTTTTTTTTTTTTTTTTTGAGACGGAGTCTTGCTCTGCCACCCAGGCTGGAGTGCAGTGGCCGGATCTCAGCTCACTGCAAGCTCCGCCTCCCGGGTTTACGCCATTCTCCTGCCTCAGCCTCCCGAGTAGCTGGGACTACAGGCGCCCGCCTCGTCGCCCGGCTAGTTTTTTTGTATTTTTAAAGTAGAGACGGGGTTTCACCGTATTAGCCAGGATGGTCTCGATCTCCTGACCTCGTGATCCACCCGTCTCGGCCTCCCAAAGTGCTGGGATTACCCTGAACTTTTATACTAAGTTTATTCATAATGTCCAAAAACTGAAAACAACCCAAATATCCTCATTACATCAACAGATACGCTGTGATACATACTCACAATGGAATACTAGTAAGCAATAAAAATGAATGAACTATTGATACATAAAATAACGTGAATGAATCTGAAATAGAGTATGCTAAGTGAAAGAAGCTAGACCCAACATATTGATAAGTATGATCCTATTTATATAGCATACTGGAAAAGGCAAAAACATAGGGAGAGAAAACAAATCACTGGTTTCCATGGGGTGGGAGGAGACATTGATTCTAAATGAACACAATGGAAGACTCAGAAGGGAGAGGGTGGGAGGAGAGTGAGGGATGAAAATTACCTATTGGATATAATGTACAGTATTTAGGTGATGGGTGCACTGAAAACCCAGACTTCTTCACTACAAAATTCATCCACATAACCAAAAGCCACTTGCACACCTAAAGCTATTGAAATGTTGAAACTTTTAAAAATAATCACCCCCAATGTGCAAGAGTAGTGATGCTAGTAAATGGGATATGCCAAAGAGAAGCCATAAAGTGTTCCCTTTAAGTGAAAAGGTGAAAGTTTTTGACTTAGGAAAAAACAGAGTGTATTTAGGGTTTATTCTAGGTTTCAGGCAACCACCGGGGGTCTTGAGATATATCCCCCATGGATAAGGGAGGACTATTCTATGTAGCATACATGAATAGAAGGAAATCACTGTGTAATGAAACTGGAGATAGGAGCCAACTCCAAAACAAAATCATGAATAATTGACAAAGTCAGCACTGCTTATACTTGACTCAGTAATCTAATGGATATTACAATCATTTATATTATTTAATAAGTACTATCTTAAAGAAGGGGAGAAAATATAGAAAGATGGAATGCATTCCGGCAGTCACACAGACCAACTATTGTGAGAATCATTTCCCTTAAATTTGTGTAATGCGTAACTGCACAACCACTGATAGCAGGGGCATGTGTTGGCAAAACATTTCTTTTGTCATTTTTATTTTCAAGACAGAGTCTCGCTCTGTTGCCCAGGCTGGAGTTCAATGGCATGATCTCAGCTTACTGCAACTTATTCCTCCCAGGTTCAAGCCATTCTCCTGCCTCAGCCTCCCTAGTAGCTGGGATTACAGGTGCACCACCATGCCTGGCTTTTTTTTTTTTTTTTTTTTTTAAATTTTTAGTAGAGATGGGGTTTTGCCATGTTGGCCAGGCTGGTCTCAAACTCCTGACCTCAAGTGATCCGCCCACCTCAGCCTCCCAAAGTTATGGGATTACGGGCATAAGCTGCCACATCCAGCCGGCAAAACATTTCTTAACGTTTGCTTCCCTACATATCTGAGAGACATTCTCTAAGGAGAAATGTGAATCATGATAGAAACACAGTATCAAAATGCTGAAAATGGGGGCTATATAACTTCACTGGTTTTACAGAATCAGGCCACCATAGTCAAACATTTTTTCAGCAATTATCTCATATAGATATATCCAGCTTATCATGTATATATAATACTCAAGAGTTGTATATTAGAATAAGGTAATAAAAATTTATTTGCACTGAGTAAAATTTCACGTCAAATACAAGTCATAATAAGAAGTCAACAAAATAACTCAGGATCTATAGGGAAACAGGTGGCAACAATAGAACTGCATGGAACCTGGTAGTCTGGTGGTGAGGATAAGCTGGAATCAATGGAGTGACTATAGACAAGTGAAAAGAATTGTTCCTTGCAAGTGTACAGAAAAGTTTTCATCACATTTACTATTCTTGGAGCATTGGATATTTTAAATGATTTTCTAGCTCCTATTATTTATTTGCCCCAGAATTCCTGTAATGTAAGTAAATATTAGTATCTCAGAAAAATGAACTCAGAAAGTTTCAATCAAGCAGAAAGTCTAATGCTGAATAAGAACTCCAAATCTTCTGACCATTTCAACACAGTGCCACTCTATTTTGAAATGATGGTTGTTCGACAATTTGTACTTAACATTTATTTTCAGAAGGGGGACAACTTGGATTTTTTTTTTTTTTTTCTTAAGAATATTTCCAGGTAAAGGGCCAGATGGGATTAAAATGAGGGAACAGAGCCAGAAACAGGAAATTAGGTGTCAGCAGAACAAAGGACAAGTAGAGAAAAGTTTAGGAAGTTGCTCTGTGCTTCCACTGAGAATCTACACATTGGGGCTTTATCACAACTGAGTCTTTTGAGATTCATCTGTCAGTAGACAGTACTAAGCACACTGTCTTTAAAGAAAATCTTTGTTCTAATTCCCTCCTGACAGGAAAAAGCTTCTGGGTTCACTCAACCCTAGCTTTATCCTTTACAAAGGAAAACTATAGAGAGAAGGGTTTGACTCCCACGGGCTTCACCAACTCTTCTTATTTAACTAGCTCTGTCTAACCAGACAACTGCTTAAAACTCCCCCCATTCACTTGCTACAGCCCTCACACAACAAAAAAAACCCGCTTTAGATGCTTTTATTTTCTTTCCTTTGGGGTTCCTCAAAGTCTAGGTGTCCCAGAGAGGAATCCTTTGTAACTAGGTCGCCTAAGTGATTGATAAAGGGGCCGGAACATTCCAAAGATAGAGTGGCTATTACTTGCTTCCCTCAATCCTACAATAGTGGAGAATACCTGACCCAGATTCAAATAATCAGAAGAAGATAAGACTTTCAATCCAATAATGACAAAAAAAAAAAAAAGCAGTAATTCTCATATTAAGCGTTATTGTTAAGAGCCTCTAACACACGTTATGTATGAAAGATTGCAAACAGGAGCTTTGGCTTCAAAGGAGGATTGCGTCCACCTTACTTTAGAAAAAAAAAATGAGCATTTATTTAATTTTAAGAAGCTCTAGGAAAGTATATTTACTCTTACAACTCAAAAGCCCCATCAACTTTTTACAGTACCCTACAGTTGAGTCTTCTAATATTTATCTCCAATCTCGTGTTTATGCTCCAGATGATAATTCCACATACATTGTAAAGCTGCAGAAATTTTCCCAAGGAATATTCCCAAGTTTGGAATTAAAATGATCACTTCTCATTCTAATGACCATACTCTTCTCATCTCACATGTATCAGACAGGATCCTTGGTCGCAGGCAGCAGAAAGTGATTCCGGCTAATTTAAATAGAAAAATATTTACTGGAAAGATAATGGGGCGCACAGAATCTACAGCAGGCTGGACAATCAGACTTAGGAAATAGATGGAAAGAATGAGAACTTGGTAGCAAAAGAAGTGAGAACAACAACTGCTTTTTAGCAGAGATACTCTGCTGAGCTGTCACTTCTGCAGTCATGGAACACTGATGCTGCTGGAGGCTGCACTTTCACTGGACACCTTGAGAGCTATAAAAACATTTTAAATCTCTCTCTCTCTCTATGTCTATCTCTCTCTCTCTGCATCACTGGCTCCAGATAAAAATTCCCAGGCTGAAACATCTAATTGGCCAAATCTACCCTTTCCACAAGTCGCTGTTATTAAAGTTGGTGCAAAACTCATTGTGGTTTTTGCCATTGAAAGGAGAGGCAAAAACCACAATTACTTTTGCACCAACCTAATACTGCTGGAACATCCTCCCTTAAAAGATTTTCTTAACAAAATGCTGAAACTCCAAAGGGGAAGAAAAAATCCTTTAAAAAAAAATATAGCTATGTAACATGAAGTAGTAACTCAAATATCAAAAGAAATGCAGATGGTATTAAAAACAGAAAAATGAAATCTGGCCATTAGCATGCCTCTGTTCTGCCCTTGGCATTCATTTCAGCTGAAGTTTGCTCAGTTTGGTTGCCCCACAAATTCCTAGGGCACTTATCAGAACCAACAAAGAGGTTCTTCTCTCAAATGTGGTCATTATTTCTTGATTACAGAGAAAGTCGGGTGGCCTAGGAACAGGTGGCTTTCTTCAATCAGCTGAGTTCCTGAGAGATGAGAGGAGTGGCTGGGTTTGCAAGATCTGTTGCTGGCTGGCAGTGGCTCAGTCATTCCAAGACTTCTTGTTCCTTTCTGGAAAGAAGGGAAAATTTCAGAAACTACAAAGCTTCTCTTAGCTTTAATTTGGCCCACAGATCACAACAGCTGTGAAAGTTGAATCTTGTAGCAGGGGTAGGGGGGTAGGGGGGTAGGGAGGTAGGGGGGTGGGGGGTGGGAATAAATAAGATCAAGATTTATTGACCTTATTTTGGTTTTGCTTATGTGGTTTTACTAAAGTGTATTGTTTTCAGAAGAGGGAAAAGGGAAAAACCACTATGTATGAATATGAAGAGAGTGGAAAAAAAAATGTTAGTTGTATTTCAAGTTTAAGCGATTGGGCCCACAGTCCCAATTACATATATGCTTCTAGGGGCAGAATGAATGATAGCTACTTGTCTTTGAAATGCTCTAGAATACGTTTTAGCTTATAGCTCCAAAAACACTGCTTTTAGTTTTCTTTTTATCTCATGGGCCTGACTAGTAGGAGAAGGGGGCTAAATGTTACACAGGTTAGTGAAGCAAACTTACTATTTTTTATTACTATTTTTTAAAGTGACAGATTTTCATTATATGCTACTGATTCTGAAGCAAAATAAAGAATTTTCCTCCCTGATTCAACTTATTTCCTTTTATTTATTCCCTGTTGCAAAGATATTTTCTCCCCAATTAATGCAAACATGTCTCTCTTTTCTCTAGAAATTTAAATTGGTCTTTTATTCAAAATAAATGGGCTAGAAGAGAGGAGTTTTATTCCCAAATAGTTATCAGGTTTTTATGATTCTGTTATCAATTACCTGGAAGTGTCCACATCACTTTTGATAATCAATAGCAAAAGGAATGTCTATACAAATATTTAGGAGAGCCGTTCTCAGCCCTAGATGTATATGGAAATCACTGGAAAGCTTAAAGTAAATGGGTGTCTGGGCCTTATTCCAGGCCTCCCAAATTGGAATCTCTAGACATAGAACCTAAGCATTGCTATTTTGTTTTTCAACTTTCAATTGAATTTCATAGGAAAGTCGGCTGCAAATTTCTTCTCACAGGGAGTTGCCACTTCTTTGTGGTTGAGGATCAACACTTACACAAAAGGATTTCCATCAGGACCCGAACTAAACTTTTACTGACTCTCACCTTTGGAGGAATGGACTCCACCAACATAGTGTGTAAGCACCCGTGGAATATAACAGCAGCAATAACAGTAAAAATCACTTTACCAAACTCCACATCTATAGCTCTCTTTCTCCCTAATTAGTCTTTTTGACCCACAAATGGCCCCTTAAACTTGTAACTTCAGTATCTTAGACTCTCAGAGATCCTGGCTCTCACTACATTGCTTGCTATAAATTATATTATCCATCAGAGAATACAGGAATCCCAAGGCATATGCCCTTGCCAATTTCTGGAAACATTTTCAAAGTACAGTACTTTTGAGATTCTAAGGGTAAGTTCCCCACTGGTATTCACTTGATGGGCAGAGAAAACTCAGTTAAAAGAAGAACAGAGCAGGTTGACACTGAGCCCAGCTGGGGCCCAACTCCAACAGCAGAGAGCAATGACTCTCCAGTCTGACAGTCTGATTCAGTACATCTGAGGTGAAACCTACAGGTCGGCATTTTTTAATAGGAACCTCAGAATATTCTGCAACAGATGGCCTGCAGACCACCCAGAGAAACATGGTCATAGACTGTTATAGGAAAACCTTTCAGAAAAACCAGGAATGTTTAGGTAGAGAAAGCTAAACTGTGTTCAAATATTTAAAGGGCTTTCCTGTTTGGGGGAGAAAAAGTAAATAGATTTTTTAAAAACCCTCTCCTTTAAGACCCAAAGAAGAAGAAAAATGGAAACTGGGTTAAAATTGCAGGAAAAAAATAGACTTGACTTCAAATTTGGAGGATAATTTTCCAGCAGTCAGACTGGACAGCATTATAAAGCAGTAGTTCTGAATTCATCCTAGAATGATTGCCACTTAGCATAGATAAGATCGAGGGGATTCAAGTATGTGGTGAATAGATGGTTCAATTTGGTATGTCCATGGACACACAGAATCAGAACACAGATTCATTCAGAATAATGAACCCCACCATAGGTCTATATCTTTGTCTCCACAGCAGGATGAAAAACATACAATTGAACATTTATGCATCATATTTGACTAACTCAATTTCCTAAACCTCCCCATTAAACCTTTAATACCTTGTATTTACTAATTCTGAAGCTAGCTTTTGGATTAAGAAGCTTTAAACAGTTAAAAACACTGCAAAAACAAAATGTTGATTAACAACTCACAGATTTATACTCTAGCATCTAAGTCAGTTGGATATATGGATGGGTAGATAGATTAGATAGACAGACAGACAGACAGATAGATAATAAATATATACGAAATTAGAGAGTGAGAGAAATGGAAATATACAGGTAAATATAAATGCAGATATAGATACAAGAAAGAAAGAAAGATTTATTTCTGGCAAAGATGGATGAAGCATACTCCACTTCAATCATCTCTTTCACTGAAGGTAGCTATAAAACATTGTACCTAGAAAGAATGTGGATGAAGCAGATGACTCTGAAAAGAAAATAGGGACAGGTGAAAGATTTATATGATCTGAAGAGAAACTACTGAAGAAAATGCAGTACATATACACCCTGGAATACTACGCAGCCATAACAAAGAATGAGATCGTGTCCTTTGCAGGGACATGGATGGAGCTGGAGGTCATTATCCTTAGCAAACTAATTCAGGAACAGAAAACCAAATACTGCATGTTCTCACTTATAAGTGGGAGCCAATGATGAGAACAAATGGACAGATAAAGGGGAACAACACACACTGGGACCTATCAGAGGGTGGAGAATGGGAGGAGGGAGAGGATCAGGAAAAATAACTAATGGGTACTAGCCTTAATACCTGGGTGATAAAATAATCTGTACAAAAACCTCCATCACACAAGTTTACCTCTGTGACAAATCTGCACTTGTACATCTGAACTTAAAAGTTAAAAAAAGAGAAAAGAATAAAGAAAATAGGGGCAGGTGGATTGAATCAGAAGACCAGAAGTCAAGAACCATCAAAAGCTACAGTGAATTCACCAAGTTTTTTCCTCTCTGGAATTCCATTCACTGACACAGACAGAAATTCAGGAAAATCACTCTGGTTCTGGCTCAAGGAAAGCTAAAAGGACCTCCTAATGCTCAGAGAAAGTGTGGAAATCCATGTTTGTTTTGTTTTTTTGCTTTGTTTTGCTTTCTTTGCTCTGTTTTCTGGTGCCTCAGCCATCACAGAATCTTAGAGCAATGGTGTTACTTCCCCTATCCAGTTCCCACTGCCCGCACTTGTTTCTGACGTGGCTACAGTCAAGTACAGCGTGAAGCACAGTGAAACAGGATGCTTTAGATTTCTGGCCAGATGACTGAATAAAGGACCCTAAGGAAACCAGAAAGTACAAAGATTTCAAAGAGGTAAGAGCTTCAGAAAACAGCTCCTTTTAGTTGTACATGAACTCCTGTACTAACCCTGAGCTGTGTGTGCATGGACGTAAACCTGAATAGAATGCATAGATTTTGATAACTGAACTAGGGAATAGACCAAGTCCTGGACTGGCTACATGCAGGACTTGGAGGACAGATTGGAATCACACTGCAAAGACCTTGAAAGCCAAATTGGCCAAAGAAGCCTGGTCATAAATTGTGGCCTGACCCAATTAGGTTGCTTGCTATTAAAGAAAAAATATTCACCTTCTTTGTAGAATTTCAACAAAACCCAGAGACTCTATCCTGGCCAATATGGTGAAACCCCATCTCTACTAAACATACAAAAATTAGCTGGGTGTGGTGGCACATGCCTGTAGTCCCAGTTACTTGGGAGGCTGAAGCAGGAGAATCGCTTGAACCCAGGAGGTGGAGGTTGCAGTGAACCGAGATCGCACCACTGCACTCCAGCCTGGGCTACAAAGCAAGACGCCATCTAAAAAAAAAAAAAAAAAAAAAAAAACCCGAGACTCGAAACCCACCAAATAATTTGAAGTTACTTAGCATACATACAAACCTGAAAAATATCAACTTTCTTAGGAAAAGACAATCAACAGTGGTCCCAACTTAGATGTCACAGATGTTGGAATTATCTCATAGAAACTTTAAAGTGGTTTTAAGACTTCTCCAATAAAAAAGGATGACAGAAACATACTTTCAACAAATGAAAAGACAGAAAAATCTCAGCAAAGAAACAGGAGACAAAGAAGATACAAATGGAAATTTTAGAACTGAAAAGTACACTGTGAGAAATAAAAATTTCATAGGGTGGTATTAATAACAAAGTGGAGATGGCAGAGGAAAGAGTCAGTAAACTTGACAATCGATAAGTAGATACAATTCAATCTGTACAACCGAGAAAAACCACATAAAGAAAACAACTAATAAACATTACAACCTTGTAGAGCAATACCAAAAGGTCGAAGATTTATATCGTTAGCGTGTCAGAGGGGGCAGGGAAAAAAAGAGTGAGGCTGAAAAAATATTTGAAGGAATCATGGCTGAAAACACCTTAATTTAGTAAAAAGTGTCTACAGAAGATTCTGCCTCCAACCTGGGCCAAGCAACAGGAGGAGCAGAGAGAGCAAACAAGTGATGGGAATTAGCCCCACCTTCTTGGAATTGCAGCTGCTGGGAGGGCGCAGAAAGGCTCTCCTTGCTTGGAGTGAGTTTGTCTCTTCTGGGTTTCCATACTGTAATTGCCAGGGCTGCCATGGGATAGCCTAGGCTAGAATGTCCAATCTTTTGGCTTCCCTGGGCCACATTAAAAGTAGAATTATCCTGGGCCACACATAAAATACACTAACACTAATGATAGCCCATGAGCTAGGGGAGAAAAAAACTCCCCTACCAAAAAAAAATTCCATGATGTTTTAAGAAAGTTTCCAAATTTGTGTTGGGTCACATTCAAAGACATCCTGGGCCGTATGCAGTCCATAGGCCACAGGTTGGACAAGGTTGCCCAAGGGCCTGGCACAGGAAAGGGAGGGTGGGGGCTGGACATCTCTCTCGGGGGTGATAGGGTCCCCTTTTTTGGCTCCTCCTGGAATTTTCTGTCTCTATAGGAGTACTCACTTCCAAGTTTCTGGTTGTGTTAAATCCAAGACAAGGGATGTCAGAGGGGAAAAAAGAAAAATTTCACTGCTGGTTTGGGTTTGATGAGTTTGGAATTCTGAACTCCAATCTTCTTGCTAGTATTTACAGTTCACAAATAGCTGCTCCATGCATTCTCCCCAGGGTTTCTAGTTGGTTTCAATAGGAGAGAGGAGGAATGCTTACTCCCTGTTACCCAGAACCGACCAAGGTTAAGAAAAAATTTTGGAATAATTACTAAATATTCAGAATGTTGCTTGTCGAATCTCTGAATACTACTGTCACAGATGAATGCTAAATGAGTTACATTTGGTTTTCTGTTTATAGGTTATTCAAAGGAATCTTATTTCTTTAGTTATATTCCTAGTCACTATTTCCCATAATGCTGCCTATGTGTAGAAGAACTAGAAAGATATTTTATGTCCAAAAGAATCATCATTTAGAAAGTTAAAGCATTTTTCTCTAAACATATAAACTTTCCCAATTTCCTCATGATTTTGGGCTATCAATGCCACTGATTATCAACAAATAATTAAAAGTTGGCTATATGTTGGGAAAACACACACAGTCTTACTTAACATGTTATTTTATGTTTTCTTTATTATATTCATTCTGCAAATATTGAGTGTTTATTTGCAAAGTTCTAGCCTTGACAGTCTGGTAGTAAACACATTGGGTAAAGCCCTGTGTTAATCCTATTAAGACATTTGAATAGAATATTCTAGGCATTCTGATAAGCACAACTATTCTATATTATTGTTTTTAATATGGAAATGTTTTTCCTTAAATACTCTCTAAGTTGACTTTGTCTCTGGTGATCTTTACAAAAGGATGGGAACCTAGACAAATATATACTTCACATGGGGAAGTTTGGGCTATTGCAAACTTCATTTTCAACTAAGTGACATTAAACATACCAACGTGGTTTAGGTATGAATATCCCTGCTCATCGAGCATAACACTCACTGTGAAATTCTTGCTTAGAAATAGTTTGCAAATTTCCTAAATTTGGGATATGTCAGCTTTAGAAAAGAAATAAAAGCCATGTGTTGAATGTGCTCTCATGGTTGACATTAGTAATTATTATACCTTTTGTTTTCTTAAAGCAAGTTTTTAATTTTAAGAGATTAAATGGCTTGATTAAAAATTAAGTGGCTTGATTAGTTTATTGGATGTCACAACATCTCATGGCTGAAAAAGCTAAATTGTTAAAGAAAAATTGGGGGGGGGCGGAGCAAGATGGCCGAAAAGGAACAGCTCCAGTCTCCAACTCCCACCGCGAGCGACACAGAAGACCGGTGATTTCTGCATTTTCAACTGAGGTACTGGGGTCATCTCACTGGGGAGTGCCGGACAATCAGTGCTGGTCAGCTGCTGCAGCCCGAACAGCGAGAGCTGAAGCAGAGCGAGGCATTGCCTCACCTGGGAAGCGCAAGGGGGAAGGGAATCCCTTTTCCTAGCCAGGCGAACTGAGACACACAACACCTGGAAAATCGGGTAATTCCCACCCCAAAACTGCACTTTAAGCAAACGGGCACACCAGGAGATTATACCCACACCTGGCCGGGAGGGTCCCACACCGCCGGAGCCTCCCTCATTGCTAGCACAGCAGTCTGCGATCTAACCACAAGGCAGCAGCGAGGCGGGGGGAGGGGCACCCACCATTGCTGAAGCTTAAGTAGGTAAACAAAGACGCTGGGAAGCGAGAATTGGGTGGAGCTCACAGCAGCTCAAGGAAACCTGCCAGTCTCTGTAGACTCCACCTCTGGAGACAGGGCACACCTAAACAACAACAGGGGAAGCAGCAGAGGCCTGTGCAGACGCGAACGACTCTGTCTGACAGCTTTGAAGAGAGCAGTGGATCTCCCAACACGGAGGTTGAGATCTGAGAACGGACAGACTGCCTGCTCAAGTGGGTCCCTGACCCTGAGTAGCCTAACTGGGAGACATCCCCCACTAGGGGCAGTCTGATACCCCACACCTCACAAGGTGGAGTACACCCCTGAGAGGAAGCTCCCAAAGTAAGAATCAGACAGGTACACTCGCTGTTCAGCAATATTCTATCTTCTGCAACCTCTGCTGCTGATACCCAGGCAAACAGGACCTCAAGCAATCTCCAACAGACCTACAGCTGAGGGTCCTGACTAGTAGAAGGAAAACTATCAAACAGGAAGAACACCTATACCAAAACCCCATCAGTACGTCACCATCATCAAAGACCAGAGGCAGATAAAACCACAAAGATGGGGAAGAAGCAGGGCAGAAAAGCTAGAAATTCAAAAACTAAGAGCGCATCTCCCCCTGCAAAGGAGCGCAGCTCATCGCCAGCAACGGATCAAAGCTGGTCAGAGAATGACTTTGACGAGATGAGAGAAGAAGGCTTCAGTCCATCAAACTTCTCAGAGCTAAAGGAGGAATTACGTACCCAGCGCAAATAAACTAAAAATCTTGAAAAAAGAGGGGAAGAATTGATAGCTAGAATAATTAATGCAGAGAACATCATAAATGAAAGGACAGAGATGAAAACCATGACACGAGAAATACGTGACA
Source organism: Rhinopithecus roxellana (assembly GCF_007565055.1). NCBI lineage: Eukaryota > Metazoa > Chordata > Mammalia > Primates > Cercopithecidae > Rhinopithecus > Rhinopithecus roxellana. The sequence continues at coordinate 61,528,070 of NC_044552.1, read as the reverse complement.
AATCCACAAGCTTCAGTAACCGACTTGATCAACTGGAAGAAAGAGTATCAGCGATTGAGGATCAAATGAATGAAATGAAGCGAGAAGAGAAACCAAAAGAAAAAAGAAGAAAAAGAAATGAACAAAGCCTACAAGAAGTATGGGATTATGTAAAAAGACCAAATCTACGTCTGATTGGGGTGTCTGAAAGTGAGGGGGAAAATGGAACCAAGTTGGAAAACACTCTTCAGGTTATCATTCAAGAGAACTTCCCCAGCCTAGTAGGGCAGGCCAACATTCAAATTCAGGAAATACAGAGAACACCACAAAGATACTCCTCGAGAAGAGCAACTCCAAGACACAAAATTGCCAGATTCACCAAAGTTGAAATGAAGGAAAAAATCTTAAGGGCAGCCAGAGAGAAAGGTCGGGTTACCCACAAAGGGAAGCCCATCAGACTAACAGCAGACCTCTTGGCAGAAACTCTCCAAGCCAGAAGAGAGTGGGGGCCAATATTCAACATTCTTAAAGAAAAGAATTTTCAACCCAGAATTTCATATCCAGCCAAACTAAGTTTCATCAGTGAAGGAGAAATAAAATCCTTTACAGTTAAGCAAATGCTTAGAGATTTTGTCACCACCAGGCCTGCCTTACAAGAGACCCTGAAGGAAGCCTTAAACATGGAAAGGAACAACCGGTACCAGCCATTGCAAAAACATGCCAAAATGTAAAGACCATCCAGGCTAGGAAGAAACTGCATCAACTAACGAGCAAAATAACCAGTTAATATCATAATGACAGGATCAAGTTCACACATAACAATATTAACCTTAAATGTAAATGGACTAAATGCTCCAATTAAAAGACACAGACTGGCAAACTGGATAAAGAGTCAAGACCCATCAGTCTGCTGTATTCAGGAGACCCATCTCACATGCAGAGACATATAGAGGCTCAAAAAAAAGGGATGAAGGAAGATCTACCAAGCAAGTGGAGAACAAAAAAAAAGCAGGGGTTGCAACCCTAGTCTCAGATAAAATAGACTTTAAAGCATCAAAGATCAAAAGAGACAAAGAAGGCCATTACACAATGGTAAAGGGATCAATTCAACAGGAAGAGCTAACTATCCTAAATATATATGCACCTAGTACAGGAGCACCAAAATTCATAAAGCAAGTCCTTAGAGACTTACGAAGAGACTTAGACTCTCATACAATAATAATGGGAGACTTCAACACTCCACTGTCAACATTAGACAGATCAACGAGAGTGAAAGTTAACAAGGATATCCAGGAACTGAACTCATCTCTGCACCAAGCGGACCTAATAGACATCTATAGAACTCTCCACCCCAAATCAACAGAATATACATTCTTCTCAGCACCACATCACACTTATTCCAAAATTGACCACATAATTGGAAGTAAAGCACTCCTTAGCAAATGTAAAAGAACAGAAATTATAACAAACTGTCTCTCAGACCACAGTGCAATCAAACTAGAACTCAGGACTAAGAAACCCAATCAAAACTGCTCAACTACATGGAAACTGAGCAACCTGCTCCTGCATGACTACGGGGTACATAACGAAATGAAGGCAGAAATAAAGATGTTCTTTGAAACCAATGAGAACAAAGATACAACATACCAGAATCTCTGGGACACATTTAAAGCAGCGTGTAGAGGGAAATTTATAGCACCAAATGCCCACAAGAGAAAGCTGGAAAGATCTAAAATTGACACTCTAACATCACAATTAAAAGAACTGGAGAAGCAAGAGCAAACACATTCAAAAGCCAGCAGAAGGCAAGAAATAACTAAGATCAGAGCAGAACTGAAGGAGATAGAGACACAAAAAACCGTCCAAAAAATCAATGAATCCAGGAGTTGGTTTTTTGAAAAAATCAACAAAATTGACAGACCGCTAGCAAGACTAATAAAGAAGAAAAGAGAGAAGAATACAGATAGATGCAATAAAAAATGATAAAGGAGATATCACCACGGACCCCACAGAAATACAACCTACCATCAGAGAATGCTATAAACACCTCTACGCAAATCAACTAGAAAATCTAGAAGACATGCATAATTTCCTGGACACTTACACTCTTCCAAGACTAAACCAGGAAGAAGTTGAATCCCTGAATAGACCAATAGCAGGCTCTGAAATTGAGGCAATAATTAATAGCCTACCAAACAAAAAAAGTCCAGGACCAGATGGATTCACAGCTGAATTCTACCAGAGGTACAAGGAGGAGCTGGTACCAGTCCTTCTGAAACTATTCCAATCAATTGAAAAAGAGGGAATCCTCCCTAACTCATTTTATGAGGCCAACATCATCCTGATACCAAAGCCTGGCAGAGACACAACAAAAAAAGAAAATTTTAGACCAATATCCCTGATGAACATCGATGCAAAAATCCTTAATAAAATACTGGCAAACTGAATCCAGCAGCACATCAAAAAGCTTATCCACCATGATCAAGTGGGCTTCATCCCTGGGATGCAAGGCTGGTTCAACATACACAAATCAATAAACATAATCCAGCATATAAACAGAACCAAAGACAAGAAACACATGATTATCTCAATAGATGCAGAAAAGGCTTTTGACAAAATTCAACAGCCCTTCATGCTAAAAACGCTCAATAAATTCGGTATTGATGGAACATATCTCAAAATAATAAGAGCTATTTATGACAAACCCACAGCCAATATCATACTGAATGGGCAAAAACTGGAAAAATTCCCTTTGAAAACTGGCACAAGACAGGGATGCCCTCTCTCACCACTCCTATTCAACATAGTGTTGGAAGTTCTGGCTAGGGCAATCAGGCAAGAGAAAGAAATCAAGGGTATCCAGTTAGGAAAAGAAGAAGTCAAATTGTCCCTGTTTGCAGATGACATGATTGTATATTTAGAAAACCCCATTGTCTCAGCCCAAAATCTCCTTACGCTGATAAGCAACTTCAGCAAAGTCTCAGGATACAAAATTAATGTGCAAAAATCACAAGCATTCTTATACACCAGTAACAGACAAGCAGAGAGCCAAATCATCAATGAACTTCCATTCACAATTGCTTCAAAGAGAATAAAATACCTAGGAATCCAACTTACAAGGGATGTAAAGGACCTCTTCAAGGAGAACTACAAACCACTGCTCAGTGAAATAAAAGAGGACACTAACAAATGGAAGAACATACCATGCTCATGGATAGGAAGAATCAATATTGTGAAAATGGCCATACTGCCCAAGGTTATTTATAGATTCAATGCCATCCCCATCAAGCTACCAATGACTTTCTTCACAGAATTGGAAAAAACGGCTTTAAAGTTCATATGGAACCAAAAAAGAGCCCACATTGCCAAGACAATCCTAAGTCAAAAGAGCAAAGCTGGAGGCATCACTCTACCTAACTTCAAACTATACTACAAGGCTACAGTAACCAAAACAGCATGGTACTGGTACCAAAACAGAGATATAGACCAATGGAACAGAACAGAGTCCTCAGAAATAATACCACACATCTACAGCCATCTGATCTTTGACAAACCTGAGAGAAACAAGAAATGGGGAAATGATTCCCTATTTAATAAATGGTGCTGGGAAAATTGGCTATCCATAAGTAGAAAGATGAAACTGGATCCTTTCCTTACTCCTTATATGAAAATTAATTCAAGATGGATTAGAGACTTAAATGTTAGACCTAATACCATAAAAACCCTAGAAGAAAACCTAGGTAGTACCATTCAGGACATAGGCATGGGCAAGGACTTCATGTCTAAAACACCAAAAGCAACGGCAGCAATAGCCAATATTGACAAATGGGATCTAATTAAACTAAAGAGCTTCTGCACAGCAAAAGAAACTACCTTCAGAGTGAACAGGCAACCTACAGAATGGGAGAAAATTTTTGCAATCTACTCATCTGACAAAGGGCTAATATCCAGAATCTACAAAGAACTCAAACAAACTTACAGGAAAAAAACAAACACCCCCATCAAAAAGTGGGCAAAGGATATGAACAGACATTTCTCAAAAGAAGACATTCATACAGCCAACAGACACATGAAAAAATGCTCATCATCACTGGCCATCAGAGAAATGCAAATCAAAACCACAATGAGATACCATCTCACACCAGTTAGAATGGCAATCATTAAAAGTCAGGAAACAACAGGTGTTGGAGAGGATGTGGAGAAATAGGAACACTTTTACACTGTTGGTGGGATTGTAAACTAGTTCAACCATTATGGAAAACAGTATGGCGATTCCTCAAGGATCTAGAACTAGATGTACCATATGACCCAGCCATCCCGCTACTGGGTATATATACCCAAAGGATTATAAATCATGCTGCTATAAAGACACATGCACACGTATGTTTATTGTGGCACTATTCACAATAGCAAAGACTTGGAAACAACCCAAATGTCCATCTGTGACAGACTGGATTAAGAAAATGTGGCACATATACACCATGGAATATTATGCAGCGATAAAAAAGGATGAGTTTGCATCCTTTGTGGGGACATGGATGCAGCTGGAAACCATCATTCTTAGCAACCTATCACAAGAACAGAAAACCAAACACCGCATGTTCTCACTCATAGGTGGGAACTGAACAATGACATCACTTGGACTCGGGAAGGGGAACATCACACACCGGGGCCTATCATGGGGAGGGGGGAGATGGGAGGGATTGCATTGGGAGTTATACCTGATATAAATGACGAATTGATGGGTGCTGACGAGTTGATGGGTGCAGCACACCAACATGGCACAAGTATACATATGTAACAAACCTGCACGTTATGCACATGTACCCTAGAACTTAAAGTATAATAAAAAAATATATAAAAAAAAGAAAAATTAGTTTTGTTCATCCATTTATATATCATTTGGGTCCAGTAGCAAGAGAAGGGCACTTGATACATATTAGTTCAAAAACTTGGGCAGTTTTGTTGTTATTTTGTACTTTATTTTGTGATAGAGGTCATCATAATTATAATTTAGACATTAGGTTTCTTTTCATTATTCCATTTTTTCTTTTTCTTTCTTTTTCATCCTTCATTCCCACCCTCCATTCTTTCCCTCCATCATATACCCTTTCTAATCTTCTACTTTAGCACCTCTGTTCAATAATCAACTTCTCAAAATGTTCTCACCTGGTACTGAGAATGTGACTGTGTCATCACTTCTCATATACATCCAGGTGCATTTTACAGAAAATTTTAACAGAGACTAAGGCAATTCTGTCATTACTCACATGTGGGGTGTGCATATAGACATCTATATGGTCCAAGAATGTGAATAACCTTCATTTGGTAGAAACACATTCAACTAATTAAAGCTGGTGGAAACTATAATAATTGCTCTAAGTTCCATAAATCATATACCCTCCGAGTTTGTTTTGAGGCCTTTTTCTCTAGCATTGGTTAAATAGCTCTCATTTTTAACATTTGCATTCCTCCCAATCTCCAAGGGAGGATAGTACTATTGTAATTATACTACATTCTTCTGAGGTTCCATAATGAGCTATTATTTTGCTAATGGAATATTCAAGTAGTCTGTGGTAATTTATCAAATAGTCCCAAGTCCCATTTTCTCAGTGTGAGTCTTTTTGTTCACAGGTAAATTGATGTGTAGGGGGTTATCAAGTCTTTTTTGTAATTCAAATTATCCATTCCACCTCCCTTCACACACACAAAAATGCTATCTTAGAAGAGTTTTGAGAAATGTTTAGAATTAAAATTGTACAGACACCGTGCAAGTAGTAATTTCTGCATTTCAAATTTATTTTATGATGTTTTTGCATTTTGATGCCTAATTTTGAAAATGCTCCTAAATTGAAGGTGGGGGGAGGCAAAGATGTAATTCAACTTCTTTCACACTATAGTCAATTCTTTTGTCAGTTCAAACTACTAGCAGGAGAGCACTATACTAAATTAGAGATTCAGGAACAGGAAATCATCTCAAGCTCTCCTATTTTCCTTCACTTTAAAAAAATCAGAATTTAACCTGGGTAGAGTTCTTATTGACCACTTTTTGGAATAGAACACTTTTAAAGTTATAATGGGGTGTGCATATACCAGTGAGTATATTAGAGCCCTTGAGCAGAAAACTATGCAAATTGACTCAGGTTGGGAGAAGGGCTTTTGAACTACAGAAAGAAAATGAAACAAAAGGAAACTACCTGTAAATTTTTTTTTTTTTTTTTTTTTTTGAGATGGAGTTTCACTCTGTCACCCAGGCTGTAGTGCAGTGATGCAATTCCTGCTCACTGCAAGCTCCGCCTCACGGGTTCAGCAGTTCTCATGCCTCAGCCTCCCGAGTAGCTAGGATTACAGGCACCTGCCACCACACCTGGCTAATTTTTGTACTTTTAGTAGAGATGGGGTTTCATCATGCTGGTCAGGCTGGTCTGGAACTCCTGACCTCAAGTGATACACCCACCTTGGCCTCCCAAAGTGCTAGGATTACAGGCATGACCCACCACGCCTGGCCTACCTGTAAAATTAACAAAGGACAGATTGGAGAGTTCTAGTCCCTGGTAGAATTGTGAACTGACTTGTGCTAGACTCAGCTTCCTCAACTTAACCTTAAAGTTTACTTTATAATATTGTCACTACAGGAAAACATCTTTGAGAAACTAACCAAAGCAACCAACAGAAGACCTTGAGAAGATTGAAAATTGTAATTGCTGGGTGTGGAAAGTATAGGAATTCGTATTTTCCTATGGAAGTACTCCACAGATGGCCTTGATAAGATAAAGCAGAGAAGAGCCTTTTCAATTTTGCACTTGCCTTTCCCCTACATAGTCTTTGGACAATTACTCCTTCCCTTTACCCAAAATCTGTTACAGCAGCTTAGATCGCTTGTGTAGTGTCTCTGAAGTAATATTAGGTAGCAGAAAGGCCCTCTTTGGGTGACAAATCTTTAAAAGTAAGAGAAGACTGACTAGCTGCCCTTGGGCATTGACCCTTCCTCCTCCTTTCCCTCCAAATACCCATTCACTGATAAATAATAATGTCAGGAAACTGCCCTCCCCCACCACCACCCCCATTGCTGTATTACCATTAAAGATGAGACATGAATTACTGACCAGCTGAACCTCTTAGAGGACTGACTGTTACAGCCTGGAATCCACACAGGTTCTGCAGTGCCTGGGACTCTGACTCTCTGCCTAGGGGCTTATCTTTGTCTCTATTTTTAACCTCGCCGAAATTCATATAAATTGCAGCCTGGCTTTTGGCCCTTACCCAAAACACGTTTTCAGAAATGCAGACATCTTTTCTATTCAGAGATCCTGCTGAAACAGAGTAGCTGATAGACCAGGGAGCATGAACTCACTTACCAAAATAACTAGATGCAAAGTGCTATAATTACCCAAAGAAAAAGCACCAACTGGACAACTATCTTAAGTATAAATACTAGAACTGACAGATTAAGAATTATAAGTAGAATAATATTCATAGTTATGAAGATATTAGAAAGTTTAACCATATAAAAGAAAAACAATGAATTATTAAGTTCCACATGGGAATATTATACATAAAAATTTACGTATATTTCACATAAAGATTAAAGATCTTGGATTTAGAAAGATCATCGAATGTCAAATATTATTGATAATAAAAAATTCACACTTAGACTATAAGTAAACTTAAAGTTATCAAAAACAGAAATATTTGAATACTGCTAAATAGAAAGCAAAGAAAATAACAAATACCCCACTTGAATATAATGTTAGAAGAAATCAAATTAGAAAAGAACAATGCCAGAAAATGATGGAAGAGATATAAGTGAAATGATCAACTATGTGGCAACATAGTTGATCATAGTTTGGCAAAGACTGAGAATGAGGTGGGTGGAGGGAAAGGAGAGGGGAAAAAATTTAGACCAAATGGAGAAGTATATTTACAATAGCCAGAACTAAAATTCAACATGATTCAATTTGATAAGGTAGGGAACATGAGGAATGAGAGTGAATTAAGTTATTTGTCTCATCAAGAAAAATGTCCTCTTGGGAAAATTATATTACTTATGTTGTTAGCAGGAACATATATAAAATTCTTAAATGCATACACATATATGTGTGTATGTGTATGTTTACACATATAAGTTTAAGAATTGATTACAAGAAAATAATCATGATTATGGGTCTTTGGAGAAAGACACCCGCCATAATGAGAAAAAATGCCATCAATAAATTTTTAGCAGCGAACGAATCACTCTCAAATAGAAAGCACAGGTGGAGAAAAAGGAGAAACAAAATGTGAAATTTACATGAAAAATACTTACCAGTATAACCGTTGTTAACTATAAAAGTTGATTAAACATATGAGTTAAAAGGTGGAAACTTTAATGATGCATTTTTTTAATTCAACAGTGAATAGTCTAAAAAAAAAAGTAAGATATATTAGGCAAATATAAACCAAAAGAGAAGTGACATAGTAATCTTATGATATGAAAAATATAATTTAATGCCAGGAAGAATCTTATCTGCTGGTAAAAGAAACATTAGGGCAAAAAGGTATATTTATCATAATTCACATCTCACATAGATATTGTCTATGGCTGCTTTCTATGCCACTACACTGGCAGAGTTGAGTACTTACTAAAGTACTTACTATCTTGCATTTTACAGAAAAAGCTTAGCAACTCCTAACATATACAACTGAGTCTTAGGAAGAAAGAAAGAGGAAATGAAATGAGCAAAACTAATATTTGAAGAGAGTCAGAATAACACAAATGATAATAGGCAGGGATATTAAAACAGTTAGGTTGGTGCAAAAGTAATTGCGGTTTTTTTGCCATTGACAGTAATGGCGGCTGGGCAGGGTAGCCCACGCTTGTAATCCCAGCATTTTGGTAGGCCGAGGCAGGCAGATCACGAGGTCAGGAGTCAAGACCAGCCTGGCCCACACAGTGAAACTCTGTCTCTACTAAAAATACAAAAATCAGCTGGGTGTGGTGGCAGGTGCCTGTAATCCCCACTACTCAGGAGACTGAGACAGGAGAGTCGCTTGAACGTGGGAGGCAGAGGTGGCAGTGAGCCGAGATCGTGCCATTGCACTCCAGCCTGGGTGACAGAGCTAGACGCCATCTCAAAAAAAAAAAAAAAAAAAAAAAAAGAAAGAAAGAAAGAAAAAAAAGAAAAGAAAAAAGAAAAAAAGGAAAAAGAAAGTAATGCCAAAAACTGCAATTACTTTTGCACCAACCTTAATATCCTATCTGTATTCTATATATTCAGATATTGAGAGGAAAACTAAAACTTGTTAAGTAGAAATACAAGATATGAAAAGACCTACATTGAGCTTGTACCAATAAAACCTATAATATCTGAGATTAAAAAATTCACTGAGTGGGATTCATGGCTGATTTAAACATTGTGGAAGAAGACATATCAATAGAAACCATCTGAAATTTAAAAATATAAAAGATAAAGCCTTTTAAAAGTTGAACAGAGCATCAGTGAGCTCTGGAACAAAAAAAAATATTAAATATATATATAATTCTTTATATATATATATAATCATATATATGTATATGATTGGAGTTCCTGAAACACAAGAAATCAGGGTATACACAGAATATTTGAAGAAATAATGGGCAAAATTTTTTCAAATTTGCTGAAAACCACAGATCTCCTGCTTCAAGAAACTCAACAAACCTCAAGAGCAAGTGCCAGGAAAAAGAAAACACCCAAAACTTTAGCAAGTCACATCTCATTCAAATTACTTAAAGTTGATTATAAAGAAAAAAACATTATAACATCAGCTGGGGGCAGTAGGCAGGGGTGTGGAGATACACATATATATTTTTAAAAATTTAAGTATCTCAGCAGAATTCTCATTGGAAATAATGCAAACTACACTTAAAAAAAAAAAAGCAAGTAACAAGTTAAAATTATTTACCTATTGAAAATATCTTTAGAAAACAAAGATTAAATGAAGGCTTTTCAAACATAAATATCTGAAACCAATGAAGAACTTCAGGAATGATAACTATGTAGCACATATAAAGCTTTCTTTAAAAATTATTTAAATATTCTTCAAAGATAATCTACTGTAAAAAAACGAGTAACAATGTATATTATGAGTTATAACAGATATCAAAGCAAAATATTTGATTACATTGCATAAAGGCTGGGAGGCAAGAAATGGAAATATAATTTTTAAGTTTCTTATAGTACACATTAATTTATATACTATCACTTGAAGATAGACTCTGATAAGTTAAAAATGTGTACTTTAAACACTAAAGTAGACACTAAAATAACACAATGATCAGTTATTACTAATTGTCCAACAAAAGAAATAGTATGGAATCATAAAAAATAATCCAAAAGAAGGCAGAAAAGATAAAAAAGGAACAAAAAAAGAGTCTAATGAAAAATAAATGGCAAAATAATAGATTTATACCCAACCATGCCAATAATCACACCAAATATAAATGGACTAAATCCCAATTAAAAGGCAAAGATTGTATGATTATATTTTTTTAAAGCAAGATACACTCCCTAGAAGAAACCCATTATATAAATATAGAGAAATAGATAAGTTAGAAGCTAAAGGATGGGAAAGGATGTGCCATGCTAACACTAATCAAAGGGTGACTCTATTAATACCACAGAAATATTTGGTAAATAAATGTTTAAGGTCATTATGTCTTTTTGATGAATTGATCCCTTTATCATTTTAAGATGACCCTTTTTATTCCTGGACTTTGTGTATTATTTTTCTACTTTGTGAAATATTATCGAACTTTGTGTAACATCAATGCATAATACTTAACACTAGAATTATTCCCTACAAAGAGATGAAGGAGGCTGTAAAAATCAAAGAAAATAAATTTAAAAATTCAAAATTATCATGAAACTAAGCAATGTAAACAAAAAATTGCAGACATTACAATGTTTATATAATTTGTAAGATTTCACTACGACAAATGAGAGACATAAAAATTATGACCTTGCTGACATGTTCAACTTTCAGTGCAAATAATTTCTAGTTGTAGAATAATTTAAAAAATCAGTTTAATATAGGTTATATTGGAAATAACTTGATTGTGGCATAATAATTTATTTATTAAAGGACAGTAATGTATTCATTTCAGATTTATTAACTTGGAGGATTTATATCTCTAATGCTATGCCTCTGTACACAAGGAAAGCAATAAGCCACAGAATAACGACATGCATATTGTAAATTGGGAATCAGCAAACTTTCTATGTGAAGGGCCAGAAAGTAAATATTTTCAGTACCACGGGCAATATGCTCTCTGTCACAAACACTCAACTCTACCATAGACAATACATCATTTATTAATGTATTGTCCAATAAAACTTTATTTACAAAACAGGAAATAGGCAGTATTTGGCTCACAACTATAGTTTTCAGACTTTTCTTATGGAGCATTAACTCTACTCCTAGACTAGGCAGAGTAAACAACTGCCACTGTATTATTTCTGCTTTTCTAATATAACTTCATCCCAAATTTTACTTTTAAAATGTTTTTGGACTTTTGATATGTATCCTTCATATGTAATTTGATACTATGGATCTATTTGAGACTCTGCATTTTAACATTGCTTATGTTTTCTGGTTTTCCATTTTCTATGTCTTTTGCTTTATCACTGTCTTTCCCATTAAGGATAATGTCTCCTTTTATGAGAAATTTGGAAGCTGATTTGGATATTACACATTCTGAGCTAATTTGACTGCTGGTCAATTTTAAAATCAAAATGCTTTAAATTTCTCTAATTTAAAAATGTATATAAATTTATTTTCCATATAAATTCATGTTTATTTGTTTTCCTTAATGTATACATGTTTAACATATATAATTTACAAGCATTATTTTGACTTCTTTCCATATTTTATAATTTTTGTCATTATTACCCATGTTTTTCACCAGCAGCTTTATCTTACTGCTTTTTCATTTTGAATTATTTATTGTGTTTCATTGATTTGTCAGCTATAGTATACATTGTGGTTTTTATTTTTAATGAAGGATGGATATATAAAATGTATACTCAGTTTAAACATATGGAAATATATTTTTCTTTTACATATGAACAAAAACTCGACTAGAAATGGAGCTCTTATATTTAGGTTATAACCTTGTTCTTTATAAACTATGGACAAGGTATTGCTTACAGACCATATTGTGTGTTGATCTGTTTTGCTTGGCCTGCAGAGCACTAACTGAAAATGTGAATTGGTTGATGACTTTAAACAAATCTGAAGATTTCACATAAAAATCCCTACTTGTAGGCTTTGCTCACAAGGTAGAGTAGGTGGCAGCACTGGAGCATTCTCACATAGCAATTCAGAATTAGAATTGAGTCGCAACTTCTGCCCTTAAGTTGGACCTGCAATCTCCAATTTGCGATAGTACTTACCTGCCCTACCTCATTATTTTGCATTGCCTATCTGACTTGAGATGGCAATTGAGATTGTGAGATCTGACATTGTTCAATAAGGTTCTAGAATTTTGTAAATTCAAAAAATGTGGAACAATTCTGGCTTTTGTTGTTTGGTTTGGTGTTGTGACTTTTACAAATTATTGTTAATGCTTTGCCTGGATGGAATTAAAGAACTTTCTTTAAAAGTTGAAACTAAAAATACATGAAAAAGTAAACAAAATTTTACAAACCTCTGTCTGTTTTTTTCTATTTATTTGACTGGTTTTTCTTTCATTTATTTATTTGGTTTTTCTTCTGAAAAACCAAGGTATTTAGTATAGAAACTTTGGGTTCTATTATAATTTGTTTATGACTTTAAATTTCTTATTAAGCCACCAGTTAAGATATGTTGAAGATTTTTCTCTGCCCTCCATATCTATCATCTTTTCTCAAATTGTTTTCGTTTTCTTACTTATTTCTTCTATGTTCTATGAGAATCACTCAAGTTTTTATTCATTATTAATAGTTCAATCTTTGTAAAGTTGATATAGCTCTTTATTATTTATAATATTGATTTTAATTATGTGATTACATTTTGGGTTTTGAATAACTTAACAATAATTAATATTTATTGAGCACTTAACTATATGCCAAACACCATTCACTTTGAATGCGTTATCTCAATGAATGTTTACCAGAAATCCTATGAAGAATGTGCTATTATTACGCTTTCTAAAGTGAAGATAATAAGGCTTTCAGAGACTAAGGAACTTTTCCAAAATAAAAGAGTTGGAAAATAGTGGAACTATAATATGTAACAAGACAATTTTTAATGTAAATCCTGTGCTCATATCCACTAAGCTACACAGAGACCTTTCTTTTCCTCTGACATATTTAGCTTGCCTCTCATTCAAGTTATTTTTGCTTTTTACATTAGTTATTATCTTTCTTTCTAATTTAATAATTGTAAAAGGTATATAATATGAAATTTACCATCTCAACTACTTTAAGTGACAGTTCAGTAGTGTTAAATACAAACTGCTGTGTAACCAATCCCCAAAACTCTTCTCATTTTGCAAACTTGAAACTCTGTACTCATTAAACAATTCTCTCCTCCTTCCTTTTCTCGGCCTCTAGAAATTATCATGCTACTTTCTGTCCTTCCAATTCAAATGTCTGTGTGTAATTTTAATAAATTTACCATTATTGGCTTATTGTGTAGAAGCCTTGTTTCCTTACATTTTTTACAGCAAAAAACAAATACAATAATTTATAAGCTTTTAAAATTACAAATGATTTCAAAAAATATCCTTCTGCTCCTTCTCTAGTTCTAGTGTCTGTGTTTTGTGTTACACAATCACTTCATACAGTACTTACTTGTTTTGAAAAGAGATTGCCTCATCCTTGAAACAAATGGATTATTCTGTTTTAGTATTACTCCGTTTTATCTGAATCTAGTTAGAATCATCCTTTCAAATCTTAAGACATAGGAGGTATCACTGTTCACACCAGTCAACTTTCTGGTACCGTGTTGTCTTTAATTTAGTATCTGTTGGTCTGAGAAACAATCTCATGGTGTTATGACTAGATTACCTTGTCTAGACACAAGGGAAGAATCTTATTCTGTCTAGTCTGAAGTTCTCTGTATTTCTTGCATTGCAGAAAACTCCCAAATGGTGAAGAAAATCTAAAACATTACTCACATCCATTTTGACCTCATTAGCATTTCATTCCTGAGGAATATTGGGGTGGAGAGACGCATTAGAGCTTGAAGCAGGGCCAAGGGGTGGAACAGTGTATTTGGATTAAATAGAGTGGAGCTTTTACAAAGCAGAAAGGTGGGTTTGTGCCTCTATGAGTCTGTATAGATGGAAATCCCCTACCTCATTAACCCATGTGCCTTTCTCACTCTGCCTCCAGGCTAAGTTTTCCTTAGTTGACTCTCCAACTTTTGCATGACACATTTTTGACCCACATTTCTAGTTTCCACTGTTGAAACTGCATCTCTTTCCCTATTTTCGTGAGCATTATAACGGAAAAATTGCAGAGGCTGAGTCAGACACTGCTGATCACCAACAATGTAGCCAGAATATCCTCTTTCATATTTAAAGAAGAGGACACTGGTAATAGCTATCCCCCTCAACCCCACATGCTCCAGTCTGACCTAAAACCCAGTGTAGGCTACCAGTCCTTTTTAAACTGCACACATAGACAAAGTATCTTTTGCCGATAACTGCAGCTGGTCTTTGGAGAGCCAATTCCTGTTTCCTACCACCATTGTCTTTACCATTGTCTTTACCATTGTCTTTACCATTGTCTTTACCATTGTCTTTACCATTGTCTTTTCTTAGAAGTATCTTGGCAGGAGAAAGTATACATATATTGTGCAAATTGCCTACATTATACTGAGATGCTATTTGCAAGGATTTCTTTCTCAAATATATTCATTTTTTAATATCTTTAAATCAAATTTAATTCTGATATGGTAACTTTAAATTAGGAAATTATTTTCTATGATCAGGGTTGAATGACTTTCAACTTTTCAAATTCTGTTTCATGTCCATAAATATGTCAGTTTAATGAATGGCCTTTGTGGAAGTGACAATAGCTAAATTATAAAATCTGTCAAAAATCAATTTTACCATGGTCTAGCTTTTTATTATTTGATACAAGGAGGAAAGAACAAGAAGACATAGGAAAGCATAGAGTGTGAAATTTAGGCAAAAGTCATGGGCTAAAGCTTGAAATTAAAATCTCAACTACATCTTAACTGAAGAAAACAAAAACAATCTGCACCTAGAATGGGAGTGTGGGGAGTGTGTGAGTGTGTGTGTGTGTGTGTGTTCACTATGGCACATGGACATTCTATGAATTAACTCATTGGCTATGACTGCTATATTTTTTACGGAAAGAATGGATGACTTGTTAGCATGATCTCATCCATCCTCCGGGAGCTGGAGGTTGTTTATGTGTAGAGGGAATTAACAATAATAATTCTGAAGAGAGGAAGTGTTTTGGAATGTCTAGAGTCAGCTGCCTAGATTCTATTTTTGGACCCATCAGTTTTTTGTTAGGAGGCTTTAGACAGGTCATATTCTCTTAAGACCACTGTTTCTGTACCTGTTTGACTGGCATATGAATAGTTTCCATTTTATTACTTCATGGATATTTTGTGAGTTTTAATAACTTTAGGTAACATAACCTGCAAAATGGCTTTGAAGTCTTTGGAGAACCTCCAGAACAAAGGAGGAAGTGTTACTTCTCTGGAGAGAATGTAATATTTTTTCATAGCAAGTGTTGTGTGGTCTTGTTTTTTAATGAAAATTCTCAAGATTGCCAAGTATATTCTATAAACTTTCTCTTCAGAATTGCCACTTTGCAGCTTTTCACCAGGACATTACCTCAGGATTAGATATGTTGTTTGACACATTTTCTTATTATTTTTCAAAAGAGAAAAATCACAGCAAATTTAGGAGTCACTAGGTGATAGAAATTTCAGGACTGTTTTTGGAGCAACAGTTGTTCTTCATATTAAAGATGCATTTGTTGAGAATGATGGTGCACATGTACCCTAGAACATAAAGTATAATAAAAATTTTTAAAAATGCATTTGTGAGGACAAGTCCATTCCTCCTGGAGGGATGCCCTGGGCAGGTAAGTGTGTAGAAGCAGGCCATAACATTGTTTATCTGATTGGGACCAGAGAGAAAGCACATAGGTGTTTGAGACTCAGCTCTAGGGAAAATGACTAAACAAAGGGGTTTGCAAGAATCTCGAGACCAAGTAGGTACATTCATCTCTGCCAATTAATAAGGAAAACTTAAATCTTCAGCACACTTCACAGTCTAAAACAGCACATTCATGTATGTAGTTTCACAAAAACTGTGCAGAACAACGTATTGTTTCAGGATGAGAAAACTGAAAATTGGAGTTATTAATACTAATTGATTTGTCCAAGGTTGCACAGCTAGAGAACTAGTACTCTTAGCTCAATATTTTGATTTTTCACCTGGTGATTGATGCTGTACTCTTGATTCTCTATAAAGGAGGGAAAGGGGAACTCTTAAACATTTCATCCTTCCTACCTGCCTTCCTGCAAACTTTGATTCTCTACTTATTGCCAGTTGAGAGTCACTGACATAGTGAGCCATCATTACTGAGGAATGGGTTTCCTTGAGATGTGTGAGGGCAGAAAATAGCTTGGCAATCACAGAATATAACTTTTTTTTTGGGGGGGGGGGTGTTTTTCTTTGCTTTTTATATAAATGATGACACTATATCATGAACATGAAATACATTTCTTCATTTTCTCAAGCAATGACTTTATAGTATACTCAGAAACTTGTGACCTTGTTTATCCTTACTCAGAATAGAAGTTTGGCTGCTGTTTTTATGCCCTGATAATAGCACTAGCCACCTCCACTCCCGCTATCTAAAACTAACATTTCCCAGGCCTAATTCCCTTCACCGCTAGTGCTCTCCGTTTTTTTTTACTAATGTACATTCTAACTGAAAACACATGACACTGGAGAGATTAAAACCCCTCCAATACATAACCGATGAAACATTTCATAACCTGACTTTTCTCTGGACTATGTTCCAATGAGATTTTCATGTGGTGCAGATGTTGAGCTTCACATTGGCATCTATGTTTTGGCATAAACTTGGAGACAGAAATAAAACGAGCTTGTTTTCTTGGGAAAATCTCATATGAGCCCTCGGAGAAAGGAACGGGAAACTGTTTCAAGAAAGACATACCTTAATTTTGTTGCAAATCCTTTTCTGCCTTCCAGCCTTCAATATCAATATGTCACACTAAATTATTTCATTAAGTACTTCATCTCCTTTGTAACCTGCTTGTCTTTGAGGACAAACTTTAGAGCAGCCATGTACACATCTGCAATATTTTGACACAAAGGACACCTGCTGACTCTTAACTGGAAAGCGATGTGCATTCTTTTCCTCTTCCCTTCATAAATATATATTGCAATTGCCACTGTTATTAAAAAAATTATCCTTTGGTCCTTAGTGATCTACCATGCTGTACTCTCCCTTCATTCTTAAGTTGACCTTGCTCTCTCAAAAAGACAAGAAGACAACCTTAAGTGACAACGAGACAAATTTCATTTTGTTGGGAACTGCCTTTTCAATTATTTCTCTCTTCTCAATTTCTCCTTGCTGACCTGGTCCAAGCTGTTACTTTGACAGGGGTCCCTAACCTCCAAATTAAAATATGCAAATTGTTATGCTTCCTGCACTAGGGCCAATATAGCCTATGCATTGTAATTGCAAAAGATTGTTCTGTTCCATTTTACACCAGAAGAATATAGTTACCTACGTCTGCCATTTCCTATTATGAGAAAAATAATACCCTGCAGACGGATACATTATAAGCAATACATTTATGCATTAGTATATTTCTACTTTGAAAATGAAAGATTATTATTTTTCATGACCCACATTCTGCCACAAGGAAAATATATCCAGGTGTATCCAAATAGTCTCAAAGACTTGTGTATATATTTTAAATGTTTCTGTATTGTGACCTAGTCTAATTTAGTTTGAAACATCACTGAATTTTTAAGTACTTAATTTTTATGTAATAGACTTGAAATACAGAACATTTACTAGTCAATTAACTTTTCTTCCTATCTCTCCTCTAGTACATTTTTGGAGATTGGATGCTTTCCCTAGCCACCTGATCAATCCATACTGTTCCAGGCTGATAAGCAAGTCATTTTCAAGATCATCCTACATACTCTTTATCTCTGTGTACAAATAGAATATTTTCCCATTATTTTTAAAAGTTATCTTTCTCAACCCCATAACGAAATTGACTTTATAAATACCCACTGTGTTCGGCCAGGCGCCGTGGCTCACATCTGTAGCCGCAACACTTCGGGAGGCTGAAGTGAGTGGATCACTTGAGGCCAGGAGTTCCTGACCAGCCTACGAACATGGAGAAACCCCGTCTCTACTAAAATTACAAAAATTAGCTGGGTGCAGTGGCACACACTGGTAATCCCAGCTACTCGGGAGGCTGAGGCACGAGAATCACTTGAGCCCAGGAAGCAGAGTTTGCGGTGAGCCAAGATTGCACCACTGCACTCCAAACTGAGTGACAGAGTGAGACTCTATCTCAAAAAAACAAAAACAAACAAACAAAAAACACCATTGTGAAGATAAATAAACTGAAATGTATGATATTTAGAAATTGCTTAAAGCTTATCGCTGTGCTGCTATCATACTTGCCATGGTTCTCAGAAATTCCGAGTGATCATGAATTATCTGCCGAGCATCATTATTTCCTCCAGATTCTTTCAGGGGACCTGGGAAGAAAGCCCATTTGGCAATCACTGCATGGGAATCACCTACAGGAGGAAAAGCAATAATAAATACAACTACTAGAAAATCAAAAGGTTATTTATTGCTTTGAGATATATTTGATATTTCCTAATTACTTTTTTGTCAAAATTTGATTGTGTTACACTGATTTATGTTAAATGTTTTATTCCTAAACATTTATTAATTGAAGCAAAACATATGATGTAATAAGAAGAAAGCCACCCTGAATTCAAAATTTTATACAATGTAAATCACAGGTAAAGAGATGAAAGCTGAACTCAATGCTAAGCAACTGAATATCAAATTGTACGTCTGTTGGTAATGAGCAGTGTGGACACCAGGTATGTAACATACCTGGTCTTTATTTTCCATATAAATTAAATTCCATATTCAAGTCAGTGAACTTTAGAGCTGAATCAGCTCATCTAGTTAACTCTCTCGGTTTAGCAGGCTATGAGAGGATACATTATTTGACATTAGCAATCACTCAATCATCTACTAAGGCAGGTCTAGACTCTATGTCATTAATTCTTTCCTTTAATGGACACTATGCTAAGGACTGATAGGGTAGGAGAAATCATTTTGAGGCTATGTAAAGATGGTGGGGAGTAGGTGTAGGTAAGAAAATTGATAATTGACTGTTACTGCAATCCAGGCCATCTAGGAGTGTGCAGAAGTCTCCTCAGTCTTCTCCCTGCTTTAGAGTGCTGTGGAGTTACCGTCTAGCACCAGTGTGGATTCTCCTCTCTCGTTTGATTGGTCTTCCTTTCCTAGAGATTGTAAAAAGTCATCCCTCAATTACCTTGTCAAGTGGTTGTTAGATTTTAACAAAAGGAAACTAAAGCAAAAGGGCCAGGTGTTTTTTATTTTGTCTCCCCAGCAATGTTCTTGAGATGTTTGGATTGGACATGATGTGGCAGATACTCCTGTGTTTCCGCCCTGTGTTGAGAGCATATGGCCATTTGACCATAATACAGGAAGGCAACTAGAAAAGCACTCAGAAGTGGCACAGTCAACCCTCAGTATCCCTGGGGGATTAGTTCCAGGATTGCCCACAGATACTGAAATCTGTGGATGCTCAAGTCCCTTACAAAAAATGGCATGGTGGCAGGGTGTGGTGGCTCTTGCCTGTAGTCCCAACGCTTTCAGAGGCCAAGGCGGGCAGATCACCTGAGGTCAGGAGTTCAGGACCAACCTGGCCAACATGGTGAAACCCCGTCTCTACTAAAAATACAAAATTAGCCAGGCGTGGTGGCAGGTGCCTGTAATCCCAGCTACTCGGGAGGCTGAGGCAAGAGAATCATTTGAATCCGGGAGGCAGAAGTTGCAGTGAGCCAAGATCATGCCGTTGCACTCCAGCCTGGGCTCCATTTAAAAAAAAAGCGTAGTATTTGCATATAGCTACATATATTCTCCAATATACTTTAAATCACCTCTAGATTACTTATACTACCTAATACAAGGTAAATGCTATTTAAATAGTTGTTATACTGTGTTGTGCTTTTACATTTGTATTTGTTATTGTTGTATCATTATTTTTATTGTTTTTTTCCTAATATTTTCAATCTGTGGTTGGTTGGATCCATAGATGTAGAACCCATGGATATGGAGGGCTGACTGTAGTCTGTGTGTGTATGGGTGTGAACATGGATGCATGCCAAAATCTAAAGGCAGTTTCTGAGGACCTGTGTTCTGAACAAGATAAAGGGCAGACATGCTGAAGTTTTAGGTTTTTATTTTTATTCCTTGTGTGAGTGGTCTAAAACGCTGTAAATTTTTAGAGTCTAAAATAAAAGTGTGGAAGAGAGTTTTTCCTGATCTCTTTGAAGAATATCTGTTCTGTAACTCGAAGACACTGATTCTGGGCGTTCTTATCTAATTGCTCTTGCTATTCTTCGGGGAATATAAAAAAAGAATAAATTTATCATTACAAAACATACTTTACAAGTAAATGTCTAAGTTATTAAATAGACTCTTCAAAAGAAAGCTTTTTTTCTTCCTAATTCTGTCTTTTCTTTTGCATTAATATATTTGAAGATGTCTCCCTAATACCCTACATCTTTAGAAATTAATCAAGTTCTAATTTCTTCTTGTAGGGGTAATACTGTAAATGTGATTATAAATACATCATATCTTTAAAAGACTTTCAGGTCACTTCCTTTATCATGTGAAGAACAGAGTACTTACTGGTAAAGGAGATGTTGAGAGGATAAGATAATTTTGGAGGAAAACAATTTAGATTTCTGGAATCTTGCTAAGGTTAGCCTGAGATGACCTTGCTAAGGTTACATCCTGAGAAGAAAAAATATCACTATCATTATGCAGAAAAATGCTGTCAATACTTTGATATAAACTAAGTCTTACTGTACTTTAATGGCCTTATCTAGTCTATTAGAGAGATATTTTCAGACATTATCATAATCACATATGAACTTATAAAAGCCTGAGAGTGAGCACAAACTTTTGATGATGGCTTTTTTCATGAGTGAAGTACTGTGACTGTAAGCTCAGGTGTCACTAGAAAGAGGATTCAATCAGTAAAGGAGTAGGAGAGAGAGCATGGAATCTGAGCACTGACAGTCCGGAGGTACATTGCTATTGCAATATTAGGATAGTTGGTTTTGAGTGTCATTCTAAAAATATTTTACCAGTAGTATATATATGTATGTAGCAGGAATTTATATGTGTTAATATTATCATCTCAGAGAATGAAGGCAACAAATTTTTTTAATGCGATTTCACTTTTAGTGTTATACCTGTCAAGTGAGGCTGTATTATTTAATGAACATGCTAAGTTGACATAACTAAGAGACCCCAAAACGCAAGGGTTTTTAATAAGGTTGATGTTTATTTCTCTCTAACACTGGCTGGAGGGGAAGTGGTATAGTATTGGAGGATTTCTCGCACGGTGGAAAGAGGGGAAGGGTCCCAAGCTTTGAGGACACACCCTGTCACTTCCGCTCATGACTGGAATCTAGTCACATAGCAGTCCATGCTGTAAGGGAAACTAAGTAATAGAGTTCTTCTCTGAGCAGATATGCTTTCAACTGAAACTGAGAAATTTACTTTTTAAGTCAGGAAAAAAGGAAATTGGTAAACAACTGGCAGTTTCTACCATTTGGCATTCAATTAATTTTTTTAAATTGACAAGAAAAATTGTCTATACTTACGATGTACAACATGATGTTTTGATATAAGTATATGTGGTAGAATGGCTCAGTCAAGCTACTTAACATAATAAATTGATATTTATTAAATGAATAAGTGCCATTTGTTTGACATTTGTTTAAAATCCAGAACCATATGGATTCTCAATTGAGTCAGGACAGTTTTCTAAGACAATGTTATATACTTTAGTATATACTTTTAATAAAAATTTGCATTAAGAATCATTGATAAGGCTGGGCGCGGTGGCTCAAGCCTGTAATCCCAGCACTTTGAGAGGCCGAGACGGGCGGATCACGAGGTCAGGAGATCGAGACCATCCTGACTAACACGGTGAAACCTCGTCTCTACTAAAAAAACACAAAAAACTAGCTGGGCGAGGTGGCGGGCGCCTGTAGTCCCAGCTACACGGGAGGCTGAGCCAGGAGAATGGCGTAAACCTGGGAGGCGGAGCTTGCAGTGAGCTGAGATCCGGCCACTGCACTCCAGCCCGGGCGACAGAGCGAGACTCCGTCTCAAAAAAATAAATAAATAAATAAATAAAATTAAATTAAAAAAAAAAAAACATTGATAAGAGAATGTTATTCACAAATGTTCTTCCCCCCACCATTAACAATAAATAATGAATTTTCTTCTTCCTACATGAGTATTTTATGTTGTATTGCAAAATACTGCTATAGTTAAAAAGAAAACAAAATAAACAAATAGAAGTTTGTTAGAAATTATTAAGGAAACTTCATATACTTACCCATTCCAACGTATATAGTGAGGAAAATAACCAAATATTGTTACCCATTACTGCTCATGGAGAGTGTTTCCAAGTCTCTTTTATCTTTCCAGGCCAATTGCCTTGTTCTCACTTAGGCCAATTGGCCCATGTTTATTTTCCTGGCAGTTTAAGTAGATTGTCAACTGCTGGCCCTGTACCACATCTCTGTCTATTATTTCAGAATGTGTAGCAAGGCTGAGGATGCTTAATTATTTCAGAGCAATGGTAGTAATAATTAAATAACAGGCACAACCCATTTTAAGAAGAGTGGCGGTAATTTCTTTCCCTCCACCAGATCTTATTTAAATTAGCTATGTTCATTTTCTAGTTTGTTGGCCAGCCTGAATTGAGAATTCAGTCATTACCTACACATTATGCACCACTCTGCCACAGGCTTTCAAATACACTTATCTATATGCAGCCTTTGGGCTTCCCCAAACTATTTTAAAAGCAAGCTGACCTAGAGATGCTCATGTTTTCTCAAAGGGACTGAAATGTCTGGCTTATAAAGGTAATTTTAAGGGCAACGATTTATTTAAGTTTTGAACTGGAAAGCAACAAAATTGCACATAAGATACTGATATCAAAATTCAAAACAAAGAAAATTTTAGAGAATAATGAAGGCAAGTAGAGATAATATAAAAGTAAATCAAATTCTAATCTAAAAATACTGTTTATAATTTCAATTAACTTATTTTTCTAATGCTACATAAACATAAAGCTAAATTATTTATAATGCTTGTTATGTGTTTTAGCAACATTATTAGTTTCTCATGTTTCAATTTCTCCATGCGGATGCTAAATCCATCCCTTTGAAGTAATTAACATAATCACTAACATTATAAGATCATTTTCCTGACTCCAAATAAATGACCATCAATCTGGTGCCTACTCTCTATATTCAGAAATGCTTAAATAGTTCATGATTAGTCAAATGACTATGGAAAAACACTGTGCATAAGATGAAAGGAATAATGACTCATACCCCCCACAAGGAAGATGAAACTCTTCCACATCAGAATTAATTCACTGTAAAATATCTGAGTATCAGGAAGATAATTGAAAGCACTAAAAATAAAATCAAATGCAGTAGGTAATCGAAAGGTCATGAGATTGGTCACTACACTATTATGAGAATTTTTAAAATTTTGGTAAAGCTTATAAATATGACCATAGTTTATATTCTGAATATAGATTACTTTTCAATGAAGTTTTTGTATGTAAATATATCTTATGAAAATATTTATATACTATAAGCTTTCACTTATCAAATCACACTATCGATGTAAAAAACTAAAGGTTACCAGACATGACAAACCGAAGATTTTTAAAATTTTGTTAAGGATGACTGTAGCTTCTATTCTGAATTCAGAGCAACATTTAAATGATGCTTTATCTATCTAAATATTCATGTAATGAAAATGTTTCTATGTTACATGTCTCATGTTTCTCATCTCACTGAATGTAAACTGAATCTGAAACTTTAAATGAGCACCCATTTAATTTTCCCCCCAAAATACTTTCTGTTGACAATAGGTTGTATTGATTTTCAAATGGGAACCTATATTGTCTGAAACAAATCAGAACAAATGAGGAAGATATAATTCCTAATTTAAAGGGATAAGCACATTTGTTTATAAGGAGACATGTTGATCTGTGTATTTTTACACAGTGGATCAGTGATATCAGTTAACAACACAACTTGCTAACCAATTTTTCAATACTGAACTTAGGGCCCAGTTCTAAGCAAAACTATGAAGAAATGTGTTTACTTGTAGCATATCTCTGTGTGTGTGTGTGTGTGTATATCCCTTTTTTCTTAAATACCTGCTGTCTCCTGTTGGTCCCTATTGTCCTGGTACTCAGGATCGAAGTACTGTGGCATGCATCCATTGAGCTGTGTCTGTTGTGGTTGGGATTCATATGACTGCTCAGTGACTGTGCTACATGGGTCATAAAGTATTTTGAAAACCACCCTGGTGAATACTCTCTGAGTCAAGCCCCTCCTTTCATGGGAAACTTTCCTGCCAGAACTCAGTGCCAGGGTTATCTTTCAGGGTTATCTGCTCTACTTTAGTTCTTACAGTCCTGGAGAATCATATAAGGATCAAGATCTCTCTTTGCTTTGGTCAACATAAATCTCTGAGGTGAGTTTTTAACATAGCTTGAGTGACTGCTGTCTGATTGTCTATCACAGACTGTTACTCATCCTAGGGATCAGGCTGTGTGTTGATCATGTCCAGGTGTTGTCATGTACCTTAAAGTTATTGTAACTCTGGAAGGCTATTATGACAGTTTTCAGAGAAGATGGCTTCGGAGAATTTTGAGAAATGGAGACCTTTTCCTAATCTGTATAAACAGTTAATAAATATAATTTCAAATTTCCAAATGGTTAATAAGTATATCATAAGATGTTTAACATCATGTGTCATTAAAGCAAAGAAAATTAAAATCAGACATGGTACTACTGAACATCCACCAGAATGGCTAAAATTAAAAGGATATAGAGGAAATTAGACTCTCACACACTGACAGTGGGAGTACACCTTGATACAATTACTTTTGATTACTGCTTGGCAGTATCTGATAAATCTGAACACACATACAAACACAGCAATTCCAGCTGTGAGCATATATCCAACAGGCAGTACATATATATGAACTCCAACAGACATATACAAAATGTTCATGGCATCCTCTATAAAAGTCCCAAACTGGAAATAAAAACAATGTCTATCTACAATAGAATAAGTAAAGAAAAATTTTGATAATGGATAATAAAATATCATATATCAAGGAAAATAGAAGAAACACTGCTACATGCAAAGATGGATAAATACATTGATCAAGAAATCTAAAAGGTACACAGTACATTATTCTATTCATATGAAGTGAAAGAGCCACAAAAAAAAAAAAAAAAAAAAATTCATCTTTTAGGCCTGGCACACTGACTCACGCTTGTAATCCCAGCACTTTGGGAGGTCAAGGTGGAGGGACTGCTTGAGCCCAAGAGTTCAAGACCAGCCCGGGCAACACAGCGAGATCCCATCTCTACAAAAAATAAAAAAAAAAATTAGCTGGGTGTGGTGATGTGTGCCTACAGTCCTAGCTACTCAGGCTACTGAGTCAGGAGGATCACTTGAACCCAGGAGTTCGAGGTTACAGCGAGCTATGATTATGCCACTGTACTCTAGCCTGAGCAATAGAGACAGAACCTGTCTCTAAAAAAATTAATTAATAAATAAAAATAAAAATCTGTTGTGGCTTTTGGAGGCAAATGACTAAGGATGAGAGAGACGCTTTTGATCTGAGTGACAGTTAGATATGGTGTTCACCTTGTAAAAGCAGACTGGTGGCCTACTCTAATCCCTCATAAGGTAGCACTAGAATGTCATGGTCAAAAACGACCAGTTTTGTCCACATCAAAAACAATGATTCCTCTCTCAAGGACTAATTCATATTATCCAAGGCAAGACAGTCAGATAGGAAAAGAGAATGCCAGTTCATCAGTTTAAATTAGCAAATACAACTGTTTCATAGACCATATCTGTGTCAATATGATTGACACATTTACTCCATGAAAACAAACTCATGTGGAGAGCAATATGATACAATACAAGAAAAATAAATACTGACTAAGAAATGTCCTTCTACTTCACAATGCACAGACTTTATCATGCGAGGTATGAAGGGCAAGTTTGTTAAGTCAAGGGGCATCCAGTTGTATCTAACAACACTTAAAGTTTGCTACTCAAACACACAAATATTTATCAAGGTCATCTCACAGTTCTCAAATGGTGTCAGACATAACTTTGACATAAAAAGCAGTTTGCATGTAAGAATTTCAAGATACTTAAGGAAAGTGTGACTCTCAGAGAAAGTCAAGAATTGATATTATTTTATAAGTGGTAAGCTAAAGTTTAAAAATATGAAAACTTAATCGAAGTCACGTTTGTTTTGAGGTCATAGGTAAAACCAGAAAAGGACTCAGGATGCAGGGCTTCCATGCAGAGGTACAAGCATTCATTCTTTCAACAGTTATTTATTTAGAAATTGTGTGTGTGTGTGTGTGTGTGTGTGTCTGTGTGTGTGTGTGTGTAATTTTTTTCCAGCTGTTGCTCTATGTGTCACAAGGCCATTACCAAACAAGTATTTGCCCTCAAGGTGATTACAACGTACAGGGAAGACAAACAATAAGAATATATTAAACAAATAAAAAAATTAGTTAATGATACCCTGTAAGCTCTGAGGAAAATGCAAATCAAGATCAGGGATCAAGGCTAACTAGAATGGGACACTAGTTTCTATAAGGAGGACTTCAGGGGTACTGTCTGCAGAGGAAACACTTGCACATGCACCTGAATGATCAGATGAAGACAGTCAAATGAAGAGATGAGAATAAGAGCCATCCACACGGAGCAGACAGAAGGCATAAAGACCTTGAGGGGAGAACGAGGTTGGCATGGAACAACAAGGAGCTCAGTACAGCTAGAATATAGTGAGAGGGAACATGGCACCAAATGAGGTGGGAACCAGACTATGCTGGGACTTCTAAACCGCAATGGCTAACTTAGGTTTTATTTTAACTGAAATGAGAAAACATGTGTAGGGCATTGAACAAAACATAAAGGTAATGCCTATATTTTTAAAAGCCTACTGTGGTACATTATGTAGAAGCATATTTCTACTTGAGAAAATTTGGAAGTGAAATACCTTTAAAGTATCAACATATGTACTTCCCAATGGATATAACATTCTCTAAAATGTTTCATAGTAACACCCAGTTGGGTACCCATTATTACTTTTACCAGGCAATTAATTTCTTGGAATTTTGTGGTTGATAGCATCGTCATTGCATTCATAAAAATTTATGAGATATCTGAAATAAAGTATGGGCTCATCTCAAGGTGATCTGAAGAGAAATTTAATTACAAGAAATAGTATGATTTACTGTAGTAATCTGTTCTCATATTGCTATGAAGAACTATCCAAGACTGGGTAATTTATAAAGAAAAAGAGTTGAATGGACTCACATTTCCACATGGCTGGGGAGGCCTCACAATCATGGTGGAAGGTGAAGGAGGAGCAAAGTCACGTCTTACATGGCAGCAAGCAAGAGAATGTGTGCAGAGGAAATACCCTTTAAAAAAACATCAGATCTCATGAGACTTATTCACTATTATAGGAACAAATTGGCAAAAACTCACACCCATGATTCAGTTACCTCCCACTGGGTCCCTCCCCTGACACATGGGGATTACCAGAGCTACAATTCAAGATGAGATTTGGGTGGGGACACAGCCAAACCATATCAACTTAACGTTGCCAATACATGATATAGAAAATTCCTTAGATTCTCAGAATTTGTATGACATTTATGGTTCACTGCCTCCATAGCTCCACATATTTCTAGCTTAAGGAGAAAGGGGATTTCTTGGGTAAATTTTCTAGGTTTAGTTAAGATTATCATCTCTAGTGCTCCCAAACTCAGAAATTAGTTGTCTTTGTTAATCCAGATCCCTGCAAATGAAAAGTCTTGACTACATGTTACCTCTCAAATTACAGATTTCATATTTCTCTCAAATCATTTGAAAGTATGAACCGCTACTTACCATTTTTTTTTAAGAGACAAGGTCTTACTTTGTCCCCTCGGCTGGAATGCAATGATGCAATCATAGCTTACTATAACCTCAAACTCCTAGCGTCAAGCAATCCTCCCTCCTCGGCTTCCCAAATAGCTGGGACTACAGGCATACACTCCCATGCTTGGCTAATATTTTTATTTTTTATGGAGACAGCATCTCACTATATTGCCCAGGCCGGTCTGGAACTCCTGGCCTCAAGCAATCCTCCTGCCTCAGCCTCCTCAAGTGCTGAGATTACAGAAGTTAGCCACCATGCCCAGCCTCCCATCTTTGCTTTACATGAACTCACAAGTTGCTTAGCTTCTCTTGTAGAACAAATGTCAGAAGTGTGCGTAGGACATTATCTCCAAATTGGCTATCTCTTGAGTTAACCCTCAGGTGAAACACCAAGCACCAGGAAATAGGTCAGGGATGAATCCAATTTCATTAACATCTGAAAGCTTTCATCTGGTGGAACATCCAGTCCTCCTCTCGGAGCAAAACCGATCCCTCCCAAGAAAGTTATTAGTCAAAAGGCCAAACTCAAATCCCTGTGGTGATAACTTCTAGTGCCATGAGCACTGGATTAAGTAAGGTAAATAATAGATGGCCTGTTCACTGGGGAATTCATTTCAGTCCTTCTCAAGAAGCAGATGGAATTTTAACCCACTCACATCTGATCTCAGTTTGGAGTCATCCTTCCTTTTTTCTAAAGAGCAGAGACTGAATGTGGGGCTCATTAAATCATTTCCCAGCTATCCTAGCAGTGCCTAAGAAGTTGAAAATTATATGATGAATCACTGTTCTGACCTTTTGTCCTGATATAGTTAACTACCTCAGTTATTTGTCTTCCAAGCCCAAATAATCATGTTATAGCATTTAACCTTGCTCTGGCAAGAGTGAAGACTCAAGTGTGAGTTACTGGAATAAACTGCTTTTGACTTTGATTGTGTATGTGTGTGAGTGTGAATACTCACACTATGCTGGACAACATTTGCTTCCTCCTCCAGATTCACTCTGGATGAACCAAGCTTGCTTCTCATTGAGTTCAACTAATGGGAGGATCTGGCAGGAACAGAGTGAGGCCAGCGTATGCATGTCCTGAGTTCTCTCCCTGCTCAATTGCTGGCCAACAGTGGCTGCTTTTCTCCACAGAGGGCCACACCTCCTCTCAGGCTGCCCTGTCTTCTGGCTTTGGGTCTCTCTAGCTCTCTTAACCTTGCCACACCTTTACAAAAAGTCCCTACATTAATTTCATTTGTTTGAGTGTGCCATCTCATTTCTGCCTTGCCATACTAGCCTTTACTTACAGAATTTGATTTCAAAAATATTATATGGAGACTAAATGTCCATTGCATACATTATTATTATTTTATTTGACCATAAAAAGTCAAGGGGATGAAGTCATCTAAGGATTTTCATTAGAATTAGTGTTTATTGTAAAAGAGCAGTTTTATTTAGCTCTCAAAACTATCAATTGGTGAAAATTTGCCCTCGCACATATCAGCCAATAAACTAAGGTTAAACTTTTAGAATAAATAGAAGAAGATGAGAGCTAACATTTATTGTAACTCCTCTGTGTACTGGAGAATTTACATACTGCACTCTTTAATCATTATAACAACTATATGAATTAGAGTAAGAATCAGAGCAAATATTCAAAAGCTAACCTCGCCCTGAGCTATTTCTACTGCATCCATGCTGCTGTCATTCAAACAGGTTAATTTATATATTTTTAAATTTTCATTATTTGCTACCCAAAGAAATGAGAAGCAAGTCAGAATAGGGAGGAATTTATGAAAATTCATCAACCATTGTAATCATTGCTGCCTCACGGTATTCGCTTTGGGGGCAACCTTCTCAATCCCAGCCACCTCTCTCAAATTTAGCTATCAGTTTTTCAGCTTAGTCCTTCTCAATCGTTTGAGTCGTTTGAGACTCTGCTTTTATGAGGTGGACGCTCCATAGGCTAGAAGAGTGACTTTCTGTCTATAGTCCTTTGTAACTAGAAAGCAGTATCTCTTTAAGGTAAAGCCACTGGCTCCTCTTTATTGGTGAACATTAATATCCTTTCCTTTTCAAAGCAAAATGCAGAGTACATGTAATATCTCCACAAAGCCACAGGTTTTGAACACAATTTCACCTCTGGCATATTAGCTGACATGCAAAAATCTAGCACCAACGCTTTTCCACCTATGTTTCTTTCTTGCTGTTAACAAAGGGTTTGTTCAGTTCAAGGATTCTCAGCTCTCCCCTGGCACATTAGCAAGCAGGCCACTGACCCTCATCTTGCCTCTTTGCTCTGTGATTATGGGACACTGAAAATCTCCTGCAGCTCAGATTCCCATAGCTCTTCTGGCCACTTCCTCTGTCTGGTGTCTGACCTGCCTCTGGGTCTGCTAATTTAAACTCAGTTCACTAGGGCCCCACCTACAACAGGAGAAGTAGTCTGTTGCCTTTCCATTCTCTCAGGGCTCCCATCTCCACCTCAGCTCTGTGACATCATTCATCCATCTGCAGACTTCTTCCTGTGCTACTCCCACAGCTTCGATCATGGGAGTGGATGGAGGTGGGGATCCCTGTTACCCGTCAGCTTTTCCCTTAGCTTAACTGTAAATGACCATATCGATTGCAGGAGGGCAGAGTGTCCAGTCAGCATCCCCAGAGAAGACTGTCTGAGGGGGGTTAGCCTTTTCCACTTTCCTTTTAAGGATTCATTTTCCCTTTCGCTTGGGATTTGCCGTGGCAATTAATCTCTCTAAATCTGTGTGGTCTGCCCTCCCTTTTAAGACTCCTATTTTCTCTTCCTTGGTTGCTGTCTCATTTCCTTCCACCTTTTCTTCCTTTCTCCCTTCTTCCCTTTCTTCATTTTCCCTTCCTCTATTCCACTTTTCATTTTTGCTCTCTTCTGAGCAAAACACTAAGCAAAGAACAGCAAGTATGTTTTAAAAGGTAATAATTAATAGGCAAATCCCATATATTTGGTAGCCTTTAGTGGGAAATATGTCTTTTTCAAGAAAGAATGCACTTAATAGAAAGTGCCATGCCCATGGCAGAGGGAATACCAAATAAAATGCACATTTGTTAATGCTGTAAATTCAATAAATATACTTAACTCTCCACATTTAAGAGGACATTATAAGCTGAGCAGGAGAGTTTGAAAGCTTTCTGAATACCTTCACTATATAATCTTAATAATTAACCTTATTCATACTACAAAATAAGTTCTACTCATGCATGTTCACATGGCTATTATATTAACATTAAAGATAGCAAATACATAGCATGGTTCCCACACATTTACAGCCCCCCTTCTACCACCCATGGCCATATTAACCTTTTCTAATCAATCATTAGTATCTTCCATTTGGGCTGAGAAGCTGGCTCCTGCCTTTCTCAAAACAGTATTCCAAGCAGCTTCCACTGGTTGATAGAGGATATCAGTTGAGGAGAGGTCTTATTTTGCATTCCCTTAAAAGAAGTAGAAACATCAGATATTAACCATGATTACTGCCACATATGGCATTATGGGTTGCTTTTTATACTTCAGTAAATTATCAAAATGTGCTACCTTAACTGTGTATTATATTAATAGTCAGATACAAATATTTTAAGAAATTGACTATCCTGTGTAATTTGAAGACAGACACAGATTTCATCCTGAATACCAAAGTAGAAAGTCATGTAAATTATCTGAGCAATTCTTTTTATCTTATGCCATTTCTGAGTCATAGAAACACCCTGGGGTAATCATATTTCATTATGTCACTTTAAAAAACAAGGATTAGAATTGATTTTCAAACATAGTTTAAGATACCTTTTATTATTTGTATGGAGACAAAGAGAGAAGGGGAATGACAAAAAAAAATTAAAAATCTGCACTATGGTGATTAGTGGAAACTCCTAAGTAGAACACAAGGGGCTACACAGAAAAAATCGTCATTAAGGGGGAAAGCATTTTGTTTCTATTTCAATTGATAGCATTCAAGTTACTTTCAGCATAACACTTGGAAAAATATTACTCAACATTCACAGGCAACAATATTACCCTAGCTTAAAATGTGTGTGTGTGTGTGTGTGTGTGTGTGTGTGTGTGTGTGTATGTAGAGTTCCATCTAATTCAACATTACTTACATTTACCTTGACATTTACCTGGACTTTTGTAATGACATTTATACTTAACAATTTATTCTTAACACATATTCTACAATGTTATTCTCAAAAGAATCTCTTAGTAAATATTGGTCAAGAATAAGGAATAATGATATGTCAAGGAAACTAACATTGGCTTTGACTTTTAGCAATTTTTTTTCATTTCTATATAAAAAAATGAGGAACAATTAGCATTCAGGATTTGAGCTCTAGTACATGTCTTATGAACAATTCTAGGAATGATTTCAATGCCATGGGAGAAATTTCAGTAATACAATGATAGGTTGGTGTGAGACAGGTCCCACTAAAATGGCTTAGTTACATTTCATTTACTCAGAAACTCCTACCTTCCAGCCCTACAGTTACAGGACACAATCCCTGGCTAGTCAAAGAGGAGTCACAAAGGTTTCACAATAATTTGACAAAAATTTATTGAGTGTCTTTTATTGCTAGAGTAAGTGTTTCTTAGAAAGTGAACAAGACAGATATGTTCCCTGCCTCACAGAGCTCACAGGTTAGTGGAGAATGCAGACAAATACATGGACAACTACAATCTAGTGTGTTAGTATTTTCTAAATGATGATTCATGATAGTGCTGCATGGATATCACCTGGAGGGCTCTTTAAAAATACATATTCTCAGGACTCTGCTCCAAGCATCCTGAATCAGAACCATGTGTATTAGAATGCCAGGGAGGCCAAGAGAGACAGCTCATTTCCTAGAGGAAATGAATCTTGAGAAGGGATGGGAAGTTTTCAAGGAGGAGAGGCTTGCGTGGGGTTGCTATAGGGCAGGGCATGAGCAGGTGCTGGTGGGGGCAGGAGAGGAGAAGTGTGTTATAGTCTGAGGGAGCAGAAGGCATGACACCTTACATAGGAGCAGGCATTTATATGGAAGCATCAGAGCATACAAAATAGAGGGATGCAGGAGTACAGATGTAGTTGACAGCTATAAAACTACAGAAGGAAGTTCTAGCTCATAAGGAAGGGCTTGTTAAAGAGTTTGAACTATAGTATCCCAATAGCAATTGGTAACCATTAAAATGTTTTAGGCTGAGGAGAGATTTGCTCAGGATCGCCATTAAGTCAGTGTTACCAGCTCAGGCAATGCTGGAGATAACGAACGCTGATGTACAGAGCACAGATAAAAATGATAGTTTGGGAGAAAGTGAGAAATTCCATTTGAACACAATTTTTTAATCCCTGTATTTCCATCCTGTACCAGTTAATGGTTGTGAAGTCCAGGGGAAGGTTATGAATGATAAACAGATCTTGGAATCATCAATCATCCATTCAATAGACATTCATTGAGCTCCTCCTATGTGCTACACCAGGTGCTAAATTTAGGTATGCAACCGTGAATAATGGGAGGCTTGGTTCCCACCATGGTGGATCATGCATGTGGAAGTTCATTGAAACTCTAAGAGTACAGGAGATCACCAAGAAGGGTATGTGACTAAAATGCATACAGATTTAGATGGTGCTTGGTACATGGGATAAACTAGCAAGCAAAAATCTAATAGTGATAACTGCAAAACAGAGAATTAGAATAAGTTGAAATGATGCCAAGTGATCTAATGCACATAAAATATCTCTTTGAAAACTGAATGACATTTTTAAAAAGCCATCAATGTGAATTATGAATATCAAGGGGGAGAGTAGTAAAAGGCAGAGGGAATGGCTAACGTGAAGACCCTGAAATGGGAGACAGCCTGGAAGATGATGAGAGAAATAGAGAGGACACGAGTATCTCCTGTTGGGCTCTGAAAGCCACGTTAATGCGTTGGAGTTTTAGTCCAAATGAGAAGGGAAATCATTAGATGGTTTTAAGCAGGTAAGTGACATGATCTATATTATATATATTTTTATACATCACTCTTGCTGTTGTGTGGATAAATGATTTTGGAAGATTGAAAGCAAGGAGATGCTTTAGGAGCCTACTTCAGTCATCCAGGGAAGAAATGAATGTGTCTTGGTCTAGAAATGATTGGGTTCAGTTTATTTCTCTGAGTGAAAAAGAGCAGGTTTGCTAATGAATTAAATGTAAAGAAATTAAAGACAGGAACAGAGAGGACTCTTAGATTGAGAGAGCAACATGGACAGTACAGCAATTCATGAAATGCAGAAAGACATAAAAGAACGAGATACTTGAGTTTTTCAGAAACACTCATATTTGATAATGTTTTGTTCTCCAGTTACAATGTTAATTTGATGTTTTCTTTCTCCAACTACAATGGAAGCTACTTGAAGAAAAAGACCACAGCTCCTATCAACAAACATTTTGTTTTTTCTACCCTATTTTTCTCAGGTTTTTGATATGATAATCTGAAGTGAAGAAGTGCTTACTGAATGACTGGATAAATGAAAGAATATGTGTCTATGTAGAAAATAAGACACTGTGTTTCTGCTGCTTAATCTTACTATGTTCTCTCAGACCATTAATCTCTACCATGAAGTACTTGGTCTTTATCCACTGAAATGGCAATAAAGACAAGTTGTAGCTCTTCCCCACACTTTTAGGAAAAGAAATATGAAACACAAAAGAAAATTTCTTTCAACAGGCTTTTCCAAGAGAGCAAATTTGCCCTAGTAGAGGTTATTGAGCATCCAAGAGCTATTTGACTCCAGGAGAATGGATGTGGAGTCACTCATATTCCACATTCCATAAGTACATTATGCTAGATATCATCTGCATGTAATTTAAACCTCACATCATCCCAAAAGGGAGACGAGATGATAAAGGTGATGATGATGATGAATGATGATGATGATGATGATGACGATTGCCATTTCATAGATGTGGAAACTGAAGTTTTAGAAGAGGAAGTGACTTGCATAAGGTCATTTAACTAATAAGGGGTATGCATAGTCAGGACTCAAACCTGCCATGTCAGTGTTCATAGCTTTTGCTTTTCCACACTAAGGTTTCCAGTGACAGATATTAATAAGACTTATGTCTGAACAGTCAAACAAGACCTATGAAAGTCCTATCCATGACTTCACTGGCACTCAGTCATTTTTCTCCTGGTTTCACAAATGAGCAGATCAAGGGTTCTGCAGGAAGACCTGGCATGCATAGACACCTCTACATTAGTGCAGTCAAGGATCAGGAAACCCCTTTCTAATTTGGGCAACACACATATGAAGGTAAGGAAGCTGAGTCAAAAGTGCTGTCAGATACTTTTTTCTCCACTAAAATTAAACCCAGAACATTGAGGTGTCTGGCCCAAGGCCTTAAAGTCTGTGGTCCAATAATACAGCTGTGTGTCCTTTATCCCAAATGCCTATGTCAATTCATGAGCCTCTTTGCCCATAAGAGGATATGTACAGGCAGGAGAGAAGTCAGGTTAAGGTACTTAATAAATGGTTCCCCATGAAATTTTCTTCCTTTATCCAACAAACTGGAAAATAAACTTTTTTTCCTTTTAATTGATGATGCAGCACGATGTTACAGATAAAAGATTTTTAAGAAAACCTACAACAAATTTACTCCATTATCTTCCTTTCCTGAATCTGCCACACTGGCTGCCCTTATTTTTTAATTTATGGCAGTTCAGTTCAACCCATTCTACACACACACACACACACACACACATACACAGATGCACATGATTCACTTCTATGACATCACATAAACAAGGAAACAGTTCAGGCAACTTGGATTAATTTGGGGAATGTGATTGGCATTGAAGGAAACTTCTGGACGAGGGGTTCTTACCCTTTATTGTGCCATGAAGCCCTTTTCAGTCTGGTGATTTCTACTGATCCCCTTCCCCAAATAACGTTTTTAAATTCATAAAATACATAGAATGAAGAAGAAAGTCAATTTTACTGAAATTATATTTCAAAATATAAGAAAAAAGTTAATGGTGTAGTAATTAAGGCAATTTTTTACTGATATATTAAATAAAGAGATTTAGCAGTTGCTTTAATAACTACCATAATTTTCAAGTGGTGATGATCCTAAATAATCTTTAAAGCTATGTATAACAACCATAAGATGTCATGAAAAATTTCTGTGATTCATATTGGTAAAAAATTATAGGCACCTGTAATATGTAGTTTGTCTACATTCAAAAACGAAGTAAATACCAAATTCTGTTATTGGATCACAAAACTAAAAATGTAATTTTTCCACATACAGCATCAATATGTAGGTTAAAAATTCATGTTTTAGCCTAGTATTGGAGTCCTCCTACAACACTAGGAAGACTGTAAATTAACTTACATATATCTGAACTTTGCAGTCTTCAAAGGGAGTAAGTACTGTTATCTAATGACCAAACAGGAATAATCCAATGCCCTGCTGCAAAGTGTCTTCAGCCAATTTAGACAAGAACAACTCTTAAATTATTTTTGGTGGAGAAAGTTAATCCCTGAATAATTTGAGGTGAATGGAAGTTTGCTATTCCTCTACAACCTTTCACCGGGTTATAATGAAAGTAAGTTTTCAGCCAAATCCTGCTACAAATATTGAATATATTAAACTTTTATATGCAATCAGACCTGAAATAATTGCACAAAATCTCACCTTCTGCCTGTGTAGATGCTGCAACCACCACCCTACATGAAAGTTTCACTCAAAATAGATATTAAAACATTCCGGAGGTGGGAAACTATGACTTTTATTATACCACGCAATTGAGAACCAGCCACAGAGCCTTTAAGGAATCAAGCATCAGGGCCATCCTTGAGAAAGCTGGCTTTGAGCCTCCCCAAATTCCTACATGCTGTCTGTACAAGTGCCTGTAATATCAATAAAAGATTTTAGCCAAGTCACATCTCTGGGACAATTTTCATGTCATCTAAACAGTCAGAGTGCAGTTCTACCAGTCATGCTAAATAACAGGCCACCAAGTACACTGAGCAAATCCATGTCTAACATTCACTATGCTAATTAGCATATCCTCAAGTGCTATTTACGATATGGAAAAAGGGCTTTTAGTAGCCACCTTTAGAATTAGCCTTCCTCATATGATGCTAGCTACCACTGGCAGAGTGTGGATTCGTGATCAGAGAAAGTGACTAGCCCTAGAACTGAAGCTCAAACTAAGTAGCACATGCTTTATATTGCATAGTATGTGTCAAAGTATTTAGAGATAAATTGTTATAGACACCATAATAGTCTCTCATTCACTTTGAATACAGCAAGTGCAA
This sequence comes from Rhinopithecus roxellana, assembly GCF_007565055.1. Classification (NCBI taxonomy): domain Eukaryota; kingdom Metazoa; phylum Chordata; class Mammalia; order Primates; family Cercopithecidae; genus Rhinopithecus; species Rhinopithecus roxellana. The sequence continues at coordinate 61,490,467 of NC_044552.1, read as the reverse complement.
CACTTTAATAAATTCCTGATATGGTTCGACTGTGTCCCCCCTCGAATCTCACCTTAAATTGTAATAACCCCCACATGTCAAGGGTGAGGCCAGGTAGAGATAGTTGAATCATGGGGCGTGGTTTCTCCCATCTGCTCTTGTGGTAGTGAATAAGTCTCATGAGATCTGATGGTTTTATACATGGGAATTCCCCTGCACAATCTCCCTTGCCTGCCGCCATGTAAGTCATAACTTTGCTCCTCATTCGCCTTCCACCATGATTGTGAGGCATTCTTGGCCATGTGGAACTGTGAGTCAATTAAACCTCCTGCCTTTATAAATTACCCAGTCTTGGGTATGTCTTTATTAGCAGCATGAAAACAGACTAGTACAGTTCCCTCCTCAGGTGTTTCTGGATGCCTGACTGAATGTTCAGATGTCCCCAGATCTGCCATGTTGTCATTTTTACCTCAAATTGACCATCACTGAACCTCGATGTATTTTCTCTCATCTCCCCCCATCATTCCCTCTATCAAATCACCAACGCTTTAAAAACACTGGATTCAATTTCAGGATTGAAATAAAATCCTGCTTTAATAAAGTCTTTAATTTATATTAATTATCTTAAATTGTCTTATTTAGTAAGAACTCAATATATTAAAGTGAGAGTTATTTATGTATTAGTTTAGTTGTGTCCTTTTGGTTCCTTACAAGGAAGGAAATTAAAAAGGTAACATTAATTCTAGTTATTATGAAAAAGTCTAAACGTTTTTTATACAGGAAGCAGTAAAATGCATTAATTGTACAGGAAGTAGAAAATATATGCTAGTGGCACTCACAAGTTATTACAGTCTAATTGTAGTTAATTTTATTCTCTGGGACAACTAATCTCTCGATAACATTTGCAGCGATTGATTAAAATCCACTCCTTGCTAAAATCAAGGTCTTTAGGTAATTGATGTGCTAATAGACCTGCAATTATTTGAGACTGTGCTTCCTCACAGAGAGCAAGTCAAGGAATGGATAAAGTCCAAATAATGTACCTATTTTGCAACAGAAGCTATGATAATTGCCAGGAGACAGCCTGCTTATCAGCTGTGAGAGGTTTTCATCCTTCATTAATATGTAGTTCAGTTGGACATCAGAGAAACTGGCCCTCATGGGAATATTCTCCGAATCTCCCATTATCTCATTTTCCATACACTTGGCTTGACCCACTTTTTATCTACATTTGCAGAAAGATCTGGCTTTTCACATATGAGCTTTCTAAACAATCAGCTAGCCGTGAACCTGCGTCTACAAAGCTCCATGCAGTGTCAGCTGCTGTACATTTGGACAAGTGTGTACACCAATCAAATATTAGTTTAAATATTCCAGACTAAATATTTTAAAAGTAGACAAAATAAATATCCCAAAGGGCTAAGCTGTGAGTTTTCTATTCTGTGGCTTGTGCCCCCATGTGCTTACTGTGCTAGGCTCTCAGTCAGGGCTACACATCTTTAATGTCTTCAAGCATCTGGGAGAGCCACACAACAACTCCAGATTTGTTGCACATCAGGCTGAGCTCTCTACTGAGTCTAAACTTACCCACAGAAAAATTGGGAGCAATGCTTTTAAAATTCCATTAGTGAAACAAGAACCGTTTTCTTCTATCCTGACCAGACATGATCCAGGTGGCCAAAAGAATTGTTGCTTGAGACCAATTTTCTTTGGTTCTGGGGCTTGCGAGACAATGTCTAAGTGGGGCACAATTCTTTGCAACCTCTGCTCTCTTTATCTTTGTTCTCATCAAGAATATCCTTGTCCCTGAGTTTATAATTGAAGTTCACTAAAAATGACTCTTTACAATTATAATAGGAGGGATAAATGGGTTTATCTTTCCACTTCATCCTCACTATGGCTCAAAACAAAGATCCAGTGTGGTCAATTGTAGATAAGTAACAAGAAAAACACAGCTGTTCAAGTAAAACAGTTTCCAGGTACTACAATAATGGTTAATATATATGATGGTGCTCACTATTCCCAGGCTCCGTGCTGAGTGCTTCACTCATACCATGCCATTTAATTCTTACAACACGTAAGTATTATTTCACTTAGACGGCATCCTAACAAGTACTGTTATTCTACCCATTTTACAGATGAGTCCACTGAGGAAGGAAAAAGTCAGCTTCACTTCACTAAGTTCCCACATGGATTAAGCAGCAGACCCCAGACCAAGACCAGAATGCAATCCACTCTTTGATAAGAACATACTTGCATATGACCTATGCTATTCTGAATGAAATTTAGCAAGGAAGAACTGTCCATCAATCATTTTAACCAAGTTCACCTTTTGTTGCCATTTAAGTTTAATTTTGTCCCAGGAAATTCATAGTGAGTGATTGTGATTACAATTTCCTCATTTTCATGCCTCTGACATTCTTGTTGAAGATGCTAATCTTGTATAAAGCTGTCTTTGGAGTTGATGATGCTGCCACTTCTCACTCCTATGGGAAATGGAGAGATGTGGCACATAAAATAGAATAAAATGTATTAGAGCAAAATAAAACCGCTAATAAGAGTAATCACTGTAATAGATTTTAAAATCATTTTAAATGTAGTTTTAATTACCTAAATCCATCTCAGAATTACTACTGATGTGATGAGAAATTCATAAATTCTGTGCAAATTGAAAACAGAAATTACATTGTTTATTAAAATACTACTTTACTACTCCATCTCTATATTATCATATATGTAAATTTATGCATGTATACATAAATTATACATTTATACATATAAACTTGAATTTATCAGAACTACTCAATTTCATCCTGGTTAATAATTTAGTATTATTAACCTCCAATATTCACATCAAGATACATTCTCCTCTCAAACATGATAAAACGAAAGCATTCTAAGATTATACAGAGTGTGTTTTCTAAACAAAATTCTCTTCTCGTTTTAGAAAGTTGATGTCATCAAGGCATCACCACCAAATTTAAATTCTCTATTTTTCTTTAGATAGATAAGAAAGCTTTCTAAGTGTGTCAGTCTAAGAAAAACTTTAATTAGAACCTCTGGCTGTTGCTTAGGTTGCATTCTACAAGTTATTTCAGCTTGACAGTAGGCAGGAGACTTCCCCTTCAATTTTAGGTCGAAGTCAGAATAAAAAGTGCTTTAGAAAAAAAAGATAACTGTTTTCTGTTCTCCTAATTCCCTTCTGCCCATAGAATGAATCTATGCAGGATATTTGCAATAGCATCTCAAACCCACCTGGCTCTCCTGTATTTCTCACTTGAAGACATCAGATGGCTGATTCCACAGGAGCCTGTGGTTGGATCAGAGTAGAAAACTGCAACCTGAGAGGATTGAGGGAAACCTTGCAGAGCCCCTGGGATAGTGGTCAGGTTGGAGGTTTCACATACTCTAAATGAGGGTCGTCTTTATTTTGCTGCTCAAATCTGGTGGGCTTTCTTGCCAATGACTTTGCTATGGGCTCAAAACATTGTTATTTTGCTTGAACAATCTCTGTGGTTAATGGTTGGTGTTAGATACTGCATGAACCTTGGGTTTGAAACTCAAGACATACTCCTGTGGATTCTCAATTTTCCTTTTAGTTAAGAGCAGAAGACCTCCAATTTATCCAGACCTGTGGTTGAGCTGTCAAAATGCCTGGTCTGAAAATGGATAGGCCTATGGCCAGGAACTCACTGACAAGGAAACCTATAGTTGCAGGGCTCAAAACTTCTCAGATGATAGGATATGGGAAGAAGTCAGTGGGGTTATTCAGAAGCTCAAGTTACAGATAGAAAATGCTACCCACGAAGAGGTAGATCAACCTCCTAACTGATGTCATTGTCTCCACTGGAGTAATTGTCCTCAAATGTAGTATCAATCACGCTACTCCCTTGCTCAAGATATTCAGTAACCAGACCCACTCTTAACACTTTGCAGGGCCTAGGGCAAGAGTACAGATGGATACCCACAACATGGTGTTAAATCTATACAAACTATATATCAATATAACAAACTGATAAACAGACTATGTCCCCCTTCTGTGAAAAATATGCCTCCATACTGAAAAAATTTCAACACATATGTAAAGCTATCGTTGTTGCATGAATGTGGCTCGGGACAAAGTAAAAACAACTAAACTGTATTATTGTACATTTCTGAGTATTCTTTGTAGAGTCTGATGATGTTAGAATGAAAAGTAAGTCACAAAAATGTATTGATTATTATATATTCTACAATACCCATTTTAGAAAAATTACTAATTATGTCATGTTGAAGATTTGTATATAATTAATGTTCTAGAGATAATAATGACCTAAAAGATTAAAAGTATTCAAAGTATACAAAAGTGGAATATATTTTCATTGAAGATGTAAATTAAATGTAAAAAAGTTGTTCATATTTTCAAAGTCTTTTCTTTCAAAGTATTCAAAATTGCCTATAAAATTAAAAGGGAAAACACAAATCATTATCAATAAAAATATTAAATATTTCAAAGTAAAGATTAAATTTTTATAATGTTTAAGAATTAAATCTTTTGATATAAATAAAGCCCTTTTATCATTCAACATAAAATTATGTAGTTTTATATGTATATATTTATGCATATACAGTGTGTGTATGTGTAGGGATAGAGAGAGAAAGAAATATTTTGAGTAATTATAAATATTTAACAGTGTAAAATATTTCTTAACCTTCATATGCAAAGTTTGGAAATATCACCCTAATTCTTGTCTCCTTTTTTCTACAAACTAGAACGTGAAGGGAAACAAGTAAATGGACCTCTTTTTGTCCTGTTTGGAAATTGTTCTTAGTTATGCAACAGTGTACTGCAGGCATGTTATCTGAGAATTGGTGATCAGTTAATATAAATTTTTAAAATTTTAAAATTCTCTCCACTTTTCCCCTCTTAAGTTCTTCCTGTCTTTGAAGCAGTGTCCATTTCCAGGGCTGGCAGTGGCATATCCATAGACCTTCACAGCATGCGGTCCTCATTCCCTCTAGACACGGTACCAGAGATGTAGAGAAGTGTTTCCCTGGGGACTAAATGTTAGTCACAAAAGCTGATGTTTGAGATTATGTGTTGAACTGGGCCAGCAATAAGTACTAAAACCTGAGTACAGATAGAAGTGGCCTTGTATTCTTTCATAACATTTTCTCCTCTTGTGACTGTGAAATGCAGGCCTTCTTAAGCATGAATCCCAGAGCAAGGGCCCCTGGAGCATGAGGCTAAGAGCAATTATGTCAATAGCTACCCTAGTCTTTACTATAAAATCCATATATTTTAAACACAAGATGGAAAATAAGACTCTATGGACAAACTCTCTCTCTCTCTTTTTTTCCATTTGATGCTTTCCTCATTCTCACACCTTCTCTCTAGCAAAAGGGAAGTGCTTTTATTATTATCCCTGCTTTTTCTTACATTTGGTGCTTTGAAAACATTTGTCCCTTTGCTTTGAAACCCTTACACCTCACCCCTTCCTGATGGATTGGCCATTAAAGACTCAAATCAGACATTACTGTTTCTGGGAAGCTTCCCTCTCTGACCAACCTGGATTAAGGTTCCTTCAGGGTACTCCTACAGCACCCTCTGAGCCTCCTTCCACCACAGAATTACAATGAGTTGTAGTGTTCTACTTACTAATAAGAAAATCTCTTCTAACTATGAGCCTGTTAAGGGCAGAAGCTGAATTTTATTTGATGTTTTTCATCCCTCCACCTAGTACATTGCCAACAGATACATCATTGATGGTTCATAATAATCTGATAAAAGAATAAACAAATAAGCAAAGGCACTTAACTCGGTCAGATTGTCACCAATATACAGATGTTATCAATTCTGTCTATATTCATCTGTTTGTTTGTCGCCAGAGAGCAAAACACAATTGTTATGGAGTAGCACCTATGCCCTGATCAAATCAAACCAAGGCCCTGGGACGTCCCTCTAGAACACACAGAAATCCTCAGACACATATCTTGTTCAAGCTCTTCATGGGCCATCAACAAATACACTCCCCTCAATATACACAGACCTCTTTTCAAATAAAAGCTTAGCTGGATGGCATCAAGTCTTGCATATACTCGACTTACTCCTTATAAGCCTCAATTTCTTCCTTTTGTCACCACATGTGTGAAAAGACAGCTGATGCTGGCATTCCACGCAGAGTTTTCAAAAAGGTCAACTAGCATTCAGATTTCTGCTGGTGAAATTCATTCCTTCTCTTTCAAAAATTTAATGAGAAAGGACAGCTTTGTGAAATAGAGGAGCAAGAACAATATTGCTTAAATAAATTGGAATTTGCACTTTGATTACCCTGCAGTTTCTGCCATACTTTGCTGGAAATGCTCCCTGCGGTGCAGGTTTTCTCTGGAGTGACATCATCTTATGAAGCCATCCTCCATATAATTATTTCCATCCACATTTGTAGAGGACATAGCAAGAACGTTCAGCAAAGAATACTTGATACATATAGAAAAATTTAAAACTGTGGAGTCACCAGAAAGCCCCATTAAAAGGCAAATGATACATATTTATGCATGCCTCTGACCCCAAAGGAGGTATTTCACATTCATATTAGAAAAAAGCTCTCTTTCAAACAATGAGACTCCGGTAACAGCAAATATCCTATGCCGTGAAATAACAAACAGCGTACACAGTTTTCGCTTTTCTTGGACTAACACTTATAAAAGGTGTAGCATAAAGGCAGTAGGCATATTTTAGTCCACATCATCAAACTTAAATCCTTGTGAAACTTAGGCTCTGTCAATGCTAATACCAAGTATTGAGATTTTAAAATTTTATTTTGTCTATCCTGGTTTCCCTTTTAATGAACTTGATTATTCATTTTAGACTATGGATTTATAAATCCATTTTAATAAAAGCAAAACACTAATACATAAAAGTATTAATTTTCTCACATATCAAAATAGCTCACTGAAAGACAGGATTTTTTTTGTTTTTTTTTTTTTATAATTTAAACAAAATTTAAAATGTGAAAGCTGTGGATGGGCTTTCCTGACAATTTGTGATTTACTCAGGCTGACTTTACCCATGGGGGAGACTGCAGCCTCCCACTGCTGTGAGTTAAAGGGCATGAGCCGGCTCTTTGTCTCTTGGAAAATAAAAGCTTCCACCATCTGCTCACTGAGGCTTTGATTCTGTTTTAAATGTAGGAAAACACACATTTAACACTGCAGTTAGCGATAAGGTTCAAACTCATTCATTCATGCATTCATTCATTCATTCAACACAACCATTCAGAGAAAGAAAGGGATATTGTAGATGAGATTAAATTCCTCACTTAATAAAACAGAAATGTAATTTTTTTCTTTATAACCACTGTTTTCAAATCAGTTCCAAAAAAATCAATCTTGCTTCCTTGTCCATTAATGTACTCTCAGCCAGATTCCATGATTTTTCAACTATTACCATTTGTGCAAAAGTCCCAGCTGATTTCACTCAGTTTAAAATTTAAGTCTACAAGCTCTATAAGTTTCTTTTGCTTTCCCTTGTCCAACATAATTTTCAGCCTTGACGACCACAACTAGCTTCTCTCTCTCCTCTCTCTCTTCTCTCCTCTGGGCTCTGGCACCTCTGGGTTGCAGCCCAGGAGGATGACTGGGACAGAGGGCAACAAGTCCTCTTAAGGTGCCACTATCAGTCATCTTCAAGCTATTGCCCAAATCCCATGTTGCAGGCAAATCAATACCTTTCCTTTTGGGTGAGGGGAGAACACTGTGTCCTTCCAAAGGCCCTGCAGAGGTATTGTCGCCTATGTGGCCCATGGGCATCAGTATCACCTTTTCCCACCACCCTTCCTTGGCTCAGGACCTGCCGTAATACACTCTCAGTATCTTAATGCTGTGGTCTCCTCACCGAGCAGGCTGACCACCTGCCTTTGCAGTTTTCCCTGATGTCCCCCAACTCCCAGGGACACACATCAGATTCTCTCAAGCATGAGCTTCAATGACGTCTATTTCAGCTGCTCGAGGATTTTATTTTCATACACACACACACACACATATATATATATATATATACATATATATATATGTACATTCTTAGATGCAGTTTTACTCTGGATGATAACATATGTAATAAAATCTCAAATGTGAAATGGGGTCAACACTGCATATCTATATAAGCAATAGGGCCTGGCCTGTATTGTATTGCATACCCATCTAAACCAAAGGGCAAATACCCACCTACCTCCCCCCAATTTATGTTGTGGAGAAATTGCCATTACAGCCAGATTTGTCTAGATGTGAGACACTCTTGGGGCTGAGCTTTCAGGGTTTATAGTGTGCTTTCATTTTCACGTGGCACCAAACACATTAATCAAGTTGACCTTCTACGATAATGCTGTCAAGAGCTGTCAGATACATATATTTTCACTTTTCTCGCATTTCTCGTTTCCTCGCTTGAAATTTGTAACAGTAAGTGGTAGCAACTGGTTCCAATTCTCAAAATTGGAAACTAAGTTCTGACCTCACTCATAGGAGAATGAAATATCTCTTTTAAAATATTTTACATTTTCTGTTGTATCTAAAGGGTGACTTGCCCAACTCTGTAAGGTCACTTTGCCCTCATGGTGATGTTTTCTACTCACTAGCATTAAGCCAAAGAGAAACTTGTCACCCTTTAGAGGTCACTGTCAGAAATCAGAAATGCTGACTGTCATGGAAAACTCTATTGCTGGGATTTGGGTAATGGGTTATCCTAGTCATGAAATAAAACTCTGTTTGCCAGAAAAGAAACCATTACATTAAATGAGACTGCCCTGCTCAATACTTTAAGTACAGAGGAACATTAGGCTATTGAGGTTAAAGATGTATGTTTTATACCATCACAAGAATAAGAGCCCTTACTGGCTTGTTTGAACAGAAGGGGTTTTAAATAAGTCAGTCACACCTTCAGCCTTCATGAATCTTAGGCTTCGTCTGCACATGTTTAAAGAAACTTAACACCTCTTTAATTATACATTGTAAATCAAATTGACCAGAAGGCAAGTAAGACATAGATTGTGGGTTAGTGTTTTTCAAATTTGGTTTAAATCATTACATTTTCTTCATTTTTTCAATGGGTATTACAGCCACACTCATAATCCATCCTTAGATCTCACTAAATAGGCCTCTTCACTATTAATGCAAAAATATTCAAATGTTGAGCTTTTAAAATATTTCCTGTGAAGTTATAAATGTTAATCTACAACTTTCAGAAAATCTCATACATTTCCAAAGTAAATTTTTAACTTGCCACCATAAAAAAGAAAACAAAAACTTTTTACCGTTACCATTTTAGAAATGAAGGTAGAAGAATTTATCATAAACCTAGTATTAGCTAAACACTTGCAGTTATGCACATGTACAGAAATATATCCTTCTCAAATAATAGAGCATAATTTTACATAAAAATACCTCTGTGGCTGATTCTTTAAGATTCATTGATTACTCAATGAATGTTTCCAGCAAGTTCACCTGAAAATGCTGGTAGAGTCACTTAACAAAGGAGACACAGGGCAGAGAAACAGCTGAGTTGCTCACCATGAGGGAGAACTGGACCTGGCCCAGGGTCAGAATCACTTCCAAACTATACAAATTCTGGTCATTTTCCTCGGTTCCAAAAATACTGTCAACCCTCCATACTTTTTTCACTTTTTAAAATGACAATTTCACTTTTATTCTCTTTATATTTAGCTTCAACTTTTGTTTAACTGGTCAATGAACTAAAGGAAAAACAAAAAGATTTCACATGGTTGATAATACATTCTATATGCTAGAAATAAAACAAAGGTATATTATGGTTATGATGGTAAAGGCTAATTCAAAAATGTATTGATTATCCTTTCTGTGCATAGTTATATTAAACTGCAATTTGATTCCAGTCCAGCCATACCTAAATTCCAGATACATTATGCTGGCATATCAATGAATAGGTCAAAAAAACTGAATAAAGTTTGATTTTTAGTATAAGAAGAGCTTATAAGATACGTAGAGATTTCAAATTAAAGTATAAACAATTCATAAAGGTGTTAGTGATTCTACTTTGTTTATCTTAATCTTCAGCTCTGGAATTCATGGAGTGAAATTACTAATTGAGATGATGACATATTACCTTATCATGTTGTTCAATGTGGGGCATCCATTAATTTGCTGTGGCACCAGTGTTCTGTTGTTATGCTGCTGAAATGATTTTTTTTTTCCTGAAATAGCATCCCTATTTCTGGCAAGCCCACTTTTAAAGCAGAGTCCAGTGACTAATGAGTGTTAATACCTTGTGTAGAGACAATAAAATAACCTCTGAAATGGGATTGTAGGTAAGGTAAAACTGTTTTACGTGTCTAGATACTGCCTCCTTGATAAGGAAACCAACACTAAGAAATCATAGAAATGTGCCTCCCTGAGAAGTGTTTCTTGTGTGTGCAAGATTAGGCAATTCTCTATTGATTAATTTCTTTAGTAAAATAAAGTTACTAATTTTGAAATGCCATAAACAATACCCTTTTTCATTTAATCATTTATTTATTAATTCATTAGGCATTTATTCTGTGCCTACTGAGCACCAGTCCACATACAGCATTAAATATTAGGAGTTTATTTCAATCTATAGCTATACCAATGTATCTGAAAGAGACCGTTACCAACAGAGAGGAAGACCAGAAGATTCATCTAATATTTGATGCATTTTATCAGGCTTCAGGAGCACAGCAGGAAACCAAGGTATTTGGTGACTGACTGCATGTATAATGAACAGGGCAGCAAGGTTAAAAAGACAGCCACACAGCTACAATGAATTCAGCAAACTACATCTCACTAACATATTTGGTTTAAAAAAATTTTTTTTTATGAATTCTGAGCTACCTTGAATCACTACCAGGCTCCTTCTAATTACTAACAATGACAAGTCTGCCCTCTCAGTTGAAGCTGGATGCCCCAGGCATCTTTGCAGCAAAACCAACAAATGATTGGAATACTGTGATTTAAACTCAAAACCAAAGCACAGTTGGAGATTTTTTACAAGGCTGCTGTCTTATATCTAGGGTTTGTGAGATCATAGAGGATGCAGAAGGACAACACAAGGTCAAATCTACATCTCATGCACAAAAAACAAACTGGTTCCCTAATCCATTTGCCATAGCTCACAATCTAGAGAACAATACAGGATGAATAGTAGGGTCGCTTGCACAAAGACCACGCTAGTGACCTCCCGTGCCCTGCTATGAATAATGGCCATTATTATGGGGAGGCAGTGGCGGCAGCAGCAATATACTACTGTCTGTCCCCTGAGCCAAACGGGGGAAAGTGCCGAGAGAGCAGCCCTGCAGATATATGGTACGCTAATTATTTTTGTGATATAATTCTTGGGGGCATCTATTTATTTTAAGAGCTATAAGAGTCCTCCATGAATAAAGAGGCACCTTGTCATCAACCATCTGTGACGTAGTCTTTCTTTGTTGTTGTTTTTTCAAAATTGATAAATTGGTATCCATCCTGGTCCTACAGGATCAGAAAAAAAGATTCATCAACATGCAGCTTCTTGAAGGAGGGTTCCCTTCCACTCTGGGTGATAACACACATGGCAGGCTACGACTCCATGTGAAGGTCTGGGAATCATTGCAGCCCAGTATTTTTAAGTTGTTCATTATTCTTTATATTTAACCCTGAGGGACTCTCTTTAACAAGTTCATGGGGTGACCACAATCAAAGGGCCAGAGGTTTATTCTCTTGCATGGTGTAGTATTTGTAGAGTTGATACAGGTGAGGTTTTTTCTGAGGAGGCAAGGGTGGGACAAGAGGAAGTAGAATGTGTTTTGGTTTTGTGTTTTTCATTCCACACTGAGCCCTTGGAAGGTAAAATATCATTGTAATTATTCTTTCTCTTTTTCAAACCCACAGAGTGAAAAAATATTATAGCATACCTGTATTGAATTCCATCTGCTTGTCATTCAAACATTTACAATAACATGACTAAAATAAAATATCAACATGACCTAAATATACTTAAGTTAATCAATATAAATGAACAACATTTTGTGATGTGCTCTGCTCTGTCAACTACGTAGTCATGTTGACAGTCACAAGAAATATTAGAGGGTGGATACTCAACTACTTTAGTAATTGATGTGGTTCGAACAGCTCTGATGTGTGTCCGTTCCTTTTTCTGCCTCACCACGGGACTCTAGTGTAGCTTTTTTTCAAGGCTGTGACATTCAGTCCTAATGGCAATGCCTGCTCACAGGTAAGTAGTTGTTAGGAACACTAAAAAAGTAGAAATAGCAAAACTATGAGTTTTCTCTACATCGTGAAAGAAGGCTTTTAGCTTATCCTACATGAATCTCTTTACACAGTCTGCACTATCATTCCAACCCAGGCTTCAATTATTTATCTAAAATACTGGCATTTCAAGTTATATTTTACAAAAACCCAGGACTTCACAAGGCCTGTACTTGGAAGTCTGGATAGTATATCGAGAACATAGTAGATTTATATCTATTAGACCAACTCTAAACTCTGGCTCCTGTCATCAAACAACAATTCAGATTCTGGACCAGAAAAAAACAAAAAATGGAGAAGGCTTCCAAAGCCTAAAATGATTTTAAAACGACAAGAAATGTAATAGAGAAGTATCTGTATGTGATTTAAGAAAAACTTGACCTTGAAAGAATTGCAAAATAGAATTTTGTCTTTAGAATATTCCCCCACCTGCACACACATACTTCCCTTGCTATGCATACTCCAGTGTCAACCACTCAGTTTGCATTTAAAAGTGAGTGACATCAGCTATAAAGATGGGGATGGGGTGGGTGTTCAGGCAAATATGCCTACTCGGCAAAGCTTAAACTGTAGCATGCAATAACAACATGCCTCATGAATACTCCATGGCATCCAGCTCATTGGCATCCAGCTACTACTAGGACTCCTGTCTCATGGGAAACTTATCTCACATGTGCACATGCTCTCAGGATGCTGAGGTATGCTGTTAACATGTGACTAAATTGCAACTTCATTACATTAAGTTAGTCTATAAAAACAGATGATGAGCATGATTAGGTATTAATCTGTTAGGTATTGCAGAAGATTTAGAAAAACAAATTTCATGGTCCCTGTGGTTGAGTATTTTCTATTTGAGGAATTAAATGCATGCAAAATGTTAAATAAAATAAAGGTCAAATATTGGTCTATATCACAACGCAAAAGATACCACACAGGTATATATAATAAATGGGTACCAAGCAATGGCTTTGGTTATAGGTTTCATGTCTCTCTCTTGGTTGGGAGGTGTGCCACTAGTAATAATTTATATATAGTAAAGGATATGAGTTTGTGGATTATTTCTGTTTTACCAATTATGATGATTCAAGGTAATCTTTATAAGGATGCCACTCTGTTTATTTACTTTCTAATGTGATGACTTAAGGAGAAGGGAAAGAGAAAGCCCCAGGTGTTCACATAAACTTGGCCACCATTCTTACTGCTGTATTTGAAATTGCGCCAACTTTGCCTACTACTCTCTAGCCCTTGCTTTGTTTCTTCCAATGGTATTTAAATCTTTCTAACATCAATATAATTTCTTTATCTATTAAGTTTATTTCTAATTGCCTTTCTCTACCTGCTAAAATGGAAGTACCAAAAAGCCAGGAACTTTATTTATATTGTTTAGTAATGTATCTCAAACACCTAGAAGAGCATGTGGCACATAGTAAACATTCAGTAAGTAGGTGCTGTTGTTATTGTTGATACTGCACACATAGAGGAATGTTTACTGGCATGAAAGTCTCTGGAATCTTTTTCTATCCATTAAAAAGATGGAGAACCACTAGTATAGGCAATAGAGCTATAAACTCACAGTACTGCAGAAATATTTTGTTCTACCAAAATGGTTGAATTTGAAATGAGCCATACACTTCCTAAGAGCAGTCTAATATACAAAGTTTAATTTTAACATAATTGAAAATATATATTCCTCACTTATTCTCTGTCACACTCTGATATGATCACATTCTGAAATGGTCTCATTTATTCATTGTCTGTTTGTCTTTCCCATGAAATACAGGCTTCAGGAGGGTAGGCAGCTTCTCTGCCTCATTCACTGCTCTATCCCCATCCTCACAGTAGGCCCTCCTGCAATGCAAGCACACCCCCTTCCTTGTGGCAAGAACGCTTTCTCCTCCAGTCTTCACATCTAACAACCTCCAAAATATCTGGAAGCAAAGTTATTAGGTTTCTAATCATTCCTCAGATTTTAACTTTAAAAAAAATGAGATTCATAAAATAGGACAGTTATCCTTGTCTTTTCCCATTTCTGCTTTTCTTTTAAAAGGCTTATTGAGACACTATCATCAAAGTATTCATTGACTAAAATCAGTGGGATGTCCCAACATAAAACGGTAAAAACAAGGACAGAAAACAGGTGGGAAAAAGAATGGCAGCTGATGGGAATGAAGCCTAGACTGAAATACAGACGCTGCTGAGGGAGGATGTGTGGAGAGACTGCACCAAGAAGAGAACTAATGATTGACAAATTCTGAGCAACAGAAGAATCACAAGTGAAAGGGGGAAAGCAGGTCTTGTTGATGGCATGTGAAGAGTAGGAAGAAAGGAGCTGAGCTGAACATATTTTTTAATGAAATGTTAAGTAGATCACCAAGAGAGGTGGATAATGACTGTGAGGAAAAGTTGGCCACGGTGTGTAAAAAAAGAGAAAGAAAAATTAAGTGACACTTGGTAAATCACAGGAGGACATGAAACCGGAGAGAACTTCCGGAAAGAATGGTCAAACCCTTGTAATACTCCAGCGCCTTTTAGTAATCGAGTTGGGCAGTTCATTAAAATTATGTGTGAAAAGACAGGTACATTAGAAAAAAAGGCCAGGAAGCCAAGAAATAACTAGAGCAAAATAATTACTATTTCTATAGTTGGAAAAAATCAGGAATAATACAAAGTGTTCAAGGAGATGCATTTAAGAAATGGCCCCGGAAAACAATGAATGGATCCTAGGGAAATAACAGGAGGAATAAAACTGGCCACAGGAGGGATGAGTCATGCCAAGAAAGAGGAATCTTTAAAACCGGATGTGTCTGTATAAAGTAGCTCAGCTACCAGTGAGGGAATTTAAGAAGATAATGAAGAGCAATATGAATAATTGGAAGGACAAGATTTTTAGCTCCTCTCTGTGTATGGGCAGACTAAATATAGAATTAACATATAACCAAATGAGGTAGCTGCTTGCATCTCGTTTGCATGCAATACATGAAATGGTAACATTAGTTCTCTGGATACACATGAAAGGGGATGGAACTAACATGTACATAGTGCCTATTTTGTGCTGGATACTATGCTTGATATTTTAACATACATGAGCACATTTGCTTCTCACAACAAAGCTACCACATGAAAGTCATTATCACAGCTTTTAGTTGAAGGAAACCGAGATCACATAGCTCTTAAATAGTGGAGTTCCGGATTTAAATCTAAGATTGGATGACTCCAAAGCCAGAAACCACCAAGATGCTTCCTATATTAAAGGCAGTTGACGATAAAATATCAGAATATTAAAGAGAAAAATCACTAAAGCAGATGAATGTTGTGTCTGACATGCATATTCACAATCAGATTCAGAGGGCAAACTTGGATAATTTGATTTATCCTCCTTAGACTTCAGTCTTGCTAAGGTCTGCTATTTTGTGATACCAACATCTATTTAAAACAAAATAATCTTGTTTAATCAATGGTACAAACTGAGCAAAAAACCATCTTTGGCTCCCCTTACCATGTTTTACTAGGCATGACAAAATTCCTCAAACTTTCCTCTTAGGGCTGGAGTAAGGGTGGGTGAGCTCCAGGATTTAGCCATGCAATCATTCATTTTCTTATTAGCAACCATTTATTGAGTGCTTAATATATATATGAACCAGGCACTTGGTTTAAATAAGCACACTGATACAGTCCTGTCCATACAGAATGTACAACCTATTACTTCATAAAAACCAATAACTATAGGTGAGTGCAGTAGATACTATAGAGGGAAAACCAAGGTCTTATGGGAACACATTAAAGTGATACCTCATTTTGATACAGTACTTCAGGGAAAGTACCATGACACAGTACTTCTGTATCAAGAGGAAGAAGAGAAGAGAGCCATAAGCTTTCTGAGCAGAAAGAAGAGCCTTCTCAAATTGATTAAAAAACAAACAAACAAACAAACAAACAAAAAACAGAGGGAAGAAAAGGGCACTCACCAAACGACTCACAGTTCTTGGACAATGACCAAACATCAGGCCAATAAAGTAGAATAAATTTGTTTTTTTTTTTGGTCCCCATGCAAATGACTTGGCCATTCTATGACTTGGGCTGCCCTTGGTCAACATATGCCCCAAGCTGCCTCTGGCCATCAGAGCCTTTTGCTATGATCTTTTCTGTATATCCTCTGGCATTCTCAAGACAATTCCAGCGAAATTGAAGTTTACATGTAAAATCAGACTGCACAGAGAAAATCACCTGCTGTCAGAATTACTCTAGAAAATCACTTAGAATGTCTCTATTTTAGATATCTCAAGGTCTAATACAGTCAGTTTTTTCACCAGCAGTGGAAGAGATAATTATTTATATTCAAGACAGATAACTGGCTTAGAAGATTTGGGCCAAAACCATATTATGGGGTGAACAGATCCCCTTCCTTCAAAGATATTAAATTTTGAGAAGTATCTACAGCAAATGAGGTGTCTACACGACAAGAGGCGGAGGGAATGGCAGATTCAAGTTCTTTTTGGCATACTTACTCTTTACTGTTGTAAATTTTTGACTGAATGGTGAATACATGGCTCCTGCCTGGAAGCAAGCAGGATGCTCCCTTGTCTACCTGGGGCCCAATGCATTGTAGAAAGTTAAACTACGACAAGTGACCCAGATGGAGGGAAGATCTAGATAAAATAAATAGTATTACCTTGACATTAAAAGGGAGATTTATCTGGGTCTGTAAGAATTGTCAATGTCATCAAGTCACCTATCTAGGCAGCTATGACATGGACACAAAATCACCCCAACTCACACTTGCCATTAGTATACTGGCCAGTTTACCCTGCCTCTCTGCTTTGAGAATCGGAATGTGTTCAACATCACATGACTTTTACTCCAGCACCATGATTATAAGGAATATTTGACAACAGACCTTCAAACATTTAGGACGTATCTACTGTGTGCTTATTGTGACACTGTGTGGGAAGTGGGAGTAAATATTAATGAAACACATTTCCTTTATCCTCCATTCTAGCGGAAGAGCAAGCAATACACAGGAAATTAGAACACGATCAGTGCAAGTTTGGGCTCTACAGAAACACACAGGAGTGGGTCTTACCTTGAGTCAGGCTCAGAAGAGGGAGGCAATTCTTTCAAAATGCAGGGAGCTGCATGAGTCTGTAGCATGAGTAGTAGGGGATTTTTTGTTTGACAAGTGTTGATGATGAAGTGAATAGAAGATGCCTGTGTGCCCCGAATACAAACTATATTTTCAGGAAGAATAAAATGTAGATATGAGCCACAAAGAAGAGTCTGCACCTCTGATGTGAATCTGCAGAGCAGTTGAAAGCTCAATCCTGCCTAAAAGAAAAAGAAAACAGAAAAATTGACAGCCCTCAATGGCATTTCAGCCCCTTGCTGGAGTGATGTTTACGTGAAATATCAAATACTTTGAAAACCTTATAGGAAATAGTATGCTAAATGTGTCTGCAAATCACTGGCAATATCATAAGCGTACGTTTACATGCAACTTTTAAACAAGATCTTCCAAACACGCATGGACACGTTTGGACTACTGACAACGTAATATCAGCAAAAGGTTGAGCAGCACTCTTTGTTCAGTTAAGTAACTAGTGATTGATCAGTAATTTTGTCATAGAGGCACACGTTATTCAGAGGAAAACAAAAACAGCACTGGAATTGTTGGGAATTTTCAATAATTGAAGAAAATACTAAAAACAGCGTGTATTTTTCAGTCAGCTCAAAAACATCTCTTGACCACTAAAGCATATAAATGGGATATAATACCCAGGAAAACAGGGCTGAGAATATAGATTTTCTCCATAGTTCCCTTTAGTAGGTTTAATTGTATTTAGTAACTCAGTGTATCATTCAGTAGATATACTATTAGTTGGACTATCTTTTTTTTTAAGCTTCTTGCTTGCTAATTGTGATCCATGCCAAATTTCTTGGAAGTGATTTTTTTATTTTAGATTCAGGGGAACCATGTATAGGTTTGTTACATGGATACGCTGCATAATGGAGAGGTTTGGGCTTCCAGTATTGGATTACTGCTTTCACTTCAATACCATCGTCACCAAGAAGGCAAATGTGTGTGTCAAGCCCTAGTAAACAACTATGTCTATCCCCAGTATGAGAAGCACAAAAAGAGGAAAGAAATAGTGCAAAGAAATAGAGCACAAACGGTAGTAATTTCATTTTCTATACTTCACATTATTGAATCACTTCAGAAGATGTGCCTCCATAAAAGCCATATCAGAATCATAGGCCCGCCTGCGGCAAAAATACCAATCCATATTCAAACTTCCCATAGTCACATACAACTTGAAAAATATTGAATGTGCGATTGTCCTCATCATTTCACCAAGTCATTTAAAGACAAAACAATTGTCAAGTGCTGCCCCAAATGATATTGTTTAAACACCCACCAGCAACATCTATTAATATATTTTTTGCCTTTCAGATTTCTAAATGTTTGTTTCAAAATAGTAGGAGAGAATAACTACTCCCATTGTATTCAGCAGAAAGTTTTATTCAATGGGAAGCAATAAAATATAATGAAACAAAGCACCTATGATTCAGAATGAGAAAGACCTGCTTTTGAATCTTGGCTTTGCCATTTACTAATTGTATGACCTTGGGAAAATTGTTTAACATCTCTGAACCCCAGCTCCCTGAGTCCTAAAATCGAGGTATTAGTAGCTACCTAATTAGGTAGTTGTATTAATAAAGACATCACATGTAAAACATACTGTACTGCCTGGCTCACTTTAGAGACTCGGTAACAGCTACTATCATGATTACGTTATTAATACTAAAATGGCTTTTACTGACTTCTGATTTCATTGTTAGTGCTTTTCTTTTCTTTCCTTTTTTTTTTTTTTTTTTTTTTTTGAGACGGAGTCTCGCTCTGTCGCCCAGGCTGGAGCGCAGTGGCCGGATCTCAGCTCACTGCAAGCTCCGCCTCCCGGGTTTATGCCATTCTCCTGCCTCAGCCTCCTGAGTAGCTGGGACTACAGGCGCCGCCACCTCGCCCCGCTCGTTTTTTGTATTTTTTTAGTAGAGACTAGAGACGGGGTTTCACCGTGTTAGCCAGGATGGTCTTGATCTCCTGACCTCGTGATCCGCCCGTCTCGGCCTCCCAAAGTGCTGGGATTACAGGCTTGAACCACCGCACCCGGCCGTTAGTACTTTTCTAAATGTGCCCTTCAGGAGAAAGAGTTCGGGTTTTGGACTACTAAAACCTGTGTTTGAATCCTGAATGTTCTGTGGAATGCAGAAAAGGCCACTTAACCTCTGAACCAGAGCTGCTTCCAATGAAAAATTTGAGTATTAATGCCTACACTGCCAGATTATTACAAAGATTGAATGAAGTCATCTTCAGGACACAGAGTAGACACTCAGTGCCTAATAACTTCTAGTATTAATATTATTGCAATAACAGTAGTTGAAAAACAAGGAATCATCTGATTTACCTATCTTGGAGCAAAATAATACCATCTTTACAGGGATGGAAAACAGGGTTGTCTTCAGTTGCCAACCATGCTGGTTAGTGACACCATAGCATGTTCTGTGAGAAGGACTACAGTATTTAGTGAAGCCACGCATGCATGCAATGTTGACGAATACAGAAATTAGGATGCCTAATACGTAACCATTATTATATTTAAATATCCTGAGATATCTGCACAAAGCCACTTGCAAATGTAAAATAGTCTACCAATACTATATTTTACAAACTGGGAGTATAAAGCAACTGTCTTATTTTCATGAGTAAGGCATTGGAAAAAAACAGTAGTATTACGTGGGAAAGCAGGAAAACAAAAAAGGACCAAATCCTTTCACTCTATTTTTCTACAAAGCAATTCTTTGGCAAAGCATTGTCCCAATTTGTCATCATCCAAACATTCTAAGTTAGCTTGCTTCCATTTATTCAAACCAGTGGTAGTGACTATTATAAATGAAGTGAAGGATAGAGACCTTAAGATAACAAAGGTTTCTCAAGGGTGATTCTAAAATGTCCCTGTATGTTACAAATAATTGCTTTAACACAAGATGTATAAAAATTAAGAGGAACATTCCATTTAAGAACCAATTACTTAGAAACCAAAGGAACAGGCCCGAGAAAATTTGCTTTAATCAACTGGTTTTATTTCCTAGAACTCAAATATTCTACGGTTGGTTCTCAGATCTAAACTTCCGAAGCTGCAGTCAACAATTTTTCATCAGAGCCCAAGGGAGAAGGGAAGGGGTGAAACAGACAATATATAGAGAAAGGCATATAGACCATTAGGAAGAGGGTGGGAGGAGACACATCTTCCTCTGTTTTATCAGTGGGCTACATACTAGACCTGTTGATGGGATCAGGTGATGGTACCTGAGTGGAAAATGACACTGAGGAACAGCAAAGCCTTACTACAAGTCATAAAACCTCAAACAAAGGGAACCTTCTAGTTTATCTCAAAAATGGAATAGCAATGGGAAAGCTAGGGCCAGTGTGGAGGCACACCTAGGAGTAGTTCTTAAAAATTTTTTGGAACTTCCTTTTATTAAAAAGATTTTCTAAAATAAGTATCTTTACGCCTGAGTGATATATATGACCGTAGGGTGGCCTTGAGGCTGTGGGGAGAGAAAGCGGCAGCCAAGGATCTTCCCAGAGTATCCCATCAGTGGCCCCAGAGATCTAAATGGGGACAGGTATTTCTCAAGGTCCCCACCCAGGATACTGGTCAAAGTCAAGTTTTCAGATCTCACAAACAACTTGGAAGCCCATGAAAAACGGCAACTCCCAGAACCTCTTGGGTCAGCAAAAGGATTTGTGGGGGCGGAGGAGGGCATTCCCCACATGCTGCCCCACTTTTCCCTGAATGTCGGAAGCTGGGCGGTATGGCAGGCGTGGACGGGAGCTCAGGAAGATGTCACTCTCCTGCCCGTTTATTACCACAGCTTGAAGACTGACCCTCCCAGGCCCTGAAAGTGCCCCCTGTTCTTCATCTTTCAGGCCTTTCGCTCCTACCCACATTCCTAAGCAGAGGTCCATAATGCCTGGGGGAGCAGGAGGGGTAGGGAGCGGTGTCTAGAGGTGAAAACAGCCTGCCTGAGCCCCAAGTCGGAAACGGATCCAGGCAACGGGGGTGGGGGGGGGGGGGGTTGTTGAGCGGGGAGAAGAGGGAGAGGAAAGCGGGGATGGTGGCCTCACTTTATCCCAGGGAGGGAACTGAGGCCCTGACTCAGATCACAGAGGCGTGGGGACACAGAGGTGAGAGTCAGGTGATCTGCCATCCAGGGGCCGGGCAGGGCAAGGGAGTGTAGGTTGGAGGAGGACGGGCTGGGGAGGGGAAAAGGCAGTCCCAGTTTGCAGGCCGTGGCCAGATTCCCCAAGAACGGCCGGGCAGCAGCAGGAACGGGGCAGGGGCTCTTCTGGAAACGCTGGTAACTACAGGCTGTCGCGATCTCCACCGCCCGGTGCCTCGGCATGCCACTCCTGGGAGGCCTCCTCTTCCGCAACTTCTTCCTCCCGGAGTTCCTCCTCCTCTGGCTGAGGCGGCTCGCAGGCCAGGCCGGGCTCGCTAGGGGCGCTGCCGTTCTCCACCGCCACGAGGAGCGGACTCTCCTCGTCGAAGGCCGCCGCCGCCGCCGCCACCGCCTCCGCCTCCGCCTCCGCCTCTGCCTCCTCCTTCGCCTCCTCCTTCTCCTTCTTCTCCTCCTCTTGGTCGGGGGCTGCCTCCTTGGGTCGTTTGGGGGCGTCCTCCGGCGGGTCCCCCGCGCTCCTCTTCAGCGGCCCCTTCTCCTCCTTCTCCTCAGCGGGCTTGTCGTCGTGCGGCTTCCCCAGGTCGTCGCCGCCGCCGTCAGCGTGAGTCGGCTTGTCCGCGTCGCCCTCCGCGGCCTCAGGCTCCGGCCGGGGCCCGTCTCCGCCGCCCTTCTCCGAGGCTAATGGGCAGTCGGCGGGCTGGACTGTGGGGTTGTTCTCGATCTCCCACAGCCCCTCGCTGAAGCCGCGCCTCTTGTTGGGCTTGCCGAACTTCTCCTTGCACTCCTTGTACGGGAACAGGCGTTTGGGACTCAGGAAGGCCGTCTCGTGGGTCCCGAAGAAAAACACCTGGTAGCGGTTGGGCTGGGTCATGTGCTCTATCCGCGCCGGCCAGTGGGCATAGCCCTTTAACTTGGCAAACACCAGGTCCCCGCTCTTGTACATGGGCATGCCGTAGGCCGACATAGCTGGTTCTGCGGACCCGCCCTGGGCCACACCGGAAGTAGACGCCGGGGTCTGCGCGCGCGCAGTAAGGGCGGCTGCTGGGCGGGAGTTGTTGAGCGACCTGCTGGAGGGACCCGGCGCCACCTAATGGGCGGGCTACGCTCGCGGCCCGGAGAAGATTCCACTGCGAAGAGTGCATTATCTCCCGAACACGCGAAGCCGGTTGGACCCACCCTCGGACGCCATGATGTCTAGAATGCTGGAGGAAATAGCTGGGATGGCCGGGTGGCAGTTGTGCTAGTGTGGCCTTGTGCTGCTAATCAATCTCTAGGGCACCTGGGCCAGATGGTTGCATAGTTTAAATAAATAGTACCACAGCGGAGTAGAAAGGGGGCAATGTGACAAGAAAACACAGTGACACAATTAGTACATATTTCCATGAAACTAGTAACAGCCCAGGGCAAGCATGCAGTGTCCCTGTGGGCCCTGATCTGCTCACTATAGGAAACTGTACACCTGCGTTAGGAACAGCCGAAGAGCTGACTGTGTCAGTGGTTTCAACCCTTTTCTGATTTTCTCTGGAACTAGCACTGGAGCCTGCAGTGAGGCTCAAGAACTAGGTGAAAGTCTGGTAAAGGGTTAGAGTCAGCAGCGTGGTTAGGATGTCTAAAGTCCACATTACTGGGTAACAAAAATGTCAAACATTATTATATCTTTAGGGTCACAAAAAGTGTTTAGGACCACCACCACCACGGCAAACAGACATCTAAATATTTCCTACTTTCTATAGAAATGTTCACCTTGGATGCCAGACACGAACTTTAAACTTTGTTGGTGATTGTACCGTATTGTGAAAGATAAGGCTATATGATTGTAACTTTGAGATCATGGCACATGTTTTCAGTATCTTTCTAGAAGAGACGAAAATTGGGTTCATTATGCATAAGAATTAGGTAGAGATCTGCTCATATGGAACAAGCTATTGGTAACTAGAACTTCCTGTGAGCTACAGACTAAAAAAGTATAATCTCAGCTGAGAAACTATTTTAAAAAGAGAATTTTCTTCAGCTATAAGTCTCTTCTAATCATATGAATGAAAGTGTCGGTGTAACTGCAGGTGTTTACACAACTTTCTTTTTTTATTTTTATTTTTTATTTTTATTTTTTATTATACTTTAAGTTCTAGGGTACATGTGCATAACGTGCAGGTTTGTTACATATGTATACTTGTGCCACGTTGGTGTGCTGCACCCATCAACCCATCAGCACCCATCAATTCGTCATTTATATCAGGTATAACTCCCAATGCAATCCCTCCCCCCTCCCCCCTCCCCATGATAGGCCCCGATGTGTGATGTTCCCCTTCCCGAGTCCAAGTGATGTCATTGTTCAGTTCCCACCTATGAGTGAGAACATGCGGTGTTTGGTTTTCTCTTCTTGTGATAGTTAGCTAAGAATGATGGTTTCCAGCTGCATCCATGTCCCTACAAAGGACGCAAACTCATCCTTTTTTATGGCTGCATAATATTCCATGGTGTATATGTGCCACATTTTCTTAATCCAGTCTGTCACAGATGGACATTTGGGTTGATTCCAAGTCTTTGCTATTGTGAATAGTGCCACAATAAACATACGTGTGCATGTGTCTTTATAGCAGCATGATTTATTATCCTTTGGGTATATACCCAGTAGTGGGATGGCTGGGTCTAATGGTACATCTAGATCTAGATCCTTGAGGAACTGCCATACTGTTTTCCATAATGGTTGAACTAGTTTACAATCCCACCAACAGTGTAAAAGTGTTCCTATTTCTCCACATCCTCTCCAGCACCTGTTGTTTCCTGACTTTTTAATGATTGCCATTCTAACTGGTGTGAGATGGTATCTCATTGTGGTTTTGATTTGCATTTCTCTGATGGCCAGTGATGATGAGCATTTTTTCATCTGTCTGTTGGCTGTATGAATGTCTTCTTTTGAGAAATGTCTGTTCATATCCTTTGCCCACTTTTTGATGGGGTTATTTGTTTTTTTCTTGTAAATTTGTTTGAGTTCTTTGTAGATTCTGGATATTAGCTCTTTGTCAGATGAGTAGATTGCAAAAATTTTCTCCCATTCTGTAGGTTGCCTGTTCACTCTGATGGTAGTTTCTTTTGCTGTGCAGAAGCTCTTTAGTTTAATCATATCCCATTTGTCAATTTTGGCTTTTGCTGCCATTGCTTTTGGTGTTTTAGACATGAAGTCCTTGCCCATGCCTATGTCCTGAATGGTACTACCTAGGTTTTCTTCTAGGGTTTTTATGGTATTAGGTCTAACATTTAAGTCTCTAATCCATCTTGAATTAATTTTCGTATAAGGAGTAAGGAAAGGATCCAGTTTCATCTTTCTACTTATGGCTAGCCAATTTTCCCAGCACCATTTATTAAATAGGGAGTCCTTTCCCGATTTCTTGTTTTTCTCAGGTTTGTCAAAGATCAGATGGCTGTAGATGTGTGGTATTATTTCTGAGGACTCTGTTCTGTTCCATTGGTCTATATCTCTGTACCAGTACCATGCTGTTTTGGTTACTGTAGCCTTATAGTATAGTTTGAAGTCAGGTAGCGTGATGCCTCCAGCTTTGTTCTTATGACTTAGGATTGTCTTGGCAATGAGGGCTCTTTTTTGGTTCCATATGAACTTTAAAGCAGTTTTTTCCAATTCTGTGAAGAAACTCATTGGTAGCTTGATGGGGATGGCATTGAATCTATAAATAACCTTGGGGAGTATGGCCATTTTCACGATATTGATTCTTCCTATCCATGAGCATGGCATGTTCTTCCATTTGTTAGTGTCCTCTTTTATTTCACTGAGCAGTGGTTTGTAGTTCTCCTTGAAGAGGTCCTTTACATCCCTTGTAAGTTGGATTCCTAGGTATTTTATTCTCTTTGAAGCAATTGTGAATGGAAGTTCATTGATGATTTGGCTCTCTGCTTGTCTGTTACTGGTGTATAAGAATGCTTGTGATTTTTGCACATTAATTTTGTATCCTGAGACTTTGCTGAAGTTGCTTATCAGCGTAAGGAGATTTTGGGCTGAGACAATGGGGTTTTCTAAATATACAATCATGTCATCTGCAAACAGGGACAATTTGACTTCTTCTTTTCCTAACTGAATACCCTTGATTTCTTTCTCTTGCCTGATTGCCCTAGCCAGAACTTCCAACACTATGTTGAATAGGAGTGGTGAGAGAGGGCATCCCTGTCTTGTGCCAGTTTTCAAAGGGAATTTTTCCAGTTTTTGCCCATTCAGTATGATATTGGCTGTGGGTTTGTCATAAATAGTTCTTATTATTTTGAGGTATGTTCCATCAATACCAAATTTATTGAGCGTTTTTAGCATGAAGGGCTGTTGAATTTTGTCAAAAGACTTTTCTGCATCTATTGAGATAATCATGTGGTTCTTGTCTTTGGTTCTGTTTATATGCTGGATTACGTTTATTGATTTGTGAATGTTGAACCAGCCTTGCATCCCAGGGATGAAGCCCACTTGATCATGGTGGATAAGCTTTTTGATGTGCTGCTGAATCTGATTTGCCAGTATTTTATTGAGGATTTTTGCATCGATGTTCATCAGGGATATTGGTCTAAAATTTTCTTTTTTTGTTGTGTCTCTGCCAGGCTTTGGTATCAGGATGATGTTGGCCTCATAAAATGAGTTAGGGAGGATTCCCTCTTTTTCTATTGATTGGAATAGTTTCAGAAGGAATGGTACCAGCTCCTCTTTGTACCTCTGGTAGCATTCAGCTGTGAATCCATCTGGTCCTGGACTTTTTTTGGTTGGTAGGCTATTAATTATTGCCTCAATTTCAGAGCCTGCTATTGGTCTATTCAGGGATTCAACTTCTTCCTGGTTTAGTCTTGGAAGAGTGTAAGTGTCCAGGAAATTATCCATTTCTTCTAGATTTTCTAGTTGATTTGCGTAGAGGTGTTTATAGTATTCTCTGATGGTAGTTTGTATATCTGTGGGGTCCATGGTGATATTCCCTTTATCATTTTTTATTGCGTCTATTTGATTCTTCTCTCTTTTCTTCTTTATTAGTCTTGCTAGCAGTCTGTCAATTTTGTTGATCTTTTCAAAAAACCAACTCCTGGATTCATTGATTTTTTGGAGGGTTTTTTGTGGCTCTATCTCCTTCAGTTCTGCTCTGATCTTAGTTATTTCTTACCTTCTGCTAGCTTTTGAATGTGTTTGCTCTTGCTTCTCCAGTTCTTTTAATTGTGATGTTAGAGTGTCAATTTTAGATCTTTCCAGCTTTCTCTTGTGGGCATTTAGTGCTATTAATTTCCCTCTACACACTGCTTTAAATGTGTCCCAGAGATTCTGGTATGTTGTATCTTTGTTCTCATTGGTTTCAAAGAACATCTTTATTTCTGCCTTCATTTCGTTATGTACCCAGTAGTCATTCAGGAGCAGGTTGTACAGTTTCCATGTAGTTGAGTGGTTTTGATTGAGTTTCTTAGTCCTGAGTTCTAGTTTGATTGCACTGTGGTTTGCGAGACAGTTTGTTATAATTTCTGTTCTTTTACATTTGCTAAGGAGTGCTTTACTTCCAATTATGTGGTCAATTTTGGAATAAGTGAGATGTGGTGCTGAGAAGAATGTATATTCTGTTGATTTGGGGTGGAGAGTTCTATAGATGTCTATTAGGTCCGCTTGGTGCAGAGATGAGTTCAGTTCCTGGATATCCTTGTTAACTTTCTGTCTCGTTGATCTGTCTAATGTTGACAGTGGAGTGTTGAAGTCTCCCATTATTATTGTATGGGAGTCTAAGTCTCTTTGTAAGTCTCTAAGGACTTGCTTTATGAATCTGGGTGCTCCTGTATTGGGTGCATATATATTTAGGATAGTTAGCTCTTCCTGTTGAATTGATCCCTTTACCATTATGTAATGGCCTTCTTTGTCTCTTTTGATCTTTGATGGTTTAAAGTCTATTTTATCAGAGACTAGGATTGCAACCCCTGCTTTTTTTTGTTCTCCATTCGCTTGGTAGATCGTCCTCCATCCCTTTATTTTGAGCCTATGTATGTCTCTGCATGTGAGATAGGTCTCCTGAACACAGCAGACTGATGGGTCTTAACTCTTTATCCAGTTTGCCAGTCTGTGTCTTTTAATTGGAGCATTTAGTCCATTAACATTTAAGGTTAATATTGTTATGTGTGAACTTGATCCTGCCATTATGATATTAACTGGTTATTTTGCTCGTTAGTTGATGCAGTTTCTACCTAGCCTCGATGGTCTTTATATTTTGGCATGTTTTTGCAATGGCTGGTACCGGTTGTTCCATTCCATGTTTAGGGCTTCCTTCAGGATCTCTTTTAAGGCAGGCCTGGTGGTAACAAAATCTCTAAGCATTTGCTTATCTGTAAAGGATTTTATTTCTCCTTCACTGATGAAACTTAGTTTGGCTGGATATGAAATTCTGGGTTGAAAATTCTTTTCTTTAAGAATGTTGAATATTGGCCCCCACTCTCTTCTGGCTTGTAGAGTTTCTGCTGAGAGGTCTGCTGTTAGTCTGATGGGCTTCCCTTTGTGGGTAACCCGACCTTTCTCTCTGGCTGCCCTTAAGATTTTTTCCTTCATTTCAACTTTGGTGAATCTGGCAATTATGTGTCTTGGAGTTGCTCTTCTCGAGGAGTATCTTTGTGGTGTTCTCTGTATTTCCTGAATTTGAATGTTGGTCTGCCCTACTAGGTTGGGGAAGTTCTCCTGGATGATATCCTGAAGAGTGTTTTCCAACTTGGTTCCATTTTCCCCCTCACTTTCAGGCACCCCAATCAGACGTAGATTTGGTCTTTTTACATAATCCCATACTTCCTGCAGGCTTTGTTCATTTCTTTTTCTTCTTTTTTCTTTTGGTTTCTCTTCTCGCTTCATTTCATTCATTTGATCCTCAATCACTGATACTCTTTCTTCCAGTTGATCGAGTCGGTTACTGAAGCTTGTGCATTTCTCACGTATTTCTCATGTCATGGTTTTCATCTCTGTCATTTCATTTATGCCGTTCTCTGCATTAATTAGTCTAGCTGTAAATTCTTCCACTCTTTTTTCAAGACTTTTGGTTTCTTTGCGCTGGGTACGTAATTCCTCCTTTAGCTCTGAGAAGTTTGATGGACTGAAGCCTTCTTCTCTCATCTCGTCAAAGTCATTCTCTGACCAGCTTTGATCCGTTGCTGGCGATGAGCTGCGCTCCTTTGCAGGGGGAGATGCGCTCTTATTTTTTGAATTTCCATCTTTTCTGCCCTGCTTCTTCCCCATCTTTGTGGTTTTATCTGCCTCTGGTCTTTGATGATGGTGACGTACTGATGGGGTTTTGGTATAGGTGTTCTTCCTGTTTGGTAGTTTTCCTTCTAATAGTCAGGACCCTCAGCTGTAGGTCTGTTGGAGATTGCTTGAGGTCCACTCCAGACCCTGTTTGCCTGGGTATCAGCAGCAGAGGTTGCAGAAGATAGAATATTGCTGAACAGCGAGTGTCGCTGTCTGATTCTTACTTTGGAAGCTTCCTCTCAGGGGTGTACTCCTCCCTGTGAGGTGTGGGGTGTCAGACTGCCCCTAGTTGGGGATGTCTCCCAGTTAGGCTACTCAGGGGTCAGGGACCCACTTGAGCAGGCAGTCTGTCTGTTCTCAGATCTCAACCTCCATGTTGGGAGATCCAGTGCTCTCTTCAAAGCTGTCAGACAGAGTCGTTCGGGTCTGCACAGGCCTCTGCTGCTTCCCCTGTTGTTTTTTAGCTGTGCCCTGTCCCCAGAGGTGGAGTCTACAGAGACAGGCAGGTTTCCTTGAGCTGCTGTGAGCTCCACCCAGTTCGAGCTTCCCAGCGGCTTTGTTTACCTACTTAAGCCTCAGCAATGGCGGGCGCCCCTCCCCCAGCCTCGATGCTGCCTTGCGGTTAGATCGCAGACTGCTGTGCTAGCAATGAGGGAGGCTCTGTGGCCGTGGGACCCTCCTGGTCAGATGTGGGTATAATCTCCTGGTGTGCCCGTTTGCTTAAAGTGCAGTATTGGGGTGGGAATTACCCGATTTTCCAGGTGTTGTGTGACTCAGTTCGCCTGGCTAGGAAAAGGGATTCCCTTCCCCCTTGGGGTTCCCAGGTGAGGCAATGCCTCTCCCTGCTTCAGCTCTCACTGGGCTGCAGCAGCTGACCAGCACCAATTGTCCGGCACTCCCCAGTGAGATGACCCCAGTACTCAGTTGAAAATGCAGAAATCACCGGTCTTCTGTGTCGCTCGCGCCGGGAGTTGGAGACTGGAGCTGTTCCTATTCGGCCATCTTGCTCTGCCTACACAAGTTTCTACATCTTTTTTGGATCCTGCTTGCTGGCTGTGAGGAAGCACTCTGAAACCTACCCAAATTTATCATACCAGTACTCTTGAGTATTATAACTAGACAAATGTTCCTTCCCAGTGTAACCAACAGACTAGATGAGAATTAGAGCCCTTAACCCATTTCAGTACCACTCAAATTTGTTTCCCATTTGCTGGGTTGTAACAACCATTTGAACTCTGAATGGTTGACAGACATGCTCTAGGCAAAAGGAGATACCCCCTCCCTAACAAGGTGAAATGAACATGAAGCCCTTTGATAATTCTAAAATTCTGAACAAGTTCTTTCAGCTCTTCTGTCAAGCCATTTTCTTAGAATGCCTATCTGCCCTGCTCATATCTACCACACCTTTATTAAATAAGTAACATCAACAATGCATCAACACTTCATTTACAAATAAACATCCTGCTACAAAGATGAATCTGACAAGTTCTCTCTTCTGAATTTTACAGAGAAAGTGCTAGAAAACTAGAAATGTTTAGTGGCCATAGAAGAAAATAGGAAATGATAGGCAGCTATGGAGCCCATAATAGAAAGGAACTTGGAATTTCTGTAAGCGGAGATATTGCTATATGTGGCCATTTTTTTTTCAGCTAAGTATGCTGTACCAATGCACATATCATGTATGAAGGTTGCCGAAGCAGGAAAAAATCTAGCTAGATAGCATGTCTAGGAGAGGTATTTGGTTGTAAAATCAGCTCAATCTGAAGGCAGGACCAGTTCTAAAAGCCAGCTGCTGAAGCTGAAGGTGGCAAAGATGCCTCACTAGAAAAAGCCAACATCAATAACTGGGTGGTTGAACTACAGCAGGTGAACAAGTAGGGTGTGAAGGCAGGACTGGGGATGTAAGGGTTACAGCAATAACCAACACCTATGGAAAACTGAGAGAAAAAGTATAGCAGGAAGCAAAGGCAAAAAGATCTAGTAGAGAAAGATCTAGGTCTGCAAAGAGCAGTACAGATTCTATTAAGCAAAGAAATGTTGTTCCCCAAGTAGATCTTGTGCCTCCACCCTTGCCCACTAATACAGTGTGATGCTGAAAGGCTGGCACAAAAGATGTTTACTTTTGAGGAGCTTAAAATCTCATTTAAGAGATGAAGCCCGGAGAGTTCATTACAGAACAATACAAGCTGGCCTTCAAATGCTAAATTGTGTGTTCTTAAATACTGAAAGAATTCCAGGAGAAATCAATGGGAGTGTAGTTACTAGGGCAGGCCTATGGAAGGGGTAGTAGGAGATAGAATAAAAACAATTCTAGCATTTCTCACTTGTTTGCCAGCTTTGTAAGGCCAGGGGTTAATATAATCTTTGTGAACCTCTGCTACATGATTTCAAGATATTTAAAGTAATACTCAGAATTTCTTTCAGGATTATTACAAATATTAATGGGATTATGGACATGAAAGCCCAGACGATGGCTATGAAGGTCTATGATGTGCCAATAAGTGTGAAGTTGACTTTTTTTTATGGATTAGACTATTATTATCATTAGGTTATATGAGGAAAAAGATATATCCAAAGTAGTAGAGAGTCGTGAATAAGGGCACCGAAGAAAAGTCCCCACCGGCTGAATTACATACTATATACAGAATTATATATCCAGCACATCTTCTTCTGTGTGAAACTGACCTAAAAGTTTTTGTTACTTGGAAATATGATCTTGTAAAATAGTGTTCTCTAATTACATTTATCACCTGATGGTAGCTTATTCTACCATTAGAAAAGGGAAAATGGGAGGAAGGTTGAGAAGAA
This sequence comes from Rhinopithecus roxellana, assembly GCF_007565055.1. Lineage (NCBI taxonomy): Eukaryota > Metazoa > Chordata > Mammalia > Primates > Cercopithecidae > Rhinopithecus > Rhinopithecus roxellana. The sequence goes on along the minus strand of NC_044552.1, from coordinate 61,458,933 downwards.
GCAACCATTTAAATAGAGTTTCATGGAGACCACTTTCACAGATACATCATTTCTTCTATTCCTACATTCTCAAGGATGCAATTAAGTGGAGTGATCTTGGCTGCTTTTACCTTTGAAACCAACCTGCTTTTAAAGCTATTGTATCTCTTGCTCAAAGTGAGGAGAGTAGAGAGGATACATTCATGATGACTTGGTTTGGGTTAGATTTAGCTAGTATATAAACAAAGTACTCATGAGCCACTGGAATGATTATTTTTCAGTAACTAGAACTCCATGAGTATAACTGTTTCTAATAGGTCAGGATGTTTTAAAAATCATGTGTACCGGGAACACCTGTTTGTCAAGAGGACCTAATTTCAGCAGCAGCATACCTATCAAAACACCTTAGAGTCCAAAACATATAACACTTATCATTTCCCTTTTCTGGAAAACTAATGATAGGATTTAAAAGCTGCTTGGCAACAATTATGAAACATAGACAATAAAACAAGGTAATTATACAAGAGAGAGAATAGATATCTAATTGATGTTTTCTTGTTTAGTTACTTTTAAATTCAATTAGTTTGGTATAAACTATGATTTAAGAGAAACGTAATTGTTTTCTGTGTGCTTTTGTCTTCATTAAAAATATTAACTGCCTCTGGGTTTATGCAATAAAAAGTGTTTATACATGGTTGGTATTTGAGATCAAAGCTTTTCTTTTTAAAATGTTCTAGCAGACATATCGTACAGAGTGAGTCCTCCCCTCCACCATGGGTAGAAACTCCCCCACTGTTCTTTTTTGAAAAGTCACAGGATGTCTGCTACCTCTATATTTTGTCACCTCTATGTTTCATCTATGTCCACTAAGCCTAGCTTCTAAAGCCTCAGGGATTTGTGCAATACAGGCAACTGCTCAGAGTGGAAATAAATTCAGTTTCAATGAGGATGTTCCAGGAGCCAAAGAGTAATTTAAGGGATGTTCCCAAAGAGCTATATCATCATCATCGATTTTAAAATATTTTTCATTTTTATTTTTAATTTTTGTGAGTACATATTATTGTCATCAATTTGAAGTGAGTAATCTGTACTTGCCTTTGATAACGGACTTTGAGGAGGGAGACATGAGAGTGCAGATTTTCCAGGTGGTATATGTGTGCAATTGGGCCCCCCTTGGCCAACCATGAATGTGATGACTTGGTTTGGTTGGTGTGCAGGAGGCGGGCTTTTGGGGAGATTGGAATGGTTTGCAAAACTTCTCTTTTATTGGCCATGGAAGGAAAATTGGCACTCCAAGATTAAGAAAAGTGGCTGGTAATGAATAATTCTATTTCATTATTCTTATTTGAGGGCTTAAAGATTTTGAAACTTATTATTTGGGAAAAAAATTAAATAAAGTGTGTTTAAATAATATTAATACTTTGCTAATTTTGCATGATGATATTTGTTCAAGCCCTCCTACATGAAAATGTATGAGTTATTTATATAACTAGCAAAGTTTAAACAAATAATAGTTATCAATGCTGGTGAGTATTCAATAATTGGGGATTAGATGCAGATAACATCTATTTACATAATAATTACCTGATTAGATGGCCATACTCTGTAAGGTTTTTAAAGTAAAATTTAGTGACTTGGAAAATGCTTGCAGTTTGAATAAAGAGACTGGATAAAATATATGGCTCAGGTAATGTATGTGCTTATATGAAACCATGTTCCTTAAATTTAACATGTGGCTAATTCTAGGACCCATTTGAGAGAAAGGGTATTTGAAGTAAACAGGACAGTGGGTGTTAAACGGGATGCTTGCAACTATCAAGTGCTCAATTACTATTAGCTCTTAAAATAGCCAGTACTGGCTCTATTTTCTTAAAGTACTTAATTTTTTTCATTACGTGATATATATTTTTGTTGTGACTATTTTTGCTGTTGTTGTTTTCTACAAATTGTTTCTGGTTCAGAATTTAGCTTGTTTCTCTAATTTTATTATAAGCATATAATTTTTTCTTACTTTTTGGAGGGGCAGTGTTGTTGTTGCATTAAAAGCACAGTTTGAAAGACCCGAGATCAACAAAGTCATGTTTACAAGCAAATATGAAACTCAGTTTTACAATTTCAATTTTGTATTGCTTGCCATTACATTAAGTTGTCATGTAAATGCTTAAAATGATCAAAGCTTTTAGAAAGCCATGCTCAAATTTTTGAGGATGTAACCTCAAAAACTCAATTGTCTAAATTTTCACTTACTCTTCCAATAGTTTCCTAGCTTTCAAAATAATTACCAAATTATTAAACTTCAGAAATAAGTAATTTATACTATTTTCATTTAAGGAAATCATCAACGGTGTGCACGATAATGAAAAGGGGAATTTTTAACTAAAATATCTAATTTTGAATTACTGAAAATGATATTTTGAAGATAATTTTTATTAATAATTTTTATCTATTTTATTATTGGAAATGCTTTTAAATTTTTAGGTAACTTGGCTTAAGAATATAGGCATTGAGTTGCTAGTTATCTTTCTATCTTCATCAAAAGTTTATTGAAGGTAAACAGCTTTCTCTTGTCAAACATTGTGAGGGAAAGGCTGTTTGTAGCCTTCAAAATAATTTAGGATTGTTCTATAGTAGGTAACATGTATATTATTTGTTGAAATAAATACTTAAGGAAGTTTAGTACTTTTATATAAATTCAAAAACTCACATGTAATAGACTAGAGACCAAGTAAAAGAAAATCAGAGAAGTAGAAATTTAAAATAACTGTGCTAGATCAGCATTGAGCTCAGTGAAATCCTCAACAACCAATGCCTCTCTCTTTTAGAGTTGGTTCATTTTTAAAATGAATGAACACACACTTTTAAGTCCCTTAATAAGATTTTCTCAATAACACAAACAGTGACTTTCTGAACAAATATTATAACCACTTCTCACTTTGGTCACTCTTCATGGTGAAAAAACTTCTTTCTTAGAAAAAATTTAGTATGTTTGATACTTGTAAAACTGAAATACTGAAATAAAACCTTTTGGATATAGTCTTATAGTCTTTGCTATTCAAAAATCAGACATAACCCATACTCTGTTCCTGCTTTTCAAAGTCTAACCTTAATGAGAATATATCATAATTACTAAAATTACAATAGAGCTGATAATTTTTGACTATAATTTATTAAGCATGTATTATATGTTGCAAACTTATACAAGCATTTTACATCTACTTTCCCAATTAATTCTTGAAACCCTTTGATATATTGCCTTTGCTCCCCCCCCCTTTTTTTTTTTTGCCTTACCCAGTTATTCATTATAAGCATAATTCATTGAGGAAATACAGCCAACCAGAGAAGTTGGTTGAGGGAAGAATGAAGAGAGAAGAGTGAAGCAGATACAAAAAAAGTATAACTGTCAGGAGCTGTAAATTACTATAAGGATCACAAAAGAGAGGAAAAAACTGTCAATCCCTAGAGAAGCTTTAGTTTCCAAAGTTTTTTCAGTTACAATTTGAGTTCAGTATACATACATCTTTACATTAAAAACTATTTGTCTTAAGATGTGTATGAGCCTCTGTGTCTTAGAATAAAAAGTACCAAGTAGAACAATAATGAAACTGATGATAGTGATTGGAATAGGATTTGTAAAGGCAAAATGATGTTAATCACACATCAAACAATGTTGATGTAGACATGAAATCTCTCCAGTGTAAACATGATAGATAAAATGTCAAATTCATTTAAAAATGATCAGCCTTTCTTTTTCTCCTAGGCTATTTATAACTGTAATCTCTAACCATGTAAGATACTTTTTTCAAGTTCATAAAGTGATGTATATGCTGAGATTTTTTTACCAGCCACCATCTGGTTTCATGATAGCTGACCATGTATTTTTCCCTTTCAGTAACAACAAAATCGATAAAAGTTTTTATTGAACAGATAAATAAAAACTGCTTACATATTAAATTGAACAATTTGATGTTAATAATGAATAATGCTTTGGTCAATTATAATTTTGAAATAGTGAATTTAGTTATTTTATCTTTACTAATTTCAGTTGCCTCCCACATTTTCAATAAAACTGAAAAAAACTGAAAGAATACAAGCATATAGCTTTTTAATATTGTGGAAGACTAATTTGGCTGTGTTCAGTTTTCTCATTTTTTCTTCAGTTTGCCTTGTAGGACTGTTATAAATTGACAAGAAATTTTTGGCTATGTGTGTAGAAAACAGCAAAAATTGAATGAAATCTAGAATATAATGCATTCTTTGGGACACCACTTCAGGTTATACATTAACATGTGAGTGCTTATGTGCTTGATAGAGACTTAAGTGCTGTGGGAGAGATCATGAGTATAGAATATTTTAACCAATCGTCATACCAAGTGGTCTGTGTTATGTCAATTCTTTATTTTTTAAAAACATTATTGATGATCTGCTATGTGATCTATTTTCTAATTCATTCATATTATTTTCAAAGTTATATAATCAATAAAAATCAAAAAGCTTATTATTTTGTTAGATACTTCTGTATGCCTGCTGATTTTTAATCTGCTTTATCTATTTCCAATATAAATGTTAAGATGTTAGCAAAATCCATAATATATGTCGATTTTTCAATTTCCTTTGAATCAGGTTTGTTTCTGTTTTATGCATTTCAAGGCTATATTGCTAAGTAAATACACAGTTTTTATTATTGTATTCTACTCCCTTTGGATTCTTCATTTTATTGGAATGAAATAATTGTCTCAGCAAATGTTTTTGCCTTAAATTCTACCTTGTCTGGTATTAGTATGCTCTAGCAGCTTTTTGTGATTAGTATTTGAGTGCTATGGATCCTTAATTTTAACTTTCTAATGTCATTTTTAAAAATTACATTTCTGAAACCAATACATAGGAAGATTGCTCTCAGTCTAATCTCTTATCAGGAGAATTTAGTCTTTTTAATAACATTTTGTGATAAATTCAATGTCTACCATCTCATTTTTTATTTTGGTTCACCATAACTTTGTAGGATTTTTTTTCTCCCTGCTTTCCTATCTTCTTGTGTATTGATCAGATTTCTTTCATCATTGTTACCAGTGTTGCATTATTATTATCTGTGCTTTTCCTTTGTTAGCTTGAAGGGTATAATGTTCTTCCTTTAGCCATTATATTCTTCAACATACACACTTAATAATAAATTTTTCTAGCTAACTGTAAAGACTTTAGCTTTTATGAAATAACCCCAACACCACACTCTTTGTCTAAAATTTTATTTTTTCTCTTTTATGTTACGTAACACTTTTTTATAATTAGTTTATTAAATTTATTCACAATTTTATCATTAATTTATTATTTCTTACATACCCTTCCTTTACTTTTGATGAAGGAAATATATCACTTAGTAACTGTCTTAGTGAAATTATGGACAGCCAGGCATGGTGGCTTACGCCTGTATTCTTAGCACTTTGGGAGGCTGAGGCAGGAGAATCGCTTCAATCCAGGAAGCGGAGGTTGCAGTGAGCCGAGATTGCGCCACTGCACTCCAGTCTGGGTAACAGAACAAGACTCCATCTCAAAATAAAATAAAATAAAATAAAAATAAAAAATGAAAGAAAAAAGAAATATGGAGTAGTGGAATTCACTTAGCCTTATGTGGATAAAAATGTATTTATTCTAACTTCACTCTTAAATAATATATTGGCTGAGTATACAACTTATATCCAAAATGTATTGTTTTAAGCATGTGAAGAAATTATTCCACTGTCTTCTAGTATCTGTTGTTGCTGCTCAGAAGTCTACCCTCAGTGCAACAGTTATTCCTTTTCTGGTATTATGTCTCTGATGTTTCCAACTATCAAACTTTTCTTTATTCTTAACATACTGTAGTATATCTAGATATTTACTCAATTGTCTCCTTTTAGAACACTTACATATGTACATTAAATTATCTCAATCTATAATTCATGTTTTAACCCTCTCTATATACTGCTGTATACTGTAGAATTTCTCAAAACTATATTCCTATTTATTTATTCTTTCTCTCTCAGAGGTTGTCCCATTTATTATTTCAATAACAATACTTTTCACTTTAAGAATTTCTATTTTTATGTCTACTTTTTATTATTCATTTATATCTGTTTTAGTTCATAATTTCTTGTTTCTTTTATGGATTTATTCATTTTTTACCCTTTCAGATTTTCTAAACATATTTATTTTAAAACACTATTGATATTTTTCTCTCCTTTTAATTTAATCTATCATTTCATTTCCTGCTGCCCAGTGGTAGTGTGGCTCAAGGTTTCCCGGCTACAAGATTGTCTGCTGCTTTGTTCCTCTATAAAAGGTAACATTGTAAATGTTGTACCACCCAAAATTAGTAAATCAGGGCTTTTTACAGCCTCCTCTTCAGTGTCAGAAAGTTCTACTCTGGCCCAGCGTGAGACCAGCAGTGAGGCCAACTCTAGTTCCCCTCTGCATGTGAGGGAACTTATTTCTTTCTATCCTATAGAATCCAGAATTCTTTGTCATCTCTGCTTGATTTCAAGCTCTAATACCAGCAGACCTGCAGTATTAGTTTCTCTTTAACATTTTGCATTTCATTCCATTCTAGCTTATCAATACATTACTACTTCTAAGTTATTTGATTGTATATTTTATATTTCATCTGCTATTTGCTGTGTGTTGGTTCAGAAAGAGAATGTTGCAAAGCATGAATTCACAACATCTTAATTAGGCATCAGGTAGTTATAAAATGTCATGCACACCCCTTGTCAGTTTGCAAGCTGAGGATAAAGATTCTATGCATAAAATAATTGGAGAAAACAAAACAGATTCTCAGAAACACAAAAACACACACATATTTACACAAAAATAATCAGGGAGACTTTAGATGTGTCAGCAATTGATATTTTTCTTAAGGAACGTGTAAGATTTGAACAGACAATGACTTTATGCATTTTATTAATACTAATTAATCTGCTAACTTCTTTACAGATTCACTTTATTGTGTGTCTTGAAGATGTAGTGTATGTACCTATCAGTGGTTTTTGAGGGCTACAGTGACAGTATGTCAATCATCTGGGTAGCTGTAACAAAATATCATAATCTGGGTGTCTTACAAATAACAAAAGTTTATTCCTCACAGTTCTGAAGGCTGGGAAGTCCAAGATTGAGGCACTAGCAGATTTTGGTGTCTGGTGAGAGCTCACTCCATAGACTTCTGTCTTCCCACTGTGTCTGCACATTTTCACATGGCAAGGGAGTCCATGGGGGACCTTTTTATAAGAGCAATAATCCCATTTAGCTCCCAAATCCCCATCTCCAAATAACATCTCCCCAATGTCCCTACCTCTAAATGTCATTGTATTGGGGATTAGATTTCAACATATGGATTTAAGAGGGCATAAACCTTCAGTCTATAGTATGCTAAATTATAGTCCTCTTAGTGCATAGTTATGTGGCAATATCGAGAGAAAATAATTAAATGAGACTGCTTCTTCCTAGCAATCTTAAGTAAAAGTTTGTCTGAGGAACCACTCAAATTTGAAGCTCCTGCAAAAGGTGAAAAAGTATGTATGTCTATGTCCTCTAAGAAATATTAAGACTGGAAGTTGCATATATTGAATTTAAAGGACTATTCCTTGAGAAAAGTATTAGTAACAACTAATTAGATCAGTATTGACTCATTACCCATAGATCTTCAGTATCTAAGCTAAGTGTATTTTACCTTCCCTCTGTGCCTGAGTTTGCAGCTTTAAGCTACTTCATAAACTTTTCATGGCTTTGGAAAAGTCTAAAAATAATTGCACTGCGTAATGCTCTAACATCTCTCTGATTCCTGCTACTCAGGGCACTTCCTAGGGGTTCATCATACATGCCAAGAGCCAGCAAGTGAATAGTGACAAAAGGCAAGACATTTATAAGTAGGCTCACAGTTTACTTAATGCCTCTGTTTAAGTTTCTCTGACTCACACTGCACCTTAGTCCATTCAACCACTTTACAGAAATAACGGTGGAGATAATTGGGCCTGTGCCTTGTTAGTTCTAATGTTTAGCTTGACTCAGACTAATAAAATCACAAACTGAAGAAAAACATGCACTGCATGCACAATACTGCATGCACAAGAGCAACTGCAGGCTTCTGACACAGGTTTTGGCAGGGTCTCCAAATGGATGACTGAATAGCTTCAAAGTAGGTGATGGAAATCAGGAGACAGGAAGATTAACCCACAAGACATGTCTGTTTTAAGTCAGCTTGACTTCTATGTATTGCAACCCTGACTTTGGAATAAACCTTTTAAATATATTTTGAAAATGCAACTAAGTATAAAACATGATACCTCTCTTTAAAGCTCTTTTAATTGAATGCACCTGGTGCTTCCCTCTATCAATTTATGTTAATGCCACACACATGGGCAAACAGGACCTAATTACAAATTAAGCATTAAAGCTGTTTGTAAGAGCAAATGTTCTCTGGGTCAAGTCCATGAATTACGTGTGTGAGTGTGTGTGTGTGTACATGAGAGAGAGAGAGTATGCAAGTGTTAATGTAAATATATATACACTATATTTCTAGACCTTTGTTATAATTGGCAACTTATTTTATTGAACACTAGTTTTACAGAGACACCTTCTGTGCAGTAACTCAATTTTCCTAAATAATCAGAATTCCCTAATTACCTAAAGTTCTGTGTCATTCTAATACTAAGATTCTTTAAACTCCATGAAAAATAACTCTGTTTCTTGAGTGATCATTGACTGAGTCCTCTCATTCCAGATCTGGCTGCTGTAGATTTGAAATATTGCTGAGAGTTCTGACACTGCCCACCTCACCCCACCCACTAAGCCTTTCTCCGGCTAGCCACGTAGAAGCCGGAGCTCAGGAAGCAAGCTGATGGCCAACTTTATGTCCCTGTACTTGACACTATCATTGTGGAAATTAAAGCACCTGAAAAGCTGGCTTTTTCCTGCTCACTATCCACTATTGATGCAGTAGTGCTAAAAAGAGAGACCTGAGAATGTTTATGATTTACTTCAATTGGAACTTTGCTCCTGGTACCTAAACCATGGTAGAATGTAGGTTAATTTTTGTTGAGTTCAGTTACATATAAATTTATTGAGCACCTATAGGCACAGAAATGACAATGATTAATTAAATAAAATCCCTGTCTTCAATGAGCTTACAGCTAAAAATATTCTTATCTAATCCTTGCTTTTGATTCTCACTGCCATGGGCACTGCCATGGTCTCAGATCAACCCTGGACTCAACCATCAGTAGACAACCGTTCCAAAGTGGATGCCAAATTTCAGTTCATCGCGTGTGTGTGTTGCAGTGGTGCCGGCGGGGGCAGGGGGATGGGGTGTGGCAGCGTGAGAGGGAAAGAGACTGAAAGTGAGGAGAATTTTATCCTCAGTTGATTGAGTCATTATTATTGGGCTGTACAGGGGGCAGCATTATTCTCTCCTCTTCATCCACACTTGGTCCTAACTCCCATCTGCTTCTCTCTTACTGATAAACCATTACAATGTATATGCTACAGCTTCCTTATAAAATGTGCAGTATTGTCTTGTCTGTGTTCATGCTTTCCTTTACTTAAAGGTAGTGTACTATCAATCTCATTCCATCTCTTGTTTTCACTAAATACTACATCTTCATGATATATCTGAGTGTATAGGTATAGTGTATTTCCAGCTGATACATGTATCACTACACACGCAATGTTTTACTTAATTCTTCTAGTGACAAACACTTGGATTGCCTCCAATTCCCCACTAACACACACATGCAGGCACACACACACAACACACACAAGCGCTCTAATGAAAATTCTTGTTTACCTCCTTTGTGAAAACTTCTTTGGGATACAAAAACTACTGGAGGTACTATGAGAGTGATTTAATGCAGAAATTAGGTGTTTAAACACCATAAAAAGGGCTAGAGAAATGACAACAATCTAGTGAATGCCTCCACTAGACTTCAGAGAATCTAGGAGCCTGAGGAGCTGCAGCTCTTTCCGACCTGCGATGGGAGATTTTCAGTGAGACATTCAAAGGCCGCTGTGAAGTCTCAATCCAAACCCAAAAACTTAGCCCTCATAATAATACAGGTCTCAGCAGCCTGCCAGATCACGAGCAAATGTCTCTTGCTGTTGAATCTAATCCAGAGTTTGGCTGGCAAGAACTTCCTAAAGCAGGCCCAAATTTCCAGCCCTTGCAAGACAGGAGAAGAGTGTGCAGGAAAGAGTATATCTTGTTCTACTTTTTGGATTGATAGCCTCTAACTTCTTCCAGACCTTCTATTGGATTTTTTCCCCCTGTATTCTTTTTAATTTACAAGAGTTCTCTTTGATTCTCTGACTCCTCTATGTAGTGTTTGATTCTTTTTTTTTTTTTAATGGATGTAATATGTGTTCTTTCTTCTCAAAAAATATTAAAAACAGTTATTTTGAAATTTTCTTCAACTCTCAGCTGTGTGTTGATTTTGAGTATATTTCATTTTCTGTTCATTTCGCTCTGTCTTTCAAGTTGAAATCTGTCTTTCCCTTGCCTGTCCGGTGGATGACTGTTCATCCTTGTTTTAGAATGAGACACTAAAATGATGCTTGGAAAGTCTTTGAGAGGGAGTGAGCCTTGTCCAGTGGAGTTCTCACTGTAGGGTAAGCTTCTGAGGACTAGAACATTTTATTGGGGGATTTTTAAATGACATTATCTGTGGGTTTCTTCTCTTGGACTGGTCAGTTTTCCAGAAAAGATATCACCCATCTGGAAGGGAAATTATGAAATGATGAGGCCTGAAAATGGGCTTATTGAGACTTGCCTAATGGAGACACTGAGCTGAAGCAGGGAGCTGGAAATGAGTTTGTAGATGTCCATCTCTTTAGTCCTCCTCTTTCAGAAAGATGACTCACATTCTCACTCCTGCCTTTCCTTGTGTCTGATGGCGCTAAATCCAGAGCCCACCTAGGTCAACTTGGTCCATGGCAAATGTCCAGGCATCTGCTGGAGTAGAGGAAGGATGGTCACTGGACTCATAATTCTAGGCAGATCAACTGGGGGTCAAAAGGCTTTTTATTTCAGCCTTTCATCTTTCTCCCTGGTTACAATCCTGTCTAACTCCCACTTTCAGCTGTAGGAGCTGCATCTAATCCCTGAGCGTGCCTGGGATTCTGCTGCAATATCAGCTTCTTCTGGGCCTCCTTTCCTCCCCTGCATCCTTTCTGCAGGCTTAGCAGGCTTTTCTGTTGCATAAATTAGCTAGTACATGTCTATTTCCCCATGCTTCTAATTTCTATTTACTTTTCTGATGTCTCCTCTTTGGTTCTGTTTTTCCTTATGTATTTGTGCTTCTTTTTATCTTTTCTAATGTCATTTTAATGTACTTTAAGGAGAGAATAGAGATTAGCATTAAGTTCAACTTTTGCCATGTTGGGAAGTAATCTACTGTAAAGATGCTAAATGAGAATCCCTGGATGATAATCCTCTTATATTTAAAATAATAAACTTGACATAAAAAGTATAAATACCTAACTTTGTCTAGGTATCTATTCATCCATCCATATTCTTTTAAAAAATATAGAGAGACAAGGTCTTACTCTGTCACCCAGGCTGGAGTGCTGTGGCACAATCATAGCTTACTACAGCCTCGACCTCCTGGCTCCAGTGATCCTCCTGTCTCAGCCTCCCATGCAGCTGAGACTACATGCACATGACACCATGTACTGCTACGTTTTTTTCACCTTTTATAGCGACCTGGTCTCATTATATTGTCCAGGTTGATCTGGAACTCGTGATCTCAAGCAATCCTCTCTCCTCGGGTTCCCAAAGTGCTAGGATTACAGGCAGGAGCTACTGTGCCTGATCTATATTTTATCTTTATGTGTTCAGTCATTATATTATGATTTTTGATGATGATTATCCTTTAATATACCAGAATGTTGCTGCTATTTTCAATTTCTGTGAGTAAACTATATTGAAATTTGCTCCAACAGCTGAGAATAGTCATCTTCAAGTGTGTACATTGTTTATGAAGAAATAAGCAATGGAGTGAGTTTCTCATTTATTCGGGTCATGTTATTTAAATATATTAAAAATGGTTATGAACTGGACAGAAGTCTATTTTTGATTGAGAAGAGTCTGCCTGTGTCAACCAGGAATGTGCTAAAATCTCACAAATATTGTGGGTTAATTTCAAGTTTATATTTAAAGGATTCTTATTTCATCCAAATATTGTTCACACTTCCAAATGTGAATTTCCATACTTTCCTTATGAATTTGCCACTGAATGTGTTATTTTGATTAGTGTTGTCAGGAAGTACCAAAATATTTTTCCCTCTTGATTAGTAGTTAACATTCTTCAACAAATTCTTTATTAGTCACAGGCCGATATGGCATGTGCAGGAAAAGATGCTGAAATAAAGGCTCTAGATCTTGCTCTGTTTCCTATTCTTAAATATAGGCCTCCATGTTTCTTGTGTGTATGAGGAGTTGGGCTAGATCACTGATTGCTAATAGGGATGGATATAGTAAAATAATCATTAACACCACATAGTCATGACTGTCTCCAGTGGTTTTAGGGATGGAACCAGAGTCACACATACCTAGTTTCAAATCCCAGCTAATCCACTTACTCGTTTTGTGATCTATTATTTAATTTTTGTGATAATCATATGTCATATGAACAATTGGGATAATAATAATACTTTCTCACTCATAATGCCTTTATGTGAGTACAGTCATCTCTGGGTATACCCAGGGGATTGGTTCAAGGACCCCTGTGGCTATCAAATTCTGCAAATGCTCAATTCCCTTATATAAAATGGAGTAGTACATTGGTGAAAATTAAATGTAATAAAGTTTGTAAGACACTTAATTTGTGCCTCAGATGTAACAAGCACTCAGTAAACATTAGCAACAGGTACAAAACAATTTTACTATGGCACCAAAATAGTGCATAAGACTGCAGAGAGAAAACCAGTCATATAATTTATTCTTATAGTCAACATTTGTTGAGTACCTACTAAGGCCAGATGTTGTTCTAAGCACTAATGAAGCAAAATGCCTTCATCCCCAGAGCTCACTTACATTCTAGTAGAAAATGTAATAAAATTATTATATGATATGGTATAATATAATATGATAACAAACAGTGAAAAGGCCTCAAAGAAAAATAAAGTAGGGCAAAAGAATTTAGCATGATATGGCATAGTGTATGTTCTTGTATATAATACAGCAGAGAAGCCCTCTCTAAGGAGATGTTTGAATAGAGACTGGAGTAGACTAGGCAGGTATGTGGGGGAAAAGCTTTCCAGCCAGTAGGACCAGAAAATGTAAAGATGCTGTGTGTAAACAAGCTTGTATGCTCAAAGAATAGGAAGCTGGCCATGTGGCTAAAGACAGGAAGGACATAATCGTAGAAAATAGAGACAGAGATGTAGACAGAGACCAGGCAAGGTAAGTCCCTGTAGAATATAGTAGGGACTTTGAATTTGACTTTCCTAAGTGTTATTAGAAATGATTGGAGTATCATGAGCAGAGAATTAACATGATTTGACTTAAGTTGCAAGCACACATGAGTTTAAATACTCTATGGAAAAGTTACTGAAACTTTCTGACTCATTTTTTCACTTGTTTGAGGGAGAGTAAAAAGAGAATGCAGGGTAAAGGACAAATGCAGTGCTTGGTGCAAAGTACATGCCAAATAGCCTTAAAATTTGAAATTCTTCCTCTTCACCTGAAAGTCTGGGACAAGAATAGACACAAGACGCATCTCAACCAGTACTTTCTTTCCCACTAGTTAATCCCAGCTCTGACATTACCCTTATTACAGCCACTCCTTTTTATGAAACCATTTTTCCCCTAAAAGACTTCTATAATAATGCTTGTTTTCCCTTGAGAGGATTTAGTTACCCTGGCATTTACTAACAGGGTCCATTTAGTTGCTAGTTGATGATACTTTGAGCAACCAGGGCACAAGACTTGTATTGCAATAGAAATAATCATAAAAGTAAGTGTATATCAGATGGGGCGCTCCACAGAGAGAGCCCCACAGTGGGCCCAAAGAGAGCAGTGTGGTTTCTGGTCCTGGGGTTGAAAATATAATAAAGTTAGATAATGGCAACCTGGAGTGGGCTGATGAACAAGATATTGTCTTCAGACAGCTAGCTCTACATTTCAGGCTGGAATTTCTTTATTTCTCCACACTTGAGAAGTATATGTCCCATGGAGCCACCCAGAGAGTAACAGACACATTCATACTAGAAGCCAAGGTTTCAGAGCCAAGCTCTTCTCAGGTTCAAGGTTTGACACCCCAGGCTTTCCTGGACTAAGTGTTTCATTTTGAAAAGAACATTTTCCATTTGATCTTTGCTTCTTATTTAGTCCTTCTTAGCTTCATCTTTTATTATAATATTTGTATTGGGCCATTGCCTTTCAGTGACTCAGCGAGTGGATATTCAGGGGTATGTACTTCCTTTCTATCTAAAAGAATGAATTGTGAAAAATTTAAGGGTAGAAGAGGGCCTGTACAAAATATATACTTTCTTGTCAATGATTCAAAGACTGCCTTGGACATTATTTAACTTGAATATTATATTAAATTTTGTGTCAGGAAAAAATATTCAAATGTAAATTATACCTGAAATGTTAGTGAAGTCTGTTGTGAAATCTAATCATCAATCTTTTCTGGGTCTGGCCCATTTAAGAATTCTTCTTACATTTTTCATGACCTGATTTAGAATCTTTGCAGCAGATGTGGCACTGTGTATTCAAGTTTCCCTGTACACTGAAACTCAACATTGAGTCCCCAGGTCTCCACATCTGGGAAAATCAGGCCAAACTCAGTCTTGACGCTTGTCTCCATCTAATTAGAGGGACAAAGATGCTTCTGCTCAGGCCTCAGAAGAGATTCACAACTTTGGCCTTCATATCTTAAATCACAACTCTTAACAAACCTAGGATAACCTGGTAGGTGTGACTATTACCACGTGATGAAAGACTAATGTTATGCACTTCTCAAATGGGAGTGCTAAGTGAAAAATGAGAATCTAGATGTTATTTTCTTTTGAATCATATGGACGTAGTCCCCAAGCCTTTTTCTCTTTATTACAGTTTCATACAGAATTCAATATTAACTATCTAGTGCTATAAATTCTCTTGCAGCTGTTCCAATTAAGTTATTCAGATGCAGTTTCTTGTCATTTTACCAATGTTCCAGCTGTTTCTAATCCTTTTTATGTAGTGCTTGAGAAATAGGTTATAAATAAACGAGAACATAGTTCCCAACAGGTAATATCTGTCTCAACTTTTCTTGCCTCTGACTCTTAACCGAATTTTGGGTCCACGCAATCTTGCTTTCTCTGTTCTGTTTTGAAGCTAGCCATTCTAACTATTTTCGTGATCTCATCTTTTTTCTACCTCTTCTCTGAACTTGTTCCATTAATTACTTATCCTTCCTCTAGCTTAATTTCTCACTCTTTATTGGATCTTCCACTCAGCTTGGATTAAAGGTCTCTCATATTACATTTTTTTCGTACCCTTCCTTGTCAAGCTCTCATCCTCATCATCGTTACTCCATTATTTTCATAATATTTGGAAAAGTCACTTTACCATTTAACTTTTACTCCTCCACTCACCTCTTTATATACCTTTTATCTCTATCACCTTACAGAAAGTGTTCTTTCAAAGTTACCTTCTAATTTGTGTGTCCTATGACCTGTCTTCATTCTTGATGATGCCTTATTTCTCCTCTAGATTTTAAAATGTTGGCTACTCACTGCTTTTGAAAATTGCATCAACCACGGTTCCCCCACTACTCTTTTCAAAATCTGTGTTGAGACTAAAACACCGTCTCAACCTGGATAGAGTTTATAGTCTAATAGAGTAAACAAACTTGTGTACAAACAGAACCCACAAGTTCTTCCCATGCTACCTTTTCTGGTAATGAGGCAGACTGAATTTCCAGAAACTTTGTCTGGAAAGTTTTCCGAAAACTGAAATTGATCCCAAATGATTTTGTTTTAACATCTCTTCAAATGCCCTGCTTACCTGGCAGGAAGGAAAGGAAATCTTCGAGGGCAGGAAAAAAGGTGAAAGTGTGAGTTAATGGAGGTAAACAAACTCTGGAACTAGCACCTTCCTTGAGAGCTCCAGATCTAAATTGTAATGGCAGACAGAGGCATAGGAGGAAAAAACATAGCACCCAATCCAAATGGGATGTCGGGGCAGAGCAGGCCCTCCTCCTCTCGACTTTCCACCACATTCTATCCTTCAGTTCTACAGAAATCATAAAACTCCTGAAGAGAAAGCTCCTGAGTAATACTTACATTTTAAAAGAGGAAGACCCAGAATACTCAGATTCAGAAAGCCCAAGCAGAATAGTTGCAATGAAAGAATTATATACTACGGAAACTATATTTAAAACGGGATGGTAAAGACATTTTTAAAATTGTATACCCAGAAAAGGACCTTCACAAATGTATCTACTTATTAGGTAAATATAAACAAATATAATAATAACACCTATTTTGGAGAGATAATAAAAACGATTGAATCAAATGCATATAATAATATAGCATATAAATCAGAAGGGGGTAATTGGGGTTAAAGTATTTAGCTTTATCATACTTTAGCAGAATAGTCAAAATTTTAAAATAATTTTAAACATCTGAAAGTTTCTAGATTAGAATAACAATGAAAATAGTAGAAGTAAAGTTCACAACCAAAATACCACTAGAAGAGACTTCTAATTCTGTTCAAGATGGAGTAGCAGCAACCAGATTTACCCTCCTACCATAAACAACAACTACATAGATAAAACCAGACAAAATATACAAACAGAAGTTTCCAAAACACTGCAATTCAGACAAATTGTACAGTGATTTCTGAAAGACACAAAAAATGAGATTAGCCTTATGAAACCCCAGTTTACTGCTCTGAGTTTTCAGAATTCAACATGGGGAGGAGAAACACAGGTGTAACTTGACAAAGCCCCTGAATTGAGGAGAGAGAGCTCAGGGTATGGGGAATCAAGGCAGCCAGAGGTCACAGGACAGAGTAATGGAGAGAGCTGCCAAGAGAGAATTCCAGGAATCTGCAGCAGATTCCCTTTGAATACTGATCAGTGTATGAGTGTGAGGAAGCAAGGAAAGAACCATCTGAAAGGAATAGAGGGAAGAGTGCCCGGGATTTACACAGGGCCAGGGATAGTGTGTGTGATTAGCCAGATTAGAAAGCCTCATGTTTTATGGAGCATTGGGTCGAGTCCTCATAAGGGTTTTGCCTCAGTAGTGGGGAACAATTTGTGCTAGACTGAGCACTGTTCTGGTCCTGCCCAATGAATCTTAAAGCAAGATTCCAAAGGATCAAAGTGTTTTTTAAAAATAACTTAATTGCATCCTAGAGCAAAGCTCAAGAATATGTATAAACATAAAAAACTCATTACCCAATAAAGATAAAAATACACAATGCCCAGTATCCAATTAAAAATTAATGGGCATGCAAAGAAATAGGAAAATATGACCATATTGTGTAGAAAAAATCTCTCAATTGACACAAACACAGAACTAATACAGATGTTATTATTAGCTGACAATGACATTAAAGCAGTTATTAAGGCTGTATTCCATATGTTCAAAAAGTTAAGGAGAAACATGGAAGATATTTTCTTTTAAAAAAGATCCTAATTCAACTTCTAGAGATGAAAACTACAATGTCTGATACAAGAATGCATAGGATGAAAATAATGCGGATTATGTATGGCAAAAAGAAAGACTAGCAATAGAAACTATCCAAAATTAAACACATGGAGGAAAAATAATTTAAAATAGAGAATCAGTGAGTTGTGGGACAGTTCTGAGCATCTTATTATACATGTAATTGGGTCTCTAAAAGAAAGCACAGGAAGCAGAGAAAAATTCTGAAAAAATAATGATAAAAAATTCCAATTTTATAAAACTATAAACCCATAACTTTGAGAAGCTCAACAGAACCCAAACACAAAGAAAGATTTTTAAAATACACTAAAGCACAGCATATTCAAATTGCTCAAGACCAGTAATAAAGACAACATCTTCCACACCATAAAGTACAAGAATAAAACCCTACAGTTAGCATCATACTTAATGACAAAATACCAAATGCTTTCTTCCCCGATATGAGAGTGTCTGTTCTCACCTTCCATTCAACATTAATGGAAGGTATTAGCCAATGCAATAAGGCACGGACAAGCAATAAAAGACATCCAAATCAGAAAAGGATAAATAGAACTGTCTTTCTACACAGAATACAGGATCCTTTATATACAAAATCCAGTGAAATCAAAAATAGAGAATATGAGCTTATCAAGGTTGCAGGATAAAACAATCAACAAATAACAAACCGATTGCATTTCTATATACAGTATTACAACTGAACAATGGAAATTGATTTTTAAAGAAAACCTAAGAAACATATTTAAGATAATATAAAATATTTAGGAATGAACCTGACAAGTGGTATGAAAGACCTATTTACTGAAAACTACAAAGCATTTCTGAGAGAAATTAATAAGATCTAAATAAATGGAGAGATGCTTTCGGTTATTTGGAAGACTGTATATTGTTAAGATATCAATTTCCTCCCACACTGATCTAGAGATTCAAGACAATCCTAATCAAAATTCTGCAAACTTTTTTATAGAAATTGATCAGGTTTTTATAGAATTCAAATAATAATGCAAAGGATCTAGAATAACTGAAACAATTTTGGGGGAAAAAATGATGACAAACACTACTTGACTGCAAGATTTAACTTAAACCTATAGTATCAATACAGTCTGGTGTTTAGGTCCACAAAGGTAATTAAATTAACAGAACAGAGTCCAAAAACAGGCCATATATACAGAGACAACTGATTTTTTTAAGTATAATAAAAAACTCAAGAGACCACTGATTATTGACCAATGTGAAAAAGTAATAAAGTGGGGAAAAGAGAGCCTTTTCAAAAAATTGTGATGGAATAATTTATGTATTTACAGAAAAGAAGAAAGAAGGAAAGAAAAGGGGGGGGCAATGAAGGAGAAAGAAAAATTATTTTAATTAATTCATTGAAATCATATACAAATTTTAACACAGATCATAAACCTAAAGCGTAAAACTATAACATTTTCATAAAGAAACATAGAAGAAAATTCTTTGTGATCTTGGTTAGGCAAAAATTTTATTGCTGTGATACTAAAAGCACAATAAAAAGGAAAATAATTATATATTAGATTTCCCCAAAGTTAACAATTTCTGCTCTTTGAAATATGCTAAGCGAGTGAAAAGGCAAATCAGACTGAGAAAAGATATTTGTAAATCATATATCCAATAAAGTACTTGTAGCCAGAATATATAAAGGATATTTCAACTCATAATTAAAACAAATAATAAAAAAATTTAATAAAAGATAGGACAGAAGATATACAGATGAAAAATAAGCAGATGAAAAGACATTCAAATCATTAGTTATTAGGGAAAAGCTCATTAAAATTGGAATAACATATCAATACACACCTGTTAGAATGGTGAAAATTAAAAAGATTGACCATACCAAGTGTTGGTAAGTATGTAGAGTAACTGGAACTCTCATAAGACTACCAATATGGACACGAAATGATACAACTTGGAAAAAGGTTTGGCAATATATTAAAACTGAACTGAACTGAACTGAAAATTGATATCTTAACAATATACAGTCTTCCAAATAACAGTATATATCTCTTCATATATTTAGATCTTATTAATTTCTCTCAGAAATGCTTTTTAGTTTTCAGTAAATAGGTCTTTCATACCACTTGTCAGGTCCATTCCTAAATATTTTATATCTTAAATATGTTTCTTATGTTTTCTTTAAGATTCAATTTCCATTGTTCAGTTCTAATATATATCTAATATATTATTATATATAATAAATTACACATATTATACCATATATAATATATAATATAATATACATTATATCATATATTAATATATATTAATATATCACATATAATATGTACATATAATGTAATAATATATTACATGTTATATATTATTATATATAATATATTACATGTTATATATTATATAATAATATATCAATAATATATTAATATAATATATTATATATAATCATATTATATAATATATTATTACATATTATATTATATACTATATAATATATTATTTTATATTATATACTATATAATATATTATTACATATTATATATAAGATATGATTATATGTAATGTAATATATAACGTAATATATAATTATATTATACATTATATTATTATATATTATATAATAGATGATTATGTAATATATAATATATAATATATAGTATACATTATATAATATATTATATATAATATACATTATATATAATATATAGTATATAATATATAATAGATTATAATATATATTATATAGATTATAATATATAATATAATATATATTAACATATTTCTATATTATATTATTATATATTCATATATTTAGCAATATATTAAAATTTTCAATATATACCTTTCATATATTCTAGCCATCTCACACCTAGATATTTCTGCAAGAGAAAATAGAGTTTATACTCATAAAAAGTTTAAACTCATAAAAAGTTTATACTCATAAAAAGACTTGTACAGAAATGTTCATAGCACCTTTATTTGTATGGTCAGATATTGACAGCCCAAGAGTTTATCAATAGGCGAAAACATAAACTGTAGTATAACTTCTTAATGGAATACTACTCAGCAGTAAAAAGTAACAAACTCTGACATGCGCAACAATATGAATAAATAACATATGCATTATGCTGAGTGAAAGAACCCAGACTTAAAATCCCTATATATTTTATTATTAGTTCCATTTATATAAAATTTAGATTGAGCTTAATTCAAATCTATATATCAGCTCATGGAGAAATACCATTTTAAATATATTAAATCTTCCAATGCATGAAATGTTAATTTCCTACATCTTTCTAAATATTATTAATTTTTCTCAATAATATAATTTTTATGCATCTTTTAAGATTCCTTTTAAAATGTTATTGCTTTTTAAATTTTATTCTCTATAGTTTTTACTGCTAATATTTGTTATTTTTATAACAGTATCAAACAACTGTTTAAGTTCACATATTCATTCTAATGATTTATAGATTATTTTGTAAATCTAGATACACCATCACAATACGTTCCCCTTTCTCAGAGATTGTTTTCTTCTACCAAGTAGAAGAACTATTGTTGCCACAATAGTTCACCAAAATCTTTAAGCAGACCTTTTTTTCTGACCACATTCTTGGCTTTAACTGTTCTCAATGAGATCCTAGGTCTGGCTGAAATCTTAACCAAAAGTGGAAAGTGGAAGCTTTCCTATTTAATTTATATTCATAAATGGGTGTTCTTTTTTGCAAAAGATCATCCTCAAAATTACATGTCTTACCCCCTCAAAACATAAAACTGTCTTTTCTAATTGCTTTTTTGTTGTTAGTAATGGTCGATTTTAAACTATTATTCAACTAGACTGCAAATTCTTGAAGGCAAGGTCCAGCATCTCATTATACTTTCCTGTAGATTGGATGTGATTGAGGAGGATTTTTTTTTTTTTTTTTTTTTGGAGATGGAGTCTCGGTCTGTCACGCAGGCTGGAGTGCAGTGGTGCCATCTCGGCTCACTGCAACCTCCGCCTCCCGGGTTCAAGAGATTCTCCTGCCTCACCTCCCGAGCAGCTGGGACTACAGGCGCGTGCCACTACGGCTGGCTAATTTTTTTGTATTTTTGGTAGAGACGGTGTTTCACCGTGTTAGCCAGGATGATCTCTATCTCCTGACCTCGTGATCCGCCTGCCTCGGCCTCCCAGTGCTAGGACTACAGGCGTGAGCCACCGCGCCCGGCCCGAGGAGGAAATTTTTAAGTGGAAAGAAGCACTGGAAGGATAGGATAAACTAAACCCAAATGAAATTAGGAAAATATGACTTACTTGCAAAAGAAGACTTTTTAAAAATTTTATGGAGGAAAACAACTCTGATTCCTACAGCCCTTCACAGTTTCCTATCATGTCATTGTGTGGGTTATCACACAATGCCTGACCAATGAGAAAGAGTTTATATACCCTCTGATTATCTTTTCTTTATGTTTTATTTATCAGCAACACTGTTTTTCCTCATCACTATTTGTAAATGAAAAATAACTCCATGATTTTTCCTACCAAAAAACAGGTTTTACCGGAATATTCTCAATGCGAAGCAGGGATTGATGTATTTTGATCAGCACTTCCCAACTAGTTACATCACATTACTTTGTATACTGTTCCCATCGACAGTGATGTTATGAACAGCCCTAGTGCATTCTGGGTAATGCAGACTTCAAGCATTCACACTCTATTAATTAATTCATCACCTAAAAGCTAAGTATTGATTTTTTAATGGTTTTACAAATCTATTTAAGCTTCTGTGATGTGATTAAGAGGATGTGTGTTTACTGTAAATTATCTAACAAGTACAATAGTTTTACTCTCCGAAATAACAAACAATTTAGCTTGTGAGAAAAGAGGAAAAAACTTCATTAAAATATTTTCCCAAATAATGATTGTTTATATAATAGCTGTCATAAGCCATTAAAATATGGTTTTTAAAAACCCTCTAATTTCAAACCATGGGCTCTATGTTTCCTGATTTGTTGTAAAAATGAAATCATATAGCCATGATGTTCTTTTCCTTATCCTACTACAGATGATAGTAGGATATATTCTTTAACTTCCAAAGTTGGTCAGACAAATGTTATCCTACTTCTTTTTGTGGAAGCTGTGGAATTATTTTGCATATTTCCATTCTCAATCCTAAGAAAATTGCTCAAAAGGCTTTTAGAAATACTGCCATGTGTATTCACTTATAGTATTTCCTTTATCTTTTATAATACTGAGAACCAAATGATGCAAAGTATTCTTAATTCTTAAAATAAAAAGGGTTTACTGCCAGGCGCAGTGGCTCACACCTGTAATCCCAGCACTTTGGGAGGCCAAGGCAGGTGGATCACCTGATGTCAGCAGTTCCAGACCAGCCTGACCAACATGGTGAAACCCAGTCTCTACTAAAAATAAAAAAAAATTAGCTGGGCATGGTGCTGGGCACCTGTCATCCCAGCTACTTGGGATGTTGAGGCCGGAGAATTGCTTGAACCTGGGAGGTGGAGGTTGCAGTGAGCTGGAATTGTGCCATTGCATTGCAGCCTGGATATTGCAGCCTGGATGACAGAGCGAGACTCTGTCTCTAAATAAATAAATAAATAAATAAATAGGTTTACCTCATACATCTACCAAAGGTAGAAGTTGTGTCTTGTGTCTGATAAATTGATTTTCAGTAGCAATACAGAAAATTAAAGTACTGGGGACGGAGCAAGTTGGCCGAATAGGAACAGCTCCAGTCTCCTACTCCCGGCGCGAGCGACACAGAAGACCACTGATTTCTGCATTTTCAACCGAGGTACTGGGGTCATCTCACTAGGGAGTGCCAGACAATCGATGCTGGTCAGCTGCCCCAGCCCGACCAGCCAGAGCTGAAGCAGGGCGAGGCATTGCCTCACCTGGGAAGCGCAAAGGGGAAGGGAATCCCTTTTCCTAGCCAGGCGAACTGAGACACACAACACCTGGAAAATCGGGTAATTCCCACCCCAATACTGCGCTTTAAGCAAACGGGCACACCAGGAGATTATACCCACACCTGGCCGGGAGGGTCCCATGGCCACAGAGCCTCCCTCATTGCTAGCACAGCAGTCTACGATCTAACCGCAAGGCAGCATCGAGGCTGGAGGAGGGGCGCCCGCCATTGCTGAGGCTTAAGTAGGTAAACAAAGCCACTGGGAAGCTCGAACTGGGTGGAGCTCACAGCAGCTCAAGGAAACCTGCCTGTCTCTGTAGACTCCACCTCTGGGGACAGGGCACAGCTAAAAAACAACAGGGGAAGCAGCAGAGGCCTCTGCAGACCCGAACGACTCTGTCTGACAGCTTTGAAGAGAGCACTGGATCTCCCAACACGGAGGTTGAGATCAGAGAACAGACAGACTGCCTGCTCAAGTGCGTCCCTGACCCCTGAGTAGCCTTGCTGGGAGACATCCCCCACTAGGGGCAGTCTGACACCCCACACCTCACAGGGTGGAGTACACCCCTGAGAGGAAGCTTCCAAAGTAAGAATCAGACAGCGACACTCGCTGTTCAGCAATATTCTATCTTCTGCAACCTCTGCTGCTGATACCCAGGCAAACAGGGTCTGGAGTGGACCTCAAGCAATCTCCAACAGACCTACAGCTGAGGGTCCTGACTAGTAGAAGAAAAACTATCAAACAGGAAGAACACCTATACCAAAACCCCATCAGTACGTCACCATCA
Organism: Rhinopithecus roxellana; assembly: GCF_007565055.1. Classification (NCBI taxonomy): domain Eukaryota; kingdom Metazoa; phylum Chordata; class Mammalia; order Primates; family Cercopithecidae; genus Rhinopithecus; species Rhinopithecus roxellana. The sequence goes on along the minus strand of NC_044552.1, from coordinate 61,434,605 downwards.
TCAAAGACTAGAGGCAGATAAAACCACAAAGATGGGGAAGAAGCAGGGCAGAAAAGCTGGAAATTCAAAAAATAAGAGTGCATCTCCCCCTGCAAAGGAGCGCAGCTCATCGCCAGCAACGGATCAAAGCTGGTCAGAGAATGACTTTGACGAGATGAGAGAAGAAGGCTTCAGTCCATCAAACTTCTCAGAGCTAAAGGAGGAATTACGTACCCAGCGCAAAGAAACTAAAAATCTTGAAAAAAGAGTGGAAGAATTGATAGCTAGAATAATTAATGCAGAGAAGGTCATAAATGAAATGACAGAGATGAAAAACATGACACGAGAAATACGTGACAAATCCACAAGCTTCAGTAACCGACTCAATCAACTGGAAGAAAGAGTATCAGCGATTGAGGATCAAATGAATGAAATGAAGCGAGAAGAGAAATCAAAAGAAAAAAGAAGAAAAAGAAATGAACAAAGCCTGCAAGAAGTATGGGATTATGTAAAAAGACCAAATCTACGTCTGATTGGGGTGCCTGAAAGTGAGAGGGAAAATGGAACCAAGTTGGAAAACACTCTTCAGGATATCATCCAGGAGAACTTCCCCAACCTAGTAGGGCAGGCCAACATTCAAATTCAGGAAATACAGAGAACACCACAAAGATACTCCTCCAGAAGAGCAACTCCAAGACACATAATTGCCAGATTCACCAAAGTTGAAATGAAGGAAAAAATCTTAAGGGCAGCCAGAGAGAAAGGTCGGGTTACCCACAAAGGGAAGCCCATCAGACTAACAGCAGACCTCTCGGCAGAAACTCTCCAAGCCAGAAGAGAGTGGGGGCCAATATTCAACATTCTTAAAGAAAAGAATTTTCAACCCAGAATTTCATATCCAGCCAAACTAAGTTTCATCAGTGAAGGTGAAATAAAAAATAAAATCCTTTACAGATAAGCAAATGCTTAGAGATTTTGTCACCACCAGGCCTGCCTTACAAGAGACCCTGAAGGAAGCCCTAAACATGGAAAGGAACAACCAGTACCAGCCATTGCAAAAACATGCCAAAATGTAAAAACCATCGAGGCTAGGAAGAAATGGCATCAACTAACGAGCAAAAAACCCAGTTAATATCATAATGGCAGGATCAAGTTCACACATAACAATATTAACCTTAAATGTAAATGGACTAAATGCTCCAATTAAAAGACACAGAGTGGCAAACTGGATAAAGAGTCAAGACCCATCAGTCTGCTGTATTCAGGAGACCCATCTCACATGCAGAGACATACAGAGGCTCAAAATAAAGGGATGGAGGACAATCTACCAAGCGAATGGAGAACAAAAAAAAGCAGGGGTTGCAATCCTAGTCTCTGATAAAATAGACTTTAAACCATCAAAGATCAAAAGAGACAAAGAAGGCCATTACATAATGGTAAAGGGATCAATTCAACAGGAAGAGCTAACTATCCTAAATATATATGCACCCAATACAGGAGCACCCAGATTCATAAAGCAAGTCCTTAGAGACTTACAAAGAGACTTAGACTCCCATACAATAATAATGGGAGACTTCAACACTCCACTGTCAACATTAGACAGATCAACGAGACAGAAAGTTAACAAGGATATCCAGGAACTGAACTCATCTCTGCACCAAGTGGACCTAATAGTCATCTATAGAACTCTCCACCCCAAATCAACAGAATATACATTCTTCTCAGCACCACATCACACTTATTCCAAAATTGACCACATAATTGGAAGTAAAGCACTCCTTAGCAAATGTAAAAGAACAGAAATTATAACAAACTGTCTCGCAAACCACAGTGCAATCAAACTAGAACTCAGGACTAAGAAACTCAATCAAAACCACTCAACTACATGGAAACTGTACAACCTGCTCCTGAATGACTACTGGGTACATAACGAAATGAAGGCAGAAATAAAGATGTTCTTTGAAACCAATGAGAACAAAGATAAAACATACCAGAATCTCTGGGACACATTTAAAGCAGTGTGTAGAGGGAAATTAATAGCACTAAATGCCCACAAGAGAAAGCTGGAAAGATCTAAAATTGACACTCTAACATCACAATTAAAAGAACTGGAGAAGCAAGAGCAAACACATTCAAAAGCTAGCAGAAGGCAAGAAATAACTAAGATCAGAGCAGAACTGAAGGAGATAGAGACACAAAAAACCCTCCAAAAAATCAATGAATCCAGGAGGTGGTTTTTTGAAAAAATCAACAAAATTGACAGACTGCTAGCAAGACTAATAAAGAAGAAAAGAGAGAAGAATCAAATAGACGCAATAAAAAATGATAAAGGGGATATCACCACGGACCCCACAGAAATACAAACTACCATCAGAAAATACTATAAACACCTCTACGCAAATCAACTAGAAAATCTAGAAGAAATGGATAATTTTGGACACTTACACTCTTCCAAGACTAAACCAGGAAGAAGTTGAATCCCTGAATAGACCAATAGCAGGCTCTGAAATTGAGGCAATAATTAATAGCCTACCAACCAAAAAAAGTCCAGGACCAGATGGATTCACAGCTGAATTCTACCAGAGGTACAAAGAGGAGCTGGTACCATTCCTTCTGAAACTATTCCAATCAATTGAAAAAGAGGGAATCCTCCCTAACTCATTTTATGAGGCCAACATCATCCTGATACCAAAGCCTGGCAGAGACACAACAAAAAAAGAAAATTTTAGACCAATATCCCTGATGAACATCGATGCAAAAATCCTCAATAAAATACTGGCAAACCGGATTCAGCAGCACATCAAAAAGCTTATCCACCATGATCAAGTGGGCTTCATCCCTGGAATGCAAGGCTTGTTCAACACTCGCAAATCAATAAACGTAATCCAGCATATAAACAGAACCAAAGACAAGAACCATATGATCATCTCAATAGATGCAGAAAAGGCTTTTGACAAAATTCAACAGCCCTTCATGCTAAAAACGCTCAATAAATTTGGTATTGATGGAACATATATCAAAATAATAAGAGCTATTTATGACAAACCCACAGCCAATATCATAGTAAATGGGCAAAAATTGGAAAAATTCCCTTTGAAAAGTGGCACAAGACAGGGATGCCCTCTCTCACCACTCCTATTCAACATAGCCTTGGAAGTTCTGGCTAGGGCAATCAGACAAGAGAAAGAAATCAAGGGTATTCAGTTAGGAAAAGAAGAAGTCAAATTGTCCCTGTTTGCAGATGACATGATTGTATATTTAGAAAACCCCATTGTCTCAGCCCAAAATCTCCTTAAGCTGATAAGCAACTTCAGCAAAGTCACAGGATACAAAATCAATATGCAAAAATCACAAGCATTCTTATACACCAGTAACAGACAAACAGAGAGCCAAATCATCAATGAACTTCCATTCACAATTGCTTCAAAGAGAATAAAATACCTAGGAATCCAACTTACAAGGGATGTAAAGGACCTCTTCAAGGAGAACTACAAACCACTGCTCAGTGAAATAAAAGAGGACACTAACAAATGGAAGAACATACCATGCTCATGGATAGGAAGAATCAATATCGTGAAAATGGCCATACTCCCCAAGGTTATTTATAGATTCAATGCCATCCCCATCAAGCTACCAATGAGTTTCTTCACAGAATTGGGAAAAAACTGCTTTAAAGTTCATATGGAACCAAAAAAGAGCCCGCATTGCCAAGACAATCCTAAGTCAAAAGAACAAAGCTGGAGGCATCACTTTACCTGACTTCAAACTATACTACAAGGCTACAGTAACCAAAACAGCATGGTACTGGTACCAAAACAGAGATATAGACCAATGGAACAGAACAGAGTCCTCAGAAATAATACCACACATCTACAGCCATCTGATCTTTGACAAACCTGAGAGAAACAAGAAATGGGGAAAGGACTCCCTATTTAATAAATGGTGCTGGGAAAATTGGCTAGCCATAAGTAGAAAGATGAAACTGGATCCTTTCCTTACTCCTTATACGAAAATTAATTCAAGATGGATGAGAGACTTAAATGTTAGACCTAATACCATAAAAACCCTAGAAGAAAACCTAGGTAGTACCATTCAGGACATAGGCATGGGCAAGGACTTCATGTCTAAAACACCAAAAGCAACGGCAGCAAAAGCCAAAATTGACAAATGGGATATGATTAAACTAAAGAGCTTCTGCACGGCAAAAGAAACTACCATCAGAGTGAACAGGCAACCTACAGAATGGGAGAAAATTTTTGCAATCTACTCATCTGACAAAGGGCTAATATCCAGAATCTACAAAGAACTCAAACAAATTTACAAGAAAAAAACAAATAACCCCATCAAAAAGTGGGCAAAGGATATGAACAGACATTTCTCAAAAGAACACATTCATACAGCCAACAGACACATGAAAAAATGCTCATCATCACTGGCCATCAGAGAAATGCAAATCAAAACCACAATGAGATACCATCTCACACCAGTTAGAATGGCAATATTTAAAAAGTCAGGAAACAACAGGTGCTGGAGAGGATGTGGAGAAATAGGAACACTTTTACACTGTTGGTGGGATTGTAAACTAGTTCAACCATTATGGAAAACAGTATGGCGATTCCTCAAGGATCTAGAACTAGATGTACCATATGACCCAGCCATCCCACTACTGGGTATATACCCAAAGGATTATAAATCATGCTGCTATAAAGACACATGCATACGTATGTTTATTGCGGCATTATTCACAATAGCAAAGACTTGGAATCAACCCAAATGTCCATCAGTGACAGACTGGATTAAGAAAATGTGGCACATATACACCATGGAATATTATGCAGCCATAAAAAAGGATGAGTTTGCGTCCTTTGTAGGGACATGGATGCAGCTGGAAACCATCATTCTTAGCAAACTACCACAAGAACATAAAACCAAACACCGCATGTTCTCACTCATAGGTGGGAACTGAACAATGACATCACTTGGACTCGGGAAGGGGAACATCACACATCGGGGCCTATCATGGGGAGGGGGTGGGGGGAGGGATTGCATTGGGAGTTATACCTGATATAAATGATGAATTGATGGGTGCTGACGAGTTGATGGGTGCAGCACACCAACATGGCACAAGTATACATATGTAACAAACCTGCACGTTATGCAGATGTACCCTAGAACTTAAAGTATAATAAAAAAAAAAAGAAAAAAAAAGAAAATTAAAGTACTTTGAAAATGATGGAAATTGCATTCAGAAGACATGATTTTATAGGTACCTTTGGAAAAGATAAAAGTCATTTACATATCCGCACAAAGTTAAATATGTTATCTGATAATATTTAGCATCAACTGTCATCATCAATGACTGCGGGCATGCATGCTGTGGCTTGTCCTCTCAAAGGAATTGCACTGCAAAGTCTATAAAGCCTCTTGGAGACATTTTAGTAAAAACTTTACATTTTTTCCTGCAATTCCTTTTCCAGCTCCCTTTTAAATCTATTATAAACCCAAATTTGGGGTTTAGAAGAAAAGAGTACACTACAGTGCAGTACAGTCTGAAAATCAATTCTCCTTGAAACTTTCAGGCAATGCTAACATACATGGCTGAGGAATGCAGAGATTGTTTCTTTCAAAAATCAAAATGGTATGCAGTAATTGTGAATGTCTGTGTGTCCATGTGTACAGAAACAAATAATATGAAAATATTTACATAAAAAGGGTTTAAGGAAAACGTTTTGTGCTTTCTGTCAAAGCAGAAAAACATTCTGGTACTCCTTTCCCATCTTATTTTGACCTTCCAACTACTTTGGGAAAAAACTGATCATTAGATAATTATGTAGCTGCTTATCTTTCTTTACTGCATACTCTGAAGGAAGAGGCTGCAGCATTTTTACTAGGAACCATTGCTGCTATTACTCAGTTTTGAGATGACATCCAACTGGCAATGGGAAATGGGAGGCTATTTGAAGCCACTCATCATACAGAGATAAAAAGGCTGCTGAATAATCCTGCTAGGCCTTCTGATAACATTAATTATCAGCAGAGTAAAGATTGGTATATATCTGTGACTTTCTTAAGTTAAAGTTAATTTTTTATGCTCAGTGTCAAAAAAAGAAAAAGCCAAGATCCGAATGCCTCATATTTTATGGATAAGAAAAAGAGACCCTTTTTTGTAGTTAAAACTAAATAAAAGCCTGCACGCTCAGTTTTGACTTCGAGAAAGTTACGTCCTTTTCGAGGTTTGGCTCCTTCCTAGTTCCTTTCAAATAATCACCATTTGGCGCTCCTTAAAAAGTGTGCATAATTAGGATTTTTAAAAAGCTTCTGTAGGTTATGAAGAAATCATCTCATTTGTGGTTAACTTTAGATAGGTATTTGGACACTCAAAATGAAATTAAACATTTATTTATTTGCATATTTCTGTGCACATCCCATCCTTTCTGCACCTGTTTACTTCACATAAACACAAACCTACAATTCTACTTAATTATGCCACCAACAAAGTGCAGTCAGAGACCTCCATGATTACATTCCCATTTCTGAAAATGTTCCACTCCATACCGTATACATTTATCAAGGGCCAAAAACTTGGACAGCTATATAGGATGCGATTTTATCAAGAAAATGCCAGAAAACAGAGATCTCAGAGAAGAGAAGATAATAAAATGTGATTTTTAATATTAGACTGACAGAAAGACTAATCAACAGAAATTTCTCTGATGTATTTATTATTGCTAACAAAGTCTATTATCAGACTTCAGGCTACTTTTTATTGGGTATAAATACAGAAAAAAAGTCATTAGTCCTATATGAGTCTTACTACAGTATAAGTAGCCAAAGAAAACCCTTTCTGGGATTCTTAAGGATAAGGATTTTGGTAGAATAAGTTAATATCTATTATTTCAACAAATATTTGAAATATATGTCAGGCGCTATTCTAAGTACCAGGGATATGATAATGAAAACCTCTGCCTTCAGGGAGCTTCCAATCTAATAAGGAGAGAAAACAATCAATAAGTAATAAAAGGGGGCTAGGAAAGATGGCAGGGAGAGAGACAAAGGAGGTTGGGGCCAGAGGTGGAGGGGGATTATCTAATTTACAATAGGGTTGCCAGGAAGACCTCATTAAAATTATATTGAAGAGATGAATAAGCATTCCTTTGCTGAAGAAAAAAAACCTCCTTCATATGATGAAGTATTTCCATTATTCATACAGGTAGCCTTTGGTCTAGTCATAGCTGGAGAGAAAGAACCTCTCCAAGACCCTATAATCATCAACCTGAAATCTGTATGGTGAAAACTAACATGAAAATCCTGGAATAGTCTTTCACTGGTTAGTTCTTTACTGTGTGGCCTTAGGCTAGTTACAGAAGCTGTCTGATTCTTGGTTGTCTCATCTTTACAACGGAATTGATCATACTTACTTTATGAGAATCAGGAGTATTTATGCTGAAAACTTGCTGGGCACTAAATAAGTAGTAGTGATTGTGTTTCATGATTATTTATAGTATAAAAAAGTTAAATGTTCCACTGAATATTGTCCACTTTTCATAAGAATTGCATGGTCTGATTGGTAAGCTTGAGTAAAGACAAATACTGTAATTGAGATATAATTAGAGGACTGGATGTCTTCTTCTCCAAGTAATTTTTTACCCTTCTTCTTAAACTCAATGTTGGCAGTGAACAATTTATTCAAAAATAAATGCACGCCACATCTCAGCATTAAGGAACTAGGTTATTAATAAGTTTGCAGCTGAATGTCAGGCTGTGTTCGGGATCCTGGAGAGTACAGTGCGGTCAGGCAGAAAGAGCCATTCAAGCAAGGAGAAGTTTAAATCCTTTCCACAGAGAAACCAGAAACCTGAAAGATGGAAAGTATCCAGGGACAACATGGCTTGTTTGTTTGCAGCCACTGTCTTCTCTGTGCTCTTCTGAGTACTAGAAGACTAATCAGTGCTCACGCATCCTTTCCCTCGGTCTACCAGTTGTGTTTGGCCAACTGGAAGGACTGATTAAGACCCTGGAGAGCAGGAAGAAAGAGAACCAGGGGTATTTAATCTTCACACTCTTCCCATGCTTGGCTGATGTTATGGCAACAGTTGCATTTCTGTATGGCTGAGACTGTGGTCAGGAGATCCAGCTTTCACCAGGCTCTGGGAACCCACTTCCATCTCCTTCAGGCTTTGGTGACAATGGCATTATTGCTGGTGTCTAGATGTCTCACCATGTAACATACTATAGCGCTAATCACACCTCTGTAAGTGGTGCATTTAGTAAATTTATTTTCAGTAAAATCCTTTTGGAGATGTCATCTCTTTCCTGCTTTGGCCCCCATATGATATATCTACTTTGTGCAGAAATGGTACTGGATCTGAATGCAAACCAACCTGCAGGTTTTTGTTTTGTTTTGTTTTGAGAAAGGGTCTCACTCTGTCACCCAGACTGGAGTACAGTGGCATGATCATGACTCAATGTAGCCTCAAACTCCTGGGATCAAGCAATCCTCTTGCCTCAGCCTCCCAAGGTGCTGGGATTACAGGCATGAGCCACTATGCCTCGCCTGAATTTCTGACTGTTGGAACATATTTGTATTGTCATGGGTGTTCAGTTGTATTTGTCATCAGACTACATTCACAAACATCTTGGTGAATGATAGCTTAACTCAAAAGGGGCTTATAAACAACACTCATGCCTCTTGGAACATATGCATTTGCCTCAGAAAATTGTTCTCTGGCTAAAGCAAATGCCCCAGCCGAAGAGAAATGAGAATGAGAAGCTTGGTCCCAAACTAAAAATGTTCCTAAAGAGAAAGGGTTGTGTGATGTGAGGCAAACTGGACTAGATATATTTAGTGTTGATTCTTCCTGCTCTTGAATCTCGGTTAATTATCTAAGCTTCTGGGAACCAACAAAGAGAGGAGGAAGTAACGACAGCCATAGAGTCTGAAAGGTCTGCTAGACAGCTGCCAAGGCTGGGCTTGAAGACATCTCTGCAAGGTCATTAGGGTCTGGATGGGGGCAGTCAGCAGCAGTCTATCTAAAGACTCCTTAACAGAAGCTTGACAAAAATAAATCATTTATTTTGGATATTTTAATAGGTCCACCATAATTTTAACTAACCCAATAAAAATGTGTAGCTGTTAGTGTTTGTTTCTATCTTGGTTTTGATAGTGGATGACTAATCAGACCCGTTTCTGCCGCTTCTCAATTTCCCCTCAACTAGAAAACTTAGATGAAATGAAAGGCATTTGAGAAAGGCTGTAAGTATTTGATGTGTCTGTCAGATCATTCTGGCTATTTGGATTAAGCCCAGCAGTCCTTATTCATTTTCAGTGAAGACTGCTCAGCATTTTGTCAGATGCTAAGTGTTGACCACATCACGTTCAGAAGAATGTGCTTGGAGAGTCTTAACTTGAGTAGTAATAGAAGATGCTTTTTAATCAACCTCTCAATGCACTCCATATTGGGAAAGATTTCTTAATGTTCTGTTGAAACATGTGATGATATTCCTAAATATTTCTAGTAATACATGATTGGTTCTTTCAAAGAGTGACAGTAAAAAGTCAATCTCTTGGCAATGAAGTAATTTAGGAGACAGTTCAGTTCTTTTGAGAAATTCTGATAGTCTTGTGCTTAAACCCATAATGGTTTGGTTTTAAAATATTAGGTTATATTACTCAGAATCCTGAATATTCCAATGCCATCATCTAATGGCATCATTCACCTGAAAAAAAAATGTTTTTAAAATAAATATTATCTTTTCTCCTTTCAGATACTCATGTGAGTACCTACTCTTGATAGCATATTCTAGCATGGATGAGCACATCATGCAGAAAAAGCATATCTTTAGAGGCAAAGTGTGATTGTATTTTAAATTTTAATTATTTTCTTCATCAGTGACTCAAGATGAAGAGATGTATTTTTGACTTCCAATTGTTTTCTCTAATCAGCATGGTAAGTAGATTATCATTTTTGTGCAATCTCTTTTGTTCATGTGGCAAAACCTTTCTTTGTTGATCAGATAGTTTAGACTATGTACATTATAAACCAAATACTATTGCCAGTTTATATTTTGGTTTTCAAAATAATCATTATTTAAACCAAAAGTCAGTTTCTCAAATGTCAATATAAAATATCCGTTAGTACATAGAAAATAATTAAACCTCCATATTGCATGCCACTGATACAATATCCAAGTCTGCTTTCAGATTAAAGAATTTTGCCAAATGATCATTTTGCCCTTCTCTGAAATTGTTTTCATGAAGTATGTGAGTTTTACAACTTCTTAGCAATACTATGACTTTTATCTGGTTTTGTACCTTTGAATGATGTCTTTTTACATATAAATGCATTATTTTACTTTACTCTGGGAATATTATTGGAATATAAGAAAGGTCACTGTACTTTGAAAATGACAAGAAATCTTTGATGAATTTATGCTGCTCATTGACAAAGCTTCATAATAAACAATCCTCTGAGGAGTTAGGGAAAATGGATTGCGTCTCCTATAAAACTTCATTTTCAAAATATTTGTTATAGATTCCTTTTACATTTTAATGGATAGCTTTTGAGACATTGGTTTATTTTTATGACTTTGTGATATAATCCAATACAATAGCAAAAAAAAAAAAAAAACCCAAAATTTAGAAAATGTAAAGAATAGCACAATAATTTTTGAAAATTACTTGATGCAAACTCTATCTGAATAGTGTGTAAATCAAGATAAACTCACCAGGTTAGTCTTTATAGTTCTTATAGCTTTAAAAATGCAACATGAGGTGGTATCTGTGAAATGTCACAATTAATCTTACATTCTATATTTGTGAAAGGTATACAAAATATTATAACATGTTTTCCAGTAAAACCATCAAAATACCAGCAGACTACGTATACAAATGTTTCCAGCAGTGTGTTTCCAGCATTCAGAAAGACCCCTAGAAAAGATGGTTTATTCATTAGTGTGTCTTAGGGCTTAGCACAATGTCTGGCACACAGTAGGTGCATAATAAATAATGTTTTAATGACAAATTAACAAGCAAATGTAAAATTGTATGATACAGCATGAAATATTATGGTCACTAAAATCAAAGCTTTCTACAACTTGTCTTTCATGTGAGTAGTTGGTCTGGACTAAGTGAGCTTGATGGGTTCTGTAGAGTTTGTTATTTATTGTGCTGATGATCCTGGAGTTCATTTCTGGTATGGTATAATTTTGGCATTGTCCATCATATAAATATGAGCACCTGTGGACTTTGAAAGACTGAAGAGAAACAGAGAAAAGTTTAAAACTAAGACCTATTGGTAGGCCGGGTATAGTGGCTCACACTTCTAATCCCAGCACTTTGGGAGGCCAAGGCGGGCATATCACCTGAGGTCAGGAGTTGGAAACCAGTCTGGCCAACATGGTAAAACCCCCTCTCTACTAAAAATACAAAAATTAGCAAAGTGTGGTGGCACACTCCTGTAGTCCCAGCTACTCGCTCCAACTTGGGCAACACAGCAAGACTCCATCTCAAAAAAAAAAAAAAAAAAAACCTATTGGTAAAATAGTCTCAATATCACAGAATATTGTTTAATTAAATCCTAATAGAATCATCCAATTGAACAACATGTTTTTTGAGGGGTGTGTGAAAAATAACACACATGTACTATCATTACAATTCTGCTGAAACATATGTCACTAACAACACATAACATTTGTACCATGTTTTTTGTTTTGATGGTGAGCATATCTTTTATTTCTAATACTCCATAAGAGCAAAATAGAACCAGACTATGGTAACTGCAATAACAAACAACTCCTAATTTTTGGCTTAACACAATTAAAATTAGGGCTACCTCCCATCACAGTTCAATGTAGTCATTGTCGATGTGTTAGAGTTGAAGGGTTCTGCTTAAATAGTCCTGTGGAGAGTCAGACTCTGCCATCACAGCCTGCATCATCTTTACCACATGGCCTCCAAGGGGAAGAGGTAGCATAGAGGGTGAGGTGGGGGATATTTGTGGGCCAGGCCTGGTACCGGCATATGTTACTTCAGCACACATGAGCCACAACCAAGCCATGGGGCCCAATTAAATTGCAGGAGAGATAGAAATGTCTTCTGTGCCCTGCCTGGAAAATGAAATAGGTTTGGTAAACATATAGCATTGTTTCTGCCACATCTTGCCCTCTTGTCATCAAAAACATATTTTAGTCTTCCTCTCATGCATAGACCCCGCTAACTCCTCACCTTCCTAGAAATAACACCCAGAGTTCCATCCAGTTACTATATTCAACTCAAAGTCTTCAGATAGTGTAAAATTCCTCTAAGGCCAGAGACTTGCGAATTGAAGAGATAAGTTATTGCCACTCCTCCCCGTGTACATGCCCAATATTTCATGAATGAACAAGGGACAGGAGCTGCGATAAAACTCCTATGTGAAAAGGGAAAAATGGAAGACATTTAGCAGTTGCTGGTCAGAAATTTTTATACAGTGTAGGTATTATGCAGTTTTCTGACCTGACAGTGGGAAAGTCCCTTAATTAGATGCCATCTTCATGCATCTCTGTAGTTTCTGGTTCTGCCATCACTAGGGAGGGGATCTTTATTCATTATTCTCCAGGGCTGTATCTGAAGTGGGCGTTAAGGCATATGCCCTCCTCAAGAAGGTACCATTGTGGAACATCCTCCTGCTCATGGAAGAATAGAGGACCCAAGTCTTTTAATTTTGAACAAAGAAATTTTTAGTCCAAGATTTTGGAATTTTAGGCAATATATTTTCCACAAAAACTTAATAGGTTGATGATTTTTTCTTCTAGTCACTTCCTTTTTTTTTTTTTTTTTTTTTGAGACAGAGTTTCACTCTGTCACCTAGGCTGGAGTGCAGTGGCACGATCTCGGCTGACTGCAACCTCTGCCTCCTGGGTTCAAGCGATTCTCCTGAATAGCTGGGATTACAGGCATGCGCCACCACACCCGGCTAATTTTTTTTTTTTTTTCTGAGACAGAGTCTCGCTCTGTCGCCCAGACTGGGGTGCAGTGGCCAGATCTCAGCTCACTGCAAGCTCCGCCTCCCGGATTTAGGCCATTCTCCTGCCTCAGCCTCCAGAGTAGCTGGGACTATAGGCGCCTGCCACCTCACCCGGCTAGTTTTTCGGATTTTTTAGTAGAGACGGGGTTTCACCGTGTTAGCCAGGATGGTCTCGATCTCCTGACCTCGTGATCCGCCTGTCTCGGCCTCCCAAAGTGCTAGGATGACAGGCTTGAGCCACCGCACCCGGCCTAATTTTGTATTTTTAGTAGAGACGGGGTTTCACCATGTTGGCCAGGCTGGTCTTGAACTCCCGACCTCAGATGATCAGCCTGCCTTGGCCTCCCAAAGTGCTGGGATTACAAGTGTGAGCCACCGTGCCCGGCCTCTTCTAGTTACTTCTAAATACCAATATTCACACATAAAGTATTTTTTCCAGATGTAATTCTTCAATCTGCTTAATTTTATTGTATCCTCCAATCCCACCGCACCTCTCTGTTTAGTCAGTTGTAGACAGTCTAAAGCTACAGACTTCTAAGACTGCAACCTCAGTTCGACATTTGCCACAAGACTCGGTTTCAAATATTTTTCCCGTGTTATTTCTTATATCTAGAAGTAGTAAGATTGTCTAATTTTTCAAGACCTCACGGTGACAGACTTTCTCCATTCTTTTTAATTTCTGCTTATAAAGTGACCAATTTCTCTTGTGATCTTTTCTTTGTCCTGCAGTCTTCCCAAATGTATCTAATAGTAGTCAATAACCACTAAGAGTTTGAATCTTTTCAACTACATTTTCTAGATGCCTATAAAGGGTAGCATGCCTGGCTTCAGTGAGCTTATAATCTAATTGGAGAAACAGGATATGTACAAAGCAATTATAATTAAAATATTAATTTCTATATATTCTAAAGGACTAGTGATTAATTCAGAAATTGAGTCAAATTCTAGTTGGAAGAAAGGAAAGATTCCCCCTTTTAATTCAAACAATGGAACCATTACAGATTTTGGTGTGGAGCAGCAGGATAATCAGAAAAGGGTTTCAGAAAACCTCCATGTAACTAAGCCTATGTATAAAAGATTTTTGAAAATGTGATATGGACAGTTTCTAAATACATGCTGTGTCCCTGCTGGGGCTTTAGTGCTGTTTTGAGATCATGTTGGAATTGACAATATCAACAATACTTCACAGGCAGAGAAGATCCATGTGGTGCTCAGCTTTCTCATTTAATCTCTCATTAGCTAAGAAATGTCAGATACTCTGCTCAGGAAAAAAATGATATTTCTACACCCTCTATGTGTTTATCAATATCTACTGATACTTTAATTTGAACATTGAAAATAATGCACTAAATGATAACTGTAATGAAGTGTGAAATAAATTACCGTTTTTTGGTGATAAAGATTATTGTGCTGGGCGAAGACATATTTATCATGTATCCTTGAAATAACAGGGGAACTGTTCAGACCTGACATAACAGGGGAAATAACAGGGGAACTACAAAACAAAACAGGGGAACTAAAAAACAAAAAAGCAACAATCCAAACACATGAAATTAAATTGCTATTTAAATCCATGTGGTGGTAATGACTCAGACACCTGACACTGGGGTCAGAGGATGCCTTGGGGCTATTTGGATTCCCAGACAGTATCTGAGGGATTCAATTTAGCAATGCCAGCTTTCAGCCACTTCCTAGAATCTGAGAAAAAAGATTTAAATGGATTTTCTTAAGACTCGTGTCCCAACTGTGTCCACCATGATGATTTGGCCACAGTTAACATCCAGCTCATCAAAAGTTTTCCAGTGTTTTAGGTTCTTATCAAAATTCAATTATTTGGAGGCAAAACATTAGCACACCATATTCAGAAAATTTCTTGTAACCATTTCACATGACATCAATACATCTCCTACCAAAAGTCTCTCTCACTACACATTCTTCCTCCAAGCATGTTTTTGCCTCACAAAAGTAATATCCTGATATTTCGCAAAGAGAGGGGATTATCATCATTTATAACACTTTTGAAATAGGTCATTACTTTTTAGCATTTCTACTCATATTAATTTTAGTACATGCTAAATTTATGAGTAATATTTGTATAATAGGTGAGTATACTATTCACAGCACTATATATGTGCTGTTCGTATTTATTTTGAGCCGAATTGACCGAGACTGTGTTTTGTAAAGTATTTTTGACTATTTTACTACCTATTGAGTTTTGAGTTAAAATTTATTTAAATTATTGCTGTAAGTCTTGGTAATTTGCAAAATTTTATTTAAGGAACGTTAAGATAGGAAAATTTTGTGCATCACGAAGTTCTTCTAAGACAATCTCTCCTAAGTTCCTCTTAGGGAGATCACTGTCTTTGTTTGAAAAAAATGCTTTAAAGCATGCTTGGTGTAGCATGGTGATACTTTCCTTCTCCTTCAGCAGAAACAGCAAGTTGTCTGGCACCAAGATGTTAGAACGTGGATGTCTTCGTTAGTTTGTGTTTCTATAGAGGAATGCCTCAGATTGGGTAATTTATAAAGAAAGAATGTTTATTTGGCTCATGGTTCTGCAGACTGTACAAGAAGTATGATACTGGCATCTGCTCAGCTTCTGATGAAAGCCTCAGGCTGCTTCCACTCATGGCAGAAAGCCAAAGGAAACAGGCAGAAAGACAAAGGAAACAAGCATGTTCAGAGATCACAAAGCAAGAGCAGGCCAGTTGTGGGAGGGAGGGGGGCAGTGCCAGGCCCCTTGTAACAACCAGTACTCATGGCAACCAATAGAGTAAGAATTCACTCACTCCCCACATCCCTGGGAAAGCATTAATCTATTTATGAAGGATATTCCCCTGCACATTAAACACCACCCATTAGAACCCGTTTTCAACATTAGGAATCAAATTTTGTCAGAAGATTTGATGGAGACAAACAAATCTTATCTAAACTAGAGCAAGGAGCCTAACCTATCTGCATAATGGAAGAATGGATAGTTGCTGAGGAAAATTCAAAGGGGAAAATAAGGAATTAGGAGATTGAATATAATCTAGAAAGAGGCTAGAGCAGGGTTTCTCGGGTTGGATAATTCTTGGTTTGGGAGGCCTCCCTGTGCATGTAAGATATTGAGCAGCATCCTTGGCCTCTACCCACTAGACACCAGTATCCCACTCCCCGACACACTAGTTGCACTGAATGTGATGATCAAAAATGTCTTAAGACTTTGCCAAGCTCCCCTGAGAAGGAACCCTCACTTGAGACCCACTGGACTAAATTATGGCACCCCAAATGGCAGGATGGCCCTAATGCGATTTGGGAAAAACAAGAATGTTTAAAATCAGATTTAAAAAAAAAAAATCTGTGTTGGCGCTTACAAAAGCCTAAAAAATATTATGCCTTTCTTCCTTAATCTGAATTTTTAAAACAATTAAGAAATAAGCTCAGAAATCTGGCAGATGGATCTCAAAATACTAGTTTGGTCATTATTAAAAGCAAAATTAAATTATATATACTATAGGGTAGGCATATTTTTAGACTTATAGAATTTGCAAAATGATGAGATCACCTAGCAACACATTTCTTAGAATGTATCCTTGTTAAGATTTATATGATTTTATTATACATGTATAAATATAAATAACATATAAACAAACATAAAAATATATAATACATGTGTATTTATATACATGTATATAAATGCTGGCATATATATAGGTATATAAATATACATGTATATAACTATACATGTATTATCTATCACATAACATATATATCACATGTCTTTGTCATACTATTTTTATAATCTTGAACTCTATTCTGTTGCATTGACTTATTTAATTATCCTTATACAAATGCCATACTACCTTAATGACTAGTTTTACAGCAAGACTTAAAGGTAGTTGTGTTGTAATTCCTCCACTTGTGCTTCTTGCTCAAATTTTCCTGGCTATATTGGGTCCTTTGAATTTCCATATACCTTTTGGAATCAACTTGTCAACTTCTAAAAAAAAAACCTTCCTGATAGGGATAGCCCTGAAGCTATTGATTAATATGGGGAAAATGGCATTTCAAAAATTTTGAGTAGTTTAATCCATAAATATGATGAATAAACTTCACTTATTTAGATCATTCATAACTTCTTTCTGCGTAGTTAGTACTTTCAGGTGTATAAGTTTTCTACATCTTTTGATACACTTATTTGTAGGTATTTGATGGATTTATGCTATTGTGAGTAGTATTGTTTTTAACTTTTACTTTTCATGGCTTGCTGTGAGTATATAAATAGAATTGATTTTTGTATATTGACTTTGTATGATGTAATCTTGGTAAACTCACTAACTACGACTAATGGTTTGCTTTTAGATTACATTTTTCTTATTCCACAGCCTAGGAGACCTAGTCCAATATTGAATAAAACTGTGACAACTGTCCCACCTTAGATAAAAAATCTTAATATCCACCAATAAATATGATATTAGCTGAAGATGATTTAAATATTTTTAATCAAACTGATGACATTCGCTTCTATGCTTGGTTAGCAAAGGGTTTGACTGTAAATTAGTGTTAAATTGTATCAAATGCTTATTTCACATAGATTGAGGTGACAATATTTTTATCTTTTATTCTGTGAATATGGTCAATTTCATTAATTGACTTTTAATCTTAATCTGACTCTGTATACCTGAATAAACTCTACTATGCTATGATGACAGTCTTTTTATATAATTTCTGATTTGATTTGCTAATGTTTTGTTTAGGATTTTTGTATTTATATTACTGAGGGATAGATTTAATCCAAATTGCATTATTATTTATATTAAATGTAAATGGGATAAACACTAATTAAAAGACAGAGATTGGTTGATTGACTAAAATCACACATTTCTATTTTCATGACGTAAACATTCTTGAACACATTCATATGGTATTCTCTTCCTCCCACCTCAAGAAATAAGGGATTTTGTGGTGAAATCTACTACCACCTAGGCAAATATAAGTCCATTTAGAACGTATTTAATAATATACATTATTCAGCTGCATTTCTGTTCTTTAGATAGAAACAACTCTTTTGTTGGAATTCAGTATGCTCCAAGTCTGTCTTTATCACAATTTATGTTCTACTTTCTTCTAATATAGACCTCTAAGTTTATTCTTCATAAGAGTTTCGCATCCCTGTTGACATATGACCTATGTGGCCCCTATATAAAATATTTACTTTTACTTCAATGATTTGCCTATGCTATTCATAATTTGATTTTGTTCTCATCATTAAACCATGTTCCTTCTGAAGTTAAAGTCCAGTCCTAGTTCCATCTTTAGTATAGAATATCTCTATTAAAATCAGGCATCACTGAATTTCAAAAAACTTTTTTGATTACTTATCTTAATTACCAAATAATAAGTACATTTTCTTATTTTTCACAATATTTAATTCTGTGCTAGCAGCTCTTTTATTGACTTTTTGAAATGTATATGCTAACAAACATATCATGGGCTTAGGAAAAGTTATGGTACTACAGCATTCAATATTATGAAATAATGCATTTACTCTACTGCTAAGTAAAAACACACAAAGAAGCATATTAAGCTATACGTGTAGAGTTATCCAAGACATCTCGAAATACAGAACAAGTTGAGTAGAAGAAAATAGTTCACATATGTTCACAAAGGTTACCTTAAATGATGAGATTCGATTATTTTTCTTTTTTATTTTTGTTCAGTTTCTGTTTTTTTAAATAGGCTTATGTTATTTTAAAATTATTCATAAAATATTAACTATCAACAAGCTGGACCAAGTACATGCATATGTTGGGTTTGTGTAGTTGTGTGTAGGCTTGTTCTGTGTGTGTGTGTGTGTGTGTGTGTGCTCATGTGCACTCACCTCCATGTTCCTTTCCCAAATTTTCCACACACTATGTATGTGACCTGGAAAACAGTTGTTTACTTTCTCTGTGTGTCATTTTTTTCTTCTATAAAAATTGGGATAATATTAATACTATTTCATTCAGAGAGATATTATGAAGATTAAATGAGTTAGTATTTTAAAAGCATGTATGACAGGGTCAGATAGATAGTAAATGCTCAATACATGTTAGCTTTTATTATTACTATAATTATTATACTTACTTTTATATAGTCTGGTTGGTAGACAGGTAGACTAAAAGTAAACAGAATAAGGCATTAAAAGTGAATAACATTCAGGAATAAAATTATAGGAAGTTATTTTTCTTCTTTATATAACTTTTTGCTATTTCCATAATAAATATATTCCATAATTAGAAAAAAATACATTGTTTGAAAATATAAGAAGTTTCTTTTCTTTGAAGTGAATATAGTATTTTGTTTGCCTGAAATGCTCTACTACATCTAAGGGACATATTTTAGGAACTAGATGCTAAAGAACAGGGGAAATATCATACATATGAGGACTTTTTTACTTTTCACAATTTTTTTTTTTTTTTTGCTTTTTCTAAACTATTTAGGAAAGTTTTAACATTTTTGGATGAACTATCTTACCTCCTGATTTATTAGGTCGGTAGGAACAGCCCATTCTTTTTGCAATACTTACTTGCAAAAGTGAAAAAACTTATGCCTTCAATATAATACACGTATATTAAATTGACTGTGTTCAATTTTGTTTCCAAATTACAGGGATACTTTAAATAATTTCAGACTATGAAGACATCTGCCACTAGAGTACTGGTTTGCTCCTAAAAAAGTTACTTTTGACGGGGCTATATCAGATGAAGTCAGAGAAAGAGGTGCCTTCTGGGTTCAAAGTTTCTCATTCAATGAAAATTTATGGTCATGAAGCTGTTGCTTGCACACACCAAGGCCTGATGGGAGGTTTGCTAAACTATGAGGTAGGCTTTTCTGCCTCCTTGTCAGTACCAGAGAAGCTGTGAGGTATTTAATAGCTTATGAGGTCTTGAGAATGTTACTAAATGATTCAGATGAACTTCAGGGCTAAGTTTAGCCATGGGATAGAGAGAAGAATGCAGATATAACATTTCTCTAGTCCAGAGAAAAGTTCCATAAATCTTAAAATGTACAAAGTATTTTGATGTGTGGCTAATTATATAAGGTTATTAGGTTTCACTAATAGCTTTCCAAAGAATGACTGCCTTATGAGATATGGTGCTCACCTGATTATTATTAACTAATAACAATAATAATGCAGATTTTAATTCATTGAGAAAATTGTAATAGCATGCATCTTGAACTACCAGAGTCTCATTCTACCCTTAGCAATTACAGGGTTTCAGAGGATAACATGGAAGATTTAGTGATAATTTGCATCAAAATAGTTCTTCTCTTCACCACAAAGGATTCTTATCTATAAAAGTAATGGAGATGATAGAAAAATGGCTTAATCCTTAGCAGTATCCAACTGCTTTGATACAAATACATTCAGGCACATTAATGGGGAAGTCCAACCTAACGCTATCAGCAAAAGGAACTGAAGAATTTTGTGGAAGACAATTTCATGGGAATAGAAAGTCCAGCAGATTCTATCTAGCTGGGAGACCTGATTCTGAGGCAATGTGACTAAGCTGTTTCTCCCAGTTCAGATTCTACTTAATGGAGTAGTCTGAGCCACAAAAATGTTTGAAGGAAAGGGGCTATATATATTTTTCAACAAGCTGGTTTTATAATTACTGTTATGGAAATGTGTAATGCTGTGGGCTGTCCAATGTGATTCTCTAAACTACTGCCTAGAATATGAACTGCCCTTAGCACTTTGACAACTCCAGAGAACTCAACAATGTTTTGGCAACAAGCAGAATCTGTGGATTCCAACAGCACAGGAGATAAATTGAGTAGAAGAGAAGAATAGTGGGCAATATTATACAGCAATTGGCTGGACATATTTCATGGAATATCTAAGGCATCCCCTGGGTACTATTTTAGAATATTGTAGTTCTAGAAAATATATGGTGTGTGTGTGTGTGTGTGTGTGTGTGTGTGTGTGTGTGTGTGTGTGTGGTGTGTATTGGTAGAGGTGGGGTGGAACACAAAATTTTCCAAATGTAGGTTATAAAAAATTAAAGTTCTATTAGGTGCTCCCAAAACATATCTCATCCTCAGGGTTTTTGGGTTGTCACCTTCACATTCTATCTACTGCAGAAAAAAAATGCAAATTTTAATTTATTTGACTTTAAAATGAGGGAAAATTATCAATAGGTATAATGTCTCAATATTTAAAGTAAGTCCTAGAGATTTGCTGTACAACTGTGTCTCTATAATTAACAATACTGTATTGTACACTGAAAAATTTGTAAGAAGGTAGATCTAATGTTACATTTTTTTGCCATAATAAAGTAAAAAAACTTAAAATAAGAGAAAATTCCATCATTTTTATTTGTTAAAGATTATATAACAAGATATGTTGAAGATAAGTATCTGAAACATTGCCTCTCTGGAAATTAAACCAGAATTACTATAAATCAATATTTATATCAAGGAACAGAGTATTAAAGAACCTAGCTATTTTCTTTGACACAAAAGATATGAAAAATAATATTACAATAGCCCAAAAGGATCCCACCTTTTATAAAATCAAGGTGGCAGACTGACCCATTAATTGAAATTAAGGTACATCTTGAATCTTCTACCAAACTCAAAGTCCTTTAGCTTCCTCAGAAGTTATCGTGAATAGACAGAGAGATAAAAGCAAAACACTTAGTGGTTGAGTTCAAACAGGGACTTGATACCTATCTGTCAAAGTCCTGCTGTCTAATTCTCCATGGCTGTTCAGCTCAAAGAGATTATTTTTTCCAATAACAATTAGATTGCCGGACACATTAACCTGCCCCCATCTTGCAATCTTTTAAGTGCAATTCTACTCACCTATAAGAGTTTACTAAAAGCTACTTATTTTTAAGCTATTCAATCATTTACACTTAAAACTGATCAAAATCGACAGACGTCCAACATGACACCATGGGTGATAGTATCTCCTGCCACTAATGCTTCATGTGAGTGTTTCATCAGCAATGCATTCATTTCCAGATAGAAAAGTAGAATCAGAACTTTTTTAAAGACTCAAGAAATCTTTCAAACTAAATTGCAATTATATATTCCATTTTGCACAGTACTCTTGCAAACAGTTTAATAAATAGATATTTTTCCTTCTGGTGAAAGTTTTCTACAGCTTGTGATATTTTATTTTTTGTATTGCAGAGTCTTATGTTGCACTGTCCCACAGTTCCTGTCTTAGCTCATGGCAATGTCTCGTGGGTACCACTCATTTTACATTTTCTGTAGTGTGATAATATGGTTTTTTATAAAATAGGGGTAATTCCTTCAAGACGATGCAAACTTTATCTGAACTTTATCTCTAATCTCCTGAGAAACCCTATCCATCTTTAGTTCAATGGCCTGGATCCTCAGTGCTGGGGATGTAATTCTTCAAGACATCAGAAATCCCTGAGAAATTCTTCGTGACATCAGAAATTATTTGAGACATCTATGCGTTTACATAGAAGTTTAATGAAAAAAAAAATGGCAAACCATTGTGGTTTTGTGATATGAAAACATCATCTTTTGTTCATTTGACACAGAAAACATCATTCCAAAAATTCATTATGGATGTTCTAGTATTAAAAAAAATTTTCATATACTTGAGACTGTAAGATGATCATTTGTTGGGTTTTATGATCTCGAGAAAGCAGACCAGGCTGCATAGGAAACATAAGAACAGTTAAGAGATAAAGTATCTTATTACATTATTGTACTGTTACCAAGTTTTTGTTCTCATCAAATTTGATTTTCCCTTTAATAAGAATAGTGGTTGAAAATATGGATTGCCCTCCAGGAGGAATATTCTATGAATAGACATAGCCGTGGAGCCCAGTTTCTGTTCTGAGGATGAAAGGAATATATTGGGTATTTCCGAACAGCTCTGTTTGGGAATCAAGCATTGAATAAAAGGAAGATGTTGGGGGCTATGTTGCGTACTCCAGCATTCTGTTTATATCTGTATGTGTTTTTCTAAGGTTTAATAGTCACAGCACAGAAAAAACTTATTTGTGCATCCATCAGTTTAGCATTAATAGCAATAGGTTATCTTTTATATATCTTAGCTAAGTCACTCAGGTATTATGAAGATGGAAGAACATCATATATTATGTTAACAGTTCCAAACCTCTACTTTCAGAAATATGTAGTATAGTTAGGATGTCCAATTGCCTGACATCAACTTCAGCTTTAATCTTGAGCATAACACTTAAAAATATGACACAGTGCTTATTTTCCTAGCTTTAACTGCAATGTCAACTAGCCTGAATTTGGTTGAATCCAAGTTAATTCTTAACCCTAGTTTTATATATGTTTTTATATACCTTATAAAAAATAATGGATTTAAAAATTCACAGTAAGGATATATTTTCTAACTCCAGAATAATTTACTTCTGGAGTAAAGTAGACATATGTGTGTGTGCATGCATATATACATATACATATATACACATAAATACATACACACACACACGTATATACATACATATATATACACACACACATACTTGTGTCCGTTGTGTCAAACTACATGAAGGGGCTATATAAAATTTTCCTCATTGCCATAAACAAAAACGAAATGTAAAATATGTTTCACTAACTGCATCCTGATTTCATGTAATTTTATCTTGAAATATGTCTATTTGAGTTTTAGTGTATAGCTGCATAGGTGGATTGTGTGTCACTGTTTAGGAATCTTATTTCTACTTGTTAAATTTACTGCTTGGCCGGGCGCGGTGGCTCAAGCCTGTAATCCCAGCACTTTGGGAGGCCGAGACGGGCGGATCACGAGGTCAGGAGATCGAGACCATCCTGGCTAACGCAGTGAAACCCCGTCTCTACTAAAAATACAAAAACTAGCCGGGCGAGGTGGCGGGCGCCTGTAGTCCCAGCTATTCGGGAGGCTGAGGCGGGAGAATGGCGCAAACCCGGGAGGCGGAGCTTGCAGTGAGCTGAGATCAGGCCACTGCACTCAGCCTGGGCGACAGAGCGAGACTCCGCCTCAAAAAAAAAAAAAAATTTACTGCTTAAAATTAGTGTCATATTGTAATACTAAACTCTAAAGCAATAAACTGACAAAGTTTACCAGTGTACATTCAAACATTATTTCCAAGTTTAGTCCTTTGCTGGACAGATTTCCTCTGCCTGCCGAATTTGAACACATTTAGTCATTTGTCATCAGACTCCAAATTTAACTGAGTTAACATATTTTATTTAATCTTCCCCAAAGGAAATATATTGAACTCTACTAAAATAGAAGGGTTTTTTGGGTGAAGAAGTTGCACAATAAATCACATACCCATAGCTAACACTTTAATATCCTGCATATATATATAAGGAAAACAACTGCCAAAGTAGCTGAAAGTATAATGAAACATAATCTTCCTCCCACATGAGTACATGCATTTCTGTTTTCTTGTTATATCTTTTCCAAGAAAGGTAAAAATGTCCCCTTTATTTTAAAATATTATTTTAAGTATTTATTAAAATACAATGTAAATGTATTTTTGTTCTTTCAATGGATATTAGGAATAAATGTTTCTCATCTCAAGAAGGGGCACATATTCAAAGTTATTAGTAGAAATGCAAGACCAGCCTTGAAAACTCATGATTTAACCTAAGGAGGAAAAGAATGCAGTGAACATTAACCTAAAGGCAGAAATACAACCAAACATATTTATTCTGCTTAATAACTTGAGTACTTAATGACAAAGTTGAGACTAAGTTTTACAACAAATGTTTGTTTTAACACTCTCCAATGCTTTTATTTAAGAAGCTTGGTTCTGAGTAAAGGAGCAGCCTGGTTTCAGGCAAGGAAGAACTACAGACACACATTTCAGTGATATGAATTATGTTCATAGAAAATGGGCTGTGTAAATAGAAGATGAGCACTTTAGAATAAACTGTTTGAGACAAGAACTTTTGCTCCAGAACCAGATTGAGAGGGAAAAATGTCTGTAACTCAACCATGAATTTTGACTCTTCAGCATAAAGCATATTTTTGGTTAGAATTGAAGAAGTTTAGTTCTAAAGTGCAATAAATTTTTCATTTTTCAAGATACCCTATATTAAAACATTAGTTCTCTTGTGAGTTGATTCAAACTATTTTTCTATTTATTCCTCCTCACTGATTATCAACTCTTAGTCACTTTTTCTAAACTTTAGACATCAAATTTTCATAAACATTTGGGCAAAATTGTCAGTTGAGTAAAAAACTAGTTGAGATCACTATTAATATTTCAAGTAAAAGCTTCCTATATTTGAATTTTATGATGTGACCTCGTTTCCACAGTCATGTATTATGTAAGTTGTATAATGCCACGTTTTCATCATACCTATTTGGACAGATTTTCTTCATTCAGACAATATTTATAAGGCATCCAATCATTGCAGGCTACTTCTTTCTGAGGCACAGTAGAGGATATAAGACATGATTCTGTCCTCATAAAGCTTACATGAGAATAAGAAAAATAGACAACATATGACATAAAAGAAATTCACATCAGGCACCATAAGGCTTCTGTCAGTGGAGGATGCACTACATTGGTTTTGCAATGGAAAAAGTATTGACTTTAAGGCCAAATTACCACCACAGCTTGAATCTGGATTCAGACACTTACTAGATTGTGTAGCTTTGGGCATGTTATTTGAGATTTTCAAGCTCTAATTTCTTCAACTGCAAAACTAGAATACTAATATCTAAATTACAAAGTTATGGTTAAGATTGGAGAGAAACTATATAATGTCCCTGACACATGGTGGTTGTTGGAAGACAGTTCTTCACGATTATCTCTTGTTTTTGCATGGGTCAAGCTGCCTGAGAAAAGGCATTTATAGCCTATGTTTGTATAAGAAAACATCCCAGGATAGTAAAGCTAAAGATGTCTTCCTGCCTGGAGACATCTCAGGATAGTAAAGGTAAATACTTTCCCTTTTCCTCCCTGGAGGAGATTTTGTTTACATTACATCGTAATAAATTAGGACATCTGTGTACATATCTTGGAATAACAATAAGATCTCGCCCTTTTATGGGAAAAGAGAATGAGCATGTCACCCGCAGTCCTATATAAGAGCAGAGTTTCGGAATTTTGAAATTGCATTCCTTTGATGCACACGTAATGGATGACACTTGCCACATTCCCTTGTGAGAAATGGGGCATTGAGAAATCCACCCAAAATTGTTGCTTTTGCTGCTGCTTTAGTCATCATATACTGCCTTTGTCTCTGACCCAGATAGGTGTAGTTGGTAGATGTTAGATAGATGATAGGTAGATGCATAGATAGATAGATAGATAGATAGATAGATAGATACATACATACATACATACATACATACATACATACATGGATACATAGACCAGAGCAAGTTAAATAATTAGTTAGCAAGTACAGTAAAATTTCAAATCATTTAGTTTTTGACTTAACAGCAGTTATTCAGGACCTATTCATTATTTTTAATAGTAGAATTGGTAGTTGAAGAGCTGCCATTGTTATCAAAGAAGATAGCAAAAAGATGAGAGCATTTGAGCTGAATCTTAAAGAAGGGATAGAGTAAGACCATTTACAGATGGTGCAGAAAAGCATTTCAAATATCAGGAATAGTCTAGACAAGTCTGGGTGCAAGAAGTGAATCACTGCTGGTCTCATACTGGAAATCATAAGTTGTTAATTTTGCTTAAGCACAGGTTACACAAGGAAGAGTACACAGAAGCATTACTAGAAGAAGAATTTGATTCGAAAGCATGCATTACCTTGTCAGATAAGTTGCTTGAAAAATATCAGATAGCAATAGGAAAAAAGTTGCATTTTTAGCAAACACCAGATTTTCAAAGTTATACTTTGAAAATATGACTCTATTTGTAGCATGCATCAGGGAGAACCTAACAGGGAAGGACTGGAAAAGAAATGTTCCCAATCTTCCAGCTGAGAAGTAATGTGGCCTAAAACCAGAGAGTGGCAGTGGCAACAGTCATGGGTGAAGGCCAAAGCAGAGTCATGCTTGGAGTCTTGTTCTTAGCTCATGATGTTTCTGAGCTTTGTTTCAGAGTGTGGTCTATCCATAATGTTTTCAGAATACACACAGTGAACTTGGGGGCCCTGTTAAATGCCATTTTCTTACTTTTCAGAATGAATTAAGTTCACCACTCTTAGGCTAGCAGAGGTAAACCAAGCTATCTAGAATGTATCAGTTAGGAGTAAGTTCATCAGCATGTGACCAAACCCTAACTTAACAATGGACAAGTTGTAGTAACTACCATTTGCCAGGTTGATAGAAGTTGCTGGTTGTTTCTCTTTCTCTCCTTAAAAGAAGTCCAAAGATGGGTAAGAGCCCAAAGACAACATATTCTGTACAGACCTGAACTGCTTCCACCTCCTAAAATCTCTGTTGTTTGGGTTTCTCCTAATGGCTGAAGGTGGCTGTTTAAAGTCTTGCCTTCACATTCTTATCCCAAACAGCAATATGGAAGATAAGGCAAAAGAGGCACACTTTAGGGATGGTTCATGAAGGAACTTCCCACTTACATCGCTTGAACAAAACACAGTCACAGGCAGGGCTGCAAAGGGAAAAAGAGGTGTATAGTATTTTCACTGGAAGCAATGTCTCCAACAGAAGTCAGGGTTCTGTTCCTACACAGAGGGGTGGTATGGACCCCTAATTTTCCAAAGTCTTCATAGTAAAGCTCTGAATTTGCCCCAATAAGGAGTGGAACTGCTCAAGCCAGATTCCCATAATGTGATACTCAAGTGTTATGTGGCTTCTTGACTCAGATAATTCATCTTTGTTGATTTGCATTGTCTATCAAGTTCTAAGCCACCATTTTAGCAAGCAGAATATTTCACAATCAAATAAAATATAAAGAGAAAGCCTCAAGGTTGTTATTGTCTTCATTTAATATTTTTATAAGATGTCTTTGTTTTTAAGAATCTACATTTATTTATTTATTTATTTATTTATTTATTTATTTATTTATTTATTTTGAGATGGAGTCTTGCTCTGTCACCAGGCTGGAGTGCAGTGGCATGATCTCAGCTCACTGCCACCTCCACTTACCGGGTTCAAGCGATTCTCCTGCCTCAGCCTCCCAAGTGTCTGGGACTAAAGGCATGCGTCACCACGCCTAGTTAATTTTTGTATTTTTAGTAGAGACAGGGTTTCACCATGTTGGCCAGGATGGTCTCAATCTCTTGGCCTCATGATCCACCCACCTTGGCCTCCCAAAGTGCTGGGATTACAGGCATGAGCCATTGCGCCTGGTCAAGAATCTACTTTTGAGATGAGATATCTCCAAAGATAAGATGGATGATGATAAATATCTCAGAGAGCTAACAAAGATATTCTACAAATAGGAAAAATGGAAAAGCATCAGGAGATGAGAAGAGTTTTTAGAAACATGTGGACATTGAACTAGGTCTTGAAAAGTGGAAGAGTTTGGATTAGGTAGAGATGGAGAGAAGAGAGTATTCGAGGTGAGGAGGATTTAAAAAAGAGTGTTATGAAAGCACAGGGTGGGAATGTGTTAGCATGGGGCATATGATGGGAAATTGGAAAGGATGATATCCCAGCAGACTTTTAATTCTCTCCAGAGTCCGTGATTTATTCTTAAGCATTGGACTTCCTTGCTCTCTGTTCAGAGCTGATGCAGAGCTAGCACATATGTGTGGCCACATGGGAAGAGAAACCAGGGAAGGAGTTAAGTACTGAGATGGGTAGAACAATACTGCAATGGGAATATCCTACTGACATCCTGCCTCACCACTGCTCTCTGGGCAGGTGAAAGTGTGTTTTGCCCCCAGGAGAAAGTGCGTATTGCCTCGTAGGCTGAGACAGTCAAGGCTACCTCCAGGCTAATTTTGCTCAGCCTTAAGCAGACTGTCCATTCCAGTTTCCAAACAATCAGTTTCACACTACTAATACAACTGAAAGAATTGAAGGTCAACAAGTGCTTTGGCTGTTAGGATAGCTATATGGCCATGGACATTGTGACACATTCTCAATAAAATGTTTATTGGGCACATAATGAAATCTAATTATGTTTAAAGCAAAACATAACTGTGTACACAAGACCACCATGAGTCCTCTGGCTAAATTTAGACCTTGCCAAACTCTATAAAATCTATTAACTGTTCTTTGGTAAGCATAAGTATGAGTAAAGGTGCTGTTTTCACATAAATACCTATAAAATACAGCTTCAAAAGTATAAGAATAGTAGATAGGAACTGAGTCTACCTTGACATAAATTGTATTTTTAATATTCACACAACCTGAACAGAAAGCTCGAATGTGTTTGAAGGCTTGATTAAGTCAAACCACATCACTGGAAATCTGTGGTTTGGTTTGATTTTATTTTATCTGCCTTTGCATTCCCAAGAATAAAAAAACACAAAGTCAAATGTGAAAAGAATTTGAAAACATGTGTGGCAGTTGTTCTGGCCTTTCTTTTCTTTCTGTCCCTCACAAATTTTTTTAGTTCCAGCTAAACCTAGAGACACAAATAAAATTGCCAAAACCCTAATCCACTCCTGTTTATCTGATATCCAAAAGGCCTTAGAGAGCATAGATTGGCTTTGTTCTCATATTAGGGGTTCAAGAATGCTATCAATAAATATCAGTAACTTCAGGCCCTTTCCTTCCTTCCTTCCTTCCTTCCTTCCTTCCTTCCTTCCTTCCTTCCTTCCTTCCTTCCTTCCTTCTTTCCTTCCTTCCTTCCTTCCTTCTCCCTCCCTCCCTCCCTCCCTCCCTCCTTCCTTCCTTCCTTCCTTCCTTCTTTCCTTCCTTCCTTCCCTCTTTCCTTCTTCTACCCTTCCCTTTCTTCCCCGTTCCCCCTTCTCCCTTCTCTCTTCCTCCTCCTCTCCCTTCCCCTGTCCTCTTTTCCCTTCCCTTACATCTTTTTCTGGATTTTTAATGTGTTCATACAGTGCTTTTTTTATTCCAAATCTTAATCCTTTTTATGTAAATTTTTTTAGCCTGAAAATCGTCTTTTAACTTGGTTTATCAGAGTTTCTGACTTAACACTTTATTTTCAATATTATTCTCCTTTACAGCTTTTGCATTTTCTATCTTGCTAAGCCCAGGTTTGCAGGCATATTTGCCTATATTTTCTTCTGTAATTTTTAGAGTTTTGTTCTTTTACACTGGTAATTCTATAAACGTCAGTTTTAGGATTCTAAAGAACAGCAGATTGCCACAATGCTGTAGAATATTTCATGTTTTTCTCATGAATTTAATATTCTTAATTAGCAA
Organism: Rhinopithecus roxellana; assembly: GCF_007565055.1. Classification (NCBI taxonomy): domain Eukaryota; kingdom Metazoa; phylum Chordata; class Mammalia; order Primates; family Cercopithecidae; genus Rhinopithecus; species Rhinopithecus roxellana. The sequence continues at coordinate 61,404,380 of NC_044552.1, read as the reverse complement.
ACTCAATAGATTCTCTATTCAGTATTAATCATCTTTTTGCCAAATGATCTTTATGCCGAATGACAGAGTTTTAATGCCCATTCTGTTTTGTTATTATGTAGATCAAACCTCTCCCAACCCCCACCACTTCCATTGCCTTTATCACTTGCTATTTTTCAAAATTGATTTGGCTGTTCTTGCCTGTTTTCTTAGCCCAATAAATTTTAGTCTCAACCTATAAGATAACCCAAATAAACTTTCAGGGATATTAGCTAGGATTACTTTTACTGAAAGATTAATTTGAGAAGAATTAACCTAACCGTTCTACTACACATAATCCAGTTTTTCTGGTGGACATATAAATCCTGTACTCCAAATCCCAGTGATAATGCAGTCCCTACCCTTCTGGAGCTTAATGATGACATGTGCTTAAACTTGCACAGATAACAAATTATTCATATTTTGATAGTCTTTCCTGGTTGTATTGTGTTTTTATTAAAGTTCTTTCACATATATTGTTGCGTCTTGAACCTGCAAGAGGAAGGGTATAGGATAATTCCCAGGTTACCAATATGGAAATTGCTGTCAACATTTGATGGAATTACCAGACCCAGCCCTAAATTTAGAGCTTTGTAGGCATGTATTTTTCCCACTGCACCAACCTGTTAGATCGTCCCCTTAAGATACCATCAGAATAATTCACTTTCCTTTCATTGAAAAGCTGGACTAGTCACTGTTGAGAGATAATATGTACAATCCACAAAACACTGTCTTTTAAAAGGCACACGCTATTTGAACTGAAAGGACTTTTAGAAATTATTGAGTAGCACTTCTTTGATTTACAGTTGAAGAAACTGAGGCTAAGAAAAGTGAAGCTATTTTTGAGATTGCCTAGCTAGTTGGTGATTGCATAGTATCAATTTTAAAGCACATGTTTTGGCTTTGATCATCTTGCAACTCTCCTTGCCGAAAGCTGCCATGCTAAAAAATAAAATAAAATAAATCTGCCGATACCCATGCTTAGAAATTCAGAATCAGAGTGACCATTTCTCTGAGACCTCAAAACACCAAGTGATATTTCTGTGCTAGTGTTCTCAAGGTTTGCACTCTCCACTTGAGAAGTTTTTTCCTGACATCAGTGTACAATGAGACACCTTTACCCTTCATTGTCACCAAGGCTGATACTGTTTTGCTAGATTCGGTCTGTAATCATCTAGAGTAGCTGTTTAGTTCTCATGGGATTAATTTTAAATTGAAGGAACACCAACTGTAGCATGTTTTCTCCTTACTAGGAAAAAGCAAAAGCTAATAACTATTTTTTTTTTTTACTTTTTGTCTTTGCTTTAATCATAAAATACGATGATTGGCTAAACATTTTTCGCTACAGATTATGTTAACCTTTTTTTTTTTCTAGCTGTTCTTTAAGCCAGAAAAAGTATTTCATTATGAGTTCATGAGGTGGTGCTTAAGACATCATTCAACCTAAACTTTTACAAACTTTCAAGCAGGTCATCACTAAAAATATCAAATTTTCTGTAGTAACTGCTTCTTAAATTACCTAATTTTGTAACTCTCTTAAATATTTCTGTAGACCACAAAACCAAAAACTATACCATCACAAATCCGCTGAGGCATTTATTTTGTCCACAATTTTCTTAAAATGTTTAAACTGAAGCCATTTTTACACAGCAAAACTAGTATCATTCAACTAGTGGATAGTTGCTTCAGTAACTTTTGAACAGAGTTGTTCTTTAATCTTGAGGATATCAAGATTGGAGATTTAGATGTATTTAAGAAGAGGCTTCAATATGAAGTCAACATAGTTTTTCAACAATTCAATGAACTGTCTTCCCAGTATTCCCTTTTCCTTAATAGTTTCTTTCAGACCCACTCAGCAACCTCAATACTGAATAAATCTAATCTGAGTGGTTGCAAGTGGCTAAAAATATCACAAAATTATTCATACTGATTTACTGTAAATTCATGATCTTCAACCCCTGCTGTTCTCCTAATGGTGTCTGTTACTACCTCTATGTTTCCATACTCATGTCTCTTACCGTGTTCTTTGCTGTTTTCAGCACTCTCCACCTGTAACTTCTTCACCACCTTCCCGCGCATAGCAGGCAATCTTGTCAGTTTCTTACCTAGAAAAAAATCAGGTGATAATTTCCCTTGCTTTCCACTACTAATCCTTTATTCTTTGTTACATTCCACAGTGGAAAAAGATTTCCTGTCCCTGTACAAGACCAAATCCTTCACCTATGCTCTGGGTCCAATCAACTTGAAATGGGAGCACATAAGTCTGCATACTACCTTCTTCTTTGCATGTCATTCCCCATCAGCAGCTCCTTGCGGGCAGTGACCTTGTCTGTCTTGCTCACTATCATGCTTACATTAGCCTAAAAGAGTAAGCAATAATAGGTGCTTAATAATGCTGAGGATGGGAAGTACTCCATAACTATTCATCAAGGTTGAATAACTGAATTCAATGAGTAGCTACACTGTGCTAATAGTCAACAGATATTCTAAGTACCTTTAAACTTGGATGAAGTGCTAATAATATATGGCCTCAACTTGTATGAATTATTTCACACACACAAATTTGCCCTTTCCACTTTTTGTATTTTGGGGGTGTGGGGGACCTGATTATCTTAGCTTTGGTTCTCCCTGGTTGCCTTACCTTCAGATCCAGGCTAGATTTACATTTATTTTCTACTATAGACTTGTCATGTGATAAATTATATCAGTTTCCAGGATATGGGGCTATTTTAGTATCTACTTGTCAAGCCCATAAACACCCAAGCTGGCACTGATTCAGGGTCTCTGTCTGTCTCATTACGCTGGGTTTCTAAAAAAAAAAAGTCCTTGAAAAAATACAGATGAAACATGTAATACAAGAAATAACAAGAACAGAAACATACCAAGTAAGAAAACCTTGGGGAAACTGAAGGCTATTCTCCTATTGCAGCCTAGGAGAGAAGGCAATTGGTAGCTACTCGAGAAGAGAAATTTTTAAAAGATAGCTTAAATTTTGCTCTTCTCTTTCCTTACACGATTGCCTTAAGACTTCATTGAAAGCTCACATCAAGGTATCCTGAATAATAATAACATATAGTCAGTGCAGGATGCTACCAGGGTAAGGAGCTATAAAATAGCAGGAGGGGCCGGGCGCAGTGGCTCATGCCTGTAACCCCAGCACTTTGGGAGGCAGAGGCAGGAGTTCAAGACCAGCCTGGCCAACATGGTGAAACTCTGTCTCTACTAAAAATACAAAAATTAGCCAGGGGTGGTGGCAGGTGCCTGTAATCCCAGCTACTCGGAGGCTGAGGCAGGAGAATCACTTGAATCCAGGAGATGGAGGTTGCAGTGAGCCGAGATCACGCCACTGCACTCCAGCCTGGGGGCCAAGAGCAAGACTTAGTCAAAAAAAAAAAAAAAAAAAGCAGGAAGAGATTGACCTGACACCCACTTCCTCTGTCCCTCCCTCCTAAGCCCCTAGCATTCAGGGAATACAACAGTTTCCTAAGGCTTCATACGTATATACCACAAATTGGTCTAGAGTCCAGAAAATTATTCTACAGTAGCCCAGTGCTTCGTCCTTCAGAGTGCACAAGGTGGGGTAGGGGACATATGGTAAAACTGATGGTGCATCCTTGGAAATTCTGCACAACGTCCATGGAAGATGGCTGACTTCTACCCAAGGATGTAGAACAAATGTGGAAAATACCACCCAGAAAACATGACAAAGAATGTAAGCAACCCAACCAAGGACAGGAATCATGAGATCAAATCTTACAGAAGCCCACACTACTGGAAAAGGGACTTTTTTTCTCCTAAAGGGTGTGTTTCTTTTGCAAACACAATAGACTAAAATAATCATTTCTGAATTCTGACTCAAGACCCCAGATTTTAAATTAAGAACACTGACAGAAAGAGATGGGATATAAATGTAACTCAGAAAATGGGGTTAAAAATGGGAAATGTCTCAGATTACATTCCAGAAATCCAAATAGTTTTGCTTATGATCCTGTGAATTTATTTCTTGGGAGATTTAGTGGAAGTAGCTACAGAAAGCTAAAAGTATTGCTTTGTAAAGAGTCATTTTTATTACAATAAAAATACAATACATAAAAGAAAAAGTGTTTAAGATATAAATGTAAAGTTAACCACCATCTAGGTCAAGAAATAGACTATTACCCAGAAGCTCCTTCCTTCTCAATCTAATCCCTGTATTCCTCTTTAAAGATAACCATTATCAGCAGGGCGTGGTGGCACGTGCCTGTAATCCCAGCGACTCAGGAGGCTGTGGCAGGAGAATCACTTGAACCCAGGAGGTGGAGGATGCAGTGAGTCAAGATCGCATCACTGCACTCCAACTCCAGCCTGGGTGACAGAATGAAACTGTCGATCAAAAAAAAAAAAAAAAAAAAAAAGATAACCATTATCTTGACTTTTTTACTAATTATTTTATGACTTTACAACTTAAATATTCCTACTTACACAATGCAGATAAGGGCTTTTTGTAATCATATAGTATTTTTTTTCTTTATATCTTGCTTTTTTGGCTAAACCTTACTTTGATAGAAATCCATTGTGCTGTTGTTTATAATTGCAGTTTAATCATTTTCATTAATTCATTATTTATTCATTTTCCTACTGATGATATTAGGATTGTTTCCACTTAAAAAGTGTTTTGAAAAATGCTCCTACAAACTTTGTCACTCCTATCATCTGGTGTCAATATGCCTGCATTTTTCTAGGACATACACTTAGAATTGTTGGATTATGTAAATACTTCATTAGATAGTAGAAAAATGTTTTCCAAAATGCTTTGTATTTTCCTGACGGTTATAGGCCATTTGTATAGCTCTGTTTGTGATGTGCCTATTCAAAACATCTGCCCATTTTTCTACAGAATTATCCTTATTTTTTATTGGCTTGAAGACTAAATTACCTGACCAAGATCACATATATAATAAGTTGCAGAAACCTGAAAGCCTGATCTGTTTGATTCAAACATTCTTAATTGCTATTGCCTCCCCAAATGGCTACAGAAGAGCTTATTTTAAGAAGCCAAATAATTGCATTTATTAATGCATATACTAAATAATTATGTGTTTTAAAATGTTGTAGGTTTTCAAGTAAAACATATTAGGATTTTTATATATATAGTTTCATATGCATATATGAAACTAACTTTTATTTTCACTCATGGATTGTAAAGACAATTCCACTTATTGTAGAGAGTAAGTGGGTGGTATTGACTGCCCATTATACACCAAGTGTGCTGTTTGCATATGTGTGTATTTCATATGACAGTCCTAAGTATGTATAGGTTTATACTTATAAGCAATGTTAGAGATATAATCACGTGAATACTCTTGAATTCATTGGAGAATAGTTTTAATTAAATAAAGTCATAAGAGATAACTCAGGTAGATTCATTGGTATGAGTGAATTTTGTATTTATACAACTATACACATGAGCATGTTGTTGACACAAAGCTATTGCTTTTTAACAACTGGGTGAACTGAAAGGCAGTAATATGTGAGCAGACAAATGATCTGGAGCCATAATTTAAAAATTGTGAGATTTTATTTACATGAGCTTAAATATTTGTTCTCTTAGTCTTTCTCTCCTATCATTTGTTCTTTTCTGTCTTTATTTTTCTTTCTCCATTCTTATCCACTCTCTTCTCTTCTATTTATAGCATATAGGGCTGACAAGGAGGGGTCTGTTTCAAAGCACTAGGGGTAAGGGTTTGCAGAAGAGTGACTAAGGAAGATAAAGATAGAGAAAGCAGAGATGTTTTTCTTCAGCTATTAGCTTGCAGTTCAATTGCCTTCTTCTAACTACACATTCTGAGAAAATGATTGCTACCTCTCAGAACACCAGACCTGGGGAATGGGGCCTTATCCCAGTGCCAATAAAGAAGCCACTGCTGTCAAGCTGCAGGTGCAAGCCCTCAATTAGAACGTGCTGTTCATCTCTGTCAACACTAATGAAATTCAGAAGCCTAAAGTGACAGGTACAGCAACTGGTTTGGGAGTTTAAAAATGAATACCATCAAGTTTCATTTTCTCATTTCTTCCAGCCTGGCTCCTTCCACTGGGAAGGTGAGCAGAAGGAGCCTTGCTCTGCCAGCACATGCACATCCAGGAGTTGAGGCCGAAATCCAAGTGGCGCTGCAGAATTGTTTTGAAAGGCAGGGAAAGAAGGAGGGGCGGGTAGGGGATGAAACTCAGGTGCCCTTTTGAACTCTGACAAGACAAATGAACCTTCAGTCATGATATTCCAGACCAGAACTGACAACTTTCAAAGGCAGAAGTTGGATTGCAAGTGCAGCCTGTCTGTCAGAACACGCCAAGAGGAATACTAAATGAAGGTTGAAATGGAGCAACAGTTCATTTGGAGCATGCTTTTAGATAAAGCAAATACAGAATTAAGGAGGTCAATTTCTGAAAATCTTCATAAAGTATCTACTGGATTTTATAAAGTGAAGCTGCATATTTTTTCAAAAGTGAAATAAACCATTACATATAAATTGTGTTCCAAATAAAAGGGACTGAAGACTCTTCAAGAATGCAATAGTACTTGGGCTATTTCTATAGATATAGATATAATTAATAGAAAGCATTTACAAAATGATTCCTTTTCCTTCTAAAATTTGGAAACATGCCTTTTCAGCTGCCTGTATATGTATGTTCTCTGAGTTAATCTGAAATTTTCCTACAAATGATGTGAAAATTTGCCATGAATCAGAACCAAAACATTTGACGGCAAATCCCCTGCTGAAATCTGAAAGTCCACGTTGAACAGATTTCTGTAGTACAAGTGGAACACTGCCAAGAAATTTTTTAAGAGCCATGATATCTCAGAGGAAATATATAAAGAGTTTCTTGATTCTTTTAACCAGTGCAGCCAAACCCTTTCCCTGAGGTTAGGGCCAACACACTAGGTATGACTCTTTCCTTCTTCCTACAAGTTCTTGACTTCGCCCATCTTCTCTCTTGGCTCACTGGTTTGTAGCCTCACTGCTCTGGTTTGAACTCAGTCGAATCTAGAAGCTGCTGCTTTTTTCTCAGTTAATAGTGGATCAGGTCAAGCGCAGGTCAGTTGGTGCCTTCTTTTTTGAAAGCTGTTTCTGTAGGGGTTTTTCAGTCAGATACAACTCTCTGCCTTCAGCCCTTCCCAGCATGGCACCTATTATAAATTCATAAACCTCAGCCTGTCCTCACACTTCATTGCACATCATCTAAGATGGTACATGCAAACCTTGTGAAGCCATCTCAGAGCAAATGCATTTCCCATCCAAATCACAAAATTCAGCTCATTAATAAAAGTGCTCCTGGGATTTTATAGTGTGTGATTTAAATGACATATGATTAAAATATGACAGTGTTTCTTTTTAATTTCTGTTAGAAAAAATGCCATTTTTATGAGAGGCAGTATAGATCAGGTAACCATATACTTTAGCGTCAAAACCCAGGACGCCTCTGAGAGTGAAAGGAAATACTATTTATAATTACTCCAAAATGGCAGGCATATGTTGAGACTTTCTGAACTACCCAGGATGTATAACATCTAAAGCTAGGTCAGTTGGGCCACAAAATGGCTCTTGTCAGTAAAAAAAATATCAGGTGTCTGTCTGTTGGAAAAATCAGTCAGCTGACCTCAATGGTATTAATCTGCCCCTTTTGACTTAAAAATGTAAGAATAATGTTATTTGCTTTCCAATAGCCAAGAACTGAACATGACACTTTGGGAAAATGCAGAGGAGATGAGAATGAAAAATTAAGTCTTAAAAGAGAAAATATACAGAGGAGGAGATATAATTGTATGAATAATTTCTGGTCAGCAACATCAGTTCATATATTCTGATTAAGCCCCTACTATGGGATAAAACACTCCTCCAGGTATTGAAGGGTATTCGAAATATCAGGTATTACGAACACATTGTGTAATAGAGAGACAATACACAACAGTATGCACTGGAGCAGCTCTGCAAAGAAAGAGAATTATTTGGGCTGAGAAGATCAGAAAAGATTTTAGGAAGGAAGGGTAAAATTGATTATGTTGGTCCTGAATTGTATTTAGATAGGCAGAGAGGATGTGGGAGGGACTACAGGGATAGAAAATAGCAGGAACAAAGGATTGGGCAGTGAGATATCAGTCATGTCCAGTTCACAGTCAGTGGAACATCCAAGCCACGGCAAAAGTATACTATGAACTAGAGAAGATAAAACTACAGTGATCAGTAGACGGGATTAAATGTCAGGATAAGGAAAGGTGTATGACACTTTGAAATGCTATGGGAAATGATGTGATATATATTAGGAAACCAGTTTGACATGAGGATTCCTGTTGAATTACTGCCTGGAGGAAAAAAAATGAAGTCAGAGACACCAGTTACAGGGTTATTTCGGTACTCCATATATGAGGAGAGAAAGACCTGAATTAAACGATGATAAAAAAAATAGAGTCTATATTTTTTAATGACATAGAAGAGAAGATCCAGTTTATTCTTGGTAACTGATTAAATAAACTGATCCAGAGTGGCAGATTCAGACTGAAGCACAGCTTCCAAATCTCTTGAAGTTAAAAATGCCATCATGCTTAGAGAGGAAGGTGAGGCATTTGTTTCCAGACATGTTTACTTGTAAGTGGCAGGAAACATTCAGGTGAGGAAGTACAGAGTAGATAGGTGTTCTACAGGTAGATTAAAGTTAGAGTTAATTTAGGTCCTTGCAAGTCATTACCTTGAAGGTGATTATAAAAGTTTGAGAGGCTGGGTGTGGTGGCTCACACCTGTAATCCCAGCACTTTGGGAAGCCAAGGCGAGTGGATCACCTGAGATCAGGAGTTTGAGACCAGCCTGGCCAACATGGTGAAACATCGTCTCTACTAAAATACAAAAATTAGCCAGGCGTGGTGGCGGGCACCTGTAATCCTACTTACTCAGGAGGCTGAGGCATGAGAATTGCTGGAACCCAGGAGGCAGAGACTCCAGTAAGCCAACCTCGTGCCACTCCACTCCAACCTGGGAGGCAGACAGAGAGTTTGTCTCAAAAACAAAAACAAACAACAAAAAAAACACACGTTTTGACAAGTATGACTTTTCTTTCTTAATATCCACTTAACTATAGAGAGTTCATCTATATCACTGTGTATAGATGGGAAGGCAGGGTGACATCATTGATTTCACTGTATATAGATGGGAAGGCAGGGTGGATTGAAGAAATAAATCTTTGAAGGAGGCAAACAAAGAATGTGTCTGAGTGGTTAGGTAGAGAACTAGGATTTTGTGATTTTGTAAAAACTAGATGAGATCTGAAACAAGAAGAGAGATAGGTATATTATTTAAAAAGCAAAGAGAAGACAAGGGGAAGACTTGAAAAAGGCCACTGGATTGGTTGTTTGGATTCTTATCTTTGAGGAAGAATTAAGCTTCATAAGAGTGACAGAATTTTAAAGTGACCAGATGTCAAGGAAATTGAAGCAGCAGATGGATTAAGCTCATTGAAGACATTTTGTAGTATAAAAAAAGCAAAACAGCACAGATGACAGCTTCCAGGGCATCAATGTATATCATAAGTTCGATTTCTGGGAGATACACTGGAGATGTGAGAAGAAATGTTTTTGGAGTCGTTCATAAACAGAAGGAAGGTGACATGATTGAACCAAGAAGTCAACTGGAATTTCCCGAAATGGAAAAAAGACATCATCCCCTCTGCATCTAGAAAGCGTGGTGATTGATAGGTACAGATAAGACAATATTTAAGTGAGGAAGGAAGAATATGTGGGACTTATCATATTACCTCCAAGGAAGAGTATGCCTAAGTGTATCCCTGCATGTCTCTTTATAAGGGTTGCAAAGTTCTGTTATTTCATATTGTGTTTCTTTACATCTTTCTTCCAAACCTTTCTTCCCATCGATTTTGTTTACTTTCTTATTTCATTTGTTGATTTGCTTTCCACTTTCTTTTGGTGTTCCTGCTTAAATAGCAATACATAATTTTTTAAATGGATATATTTTTATTTGTTCCATATCTTATATATTTTATGCTATCTGTTCATGGTTTATATTTTATATATTTTTTCCTCTCATGGTTTCCAATTAACAATAATTTTTATAATCCCTGTTCTGGCCCATGTACAAGTCAGACAAGTCATAAAGTTATTTCAATAAGAAAAGGATGTGAAATATCAAGATCTTTCATTCTTTTACTTTTTTATTTAAAAAGTGACTAGTGTTTAAAAGTATTCATAATTTTATTTTGTGATGTATTTAAAACATAGAAAATAACGTAGAGATTGGACTTCAGACAAAGCTCTATTTTATTAATAGTGAAATGAGTTACGTTTTAGCTAAATTTACATTGGATTCAGGGAAAAGTGCATGTGCCAATTATAAAAGGACCTGAGGCTGAATTTGTGCACTGAGTACAATTTGAAAATGGTGGAACCTTAAATAAATACTTAGATTTTAAATTTTAGATGTATTGCATTTATTTTTATATCTTGTAAAAAAATCATTATTGTGGTCAAAATAGGACTCACAACCGCTGGGTTGATTCGTATTGACATGACTCCAAATGTGTGAATAAAAGCTGAAAAAAATCAGTTAATTATCTAGACATTTATAAACACCTAGATGTTTGACACTACATAGAAGACATACTTGTGTTCAATTTTTATTCAAATATTTTATTCAAATATTGGCTTCCTGAACCTCTTGGGACTGTCTTTTAATCTTTTGTGACTCAAAAACAGAGTCAATTACCAAGCAATTTTTATTCTATTTTTCACATAGAAGCATCATACATACACCTCCTAACTTTAACTCCCCATGACCTACTACTCTAGCATTTGCTGTGGAGTAATTTTGTGCCAGAAACTGCAAAGATGTTTACACAGATTATTGCTGGTCCTCACAACCAGCCGGCAAAGCAGGATCGGTTATTCTCATTATACACATTAGACAAATGAGGCTCAGAAAGGCTTAGTAAAAGGTTGATGAAATTCCAAGAAAACACAGGTTTGTGTGGTTCAATGCCTATTGCCTTTCAACACAAAGCTACCTTTCAACACAAAGCTACACAAAGCTATCTTTCTCCCGTCGCACCTGTGATATACCCTCTTTAACTGGAATTGCATTAATTCAACAGCTTCCTAAGTGGATCTCCCTGCCTTAGGTCTTACCATGGGTCAACCCTCTCTAATACTTTTAATAATTGTATATATCCTTTATAACAGCTTTCAGTGATCCCTTAGGCACAAGAAACAAGAGCCTCACATGACAACTTATTCAGTAAAGTAAAGCAGAAGGATGAAAAAAATCTTTATTGTGAAATCTACAGAATTACACTGCATGAAACCTACTGCAATTTGTAGAGACATTCTTTGTCATTTAGTATGTGGCAAATATTTGCAAATATTCCATGCAGACTTTAAAATTATATATATATATATTTTGTATATATATAATATATAATAGAGTGTGTGTATATATATGTATATATGTATACAATATATTGTATAATATAATACACACACACACACACACACACTCTGTTTGATTGAGACTTGTGAGTTTCACTTACCTAATGGGTCAAGCTTGTAAGATTAAACCTTCTATTTCAGTTTTCCCAGTCTTCTATGTCCTTCCTCTGGTTTCACTTCTCTTCTTGCGGGATTCTTGATGTTTTGTTGTTGCTGCTGTTGTTCTTTTTAACATTTCTGCCCATCCTCATCCTTTGACCCCATTCCAGAAGTAGGTTTTATAATGGCAGGTTAAGGCCCCTGCCTTGCAGTAAGACTGAGGCTATTACAGCACACATTACCAAATCAGCTGTTGACCTCTCTTAGTTCTGGGTCATCTAGGCCAGCTGTATTATCTACAGCTACAGACCCGCAGTTTGGCAGCACTTTATTCCAGCTTTTTACATCAATGTGGGGTGGTGGATACAGTGCCCTTTGGGATCCAGAGCCCTTATTCAGACCTGGCTTCCAGCTGTGGGATGGTCCCTGTCTTTGACCACTTTCAGGCTCCAGAGAGCTGAACGCTCCCGGGCCATTGCCTACCTGTGGGCCCAGACTCCAGCAGTCCCCACCCTTCAAATCCTCATATGGTTGCATTTCCATTTCACTGTGAAGTCTGTGAAGATACTATTGTTTATAAAGCCTGACTATATTTATTTAATTTTCTCCTTTTGTACTGTGTCTCCTTTTGATACCAGTTTGGCGCAAAAAGGTTGCGTGAAAATTCATACCACCTTGACCAAAAGTTGGAATATTATACTTATAATATTATTCTATTTGCAATATATACTAACTTCAGTATGCATTGTAATGTTTCTGTATGAGCATGTCAGTACGGGCCTCCTTTCCTCCTGTAAAGAGGCAGTGGACCATTGGCATAACTCAAAATGTATGAATAAATGCTAAAAATCAATTATCTAGACATTTATAAACACCAAGATGTTTGGCACTACATAGAAAACATAGCCATGTTCAATTTTTAGTCAAATAAAAATAAAGAGGAAGAGGAGGCTGCATTCCTATGGAAGGAAACAGATTTGCACCTTGAAGCTTGGGATAGAAATGTAACCAGCAAAAATCCAGGTGGCTTTTTTTCCCCTTTCCCCCATGAACCTCTATGTGGCTTCCCAGAGAGAAAGCTCCTCTCTTCCCCCATAGCTGGGCAAAGTTATGCTGGAACACATGTCTACAACAGCCTTTTCTCATCCCAGAGGGAGGTAAGGTAAGGACTGATGGTGAGTCTCAGTGATCTTCCAGAATTCTGCAGACTCAACTTTTTCCTCCAGTTCTACAATTTTATGGGCCTGTCATTAAGGAACAAAATCCAGGTGGTAAGCAAATATCTCCATTCCTCACAGGACTAGATTCAATAGCACAGGGAAAATAATGTGCTCTTGAAAATGTTAAAAGTAAAAACGCTGTCAGAAATAAGAATGACATGTTAAGAACACAATCAGCTTCATGAAACCTGGAACTGCTGGCGGGAGCAAGGAGAATGGGTCAAAGTGTTTCCAAGCTGGTAAAAATGAATATATCAACTCACCAAACTGAGTTACAGAAGGTTTCCTTATAAAATTTAAATGTGTCTTTCAATTTCATAAGACCACTTTTTAAAAAATTAACCTATGTTTTCTAAAATGAAATGAAAGTCAATACTCTTGGAAATGCTAAAATATATTTTCCAAGAGCATACTTTCAATATAAGCACTAAGTGCAGCCACAAGTGTGAAAGAGAATTATGTAATTAAACAACACCTATTTTCTCAGCGTTCGATGAATATCTAATGCATAAAGGCTTAAGCAAGAAAAAAAGTAAGACATTCTGTACAGTTAACTTTTTAGTGTGGATTGGAAAAATGATCCCGTAAATGGGATTTTGGAAAGAAAAGTGGAGGGAAAATGTCTGCAAGGAAAAAAGCCAAAGGAAATAACATTGCAGTGAAAATTTTATGTGTGTGTATAACTTTATATTTTCTGGCATGATAAAAATACTGACAGGAGAAAAGCTTCCCCATTCTTAACATGTATCTCTATTAGGAAAGAACTGAATAGGTTCAATCATTGCTAGATAAGCTGGCCACAGAACTTCCAAATGACTTTACACATGGTTTTTAATTTTAATAATTAACATGGAATTAATTTTTGAGCAAATTCCAACTAATTCTATATTGAGTACACTTAGTAGATTTTCATCTTGATGTGCATATTAGACATCCAATTTCTGTTTTATTAGAACTCTCCTACTATCCTTGTCTCTGGAGAGTAATTTCATTTAATTAAAAAAGTACCAATGATTGTCTGCCTTGTAATATTGCTTACATGAAGTTAGTGTTCCTGACTCATGTGCTCCCTTCATCTCAGTCATCTAATGCATTTTATTTTTCTTTTGTTTAAACCTTTTCTCCTTGGGGACACATGGCTGAAGGTCTGCGAGAGCTAGCCAACACAAACCCTCTTCTGAAACTTGCACAGTATCCATTACAGTTTGAGCAGATGAGGCAAGTTACAATCATGTGTGATGTCATCTATAGTAAGATGGTAGCATGCTTAATTTCAAATAAACACCCAATTCCACCCATCTGAACATAATCACCATCTTTTATTAAGAAGGCATAAATTATTCCCAGTAAGCAAATCAAAACACAACCTGTTTTGCTGCCAAGTTCATCACTTTCTTCCTTAAGAATAATTCCCTCAGAATTATTCCTAAGAATATTTGTAAGAATTATTCCTAAGAATAATTCTGCTTAATTTTATTAAGTTCTTCCATCTAGACAAAATATCATATGTATGATAGTGCTGTAGACGTCTCTATACAACGCTTGCAAATGTCTAAATTACTCTCAGTCCACAATGATCTGAGTGAATGCTGGCTGGTGGGATCTTTTAACCTGCACCCCCACCTCTGAATGCAGAGGCATCAAGATTGATGAATGAGCAGCATAGTGTCAAAACTTTAGAAGCCTGGACACTTCTGTGGTGATGACATCTGATGCCTCACTTTCTTAAGGGCATGCCATAGGAAGAATAATGCCTGTAAAAGATGCCCATTTTCTTATCCCTGAAACTTGTGAAAGTTTTAGGTTACATGGCAAAGAGGAGTTAAGGCTGCAATGAAATTAAGATTGCTAATTCTCTGATCTTAAGATGGGGAAATCATTTGGATTATCCTGGCGGGGCCAACATAATCACAACCTCCTTAAATATGACAGAGAGAAGTAGAACATGGAAAGGGACCATAACCCAAGGAAAGTGCAATTTCTAGAAGCCGGAAGAAGCTGGAAAAGGCAACACAATGGTTTCTTCTCTTTTTTTTTTTTTTTTTGAGAAGGAGTCTCGCTTTGTCTCCAGGCTATAGCGCAGTGGCACAAACTCGGCTCACTGCAATCTCCATCTCCCGCATTCAAGTAACTCTCCTGCCTCAGCCTCCCAAGTAGCTGGGTCTACAGGTGCATGCCACCATGCCCAGCTAATTTTTGTATTTTTAGTAGAGACAGGGTGTCACCGTGTTAGCCAGGATGGTCTCAATCTCTTAACCTCATGATCTGCCTGCCTCGGCCTCCCAAAGTGCTAGGATTAAGGAAATGATTTCTTCTTTACGGTCTTTAAAAAGGCCTGCTGACACCTTGATTTTAGCCCAAAGGGACCCATTGTAGATTTCTGGACTACAGAACTATAAAATCATAAATTTGTGTGGTTTTAAGTTTGTGGTAATGTGTTAGAGCAGCAATAGGTAACAAATACAGAGCATTTTAAAATAATAGAAATGGACATTTCCATTTCCAAATGGAAACCTCTTGCTGTGCAAATGTTAAACATGTCTTAATTATGTAATTGGAGGAATAATGTCAATATTACTTCTCATCAAAAATGCATTTTGGCTTTTGAAAGAGATGTTTGTCAGGAACAAGAGGCAAAAGACACCTTGCTTTAAAAGAACCCACGTGGCAATGACAATATCTGGCACAAAATAGTTTCTCAATAGATGAGTTTTGAATGAATGAAAAGACACACTATGGTTGGCTTGATTTTTCTAGATTTTCTAGATTACATTGCATTAAGAGGTGCTAGCCATTCAACATTAAGTACTGAGTGAGCAAGTACTTGGGGTTAGGCTTTGTTCTAGTGACAAAAACAGTATATGTTCAGAAAGGAAGATATTCCTGTGTTTGGAACATTCGCTGAAAAAGGAGGCTGAAATTGACCTGGATATGAAATCATAAGTAAGTCATAGATACATACCGAGGAAAGGAGAAGGTGTTCTGGCAGAGAAACACCTGTTTCTTCAGCAGGCAGCAGAAAGGAGGAGGGCAGGAATAGTAGTCTCAAGTGCAGTGTCATATAGAGAAATAGGGCAACTATTTAATAAAAGACAATCCAGAGGGTTGGGCAATGAATATTCACCATTTGTATTCCCAGTGTCTGCACCAAATACGTGCTCAATAAATATAGGTAAATAATAAATGAATACACCAAAAGAATAAGAAAAGAAAAGTAGGTATGAGACATTTTAGAAAAAGTTTTAAATCCCAAGTTAGGAGATAAGGAATATTATACAGGTAAAAGTAAGATATTAATGAAGACTTAACAAGAAAAGGACATGAAGAAATCCATTTTAGACAGATTAACCTGATAACGATGTGAAAGTCTTATGTCAATAGACAGAAATGGTCTGGAGCTTCATTATTTTGTGTCTGCAATATTAATATTGATCCTATTTTCTCTCTGAACTAAATATATATACACACATACACACACACACACACACACACACATATATATGAAAGAAAGATGTTATAACAGAGCTATCAAAAGTATGCCCACCTCCTACTGGCCACAATCTTGTATTAGTTGAAGCTCCAGATCTCTACATGAACTGCCAAGACTTCACTTGTTTCTCCCCTCAAATGCTTACAATTTCATTGCTATTATATTCCTTGGAACCATTGTGACTTTGATGCCTATTCATGCCAGTCACACAGGAAGCCCAGGACTCCCAGGTCATTCTTCATCCCCCATAAGTGCTTCATGGCTTTTTCCATACCCTTTCTGATTCCATCTTCTCCCTGACTCTTGCAACTTTCCACTGTGCCTTTTGGAGCATGGGACACGTCATCAGCAAAACGCCCCATAAGCTCAGCTGCTTCTCTGAACGTCACCTTTTTACTCTACCCAAACCTAACTCTCAAAACCAAGTCCTACCTAAAACACAGCCTCCCAGGCAGCACCCTCAAAAGATGGCTGTTATTTCTATCATGGTTCTTATAATCACTAGGTCTGGTATACCTTCTGCTATGCATTGCCACATAGAGATCATCCTTCCTTCTTCCTAAAACTCCAGCATTGCATTTCACAACAGTCCTACTCTTTGCAGTCATCTGCTTTCCTCATTCCCCATAAATATTTGGTGTTGGGCCACTGTCATTCCCTTCAACACTAGTCCTGCCAACATTCATGCTAATTTCCTCATCTGCACAGATGATCCTTCCAATTCTTTGGCTATGTCCTTGACTTCATCTCCTCCAAAAAACTTGTCCTCCACATAGCATCAGCCATTCCTTCTTAAAATCAAACTCAATTATTCATCCATTTAAACTGAATAAATAATAATTCGTTTCATCTATAAACACCCATAAAATCGATGTCATGTATCCTACTTTTTGATCACCATCTGCTAACTTTATAGCTCACATCTTTTACTATCCCAACTCCAACATACTTTGATATCACTAAGACCTTCAACACATTAATCCTAGAAATTCTTTATGTCTTTCCCCCTTTGTTATATCTATACCTTCAATAGCTCAGCCCAGAAACATTAAAATCATTTTTAACCCTTTACCTTCATATCTCACATATAATTAATTAGAAAATTCTACATATTCAGAATCAAAATGGATCCAAAATAAATGCAGAGCCCTAATAAGTACCTGCACCACTTTAGTCTGAGGCAGCATCCATATTTTCATTGATTATTATGATAGCCCCCAACCTACATTTCTGTATCAGAAATTGGTGCCTATTACCAACACAACAGCCAAAGGGGTTATTTTGATATGTAAATCAGAGCATGTTACTACTTTGCTGAAAACTGTCCCATGACTTTCTATTTAAGTCCAAATATAGTATAGCCTAAGTCATTGCATAGCTAAGTACAGCATAGCCATCAAGGTCTTTCAAGTGTTGGTCTCTTCTTACTAGTGTGACGTCTCTTAATACTCTCTCCCTTGTTCTATTCACTCTAGTCACACTGCATGGTTGCTCTTCCTGGAACATGGCAAGCATATTCCTGCATCAAGAAGTTTGCATTTGCTCTTCTCTTTGCCTGGATCATTCTTTTTCCAGAAAATCTGCAGAGTTTCTTCTCTCACTGTTCATGTATAAACTTTTTTCATAGATGATAGGTGATAGATAGATAGATGATAGATAGATAGATAGATAGATAGATAGATAGATAGATAGATAATAGAAAATTGTTTGTTTATCCTCACTAAGACTTGAGCTTCATGAGGGCAAGCATGTTGCCTTTATGTTCACTGCTATATTCTCAGAACCTAGAATAAGGCCTGGCACAAAACAGGTGTTTAATAAATATTTGCTAAATAAGTGAATGTTATTCAAAGGGAAATGGAGGTGAAAAAGAAGAGAATTCAACCAAAAGTCATAGAAACCAAGATCCAAATAATGACTGATAGCCACTATAATGTTCTCAAAAGACCAAGGTCCTTAAAGTCATTATAATAAAGTGTAGAAGAGAATCTGGTTGTTTGTGAAACCACCTGTTTCATAACAATGCCTCCTCTCAAAATTTCTTCTTATGCCTTGCCATTCATATTATCTTATGTTACCATCTCTTGGCTCTTCTGAGAAAATAACAAGATTTCAATGATTTCCAAGGCTATTTCCTGGGGTATGATTCAGAAGGTCTGTTTTTTCTTCTAGGTGAAAACATGGAGTGCTCATAACCTGGATGAAGATTTCAGGCCTTGCTCTATCTGTGAAATTTTTAGGAACCCAACAATATGCGAGTAAGCCAACATCAAGGACAAATTCTTGCATGTTGCACCTCCCACTATAAAGAAGGAAGCACACCACCTAGTAGGCCTTTTTAGATTCTAGCAGAATCCTACTCCACAATTGGGAATATTATTCCAGCATATTGAGTGACATTGGAGGCTGTCATCTGTGAGGGTCTGGAAGGAGCTCCACAGGAGGACCAGCCTCAAATGCAGCCCTGGTTGTATGACTTGGGTCTTATAACCTAGGGGATACTTTGTAATTAGAGATATCTGTGATGGGAAAACTCTATGGAGTTAGACTCTAAACAGGACAAAAATTGACTTCTACTTCTTCTGACAACAAAGAATTTTTTTAAACATCCAGGTCTTTTTCTCTTAATGAGTCATGGAGATTTAGTCCAAGAATAAATATATCAACTGTCTCCACTTTAAAAGTTTTAATTCATTAGACTTTTATTAAAAAAAAAAAACTCTTTCTCACAAAGATACTTTGAAAACACCATGAACATACAAGAAATCCATACCTAGACTTTTCACATAGGCCCAGAAATTGTACAAATGTTTTTAAAATGTATAAAATTTGTCTCTAATACAGATTCAATCTTATTTTCAACTCAACTGGCACTTTGTGTCATAGCAGTGTGTTCTGCTGGACGTAGGATTCTCAACTTACTTCTTTTTGGGTTATTGTCCAATGCCTCAACCTTTTTATTTAGTGCCAAGTGTTCTCCAGTGAATTATATTGACTTAGCTTTAGTGCTTTCTTCAGGACATTTGTGAGAACTGCATTCTTTCCTAGTCATAAATTTTAAAATTTCAAGACAAAATTGTGCTTTTGTTATTATTAGTGTAGACTCCACAACCTAAGTGACATAATTTTCTTTCTGAATCTTAAGTTTTATGAAAAAGCTAATTCTGGCTACTAATTAATGCCTAAGAGCTAATAGTGCATTTGTCCTCTAACCCCCTCTTTGGAAGAAAGAGGTATGGGGATAAGCTCCTCTGGAAAATTAACAGAAAAACTGTAAAGTAAACAGGTCCTTCTAGAGAATCTGCTCTGGAGATTTTCTTCTTTGATTGCATATAGTTGAGACGAAACAGGTAAAATGGGAACTCATTCAATCCATATTAAGATTTACCCAATCATCAGAGGATGACTGCCTAACCTATAAAAGACAAAAAGGGAACTCCATGCCTTGTCACACAGAGAGATCAAATTTCTGTCTTTATCTGGCTTCTTAGAACAGAAAATAACACAACAGACTCATAGTTAGTGTGGCTTAGACTGAGTTGAAAGGAAAGAGTTCTGAGATCAAAAAGAGAAAAAGTCAGGTCAAAATGTAACAAACAGGAAAACTCAGATGTTTGAATTCATGATAATTAGCATAGAGTTCAAAAGATGTAGTGACAAAAATCTTGACTAGAAATCTGTAAATAAGGTGAAGGGTATACCGTTTCAGCTCAGTAAATTAAAACTATGGATTCCTAAAGGAATTGGCCAGACAAAACCTGAGAATGGACTACCTATTTTAATGATCAAGAACCAGAAAACCAAGTGATTTGCTGCCAAAAAGTAAAGGTCAAATATCCAACGATGATGTAGACTTAATTCTGTTTCTGATGCAGTGGTGCCATTTAGATGTAATCTTTGAGTTTAGTCTTCTGCATAGTGAGCGCAATTATTGGGTTTGCCAAAGCCATGTGTTCTTAATTTAGCAAGGGCATTTAGACACTTTAAAATAAAGATGAACGGATATGAAAGGAAAAGCAAGAAATTTGAGGTGATGTAAAGTTAGGTTGCAGAGCTTCCTGAAAAATACCAAGTACTATTAAAAAAGCTACTCAGGCTATCACACAAATTCCACATTACTGTAACCAAACATCATTTACAAAGCCATCTAATACCTCATTAATGCTATAAGGAATTCTCAGGGTGATGAGGAAGACAAGTTAGTGGCTTAGTAGCACTTTTAACATGTAAAAAACAAAAATGCCTGTATTATTATTGTGGCATAAACTATTTTAAAGAAAAATTTTCATCATATATTTGGTAATAATTTTTTTTCAATTGGGTGCTAAGAATAATGAATCAATGAACAAAACAGTTTGCTATTGCTAATCTCTGACAGAATGACATACTGGGCTGTATTTAAAGCACAGCATACCATTTATACAACAGGATTTATGTACAATTCGTTATATTCTGACAAAACAAATGCCCATAGAATACATAAGGAAATGATTCCTGCCATCCTTTGGGATCAGTTATCTCAAGAAAGAAACTATTCACGGTGGCATGAATGCAGCCGTCTTGCTATAATTATGTCTTCCTAATGTCACTGAATCAGAGACATGACCAACTGCCTTGACCTACAATCTAGTTAAACTATCATTGGCAAATTCTTGCTTTAAAATTTCTTCATTTTGCAAGTTTAGTGTCTCTTTATTCTTTTTCTATTGACTAAAAAGTGGTGCTGTTCATAGTGACATGATTTTAAAAAAAGTAAAAGTACTTAAAAATGAAAATATCAATCCATCATTCGTGGAGTAGGGTCTGTGAGACAGTAGACCAATTTCTCATGGAGAATGTTAGAAGGAAGAAAAAGTGAGGAATGGGCAGAAAACTGGTCCTATAGCCTAATATAGAGGGCAGTTTATTTGTCTAAGTCAAAAGCAAAACAGCAAGGTAAACATCAGAAGTACTGTTACATTAATATAAACATCAACACACACAGTACAACAGGTACACTCACCAACCAAACAGAATGGATACTGGCTATCATGGGAGTGGGCTGCCAGATGTCTGTTGATGTGCTGGGGGACTACCCTTTGGTTGCTGAATAACATGCATGTTTGGGAGTCTCGAAAGAGAGCCATGATAGAGGAGGGGAGGGAGGAACATTGGGAGTGAGGGGAAGTATGGGATCAGCAACTATTGACCAACTAGTGGGAAGTAATTTATTATTTTAGCAGTTGCTATGCCCACATGGTTCATGCTGTTTGTCAACTCTAATACAAAGTATGATTCACTCATACTCAGGCCAGAAGGCAGCAGAATGAGTTCTAAGGAGCTGGAAGAATGGATTGGTAACACATCTGTGGTGAGTGGTATGTATGACACACGTTATGAGCAGTCACCATCACTGGGTCTGAACACAGGACAGCAGGGCCTCCTCCCTGGTACGCAACTTACTAACACATTTCTTGTCCCTGACAAGGATCTGCAGTGGGAAGGAGCCCTAACAAGTAGTCAGGCCTGGCAAACAGAGAACATTATTGGATGCCGGATGGTTGGCCCTAGGACTCCCAAATTCTAGATCTCAGAGCATGGTGAATATGAAGTCTCAGTCCCATTAGATCACTGCCTGGGATGAATTAAACATGCCCTGTCTTGATTGTTCAGAAATCCAGAGTAAGGTTGAGGCCTCGGAGGTGGAAATCCATGTGCCCAGCTATAGAAAGATAATGAAGGTAGGAGCTGAGATTTTATCTGAACAATTTTCCTCAACCTGTAGAAATGATCAACAAACCCTTTAAAAACCACAGGTCTATCCCATCTCAAACAATTTGCAATATGTGTTACTTATCACAAATTATCCCAAAGAATAAATTCAATAGTATCATGCTAAAGAATTGTTTTAAGTCTCAAATGAGACTATTATAAAATTTCTACCCTGACACATAGCAAATATCTAGTAAATATTATATAATATATAATAAATGCATGTTTATATAAATGTCTAACAAAGAGATCGTGTTTCCCACTTTTATCATAGAGAAGTTCTATGAATATGTAGTTGATTTGAGCTAAATAAAAAAATCATTGAGAGTAAGATGATAACATACTTGACAAACATGCATATATTGACAAGGCGGCAGTCCCTAATTGAGCAATTCCTAAGCTCCATGCTTTTGCATTATACTGCTTACATACATTAAACACAGCAAAACTGTCGGTATCACTAATTCTGGAGATCATGTGTGCAGTGTTGCATGTCATTCAACTGACAAACAATTGGCAGGTAGCTCTTATAATAGCAAGATGGATTCGTGTATGGGATGTGTTGATTGCTTATGTCAGTCCCTTTAAACTATAACAGCAGTTGTAATTAGAGCTGTAAATCTCTTCTAACTATAATTAGATTACTATTTATATCCATTGTCATTTTTTAAACAGCCTGAGACAGTACTGTGGAGCTAGAAAAGTTGTGGAGGGAGGTGGCCATGTGGTTTCCTTAAAATAATAATCGCTGTTAAGAATTACTTGCATGCTGCTTCATGAGTTTAAATACCGAGTCCCAAGAAACTATTTCAGAGAGGTGGCTCCATGAATCCTTAGTGTCTGTGAAGGAAGTGTGTCCCCCAAGGAGCAGCCCTAGTCTTTTCAAGGGCTGCCCTAAGATAGATCATGCAACCAATAGTTATATCTATCTGTACTTATGAGAACAAAATGGGGAGAGAGGATGTCTGCATGATAGAAAACAGTTCTGTATCTTACATCTCATTAAGTATCAATTCCCTCTTAAAGCATCATTTCATTAACACCATAACTCAGTGACACAGTAGAATCATGCTGAAAATACATTGCTCATTTAAGATGCTGCCAGGTTGCTGAAGGCACTGGACAGGGTTCTCAACCCTTTACCTTCCTCTCTTCAATCGTCTTACAAAGGTTTAATAAATACATAAGCCACAATGAAGTCAGGCTGGTTTCACATTCAGGAATATTGTAATAAATAACTCTTGGGCTTTATGATAACCAGTGGCAATATTCTGAATCTAGGCAAGAAATAAAATATGTGCTACCTGGCATGTGGGATATGCTGGGTCCTCCACCTTTTCGCCCCATAAATCCTTTAAAAATTTGAAGTGTATTTTATCCTCTTAAATTAAACAGGATGGTCAATAAACGAGACCAACTAGAATCGTTTGATGCCCAGCTGAAGATCTGCTCATTAAGCGATGGTGAAGGAGAGGAATGAATGGAATCAGGGCATTCACTCCTCTGAACGGACATGAACGCATCACCAGCATGGGAAGAGGAGGGGTGTCTCTTCTGGCATGAACACTGTGGGGCCTTCAGTAAAGTATTTTACTACTCTGGCCTTCTTCACATTCATTTCCATTTCCCCATCTGGAAAATGAGAACATTATACTAGATGATCTTTAAAGCATTTTCTAGGGCTAAAATCTGATTATTATCTCTAAAGTCTGTGAACTCCTGTTTCCAGATTTAATATGTGGTAAAAGTCTCAAGTTGCCTATTTTAAGAAAAGTATGCTAGCTAGTGATATAACTTTTCCATAGTGCAAATGGAGCAGAGGTTGCAAATACTGACACTTTGTTTTTTTTAAAAAGAGTAAGCGATTAAATTACTAGAAGAAAACATAAGTTATTTCTAAAAATATAATCTTGGAAAACAGAAGGCCCCCACTAAGTAGGGCACATAACCTAAAAGACAAAGAGGAAAAGCTGCCAAATCTTATATGATTCTTTTAAAAGCTGCTTTTTTTTTTTTTTTTTTTGAGACGGAGTCTCGCTCTGCCTGGCGTGATCTCGGCTCACTGCAAGCTCCACCTCCCGGGTTCCCGCCATTCTCCTGCTTCAGCCTCCCGAGTAGCTGGGACTACAGGAGCCCGCCACTACGCCTGGCTAATTTTTTTGTATTTTTAGTAGAGACGGGGTTTCACCGTGTTAACCAGAATGGTCTTGATCTCCTGACCTCATGATCTGCCCGCCTCAGCCTCCCAAAGTGCTGGTATTACAGGAGTGAGCCACTGCACACCACACCCGGCCTAAAAACTGCATTCCATATGGTGAGAAACACTAAGAAAATATTTTAAATGACAAACCAGGAAAAAAACTGCAATGCATATAGCAACAGGCCAATTATATTCATGCACAAAGAGTTCTTTAAAATGTACAGAAATCAACAACCAAAATTGGGCAAATACAATTAAAGGCAGTTTATAGCAAAATAAATATAAAGGGTCAATGAACAGTAAAAATATCATCAGACTCGCTGATGATTGAAATAATGCAAATTTGAACAAATGTAAGATTTCATTTTAAATCTATTGTATGTCAATTATTTTCAAGGTTTTATTATTCTTAGTGATTGGCTAGATATTCTCATGCTCTTAATATGGTGCATATTACCATGAAACTTCTTAGGAAAGCAATTGAATCATAGTTATCAAAGTTAAAGAATCTACTTTTGATTAAAAAATTCGAACTTTAAAAATGTGTCCTGTAAAAAATACTACCACAAGATTGCAAAGGTACATTTTGGGGCCAAGTGAGATTTTATATATATATATATATATATATATATATATATATATATATATTTTTTTTTTTTTTTTTTTTTTTTTTTTTTTTGAGACAAAGTCTTTCTCTGTTGCCAGGCTGGAGTGCAGTGGCATGATCTCAATTCACTGAAACCTCCACCTCCAGGGTTCAAGTGATTCTCCTGCCTCAGCCTCCCAAGTAGCTGGGACTACAGATGCGTGCCACCATGCCTGGGTAAATTTGTATTTTTAGTAGAGGGGGGTTTCACCACGTTGGCCAAGATGATCTCGATCTCTTGAACTCGTGATTCACCCACCCTGATCTCCCAAAATGCTGGGATTACAGCTGTGAGCTACTGCACCTGGCAGTGATAATACGTTTAAGTAAAAGGATGCTAATTGAACCACTATGTATGAAACACTTCTACTCCAATGTCTTTCTGCCATTATAAATTATGTAAACATTTAAGGACTAGTAAAATAAATTGTGCACCTTTATATAATGAAATATTCTGCTGTTGTTAAAAACATAGAGGTAGATTTAAATGTGATAAAATAGTTAACATATTGTTAAAAAAAAAGCATATTCATTATACATTTTAACCCCTACTGTTATAAAAGAAATATACACCCATTCTTGCATAAATATAGGTATATTTTGTAGGAAAAACAACATATTTAAATGGTTATATAGAAAGAACAGCATTGTGGGGAGAGAGACTTTTACAGTATTATAATATACTTTTCAGTGCTGTTTTAATTTTTTTCTTATAATTTTACTAAGCTGCATTAGGTGTGTAGAAGAAACAAAGTTTAAAAGCAACATGATGGGGAAAAGAATCATTGATTTAGAGAATATCAGTTATCTATGGAGGAAATCTGAGTGTCAGAAGGAGTCTCAAAATCCTCTCATTTACATTTGTTATGGATAATTATTTGAAATTAAAGGACTGATAATTATCCAGAAAAAGCAAATATGAAGCCACCATACCCAGGACACACAAAAACACACACATACACATACATGCACACACACACACACACACACACACACGCATCTCAAAATTGATGGCAGAGGTATCTATTGAATCCCAGTAGCCTTTTTCCACCTGTCCAAGTCCTAGCACAAGATCCTTCCTGTCAAGCATTCACATAAAGAAAGAGCTGCTTTATGCAGCACTGGTACAACCCCCAATTAGAAGATAAACACTGACCATGAGGTTTCTGAGGGACGTGTTTCTTTGGAAATACAAGATTAAACCAAGTCATTTTAAAATTAAATTTTTATGGCTAAAATTTATTTGGATGAAACAGATGATGAGAAAAAGATCCCAATTACTCAACAGATAATAATGCCCTCCTCTTGATGAGCTTTACTACAGACTTAGCCTAATGGTAATGAAATATTCATAAAGGTGTGTCCATCGGCGAGCTCTGCATCTTGATATCAGAGAGAGTCCTGGAGCCAGAAATCCTGGAATTTGATCTCTGTCTTTGTCTTTATTGCTTAGTCATGTCACTAAACCTCTCGAAGCCTCATCTCTGTTCTATGTATTGGAAACAATGATACATCCCCCAATGATTATTTCCAAACTTCCAACAGCTCACATGTAAAAAATTGCTTTAAATATTCCAAGTGTGTATTTATTTCTTTTTATTGACAGTTAGCTTTAGGAATCAAGAAATAAGCATCCAGATTAGAAAAGTCTGTATAAATTTTAATGTGGATATAAGATACTATATTCAAATAGTCAAACCATCATATCAGTTAGTGAAATCTTTTTATTAAATAATAAATCAATTGTTGCATCTACCACCTATTTGCTTTTAAAACTGAAGCTGAGGCCATTTAAAGTAAAAGACATATCAGTGATAAAATTGAAAAGCTAAGTCGAGACATTGGTGTAGAAAAAAAGACAATATATTTTAAAACCTGAAGTAAGGGAAGTGTGTTTGATGTGATAAAGTGGCATACATCTTAAATACAAATATTCGTAAATACTGGATTGAGAAAGTTCTGGATTTATTCCATTTAGTTTCTAAGAGCATGGGAAAATTGGCCAGCAAAAAGCATGAATTCAACATTCAACTTTGTATCTAGATGGTAAATAAAAATTTGCCCAAGTTAATTTGAATTCTCATACCACAAATTAAAGTATCCATTTGTATTGTGGGTCTAAGGAAAGTGAATGGTGAAATGTTCAGTATTAGAATTGGATTGACTCTGGATGGAGATGTCACATATTGGATGGTTAAAGTGTAGATTTGCTATGCTTAGATTTTCAGAACTACTCATCAATACAGCCATTAGCTGTGAGATGTGTTCAATGCAATTAATTATTAATAACAAAGAATCAAAGTTTGTGAATGACACACTTGCAATATAAGCTATCGCAGTGAAAAAAATCTGTATAATATTTTTATTATCATGCACTTGCATTCTCATATACCTTTCATGAGTAGAAAAAAATGTGAGAGAGTTTCAGCTAGAACATTGGAAATACCACATCAAAAAGTGTTACATAAGTAAATATTAAACTTGTAATTCAATAAAATGGAATAAAAATAAATTGAGCACTGCTCCTTTGACACATGATCTTGCTTGAATAAGAGTAACATGAGGCAGTCTGGACACCTAACAAGACTTTTTTTCAGACCCATTCTATGAGAGGGCGACTTGCCAGGTCTGCTTACTCTTGGTTCGTTTGATGTTCACTCAGTTCGGAAGACATGCATGCAAATAAATACGCCATTTCACATGAGGGGTATGGCCCTGAAAATGATACCACTGTCTTAGCCCTTTCAGATTTCTGTAACAAAATATTGTGAACTGGTGATTCTTAACCAATAGAAATATATTTCTTACAGTTCTGGAGGCTAGAGAGTTCGAGATGAAGGCACTGGCAGATTCAGTGTCTGGTGAGCGCGACCTTCTGGCTCATAAATGGCATCTTCTCATTGTGTCTTCACATGGTGGAGGAGGAAAGGCAGCTCTCCAGGTCCTTTTTTATAAGGGCACTAATCCCATTCATAAAGGTTCTCTTTATGATCTAATAACCTCCCAAAGGCACTACCTCCTAATACCATCACATTGGTGATTCAGTTTTCAATATGTGAATTGGTGGTCGGGCAGTGCACAAATATTTAGACAATTTTTGGGGGACATCAACCAACCCAGTTCTATAGGGTGTCATAATAGAATTGTCCCTAAAGTATTGCATTTTTCCCAGTCATAGATTCTCCCAGCTGTAGTTCATGTAACAGTTGGGAAATCTTTCCAGAGTGCAGCTATATGAACGAAGCACTTTCTAATGTCAGTACACGTCTACCAATTTTTTATTGCCTACTGTACTTTTCATCTGCATAATGAGCCATCTCTTGAAGGTATCACAAGTTTCCAAGAGATTGACATTTTTACAGATATAATGCTAATCTTGTGGTAGATTCAATATCATAACTTTTATCAAGTTTTATGAGCCAAAACTGCTCACCAGAACATAAGCAAATGGCAAAAGGAGAGGCCCAGAATAATGAACAAAACTCATTGCATTTAACTCAAAAATTTTTGAAAGCACTGATTGGCTGAGAATTTACAACGGTACTCACAAATCATTGCAGGGAGTGTTATAAGAAATACATAAGATGTAATGGATATATATGTGTGTAAATATACATATGTATATAGGCTACATATATAATTTTATATATAGATTATATATTTTATAGAGATATAAAGATATTTTATATTACCATATAATTCATATACTTTTTTTCAGAAACAAACACCATTTGAATAAATCCATTTATATGTGGCCATATTAGCAAGTACTTATCCTCATTAATACCCAAAGAACTCCATGACCAGACAGAAGGATTAATTGAGTATGGTATTTTGGGATGAATTACATGTAAACAATGAACAGTTAATTCAAGCACAAAAAAAACTATACACCACAAACAATAAACAACAAGTAGATGATTTTAATCTTCCTCACCTAGATTTTGGAAAATCTTTAAGCATATGTATCTTAAAGAAGCATTCAAATAAGATTGTCTATGTCTTCTGCTTGAACTGTCCTGGTTTTTATTAAAATAATGCGAAGGGTGTAAGTAGAGAATATATGTGGGTATACTTTTTTCTAAGAAGGTTTTTAACAACTGTATCCATTTAGAACACCTATAGATATTATTACTATCTACATTTTGATTGACATTTACACATGGGTATCTAATGATCATCTTAACAGGCCACACAGCCACTTGCCAAAACCAAAATAAATTTGTTGACCCTCCCATATCCACACCTATTCCTCCTAGTATGTGATACCACCACACTCTCAAGTTGCTGAAACCAGACAAGGAGTCACACGTAATTTCTCTGCAATTTCTCTGTAATTTCTCACCAAGTCCTATGTACTCCTCCTTCAATATATCCTATCAGTATGCTCCCATTTTTCTACCACTGTAGGCCAAATCACCATCATCTCTTTCCTAGACTACTCTGGGTACTCCTACCTGGTCCTGCATTTTTCTATTATTGCCTTTCTGTGATCCATTCTCCATAGAGCAGCCCAGTGATCTATGAAGCATAAATCAAACTATGTCACTCCCTTGCCTAAAATCCAAAAATGGTCTTCCATCACAATTGAAACCACATCTAAATTTCTTATCATGGCTCATAAAGCACTGCAGAGATTGAATCCTGCTGACTTCTTTGCTCTTATCACAGAAGGCTTCCCCTCACTCCTTTTGGGTAACAACCATAAAGTTTGAGTTTTGGTACCACAAACGTTCTCATCCTTTCAGAAAAGACAAAATGCATCTACCTATCATTTTCCAACCTTACAAAAATCTAAGGGGAGAAATTACCAATGAACTAAAGAACTACATAGCTATCTTTTTCCCTCTGATTCAAGTACTTTAAAAGCCCTTGTTTTTCCCTAGAGAATGCTCCCAGAACAATATTATGCTTTATGTGTCCTTTGAGTTTTGACCGCTCTAAGTAGAACAGTCAGATCTGTGTTGCTTTATCAAGCCTCTTTGTAAAAATGGCCTAGTTCTTTTATATACCCTGCTAGATTTTTTATATGTGTTTGTGAAAAGCAAAGGAAATATTACATCTAAATGTCAGAGTCTTGCTGCTACACTTTTGAATCACTGCCATTCAATGCACTATTTTAGTCATTTTGTGATAACTTAATTGCTTTAGCAACACTAGAAAGTTCACTTCTTAGTAGGTAACAACTTCTCCTATAATCCCAATCTTAGAAAAATAATTGTTTGATAGGACACAGCAGATATCTTACTGCCTTGAATCTACTATGTCTTTTAGGTTCCCAAGATTTGGAAAATTAAAAAAACAAAAAACAAAAAAAAACCTTTAGTGATTTGGCCAAACTCAGACAAAAAAAAATTTTTTTAAATCCATATAGATCATGAAACTATTGCATACCCAATGCCTGTTAGCAAATGTTATTTTCATGCATTAAGTGTAAATGAATCAGAGACATATAAACTAAATCCCCCTTAAAGAGCATATAAGTTTAAAATGGAAGGAGCGATGCCTTTTGGAAAAATATGATTTCCAGCACAACCCAAACATTTATATAATAGCTTGGGCTGTTAAACAATGTGAAAGTACATTTGAATTCGTCCACTCCTCTGAACATTCAATATGAAAAAAGTCTCTCACTTTATAATCAGAAGAAAATTCTCAAAGGTCTCAGATTGGGCCTTTGATTTGATATTTCTAGTATGCAAATTACTAAATGTTATTTTAGAAGATTATGATAGAGAATGCCTGTTCATTTATTCTGAAAAGGTACTATACACACATATGTTAGCACCTTCCCAAAACAGAGACCAACCTTTAAAGGAGGTGAATAAACACACAGTATTATGAAACACTGAGGAGTGGAAAAATTTTGCAGAGAAAAATTAAGGGTAATTTGATAAACTACCAAATTTCAGAGTTTGGGAAACTGAATTTGAATTTGATGTAAGTTTAAATGTTGACTATACCTACCAGGCATAAATGTATCTAGCTGGCTTAGATCCCAAAATAGAAAAGATTGTCAGAAAGGACAAATTTGCCATACTTGTTTTGAAAACTAAACTGAAGTCTTCTCTTAAGGCCAAGCTTTCTAGAGTTCTCTGAAAGGCTTAGTAAATTTGCAATCCTGTAGTTCATGTGATTCTATTGAAATCCCCACTGGGGTAAGACTTGTGAGCTTTTGATATTCTGATCTTCCAGTTTTCTTTACCATGATAAGAAGGGAAGATACTGGCATCCATGCTCACCCATTCAACTATTTTGGATGCATTCTCATGCAGTATTTGCTTTGGTTTTTTTCTCTTCTTTTTTTCCAAAACAGTTTTTGACCATTTTCATGCCCCTTGCAAGAGATGTTGTATTATAAAATATGGGAACAATAGAAGATATAATCATTATTAATGGGCATATTGATTTCCCAGTCTACTGAAATTCCAGGAAGGCAGGAAACCA
The DNA here is from genome assembly GCF_007565055.1 of Rhinopithecus roxellana. Lineage (NCBI taxonomy): Eukaryota > Metazoa > Chordata > Mammalia > Primates > Cercopithecidae > Rhinopithecus > Rhinopithecus roxellana. The sequence continues at coordinate 61,373,045 of NC_044552.1, read as the reverse complement.
TCTTTGTCTCACTACCGATTTTACTGTGCTCACAGTGGGAAGATAATAAAAGGTTTTTGAAAGTAACCTCAAATCAAGACATAATCAGAATTAAATATTTTTGTGAATAGTGTCATGCAGAGAAGGAATCAAATTGCTTTCTCCTTCCCATACCCCCTTATTTCCTTTCTTTCTTTCCTTCCTCTTTAGCATCAAAGATAGAAATTGGCCACTGTGTCTTCCTGTAAATCTTTAAACTTTATAGACAAATTCATTCATGTATCCACTGAGAGCTTAGGGTTCAGGCTGCCACTCTAATTTCACTCTCATCTGTCAGACAGGGTGTTTGAAATATCAAAATTTAATGAATCCCTTGCCTCATGTCCATGAAGAAACTTGTAGTTAATCCTACTTAGAGTGATACCTAGTAGGGTTTTATTCAAAAGATCTATACATTTGTCAAATTGAAGACTATCCCTCAAATCATTTTCACTTCTTAAATGTTAGCTCACAAACCACAGGCAAGTCGAATTTCAGTATAGAAGAAAGTAGATAACGGAAAATCTATTTGTCCAGCAATTCTAATGCTGCTAAACTTCAAACCCTAAGTGGCATGGTGCTTAAAACTGAACTTTTAATTCTTTGTTTTTTTAAAAGCTGAATTTTAGAAATTATAAAGTTTGGTGGGGAATGGATCAACTATTGGTCAAGTTAAATTATACACTCAGCAGTTTTATACTGAAAATTTGGCAACTGGCGATCGAAATGGATTTCATTGTATAAAAACCTATGCAAAGCTTCCACATTAATTTTCTATGTTTATTAATTGATTGTAACCATATTTCTGTATCTGACTAACTAGACTAACACACACCATGTACCTGCTAGTGCATATGCATAGAGAAATTGGATAACAAATAATGAATGTCATCTTTTACACAGTTCTATTATAAGACAATGTAAGTTAACCTTTAACTCTAACCAATCCTTTTGCTCTAATTATAATAATATGCTTTAGGTGGATAAATTAATTTGAAATGGCAATGGGTAAATTATTTAGTAATTTTTCCATGGAAGAATCTCTAGGAAAAAGTAATAAAAATTGATTAAAATTTAAAAATTATTATTTTAAGGCCAAAATTTTAATAAATTTGTTGGCATCCACTTTCATCTTTTTATTAACTACTCAATTCAAGGAAGCATGCTGAATAGCTACACTTACAGGTATTGGTTCAATATAAAACATGACATGGGGAAATGTAAACTAAAAGAGAAAACCTAAATAGACATTTGATTTATGTATGACAGGTAATAGTGTATTTAACTGACTTGACTATACCTTTAATTATTATCAGTAGGACCAGTGAAAAAATTCTCTATTCTCATTTTCCTATCTGATTTTTATATTTTGGAATTTCATAAATAATAATTATGAGTTGTATTACTTGACTTGTTTGAATGATTTCTTACTAACATTCTGAGAAACTAGGCTTTGTCTTTAAAAATTCTATATATTATTATTGATCTTATAAATACCTATATTACACATAGATATAGAAATTCAGTATATATTATAGATATAATTTAAAACATTGCAAACCAAAAACATGTTCACCATTGTACTTTCTATCTTCTAGTTTCTTTTTTTCTTCATTCATTTCTTAGTCTATTTGCTCTTCCCAACCTTTTATTCATTTACATTTCTTGTTCCATTCCTTTCTTTTTTTCCTTTATTTTGCAAAGCAATATCATCCCAGAGGTCCATATCTTAAGTCACACCAGAGCTACCTGGATTTAGGACTAGGGAAATCAAAGCCACAAAATTCTGGCAAGCCATTGGAAATGTCATCTAGAAACTTCAAATGAAATAAATGCCTAAAACCTGGCTTTGAACTCTGAGACCAGAAACTTTAACTTCCAAAGGAGGTGGAGATACTGACAAGTAATTGAATTTGAAGACTTGCTCTGACTAGCAAAAAATTTTGGAGAAGGCTTTGGCTACTGAAAGTGACTATGATGTTTGTTGCATGCAGAGACAAATTAAACTGGCTCATTGTTTAGGTTTAACAAGTTCCTCCTCAATTTAGTTCAACAGTTTACATACATACACAAACCCGAATATGAAACTGCACATTAGAAATGAAAACTACACATTAGAAATTTGGAATTAAATTATCTGCAGATTCTAATGCCTGTGTTTGACTTCCTAGCTAAACATTGTCTTAAAGTTGGGTAACATCCACCCACTCCACACAATGAGACTTGAAAAGCCTTTTCCAAGGGTTTCTTAAATTAATGGACTTTATCTTTTATAAGCAGTTTTAGCTTCACAGCAAAACTGATCAAAGGGTACAGAGATTTCCCACGTATCCCTACCCTGTGCATACCCCCCTCGCCCCATTATCCACATCCCTCCACCAGAATGGTGTATTGGTTATGACTGATGAACCTGTATTAAAATACCATTACCACCCAAAGACCACATTAGGGTTCACTCTTGGAGTTCTACATTTTAGGGATATGGACAAATGTATGACATGTATCCACCGTTATAGTATCATACCACATAGTTTCACTGCCCTCAAAATCCTCCGTGCACTGCCTATTCATCCCTTACTTTTCCCTAACTCCCATCAACCACTGATTTCTTTTTTTACTGTCTCCCTAGTCTTGACTTTTCCAGAGTGTCATGTAGTTGGAATCATACAGTATGTAGCCTTTTCACATTGGCTTCTTTTACTTAGTAATATGCATTTAAGTTTCTTCCATGACATTTCATGGTCTGACAGCTCATTTCTTTTTAGTGCTGAATAATATTCCCCTTTCTGGGTATATACCACAGTTTATTTATCCATTTACCTACTGAAAGACATTTGGATTCCTTTAATGCTTTGGCAATTAAAAATAAAGATGCTATAGATCTGTGTAAGTATTATGGTAGACACAAGTTTTTAACTCCTTTAGGTAAATACCAAGGAGCATAGTTAATGGTAAGTATTGTAAGAGTATATTTAGTTGGGTAAGAAATCATCAAACTCTCTTCCAAAATGTCTGTACTATTTTGTATTCCCAAAATCAGTGAAGGACAGTTCTGGTTGCTCCATATTCTTACCAGCATTTGACATTACTGGTGTTTCTGTTTTGGTCATTCTACTAGGTGTGTAGTGGTATATCACTGTTGTTTTAATTTGCCTTTCTCTGATAATTTTTGGTGTGAAACATCTTTTAATATGCTTATTTGCCCCATTCTTTGGCAAACACCAAAGAAGTATGTCCTTTTTGGTGAGGTGTCTGTTAAGGCCTTTGCCCCTTTTTTAAATGAGTCGAGTTCTCACCCTGTTGCCTGGGCTGGAGTGCAGAGTAGCATGATCATGGCTCACTACAGCCTTGAACTCCTGGGCTCAGATGATCCTCCTGCCTCAGCTTCCTGAGTAGCTGGGAGTACAGGTGCACACCATCATGCTGGAATAATTTTTAAAAATTTTTTTAGAGACAGGATCTCATTATGTTTCCCAGATGGTCTCAAACTTCTGGCCTCAAGCAATCCTTCTTCCTGAGTTTTCTGGGTCACTGGGATTACCAGCATTAAGTCACAGGCCCAGTTCCTGGCCCATATCTTAATGGAGTTTTTTTTATTGTTGCATTTTAAAGTTCTTTGTATATTTTGAATAATAATTTTTTATCAGATGTGTCTATTGCAAATATTTTCTCCCAGTCTGTGGCTTGTCTTTTGATTCTCTTGACAATGCTTTTCAGAGACACAAAATTTTTAATTTTAATAAAACTCAGCTTATCAATTATTTCTTTCATAAATCGTGCCTTTGGTGTCTATCTAAAAAGTTATAGCCAAACCCAAGGGCACTTTCATTTTATCCCATGTTATCTTTTAGGTGCTTTATGGCTTTCCTTTTTGTATTTTGGTGTGTAATACATTCTGGGTTAATTTCTTTGAAGAGTATAAAGTCTGTATCAAGATTCACTTTTTTGCATGCAGATGTACAGTTGTTCTACCATGATCTGCTGAAAATACATCTTTTCTCCATTATGTTGCCTTCACTCCTATATCAAGGTTAGTTGGCTATATTTATGTGGGTCTGTTTCTAGGTTCTTTATTCTGTTCCATTGACCTAATTTTCTATTCTTTTAATAATATCACAGTGTCTCTTGATTACTGTAGCTTATAGTAAGTCTGGAAATCAGACAGTTTCAGTCTTCCAACTTTCTTTTCCTTCAATATTGTGTTGGCTACTGTGGATGTTTTGCATCGACACATAAATTTTAGACACAGCTTGCTGATATCCACAAAGTAAGTTGCTGTAATTTTGATTTGGGTTGTACTCAATCTATAGATCAAGTTGGGAAATACTGACATCTTGGCAATATTGAGTCTTCCTATCCATGAACATGGAACAGATTTCCATTTATTTATTTCTTTTCTGATTTTTTTATCAGCATTTTATAGTTTTCTTCATATAGATCTTGCACATATTTTGTTAAATTTATACCAATGTCGATAGCATTGTATTTTTAATTTCAAATTGTACTCATTCATTACTTGTATATAAGAGAACAATCCACCTTTGTATATTAACCTTGCATCCTGCAACCTTACTATATTTTATTAGTATCAGAAGTTTTGGGGAATCATTTTTGTTTTTTTAAATCAATTCTTTTTGTTTTTCTCATCAATTCTTTTTGGTTTTCTACACAGATGATCATGTCATTTGTGAAGAAAGAGACTTTTATTCTTCCTTCTTAATCAGCATACATTTATTCCTTTTCATATCCTATTGCATTAGCTAGGAATTTTAGTACAGCATTGAAAAGGAATGGTGTGGGGGGCATGCTTTTTTGTTCCTGTTCTTAACAGGAAAGTTTCTAGTTTCTCACCATTAAGAAAAATGTTCGAGGCCAGGCGTGGTGGCTGAAGCCTGTAATCCCAGCACTTTGGGAGGCCGAGACGGGTGGATCACGAGGTCAGGAGATCGAGACCATCCTGGCTAACACGGTGAAACCCCGTCTCTACTAAAAAATACAAAAAACTAGCCAGGTGAGGTGGCAGGCGCCTGTAGTCCCAGCTACTCGGGAGGCTGAGGCAGGAGAATGGCGTGAACCTGGGAGGCGGAGCTTGCAGTGAGCTGAGATCCGGCCACTGCACTCCAGCCTGGGCGACAGAGCGAGACTCTGTCTCAAAAAAAAAAAAAGAAAAATGTTCTATGGGGTTTTTGTAGATTCTTTTTATCAAGTTGAGGAAGCTCCCCTCTTTCTAGTTTGCTGAAAGTTGTTTCATTATAAATGGCTGTTGGAATATGTCAGATGTTTTTCCTGAATCTATTGATATAATGTAATTTTCCTTTTTTAACTTGTTCACATGACAGATTACATCAGTGAATTTTCAAACATTAAACTAGCCTTAAATACCTGGGATAAATCCCACTTGGTAGTGGTGTTTAATTCTTTTTATACTTTGTTAGATTTGACTTTTTTTGCATCTATGTGCATGAGAAATATTGGTCTCTAGTTTTCTTGTAATGTCTTTATCTGATTTTGTTATTAGGGTAATGATGGCCTCATAGAACAAGGTAAAAAACATTTTATCTGCTTCTATCTTCTGAAAGAGATGGTAGATAATTGGTATAATTTCTTTCTTAAATTTAAGTTGGTAAAATACACTAGTGAACCCATCTGGGACTGGTGATTTCTGTTTTGAAATTGTTTTAATTATTAAGTCAATTTATTTAATAGGTATAGGTCTACTTGACTGTCTATCTTGTAAGTTTTGGTATATTTTGTCTTTTAAGGTATTGGTCTATTTCATCTAGGTTATCAAATTTGCAGGCATAGACTTGTTCATAATACTATATAAATTAATGTATAATTATATATGTATATAAGTAAATAAATATAATAAAATTTCTTGCTTATCCTTTAATGTCAGTGGTATCTGTAGTGATGTTCCCTTTTTATTTATAATATTTCTCTCTCTCGGTCTTTTAGTTAGGTTGACAAGAGACTCATTGATTTTACTTATTTTTTCAAAGAATCAGCTTTTGGCATTGTTGAATTTCTCTACTGATTTCCTATTTTCAATCTCATTGATTTCTGCTCTAATTCTTATTAGTTCTTTTCCTTGCTTACTTTGGATTCAATTTGCCCTTCTTTATCTAATCCGCTAAGGTGGGAATTTAGATGATTTATCTTAGATTATTCTTCTTTTCTAATAAACCTATTCAATGCTATAAATATCCCTCTAAGCACTGCTTTCACTGCATTCTACAAATTTTAATGAGTTGTGTTTTCATTTTCATTTAATTAAAATATTTTTAAATTTCTCTTAAGAGTTCTGCTTTGCAATATTTAGATTCTTGTTTAATCATCTAGTATTTTGTTATTTTCTAGGTTAATTTCATTATGCTGTGAGAGCAGACATTGTATAATTTCTATTTTTTAAATTTGTTAAGGTATGTTTTATGGTCCAGGATGTGGTCCATCTTGGTGAATGTTCCATGTGAGTTTGAGAAAAATGTGTATTTTGCTGCAGTTGAATGAAGTCATCTATAAATGTTAATTATATGCAATTGATAGATGGTGTTGTTGAGTTCAATTCTGCCCTTACTGATTTTCTGCCTGTTGGATCTGTCCATTTCTGATAGAATAGGTGTTGAAGTTCTCAACTAAAAAGTAGTGAGTTTGTCCATTTTTCCTTACAGTTCTATCAGTTTTTGTCTCAGGTAGTTTGATCCTCTATTGTTAGGTTCAGGCACCTTAAAGATGATTATGTCTTCTTGGAAAATTACCCATTTATCATTAGGTAATGCTACCTTTTATCCCTGATAACTTCCCAGGCTCTGAAGTTTGCTCAATGTGAAATTAACATAGTGACTCCCACTTAATTTTAATTGTTGTTGCTATAGTACATCTTTCTCAAGCCATTTACTTTTAATCTATGCTTCTCTTTATATTCAAAGTGAGTTTCTTATATAGAATACATATTTGAGTCTTGTTTTTTGATCCATTTTGCCAATCTCTGATTTGAAATTGGTGCATCTAGACCATTTATGTTTAAAATGATTATTGCTATAATTAGGTTAATATCTACTGTATTTGTTACTATTTTATATTTGCTGCCTGTGTTATTTTCTGATTTTATCTTCCACTCCGTTATGCCTTTTGTGGCTTCAACTAAGCACTTTATATTACTCCATTTTCTCTCCTTTCTTAGGATATCAGTGATACTTCTTTTTTTAGTGGTTTGCCTAGAGTTTACAATATACATTTACAAACAATCCAAGTCGACTTTTAAATAACACTATACCACTTCACAGGTTGTGTGGTTGTATGAACATATAAATAATATCAATTCCTTTCTCCTTCTGTCCCTTGTTTTATTATTGGCTTTCATTTCACTTATAGATAAGCATATACAAGTATGTGCTATATACAGATACATATATACACACATTTATATATACATATATTCGTACGTAATAAAATACAATACCACTATTATTTTTAACAAATTATTTTGTTAGATCAATTAACAGTAGTTGATTTAACAGATAACAAGAGTAAAAAGAAATTTCTATTTACCTTCATTTATTCTTTATTTCATGCTATTCCTTTCCTTATATAAATCTAACATTTAAACCTCTATCATTTTCTTTTAACAATTTCTAAACAATTTCTTTTAACATTTCTTTCAAGGCAAGTCTATAGGCAAAAAATTCCTTCCATTTTTGTTTGTCTGAAAACTCCTGTTTCTTCTGCACTTTTGAAGGACAGTTTCACAGAGCACAAAATTCTAGGTTGGTGGGTTTTGTTCTCTCTCTTAACACTTTAAATATTTCACTTCACTCTTTTCTTGCTTGCATGGTTTCTGAGTTAAAGTTGGATAAAATTCTTACTTTTGTTTTTCTATAAGTATATATACCTCTCCCATACTACTTGTTTCAGGATTTTTAAAACATATTTGATTTTCTGTAGTTATAATAATATGCCTAGGTGTATTTTTTGGCATTTGCTCTGCTTGAGCTTCCTAAACCTGTAGCTTCTTATTTGACATTAATTTAGGAGAAATTCTCAGTCATTATTGTTTCTAATATTTCTTTTGATTCTTTCTTTCTTTCTTTTGATTCTCCTTCCTTCCTTCCTTCCTCTTTCCTTCTTTCTTTCCTTCCTTCCTTCCTTCCTTTTTCTTTCTTTCTTTTTCTTTCTTTCTTCTTATTCTTCTGACATTCCTATTCCATGTATGTTACAACTTTGATAGTTGTCTCACAGTTCTTGGATATTCTGATTCTTTCTTTTTAAATTTAGAGTTTGCTATTAAGAAACCCCCTCACTCTGAGAAATTCTTTCCTAGGCCATGTCCAGTCTACTCATAAACTTATCAAAGTTGTTCCTAATTTCTATTACAGTGTTTTTGATCTCTAACATTTTATATTGGTTCTTAGAATTTCCCGCCTACATACATGACCCATTTGTTTTTGCGTGCTGTTCTACTTCATCCGTTAGATCTCTTAGCACGTTAATCATAGTTGTTTTAAATTCACCATCTGGTAATTCCAGCATCCCTGCCATATGTAAGTGTAGTTCTGATGGTTGCTTTGTCACTTCATACTGTGGGGGTTTTTTGCCCTCTGGTTTGCCTTGTGATTTTTCTTCGTAGCTGCACATGATGTGCTGGGTAAAAGAAACTTCTGTGAGTAGGACTTTAGTCATATGATAGTAAGATGCGGGGAGGGGTGGGGATGAGTGTGCTAGAGTTCTATGATTAGGTCTCAGTCTTTCGGTGAGCCTGTGGCTCTGGACTGTGAACTTCATAACTGCTTCAGGCTTCACTTCCATAGGTGGGAGAGAATGGCTAGAGTAGGCTAGTGTTAGCTATTTCCTTTCTATATGGGCAGCGAGAGGTGGCTGGTGTTGGTGACTTTCCTTCACCCAGGTCAGCTTAGGCTCTGATAAAACCCCAGCAAATTAGGCTCTCGTTAACTAGCTTCTACTGAGGACAGACCTCGTCAAGAAGCAGGGAGTGCCTTCAGAATGGTTCCCTTTCGCCTCCCTCTGCTAGAAGCACTAGAAGCACTAGCTAATTCTTCTCAGATATTCACTGAAAGACCCAGGTCACGATCCTAGAAGTAAAACTCACGAAAGTGCAGGGGCCCTTCTGCGACAGAGTCTCCCTGGAGTTTTTGACTTTCAGAGTTGTCCACACTGAGCCTCAAGCAATTCATCAATTACAGTTAAGATTTTACTACCCCAGCAATGGTGGTGACCATGGAACTATCTGCTTGTGATTCTACTCTGATAAATTATGATTCTCTGGATCTGCCCTTCTGTTTCCCCAATTTTGGGGTCAGCAGGTTGCCCTATGACTTCCCTTCTCCTACAGATCTAAGAAGAATTGTTAAATTCTTCTTAGTTTGTTCAACTTTCTACTTGGTTTAGGATGATTGGGTGACTTGCAAGCTTCTTTTCCTAGGATTTTTCAATCCAGAGTGTAATATACCCTGCTGATTTCTCCTGTAAGATACATTAATTTAATCCAGGCATCTGAGATGTAAGTAAAACCTGATAATAAGGCAGCAAATCTCTTCCGTAATACATATGCCTTTTTTCTTCTAAGTATAACACATTTTTTATTGTCTAAGGCAACAACTTATTTTTCATTAGTTATATCAAACACTTCCACTTATTCAGACATATGAAATGGACATCAAATGAGCTTTCTTTTGTGTTATTACATTTTTTTTTAAATGAAGAGAAATTCCACTGTTACAGTAGGGACCTATAATTGGAAATGTCACCATATGTTAGCAACCAAGCTACTTATGAACCTATCTGTTCAGTTAAATGTCAGTTGTTGATTGGCTATGAACATGCTATGCAAAGAATCACATCCGTGTCTATGCTTCTGATTCTCATGCATATGGGAGGAATAAAACTTTTCAAGTAAATCCATTGTTCTGTGTTACACAGTTAATCTGCCAGTGATGAGAATAAAACAAATTATCAAGTTACTGATATGTAATACTTTGAAGCTCTACAGGATCTAGATTCTCTTAATAGTTTTTCTCAAAATAATATGTGTCTTATTTCCTTGAAGGAGTTTCTGACACTAGATTTTAATTTCTATATGGCCTCTGATGATGTTAAGATACTTAAACCAGGTGAGATTTAGCAGTCTGTTATGTCAGAAAGCCCCTGACCTCAACTCAAAACCATTGGTTAGCCTTAAAGAGTCAGCCATAAGCTATTGGCAAAAATAAATAAATAAAAACCTTCACAAATAATTAAACAACTTCTTCATTCAAAAATCCACTGGACAAAGAATATATAGAGTCTTAGTGGTCTTTTTAAAATCCTGGTGGTGCTTGATTAGCTGAGGTCCACTAAAACATGGTTACTGAAACCATAAAATTTGGTAGTTGTTCTGGATTTTAAAATAGAAGTGTGTGATCCTGTTGCACTCCTCAAGGGCAGAAATTACAAGTCTGCTCTAATTAGTTGTAATCCAATAAAAATACATAATGGTAGCATTGTGTCCAACACAGAAGCCATGAGTAAGTGCCTCTCCTGTAATAAAAATCAGCAAAGAGAAGAAGGCAGAGTGCTGCTGATGCCAGCACAAACTGCTCTCCTTCTCTGAAAGCACATGAAAGTAAAAATGTTAAAATATGTTAACTATTGACAAATCGGGCCGGGCATGGTGGCACATGCCTGTAATTCTAGCACTTTGAGAGGCCAAGGTAGGCAGATTACTTGAGGCCAGGAGTTCAAGACCAGCCTGGCCAATATGGCAAAACCCCATCTCTACTAAAAATAAAAAAAATTATACTGGTGTGGTGGTGCACACCTGTAATCCCAGCTACTCAGGAGGCTGAGGTGGGAGAATCGCTTCAACCCAGGAGGTGGAGGTTACAGTGAGCCAAGATCATGCCACTGCACTCCAGCCTGGGTGAGTAAAAGTGAGATTTCATCTCAGAAAAAAAAAAAAAAAAAAAAAAATTGTTGACAAATAGTCATAGGCTATTTGGAATGACTATCATACACTTATTATTATTTTCATTATTGTGTTCAAGTAAATCTTAGTTAAGTGTTTTTGCTTCTTTTACTTATGTATAAAATATTTCTGCATAATAAACACATTTATTACATAGCAATATTTCTGACAATCCATTATAATTCAGAAAGCATATTAACATTAAATTCAATTCTAATTCTACAATTTTAAATGAGTAATCTTCATGGGCCAGGTATTTCAGTAAAAAAGAAGTGGTATAAGATGATCCTTACAGGTGAAGACCTGGGGATGTCTTCATAGTAAACTATGAGACTCTGAATGTCTTGACCCTCTTACTTTAGCAAAGGCTAGAGTAAATTAAACAGTCAGATGTTCTGTTAGACAAGTGCAGATAAGAAGAAAAACAGTTTTGCTTCTACCATCTAATATCACTAATGATATCCTGCATTTTGCAGACAAAATCAGAGGTAAACAAGTTAGCTACATATATTTTATCTATACCTGTTCTAAGAATATAACCATAGTGATTGTAGTTTCTACATCAAGGGTATTTGAGAGGAATAAGTGACCCAGGACATGTAAAGCACTCAGGACAAAGTTTGGCCTGGCACATGGTGAGATCTCAATAACTCTTAATTATTTTTTATTATAAGAAGACCGAGATTACAAAATAATTATAGTTAAAGCAATTCAGACTTGTGATAAAGGCCAGAATGGCACCATGGAACTATGACCTTGGAGAAATATCCATGAGTATTGTTGGAACACTTGTTATACACATCTCTCCCTCAGGAGCTTAACTTAATAAATAAGGGGACAAAAGTCTGGCTCTTAACTCTGTCAAAGTCTATCATAAGACATTACTTTCATATCACACATGACAGTTCACCTGTATATAAGGACTCTTGTCCCCAAAGGACAACAGCCTGATACTGTAGTGAGAAAGAACACATACCCTGTTTGACCTTCTGCTGTAAAACAATTCAGTGTGGGTCAGGAAGAAGGAATGACAATTTTCATGCAGACTTGATAAAGTGAACTTATATTGAACCCATGGAAATTTCTGAATTTCATTTCAGGAATCACAGTCTAACAGCAGTACTTTAAGAATTTTCATTAACCATCGAGCCTATAGCCTCCCTTTAAAGCATTTAATGGTGTACTATTTATGACAATCAACTGGCATCAAAAAATGCTCTCCAGTGGAAGTGGTTGACCTTAATTTTAAACAGAAAAATACTAAAGAGAAAGTCTCCAGAGCTTGGTTCTGCAATACAATTTCTGTGACTTTGAGTTCAGAGATTGTGGCCAAAGCAAAGACACGATTAGGTTAGCACCTTTTAAATCAGGGATCCCTGTTTAACTTTGGATCTAGGTTTCTACCCCTGAGAGGGTTTGAGAAACCTTTGCTTACCATTATTTTCAACCTAACAGATTACTTCTAAACTTTAAAAGTAAATCACAGTAAACTAAACATTCTAGTCCTCCCCACTAAAGAAATAAATGAGACTATATCATAAAACAGAAGGGAGCGTATAGAAACTAATATTTTTTAACATCTGATATCTGCAGAAACCAAGATAGGCACTTACAAGTGCTACCATATGAAACACTCCAAATAATTTCTTAAAGAGGGATCTCATTAGCCTTGTCTTAGAAATCGGAAAACAGAAGTTCAGAGAGGTTAAGTAACATGGATCACTTCACAGAGCGACTTAATGGAGTATGTCCTGGGTTGAAATAAAAATGTGGAAAGTCTCCTAGTTTTTCTACCATGCAGCAATATCTTTGGAAAGCAAATCACTCCCCTATGCCAATTTCTTCACCTTTAAAATAACGACATTGTGGCGAATGGATTCTAGGGTGGTCCTCATGTTCATGCCCTTGTGTGATCCTCTGCCCTGGAGCATGGGCAGGATCTAAGATTTACTTCCAAGAGAATACAGCAAGCAAACACAATAAGATGTACATCATTACATTGTATAAGACTGTAGCACTCATTATGTCACGAGATCCTCTCTTGATGGTTTTGAAGAAGCGAGCTGAAATGTGAGCTTCATCATAGGAAAGGTCATGCAGAAAGGAGCTGAGAGTAGCTTCTGGCCAAAAGCTAGCAAAAAAGTAAAGACCTGGGCCGGGCGCGGTGGCTCAAGCCTGTAATCCCAGCACTTTGGGAGGCCGAGACGGGCAGATCACGAGGTCAGGAGATCCAGACCATCCTGGCGAAGACGGTGAAATCCCGTCTCTACTAAAAATACAAAAAAATTAGCTGGGCGCGGTGGCGGGCGCCTGTAGTCCCAGCTACTCGGGAGGCTGAGGCAGGAGAATGGCGGGAACCCGGGAGGCGGAGCTTGCAGTGAGCCGAGGTCACGCCACTGCACTCCAGCCTCGGCAACTGAGCAAGACTCCGTCTCAAAAAAAAAAAAAAAAAGTAAAGACCTCTGATAGGTTTTAAAGAACTGAATGCTGACAACAACCAGCTGAGCTTGGAATTAAATTCTTCTCCGGGCAGGCTCCAGATGAGAACCCAGTCTTTGCTAACTCTTTGCAGAGGACTTGGCGAAACCTTGCCCAGATGTCTGTGAAAATCCTGATTGTATTTAAAAATAAAGAAATGTATTAAAATAAAGAAATGTATCATCCCCCATAACAAAATGTCCAGATCTTGGGCAGATTTCAAGGTTAGTTGATTAAGCCATTAAGCATCAAGGATTCTATATCCTTCACAACTCCCTCTTCTCAGCTCAACTCCCCCAGTGTTCACAAAATGGCTGCAGCAGTTCCAGACTTCACATCCAAACCCAAGAATACCTAGGAGCAAAAAAAAAAAAAAAAAAAAAAAAAAAAAAAAAAAAAAAAAAGGCTGCCTCTTCTTTATGTCCCTCTTATGAGTAAATCTTTCCCAACATCACTCCCAGAAGAAATCCCTCATGTCTTACTGATTGGAACTAGGGTATGTGCCTACCTTTAAATTCTTTATTGTCCGAGGAATAAGGCCTAACAGGCATGATTTGTTTTTTACCAATCAGGACTTACCCCTAGATTTGAAAAGAGAGGGCCACATTTCACTGGGTCATAGTGGAGAGGCATGGACATGCCAACAACACTGAGTTTGGCCAGAAGGAAGAAATAAAGTGATTGAGGGTAGATCCACTGCCATCACAAAAGTCCCTTTGACTTTGACACTTTATGATCCTATGACTCATCCATGTGGAAAATGGTTCAACTAGTAGTTTTTGAAGCCTCTCTTAGGCACTACAGTTTACATTCAATGTACAGCAGTGAATGAGATAAAAATATTCCCTTTCTTTTTTCTGTATTTTACTTTAAGTTCTGGGATACATGTGCAGAACGTGCAGGCTTGTTACATAGGTATACATGTGCCATGGTGGTTTGCTGCACCTATCAACCAGTCATCTAGGTTTTAAGCCCCTCACATGTTAGGTATTTGTCCTAATGCTCTCCCTCCTTTTGCCCCCCACCCCCCGACAGGCCCCGGTGTGTAATGTTCCCCTCCCTGTGTCCATGCATTCTCATTGTTCAACTCTCACTATGAGAGAGAACATGCGGTGTTTGGTTTTCTGTTCCTGTGTTAGTTTGCTGAATAGTCCCTTTCTTTAGAGTATACAGTCTAGTGGGAATGTATAGGTACACATCTTAGATGCTTCTTATTGATGATCTTGGTGATGCTGGAGAGAAGAGTGTGCCATGCATGCTTGTGGCCTTCCTTTCTTCCAGAAAGCTAGATGTAAAGATGGGCTACCAAGGTCTGCACACGCTAGATACCTAGAATCTCACTGTCCCCCACATAGCCCAATAGTCTATGTGGCTATTTCAATTTAAGTATAACTTCAACAACATTAAATAGAAACAAAATTCCATTCCTCAGTTGCATTCTCATATTTCAAGTGCTCCGTAGGCTTATGTGGCTAGTGGCTATCATATGGCAGTGCAGATACAGAGCATTTTCATCACCGCTGGAAGTTCTAAGAAATAGCATTGCCTTAAGAACTTCAAGAAAGTTCAAAAACACTTCAACAAAATGTTGAGTACAGCATCTCCCAGGCTCACCCATACTGTAGCAGGTATTACAACTACACTATAATTGCCAATACCTTTCAGTCTCCCCCAAAGAACTCTCAAACTCAATTACTGTTTCCATTACTGATTTTTGCCCTCCTTATGTCTGAGGCTCTTAGTCACCATGGAGACTATTTTTCTGCCAGATAAGAAAACTGACAAAGTAAAACAAGTTTCCTTGGACACCCAAAGAACAAATGGGAAGAACTGTCATGACAATGTGACTGAACAACCCAGAGCACAGCAGGGAAAGGATGATCCTGAGTTCTTTGGCCAATTTCTCTTGGCAACTACACAAGTTAGTCCTGTGTAGTGAGCGGCTGAGCACTGTGATGGTTAATGGGTGTCCCCCTCTACCTGAGAGTCCTGATGGGTGAAGAAAGGTTATCTATGGGGTGCTCTGCTCCTCACCCCTGTTCTTGGAGGTACTAAACCAAGTTACATGAGGTCAGTATTGGGACTGTGCTCCTACACTGGGCCCCAGCCGACCAAACTGAACCAGAATGGAGTCACTCATGTTAAATGCCATATAATTAAACTAAACTCTGAAACAGGCCAGTTTTCAAAAAATAAAATAAAAATAAACAAACACAAAACCAGGAGATTGACAGCAATCAACCAGAAGAAACATAGTTTACCTGAGCTGGTATATTAAGGAATTTCCCACTGCTTAAACCTGTAAAGAAAGTCATTCTGGAATGATCAATCTACTTTTCATTCTTTGTCTCTGCCTTCTTCAACCCTTGTCTACCTGAAAGCCATTCTCCTCTGCTCAGCTCATTGCAACACATTCTCTATTGTATAGAATTCTGTTTTGTAGAATGAGGGGTTGCCCAATTTTATTTCATTATTTTATTTTATTTGTTTATTTATTTATTTATTTATTTATTTGAGATGGAGTCTCACTTGTCACCCAGGCTGGAATGCAGTGGTGCGATCTGGGCTCAGGACAAGCTCTGCCTCCCGGGTTCACGCCATTGTCCTGCCTCAGCCTCCTGAGTAGCTGGGACTACAGGCACCCGCCACCACACCCGGCTAATTTTTTGTATTTTTAGTAGAGACGGGGTTTCACCATGTTAGCCAGGATGGTCTCGATCTCCTGAGCTCATGATTCGCCTGCCTCAGCCTCCCAAAGTGCTGGGATTACAGGCGTGAGCCACCGCGCCCGGCCAGTGTTGCCCAATTTTAGAATCACAACTACAAGCTAAACAGATCGTTCAACAATGACAACACATGGACACAGTGAGGGGAACAGGGAACATCACACACTGGGGCCTGTAGTGGGGTGGGAGGCTAGGGAAGGGATAGCATTAGGAGAAATACCTAATGTAGGTGACGGGTCGATGCGTGCAGCAAACCACCGTGGCACATGTATACCTACATAACAAAACTGCATGTTCTGCACATGTGCCCCAGAAATTAAAGTATAATTTTAAAAAATAGTTTATTCAAGTAAATGTGTTGTAATTTTGTCTTTTGACAGAAGGAAAAACTTGACATATATCCTGATGATGTTGACAAAAGTCATAGGTCATGAGGGGTAAGATGACATAATTGTTGCTTATTTAAAGTAGCTTATTTTTTAAATTTAACTTTTATTTTAAGTTCAGGGGTACATGTTCAGGTTTGTTATATAGATAAGCTTGTGCCATGAGGGTTTGTTGTACAGATTATTTTGTCACCCAGGTATTAAGCCTAGTAACCATTTGTTATTTTTCCTGATCTTCTCCCTCCTCCCACCTTCCACCCTCTGGTAAGCCCAACTGTGTATTGTTCCCCTCTATGTGTCCATATGTTCTCATCATTTAGCCCCCACTTATAAGTGAGAACATGTAGTGTTTTGTTTTTGGCTCCTGCATTAGTTTGCTAAGAATAATGGCTACCAGCTCCATCCATGTTCCTGCAAAGGATATGATCTCATTTTTTATGGCTGCACAGTATTCTATGGCGTATATGTACCACAGTGTTAAGACATAGTGTAAAAGGAAAAC
The DNA here is from genome assembly GCF_007565055.1 of Rhinopithecus roxellana. Classification (NCBI taxonomy): domain Eukaryota; kingdom Metazoa; phylum Chordata; class Mammalia; order Primates; family Cercopithecidae; genus Rhinopithecus; species Rhinopithecus roxellana. Next base: position 61,355,975 of record NC_044552.1, on the reverse strand, counting down.
AAGCCAACTTGAGGACTCAGGTCTTTGGGAACTAATTGTTGGTTTGCGTGGCACTGTCTCCGTTTACTTTAATAGAGGGTTTCTATGAAATATCATGAACTTGGTTACCTCTTTCAGCATTTAGCATTTACCATGTATTATCACATTTTTTCATCTCCCTTTTAGTGGCCCAGAGCAAGATATCATGGAATTAAGGAATTCTATGAACTCATCTTCACAGTCTCTTTAGCACAAAATAACACTGCCAGGTCAAATGAGGATGCAAACAAGGAAGATTTAAAAGTGACAACACCTTTTGGTCAGAGAAGCCAGCATCTTAACAACCCAAGGCGGACAACAAGTGTTTAATGAAAGTTATAGAAATAGATGCAGGAAACATACAGAGGGGGTGAGGAAGCAGTGTCGTGGAAAGTGGGGTTTAGGACACAATGGGGAAGCCCTGGTGGAAGTTTCCAGCACATACACACCTGCTTAGGAATCTGGGAGGCACTGGGGTGTGTCAGAGACAGGGGGAAAAAGCACATAAACAAGTGAAAATGAGTGAGCAGATTGAAAAAGGCAACGAGAGAGACTTTAACTCTCTGCTACCCACTCAATTTGCCACAATTTCAGGAGTTCGTGGTAATATCTAATACACAGAAATGTCAAAACGAAAGTAGAGATAGAAATAGAAATAAGAAACAAAGAAATAATAGAAATTTTTAAAAATGAAACTGAAGATCCTATTTATTTTATTTTACTTTTTGGTGACCAGAATTAAAACCAGGTGCAAAAAATAACCAGTAGATTCTAGATCATGTTGGCGTATTTTACACTCTGTGTCATGTCGCCCCTATAATGTGAAAAACAATTCAGGCAACAGGACACTGGAAAGGGGATCTAGCAGGTCATGAATCTCTGTATTTCTAAAGAACACTGCCCCAGGCAGCTTTACACCTCTCTCTGTGTTTTCTCCTCTTTCAGTGAACTTAGCTGACCCTTGTCCTATCATGGAATACACATCTTTACTCGAATTATTTTTAAAAGTTTACAATAAGTTGAAATAACAACAGTGATAGCCATGGAGGCTGCCAGGGCACATATTCAAAAACTACAATCATCTGGAGCTAGGAGGAGCCAAAGGGTGTGTTTGTTTTGGCTCAGGATCCAGCTGCAGGCTGCCTGAGGTTGCCAGCTACATTTCTGTCAACAGAGAGAAACTATTGTAACAAAATCTATGTTGATCAGGAAGTGTGACCACAGTGAGGGACGCTGAGGAAGTGCTGTTTTTATAATGTATTCTGAAAACCTGTCCTGAGCCTGTCAGTGGCAATAGGAAAATTCCCCCTCCGTCAATGCACTCACCTGCAAACCCCGCAGGGACAGAGACGGGGAAGATCTGCCTGCACAATAGGTTCTGCTGCGGGGTGAACTGATTATCCTCAGAGCTCTTTTAGAGTCTGGGTGCGGTTATCACTCCTTTTTTCCTACCTTCTTAGTTCTCCCTCTTATGTTTTAAGTCCTTTATTGCTGACTTACATTTTCCCTTTTCAATTCTCTCATTGGACAGTCCCTTGGTTTGAGGCTAGAAGTGTGAAAATCCTTGTGTGTTAATACACTGATAAAGCTAAAGGAAGTAGGTCTCTCCCTGAACCCTGCCAATCTTCCTCCTGCTTCTGGGACATTCCTTGACATCAGATTTTCCAGGCTCCTGGCCACCACAAATGCATGACTGCCTCACCTCCCACTTCCACTGCCAGCCATGCCACTCTGGCCTGGGGAAGTCTGGGGGCAGGACCAAAAAGACGAGGTTGCCCTTGCTCTTGAGTTCATCCTAACATCAAAAGTCATTTCTACACAGGGTCAGCCTTGCTTTGACAACGTATACCCAGCACCATTTCAAATACTTTTCATGGGTTCTATTATCATCCTTCAACAACCCTGTGTTGTTGGTTATGTGATCTCTTTTACAGATGTGGAAACTGAAGCTCACAGTCTCTATGTGACCTACTCACATTTACATGGCCAATATTTGGCAGAGATGGGATTTTGGACTTTGAATCACATTCTGGCAGTGTAGACATACCTGTTCTTTAAAGCAGAGATTCTCTTGCTTCATGATGCTCAGGAATCACCTAAGGACCTTGTTAAAATGCAGACTCTAATTCAACAGGCCTAAGTGAGGCCCAAGAATTTACATTTGTGACATGCTCCTAAGTAGTGGCCGTGTGGGCCTAGAGCCATGCTTTGGATACCAAAGCTTTTAAGAAACTTTACAAATTAAGCCCTAAGATGGGTAACCTGTGGGTGAGAAATGCTTGTTAATTATTTGGGAAACTTTAGTATAAGTATATAGATGCAAAGACTACTGTGGGCTTTGTCACTCACAGGAGTTTCACTGTATGAGGCCACAGAAGGATGATACTTCTTTCTGGTTGTCTTGATACCAAAACTTGCTTCTGAGATAAAGACTGGAGCAGGGACCTAATAGCAGTTGTCTTACAAAAAAGAAACTCATCCTCATTAGCAACCAGTCCCTATTGCCTCCCTCCCCACAGCCTCAGCCAATCATTAATCTACTTTCTGTCTCTAGATTTGTCTATTCTGAACATTTCATATTAATGGAATCATACAATATGTATCCTTTTGTGCCTGGCTTCTTTTACTTTGCATAACGTATTCAAGGTTCATTCATGTTGTAGCATGTATCAGTACTTCATTCCTTCTCATCGCTGAGTAATATATTTCATTGTATGAACATATTACATTTTGTTTACCTACTCAACAATCCTGCCATTCAGGGAAGGATCCAAAAGAAAAGTTAAGAAATGTTGAAGTAACGTGGATTGTTGTAATATTAAGGTCAGTAGACAGTTACCTACAAGAGGAAACAGAAACACTGGATTTGTTTGCAAAGAAGCAAGTGAACCTTAGCCATATCCCATCTCTAACATTAAAGCACCCATTTAAAAGCAAGATGTCTGGAGTCAGATTCCCTGGATTCAATTCACCAGTAATCAACTTGTTAAGTTGAAGAAATTACTTAACTTTTCATAGCTTCCGTTTTCTCATCTACAAATGGGGATGAAAACAGTACCATATTTGCCTTAGAATTATCATTAGAATTAATAAGGTAACATATTTAAAACACCTAAAACATACTAGTATTTTAACAATTTTAACAGATCCCAAATGTATCAAAACACCAAAGGTCCAAATGGAAAGAAGAATCAATTGCACTCACTTTATTTTAACTGGATACTTTAACATATGTCATTGTTATTATCATGAGATTTACTCACTTTGCAATGAATGAATTCCTCATCTTGGTCAAAGAAAATTAGAATCAGAATGGTCATTTCATACAAAGAGACTCTGATTTAATGTTGAGTGGTGCTTTTGCTATTTCTAATTCACACACAAATAAACTAGAATTTCTCTCTTAGTTCAAGCAATAGGGGAACAAAGCAAAATCCTTCCTATACAAACAGAACCAGCTCCATGCAGTAAAAGCTAACAGGAGCATCACAAGCTACCAAGACTTTATTGTACAGAAACATTGGCTAAAATATTTTAGGTAGCATAATATTTTCATCTTATCTGTTTTCTTGTTCTCTCATCCAGACTCATCCCTCACTTTCTATATTTAGCAGAGAAGAGGGTTAGGCCCTTTTAAGAGAAATACTATAAAGAACTCTCTGCACATGTGGTAAGAATAAATGTTCAGAATCAAGAAAAGCCTAGGAAATGTGAACATTTATTTTCTTCCTGGAAATACAAAATACCAAGTAGATGCAAAAACATCCATTTACTCAATTTTCTTTTCTTTTCTTTTTTTTATTTTGTAACCAGGGGGGGAAAAAAACACCAAGAAAAATGTATGTGGTTTCTACAGAAAAATGTTTGCTATAAGGAAAATCTCTAAACTGAAAAAAGGCAAGATAAAAGCAATTTATTGTCATACTGTCCAACATTACTATATGAGATTACTTCAGTGATGAAAGATGTTGTCATAATGCATGCAGCCAAGTAAGCTGAATCAAGTAAGCTGAATTCAAGTATTGTTGGGAGTTTTCCATTCCTTCTCTTTAAACAGTCTTGTCAGTCTTGAAGCCTCGAGGGATGTACAAAATGTAATTACCAAGGTTTATGATAAGGAGTGAACCAAACTAATAGGAGACAAATTTTTAAATGCCAGCTTCAAAGTTTGTCCCTAAAACATTTCTTCTGCACCCCAATCTTAGTTGACAATGAAGAAAATGTTGAAGTTGCTGTGTCCTGATTTCAGCTGGGATTTTCTATCAGATTCAACGTCATAGTAGAGAAACATTAATGGAAACTACATTATTGCAGGGAGTTGACAGGTATATTAGCAATCAATGCTACTGAAGTTCTTAAAGAGGTGCCTCTAACATGAGTTTCACTGAATTTATCAAGAACCTGCACTGGGCTGTCCCAGTTCGGCCTAGCAGGCAAAATGGAGAGCAATGCTTTCTCCATCTCCATTTGATCTATGGCTTGTGGCTGAAGCTGCCAACTGGCAGGTCTGATAGCTGTCAGCAGCAAGCATGGCATCTGTGTGTTGGCCAGTTGGAAGCTGACATAACATGCCAGGGTATTTCATTGCAACTAGGTCAATAAATTTGCTCACGGTCAACAATGGTTTAATCGGAATCACTGAGTCAATTATTAAAAGTTCTAGTTTATAAGAATTTAATATCTTAGAAGGTTTAGTTGTACGCGTTTATGATTTTTCTATCTTCTAGTTTGGAAGGCAAAGAGAAAATAGAAATAGAAAAGTCAGAGGATTCCACTGGGGGTGAAGCACAGCAAATATTCTTCTTTGCGCTCAGTGCTCACTAGAGCGTCATGGGTTTTCAGTTTCAAGCTCAATTTAACTGAGCCTTTTGGGCTCCGAGCTTCATTTATTCCAGGCCAAACAAAACTTCCTCATGGCAAAAAAAAAAGGAAAAAGAAAAAGAAATGGTAATATCAGATTGAAGAGAGAAATTCCACACAAAGATCAAAGAATGTTAAGAAGGCTCTAATATATCAATGTCTTCATGCAACGTGAATATAAAACATATTGGGTTGATTAGAATTGAAAATGGATTTCTAAAGCTCTTTGGCCTAAAAGCATTCTATCAAGCCTATAGTAGGACCCCTCCACATTACAATTACCAACTCTTCTCTATACTCATTTCCCTGTAATTCTCTTCATACTACTAATCTCTGAACATCTGCTAGCTCCTAAACAATGCCAGTCTCAGGCATCATTTATTAATCTATAATACATTATTCGGGAACAGGAGCACTTACCAATTTGAACTCTCAAAATAAAAATTACTAAGGTATCCCAAGGAAGGGGGATAAACAGAATGAGACTATAATCAAGCCATAATGACTCCCAAGGTTTACTGCAGATTAAAATCCAAACGCAGGTGACTGAAGACAAAGAAGCAAATACAATGAGCACAGTTCTTTGCTGCCTGTTTACACAAAGCTCCCATTGACTTTCCTGAAGAGCTCCAAAAAGGGCCCAAGGTGTAATGTGTTTGTTGGTATGGTTGGTATGCACTGGCCGCCCTTTCCTAAGCACACACTCAAACATATTCAAGTGTTTGTGACATGGCCCTCTTCAGTAGTTGACTTGATTTTTAGGTGAACAAGGAATCAAAAAGCATTTGGAGAATAAAGAGTAAATCCTAATCATTAGTGGGTTTGCTTCTTAATGGTAAGCAAAGTATCCTAAGATTCTGGATGTACAGCTTGTATTTCTTCCAGAGTGTCCTCTGACTCACCCATGCTCCTATCATTGTGGTCCCCCACCCATTTCAACTAAAATAATGAGAGAGCTGGGCAAGAAGCACAGAAGTTTCTTAAGTTCAAATGGTATGCACTGCATGTCTGAATCAAAAGGTCCTAGAGCTTGGGCAACAGGCCATATCTTGCCAGCTTTAATTGGCTAATAGGGACTTGATTGTTACCAGCTATCAATGCTTTACACAAAACACACAATACTCCCTTCAGGTACAAGACTAAAAAGACCACAGGAATAAAAAGTAACCTGGAAGCTTAGAATGAGCTTCAATAAAAAGAGAAGCCAGCTTCACTGTGAAGGATAAACAAAGGAACAAGTGTGAATAAGAAAAACACTGGATGGCAAATCCACACGCATAATTGCATTCAGGAAAATCACATGAAGAAAGAAAAACTGGAATGAAGAAAATAATAGGAAAAAAAAGTGACTTTCTGAAGCCTAAAGAAAATACTGAGTCTGCCTTTTTAGAGGCTTTTTAATTATTAATTTTGTTACCTTTGGCAAATCATGTGGAAAAGGCATAATGACCAATCCTGCAAGTAAAGATATGTTGGTACCAATTCTGTCAAATGCAAATTATACAGACAATAAATATTCTTATTTTTCATTCTTATTAACCATTGCTCTTCCATTCTTGACCTGATAAAAACATAGAAATATTCTTTTTCATTTTCTTCAGATACTAGAACCATTTGATGATAGGATGTGTATTTTATAACGTTTTCAGTAGAAAATATTCAGCAAAACTTTAAAAATTGCTGCAAGATGATTACGTAAATTAAGAAAAGGAATTTATCAGGGAGAAGGAGCAACAATGATACAAGATCCAAGACTATTCACTTTCTGAATTTCTAATTTTACTGGAATAACATAAAAAGATTCTACAATATCTCTAATCTCCAGGGTAAAAGCAACATCAGCCATTAACTTTGAGATTGAAGATGTATTGCATGGATATCATGCAGTAAGTCTTCCAGTCCATCTAACTTCTATTTTAGCCCATTGTAGAACACTCATGATGTACTTTGCTCACTATCAACAGAATGACTCACAAGTCAGTGTTTCTCAAAGTGTGGTTACTGGGCCTGCAGCATCACCTGGGAACCTGTTACAAATACAAATTCTCATACACATCCCTTGCCTCCTCAAGCTGAATCCAACTAGACTCTAGAGTTGGAGTCCAGCAATCTGTGTTTACCAAACACAGTGATTCTACATGATTCTCACATGTGCCCAACTTTGAGAACCATTGATTTAAGCAGAGAACATGAGAACTCTGCAATCTAAGGAACATGAAAAAAGAAAAATGGGAAACAAAACCACATTAATTCAGAAAAATGGAAAGATAAAATGAGGTAATAAAGCACAATATGAAAGAGAACAGAAAGAGATTTATATTATAGAAAAACAAGAACAAAAGACCAAATCCCGTGTTTTTACTTTCATGACCTCTGTACCTTGGGTTATTTAAGCAGTTTTGTATTCTGTCATTGCTTCTTAGACACCAAATAATATTTTTTTCTGTGCTAACACAACCCGAATAACATTGAGATTTCAAATTATGACAACCAGAGATTTTATTTTTAAATCAATTATTGTTAATAAGAACCCCTGTTATTCGATTGCATCTAAGTGTTTTAAAATAACGCACACTTCCTGTGTTCTTAGAGGAAAAAAAAATCTCTGTGTGTGTGTGTGTATATATATATGTATATTTTTATACGTATGTGTGCGTGTGTGTATATATTTTTATACGTGTGTGTGTATGTGTGTGTGTGTGTGTATCTGTATCAAGGACTCTTCAGCCTAGTAAGGCAGGTTAAAAATAACATAAAGAGACATGAGTTTTCTCTACTGTTACAGCTTTAAAAGTGCTAGAAAGCTTTTCTCTAGGCTTACTATTTGTTTTCTCAAAAAGCAGAACAACGGGCAGAGGTAGGTCACCATGCATTTTACCTGAAAACTTAGCACTTAAAAGCCATCCTGTCAGATGCAATGCTGCCACCAGACTAACTAACTCCCATTATCAACAGTGGCAGCTACAGTTCACATATAGGCCCAGGGTCCCCAGACAGTCCATTACGCCTCATTGTCACTGGGTTCCTGGTTCACGTATTGCCCAGCCATCCCTTCATCCTTTATTTAACAGATAATTTATAGAGCACTTCTCTGCTTAATTCAAATATTCTATGGCTCATTAAGCATACACATACAAATAAGATATGGCAAGCAAGACACAAATATGTCTTGTCTTGTGATGAGGCTCACCGTTGACACCACTGTCTATTTCACTACCTTCATCTCACCAGAGAGGAAATGATTTTGTGGTGCGGTCCTGATTTTTTGGCTTTGAAGCACAGCCTAGCAAAAGTTGAAAAAGCTACATGGCCTGAAATCCAGAAAGGTAGTCATCATACAGTACAATATTTAGAAGGCCTTCAGGTTTCCATTTGGCTGTCACTACCATCAATAAGCCTGTTATCCCACAAATCTGGTAACAACAGTCCTCCCGCATGGCCCCATATTAGACACTTCTGCTGCATTGGTTCTATTTTCTTTCTCCTCGACTAAACTGTAAGCTTCTTCATCGCCAAGTCGTGTTGACCATGTTCCTTTTACCAGTGGCCCCAATCATCAGAGTTTCAGTCATATAACTAGTTAAGTGAATAAATAAATGTATAGTAAGCTACACTGTGGTTGAAACTCATTTTTAAAATTAGATAAATCGAGGAATAATTTGCTTACAACAAAACTCACCCAATTTAAATATATCATTTGATTAGTTTGGGCAAGTATATACAGTCCTATAACTACCACCATACTCATGATGTGGAAACATTTTATTACCCACACCTTTGTCATCAACCCACTATATCCACCCACAGACCCAGGAAACCACTCATGTACTTTTTGTCACTATAATTTTGCCTTTTCTAGAATGTCATATAAATGAAATCATACAGAAAATAATTAGTCCTTTATGTCTAATTTCTTTCACTTAGCATAATGCTTTTGAGATTCACCCAAGTTATTGGGTCTGTCAGCAATTTGTTCCTTTTAATTTCTGAGTAATATTCCTTTGTTAAAACGTACCATAGTCTGTTATCTATTTACCTGTTAATTTTGTTTATACAATCATCTGCCAACCCATTTGAATTGTTTTGGGTTTCTGCTATTATGAATAAAGCTGCTATGAACATTCACACATAAGCTTTGTATAGGTGTATATTTTCATTTCTCTTGGGAAAATACATAGGAATGGAATGGTTGAGTCATGTAATAGCTATATACTTAACTCGATAGGAAACTTCCAAACTATTTTCCTAAATGGGGCTGTAGCACTTGACATTGCCAACAGCAGTGTATGATAGTTCCAGCTGCCCCATAGCCAAACGAGCTCTTGGTAATGTCAGTCTTCTTAATTGTAACTGTTCCAGAATGTGAGCAGAGGCATCTCTTTGCAGTTTTAGTTGATAAATTATATTGACTACTTTTTTTAAAATGCTAAACCAACTTGGCTTTACTGGGAATAGCTCCAAGTGGTCATGAGGTATTATCCTTTCAACATATTGCTGGGTTTGATTTGCTGTTTTGTGAAGGGTTTTGTAGTTATGAAAATGAGATTTATAGGTTTGCAATTTTCCTTTTTCTGAGGAATACGTAAATATATAAGTAATGTATTTGTATCAGGGCAATACCGGTTTAATAAAATGAAAGTATTTTGTGTCAATTTTTTTGAGAAGTTTATACAGTATTGATATTATATCTTTCTTAAATATTTGATTTACAGTAAAGTCAACTGTGCCTGGATTTTCTTTGTGAGAAGAATTTTAATTATAAATCCAATTATAAAAAGCTATTCATGTCATCTATTTCTAAGTGAGTTTTATGTCTATTTTTGTTCTTTAACGGAATTTGCCTATTTCCTCACACTTGTGAAAATTGGTAAAAACTTATTTATAACACTTCCTTATCCATTTATGATTTTTAGGATCTCTATTTATGTTCTCTCCTTCAGTTCTGATATTAGGTATTTAGGATTTTTTCCTATATTAATCTGGCTCAAGGTGTAGCAATTTTATTAATCTCTGTAAATAATCTTATTTTACTTTCTTTGACTTTGTTATTTTTCCATTTCTATTTCATTGATTTCTATATTCTTTTATATTATTTTCTTCCTATTGCTTACATCGAGCCAAATTTGATCAAGGCAAAAACATAAATCATTGATTTTAGACCATTTTCTTTTTTTATATGCACATTTAATACTTATTATTTTCTCCCCTAAGCACCGCTTTAGCTTCAATTGATGAATTATGACACGCTGTATTTTTGTTTTAATGCAAATTATTTTGCCATGTTTTCATTGACCCATGGGATATGTAGAAATACGTTATTTTCCCGATATTTGGGAATTTTTGCAGCTATCCTCTTGCTATTTGTTTCAAATTTAATTCTCTTGTGGTTAGTAATATACTTATGTTATTTAATTCTTACTGATGAATTTTGTTTAATCCTCAGAAAATGGTCTATTTGATGAAAATTCCATGTGTGCTTTAAAAATGTTTGTATTATGCTCTTTTGCAGTAATCTATAAATATCAATTAGATCAAATCGTTGATAATGTTGCCCAACTATTCTGTATTCTTACTAATTTTTTATCTAGTCGCTCTAGCAATTACTTAAAAAAGTGTTGGCATCATCTTTTCTAAAATTTATCTATTTCTTCTTGCATTTCTTTCAACTATGTCATGTACTTTGAAACTCTACATACACTTTTAGTATTACTGTGTCTTCTTGATGAGTTCTTAATTATTAGAAAATGACCCTCTTTATCACTGGTAATTGTTTATTCTAAAATCTATTTCATCTAGTGTTAATATGTACACTCCAGATTATTTTTAATTAGTGTTTGGATAGTGTATTTCTAATTAGTGTTTGGATAGTCTATTTCTGCCCATCCTTCTACTTTTAACCCTTTTATATTTATGCTTAAAGTTGGTTTATTATAGACTGCATGTAGTAGGAACTTCTTTGCTTTCATTTCCCCAGAAAATCTCTGTCTTTAATTGCCATTTTCAACCATTTATATGTAATATAATTTTCAGTATAGTTTAGTAAATCTACCATATTGCTATTTGTTTTCAATGTTTTTTCCTCTATTCTTTCATTTTCTGTCTCGTTTTGGATTAATGGGGCCTATTTTATTATCATTATTATTATTATCATTATTTTATCCCATATTACCTCCTCTTTTGCTTATCAAATCTATTGAGGGTGCTTTATATATATTTATAATATGCATCTTTACCTTGTCATAATCTTTCTTCAAATATTACACTACTAACATATAGTATAAGATTCTTATAACATGCTCTATTTTTGCCCTGCCCTGCTTTATGTTATAGATCTCACTATATTCTGTTATTGGTTTTGCTCCAGACAATTATTTTTTGAAGAACTTTATAAATGAGAAAATATCTTTTATACTCACCAACATATTTATCATTCCTGATAAACTTTATTTCTTTGTGTAGAAAAAGTCATTTTACAAAGGTATTTTCACTGGACACTGAATATTAATTTGACATTTTTGTATTTTTTTATTCTGATATCTCAAAAGATGTCATTTCATTTTCTTTGAGCTTGCATAGTTTCTCACAGAGGTCTGCCATAATTTTTATCTTTTTCTCTCCATACATAAAGTGATTTATTTCACCTAGTTTTAAGATTTTACATCTATTACTTGTTCTCTGCAAGTTAATTATGATGTGCATTTGTCTATGTTTTTGAAAATATTTACTCTGCTTTGGATTTATTGAGTTTCTGGAATATGGGATTTTATTATTTTTATCAATTTGAAAAATTTTATTATTTCTTCAAATATTGTTTAACCTACAGTCTGAGACTCCAGTTAAATATATGTTATGTCACTGGATATTGTCCAATAGGTCATTGATGCTTTATTCTTCAGTTTTTTTCATGTTTTGATCTTTTTCTGTTTTCCTATGTATGCCTTCAATTTCACTGCTTTTTATTTTTCTTACACATACAATCTACTGTTATTTTTATCTACCATATTTTTTATTTCAGATGTTGCATTTTTTCATCATTAGAAGTTACATTTTCATTATTTTTATATCTCATCTCTCTGCTCATCATGTTTGTATTTTTCTAACTTCAAGTGCTTATGAATTATATTTATAGTAGATGTTTTAATGTCCTTGTCTCTTAATTTCTTCATTTATGTCATTTCTTGATCTGTTTTCATTGATAGATTCCCTCCTGGTTATGGATTATATTTTCTACTTCTTCAAATATCTAGTGACTTCTTTGTTTTTTGTTGTTGTTGTTGTTTGAGACGAAGTCTTGCTCTGTCACCCAGGCTGGAATGCAGTGCTCGATCTTGGCTCACTGCAGCCTCCACCTCCTAGACTCAAGCAATCCTCCCACCTCAGCCTCCTGAGTAGCTGGGACTACAGGAACACGCCACCACACCTGGCTAATTTTTGTATTTTTAATAGAGACGGGGTTTCTCCATGTTGGCCAGGCTGGTCTTAAACTCCTGACCTCAGGTGATCCACCCACCTTGGCCTCCCAAATTGCTGGGATTACAGGTGTGAGCCACTGCACCCAGCCATTATTTCTTTATTGAAGGCTATTCATTTAGATTTTTCTGGTTTTTGGATGAATCTCATTATATTTCTTTAAAGACTTTTGTACTTTTTCTTGAATGTAATTAATTGTGAGCTAGTTTGATCTATTTGTCATATGGTTTTAAATTCTTCGGGGGCATGCTTAGAGTAGTTTTATACTAGCTTAATTTAGCCCCACTTCTAAGTTGTGCCATTTTTAGGGTACCTAGTGAATGCCCAGTGGTTCAATAAGGACTTCATTTAGAGGGAACACAAAATATTCTTAGTCCTGTGTGAGCTCTGGGAATTTTGTCCCAAGTAATAGTCACTTCCTTGGAAGTTGTTCTGACATGGTCTTGTATAGTTTCACCTTACGCATGTTGCAAACTGTTCTTCAACCAATGGCTCAAGAAGACCCCTCTGCACATTTCTGGAGCTCCTTCTCTGTGTAATTCCTTCCTCTTGTACTATACCACAGAAACTCTAGACTCCCTGAATTTCTGAGCTCCAACCTCTGTCTCCTCAGCTCTGCAAGATTGCCATATTATGTTTAGGTTCCCCTTCCCTGCGCTGCGGGGAGTTTCCTCCAGGCAAAAAGTGCTGACCTTATTTGCATTCAGAAATTTTAGACATATAAATATTTATATCTGTTGACAAAAAGAAGTTATCCTTTTCATCATAATAGATGCATGAATTCAACGACATCACAGGTGTTTTGTCAGGAGAGCAAGGGCATAGGGATTTCTGTGAGAAATCTGCCATACCATTGGAAATGCAACTGATTTCCTAAAAATTGGTTTCTCAGTTTCCTGATAAATAACTCCAAATAAGTTTTAACTTGCTTGTAGCAGCACTAACACAGTAAATGAAAATAAAATATTACGAAGGCACTCTTCTTGAAGTTTATAGAGCAGTGAGTATCAAATTAGTTCCACTGATGGGGTAACTGTGGACAGAGGGTTAAAAGACTTGTCAAAAGTCACATAGTCAGTGACTTGTTGGAGTCAGAAACAATCCCAGTCAACAAAATCAGTCATTGATATTTACTAAGGGTTTATAATACTCACTGGCTATTAATCCACACATGTAAAGTTTCTCAGAAAATGCTATTTTGCTGTTTGGCTCCCTATAGGCACCACTTTTCATTTAAAAAGTCAGGATGATTATATCTTCTTGATAGCAATAATTCCCCATGCCTAGGAGTTCATCCTTTAGAATATGACACTGATACAGAGTTTGGAATTGTTAGTGTATCAATTACCTTAGTTTTCATTATGAAGTTTTAAAAAATGTAATCCCAGCACTTTGAGAGGCCAAGGCGGGCGGATCACGAGGTCAGGACTTTGAGACCAGCCTGGCCAACATGGTGAAACCCCATCTCTACTAAAGATACAAAAAATTAGCCAGATGTGGTGGTGCGTGCCTGTAATCCCAACTACTCGGGAGGTTGAGGCAGAAGAATCACTTGAACCTGGAAGGTGGAGATTGCAGTGAGCCGATATCACGCCACTGCACTCCAGCCTGGGAGACGGTACAATTCCATCTCAAAAAAAAAAAAAAAAAAAAAAAAAATGTTGTCCAAGTCCTCTTTTGTCTCAGAATCATGTGATTAAAATGAAATGTTGACATTAATATCTGCATTTCACAGGTTTACCTCTGAGATCTAAATATTGCAGGATCTCAGACTACCACTGGAGGAGTTTCCAATTATCCTGAGAATCTTTAGATGCACCCTACAGGTAAGCATCAGAGTCAAGCTGGCCTCTGAGCACAGGACAGGAAATCAACCACCTTGCTCTCCAGTTTTCTGCCATTCATATTATTCCCTGTGCAGTTGGATAACAGCATCACCCCCTTCTCAAACTTGCTTCACACACACACACACATACATACAGACACACACATTCCTCCTTGCACATCAACTGATGAAAATAGATGTCCTGGGAGGGGTGGAGGTCTCTGCATCCACTTAAATTGACCCTCCTGCAAATGCTTTAAATCAATGTCTGCAGGTCTGCCACTTTCACCCAGTACAGTCCTATAAGTGACAGAGTCTCCCTATGGAATTGATTCTCAAAAAGGCAAACATATTTTTTTAAACTCAACCCCAACTCAAACCTCTTTCCTGGAGATTCTGATATATCATTTCTTCTACTTCACTCCCCATTCCCGAAGTTGGGAAATGACGCTCTAAATGAATGCCATGGCTAAGGACTAAACATAAAATACTGTTTATTGCAGGGAAAAGCAATTATAACCTATCACTCATTCGTTCTAATCTATTTTTCTATATTAAGAAAACAAATATAAAGTATTTAATGATTCAAGTACAATTTGAATTGAAAAAGAATGATTCCACTCAGCTTTTGGTTTCAGTGATCCTCTATCTATCTTCCCAGCCACATTAATAAGCGCCGTCATATAAGCCTTGGGACATATTAGGCAGAATTGTAAAGCAAGAGAATGTTTCTTTAAAAATTTCTCAAAGTAGTGTGGTAAAATGGAATATAAACCATTATTAAAAGAACCAAGTGTAATTATTAATTAAAGGTAATGGAAAGCATTATTTTTTAGAAACACAGAGAACAAATAAAATGTAAGCTATGAAATAATAAATTTGAATCCAATAAAATTGCAGTAAAAAGAAGTGATCAAGTAAATACCAAAGATTTTAGTCATTACAGAAATGCAAATCAAAACCACAATGAAATACCATTTCACACCAGTGAGAATGGCTATTATTAAAAAGTCAAAAAATAACAGATGTTGACGAGGTTGCAGAAAACGGAATGCTTATAAACTGTTTGTGGGAGTGTAAATTAGTTCAGCCTTTGTGGAAAGCAGTGTGGAGATTTCTCAAAGAATTTAAAACAGAGCTGTCATTCAAGCCAGCAATCCCGTTAAATCCTTCTACCGAAAAGACACATGCACTCGTATGTTCATCACAGTGCTATTCACAATAGCAAAGACAAAGAATCAACCTAGATGACTCTAAATGAATGCCATGGCTAAGAACTAAACATAATCCAGATGACTGGATAAAGAAAATGTGGCACCACAGCATATACACCATGCCATGTACACTATGCAATCATAAAAATGAACTAAGTCATGTCCTTTGCAGCAACATGGATGCAGCTGAAGGCCACCATCTTAAGCAAATTAATGCAGGAACAGAAAAGCAAATGCTGCATGTTCTCACTTATAAGTAGGAGCTAAACAGTGAGTACACCTGGACACAAAGATGAAAACAATAGACGCTGGGGACTAGTAGACTGGGGAAGAGTGGAAGTGAGGCGAGGGTCGAAAAGCTAACTATCAGATACTAACAGGATTATTCATATACTAAACCCAAACAACAGGCAATATACCAACGTAACAAACCTGTACAGGTACCCCCTTGTATAGTTTAGATATCTGTCCCCATCCAAATATCATATTGAAACGTAATCCCCAGTGCTGGAGGTAGGGCCTGGCGGGAAGTGTTTGGGTTATGGGGGCAGATCCTTCATGGCTTGGTGCTGTCCTCTTGATAACGTGTGAGTTCTCAGGGGATCTAGTTGTTTAAAAGTGTGTGACACCTCCCCCACATTTGTTCCCTGTCTCGCCATGTGAGACACCAACTTCTCTTTTCACCTTCGGCCATGATTGGCAGCTTCCTGAGGTCTCCCTAGATGCCCAGTGGATGCCAGGACCATGTTTCCTGTATTGCCTGCAGAACTGTAAGCCAATTCAACTTCTTTTCCTTATAAACTATCCAGCCTCAAGCATTTCTTTTTTTTTTTTTTTTTTTTTTTTTTTTTGAGATGGAGTCTCACTCTGTCACCCAGGCTACAGTGCAATGGAACGATCTCGGCTCACTGCAACCTCCGCCTCCAGGATTCAAGCAATTCTCCTGCCTCAGCCTCCCAAGTAGCTGGGATTACAGGCACTTGCCACCACGCCCGGTTAGTTTTTGTATTTTAGTAGAGACGGGGTTTCACCATGTTGGCCAGGCTGGTCTCAAACTCCTGACCTCATGATCTACTCACCTCGGCCTCCCAAAGTGCTGGGATTACAGGCGTGAAGTATTTCTTTATAGCAACACAAGAATGACCTAATATACCCCTAAAGCTAAAATTTAAGAAAAAAAATGGTATTCACATGCCTTAAAGGCAAGTCTTGAAGTGTCTTCCAGAGATGGTTTTTCAGAAGAAATTTGGATAACATTTTACCAGAAGACTGATGAGAAAATACTATATGACCAAAATCACAGATAGAGACAGGTAAAACAGGTTTGAGGAAAGATTCCGTCAATTAGTTCGTGCTACTGTTAGAATCATCTTCAAAAGTGTGGTAATAAGTTGGCCCGTACTCATGATTTGTCAACAGAAGTTTATATTAAGCACTTAGGTTTATCAGTGGTAACATTTTTAAAAGATGTAAGAATAAAGACAAAGCTGTATAAACAAACAAACGAAAATTTAGGCCAGATGCAGTGGCTCACGCCTGTAATCCCAACACTTTGGAAGGCTGAAGTGGGTGGATCACATGAGTCCAGGAGTTTGAGACCAGCCTGAGCAACGTGGTGAAACCTTGTCTCTATAAAAAAATAATACAGAAAAGTGAGCCAGGTGTGGTGCTGCACGCCTGTGGTACCTATGGTCCCTGTGGTCTCAGCTCACTGCAACCTCCACCTCCCAGGCTCAGATGATCCTAGCTATTCAGAAGGCTGAGGTGGGAGGATCATCTGAGCCTGGGAGGTGGAGATTACTGCATTCCAGCCTGGGTGACACAGTGAGACCCTGTCAAAACAAAAAAAAAAGAAAGAAAAATGATTTTAGTAAAGACCTGTGTCCATGATTGTTTAAATGGTCATCAGAAACAAAACCTATGGTCTACTGCACAAACATCATTTGGCTTTATGTAGCTCAGGAGAGAAACAGATTTGGAGGACAAACCTTTGGTGGAATCACCCAGAAAAAGCCAAAAGAGGCAAGGCACAGTGGCTCACACCTGTAATCCCAGCACTTTAGGAGGCTAAGGAGGGTGGATCACCTGAGGTTGGAAGCTCGAGACCAGCCTGACCAACAGGGAGAAACCCCATCTCTTCTAAAAATACAAAATTAGCCGGGCATGGTGTCTCATGCCTGTAATCCCAGTTACTCAGGAGGCTGAGGCAGGAGAATCACTGGGAGTTCCTCGGGAGACAGAGGTTGTGGTGAGCTGAGATGGCGCCATTGCACTCCAGCCTGGGAAACAAGAGAAAAACTCCGTCTCAAAAAAAAGAAAGAAAAAAAAAAGAGCTAACAGATTCAGGTTTTGTAAAAAGTGACTCTCTTGTACTCAGGCTGTAATGACTCTGGAGAGATTAGACTGGGCTAATAATTTTTAAAATAGTCAAATTATGGATTATTTTATAATGAGGTAATAGAGATACGTATGATTTCCTAAATGATTAAAAGAAATTTGTTTTGGAAACACAATGACTTTCTTCCTTGTAAAAGACATTTTGCCTAGAAATTTCTGTCTACCCATCATTATGAATAATTTTAAAAATCAACAATGCCTTTTTTTTGAGACAGAGTCATGTTCTGTCACCCAGGCTGGAGTGCGGTGGCACGATCTCAGGTCACTGCTCAACAATGCATTTTAATCACAAGTTTGCTTAACATCCATCAAATCCTGATACCTAAAATCAACTTAAAATAGCACTTGATTATGTTCTAAAACATGAACCAAATACTAATCATAATTTTCAAATCTGCAAATAGGTGGATATGTTTTATGAATTACTAATAGTCAGTCTTTAGCTGTAATATATATACAAGAAAAATACGTTAAGGTGGTTCTTAAATAAAGGTCCTTTCTTTTCAAATCCTTTCAATGTAACTTTACTGACATTCCAACAATAAATCAGATAATCTCTGGAGGTCTATTATAATATTTAATTCTACCATTTATAATATTTATTCAAATAAAAGCAGTGCTTAGCATTTATAATGGCCATTTCCTTTCAGTAAACCAGAAATGGACCTACCCCATGTGAACTTTAGTACTATAAAGAAACAACACTTCCAAATATTATGCATACTATATATCTTAGTCTATGTCAAAGGAAAACTACAGAATCGTTCATTCTAGGTGATTACCACTAATTGAGGAAGCTATCTTCTCCTAGGCTTCGGGTCATTTAAAAAAGTGTCCCCCAGTTCTTTTAGCTATTCAAATCTTACTCAGTGGGCCTCCCCAGTGCCTGAAGACTGCTGCTCAAAGCCAGATTTTATAGAAGAATGTGCAGCATGTCAAGTGATTCAGAGTGTAAACAGACTTAGGAAGGGCAGACACACAGGACCGAGAGGCAACACAGTAGACTGACCTTCTCATCAACCTCTTCCCCTCCCCTTTCCTTAACCATGGAAAGTCAGGCAAAGTCAAGGCACCAGAAGAAATAATAAATGAAAAATGACCCTTGCCAACTGTGGATTTTCAGTGCCTGATTACCCGCCCATCTCATCTTATGCATCAAAGAGCAAAGGGTATGGGAGAGCCGGTAGAGTAGCCAGGAAGAAAGGAAAAGAGGGATTATTTTACTGGCCCTTTGAGATCTGGTTACCAGCCTGAAAAACAAGACCAGATGTATTTGCATGATTATAAAATAAAATGCCTTTCAAATAACTTAATCTTCTGGAATATTATAGTATATACATTTGTTTTTAATTCCCTAGGGATAGGCAACAGCCCGCGGGATCCTTTGTTTACCCGTGGGTATAAGGATGGAAGATTCTTGCATGCACCCCGGAATGCAGTCTAGTGAGTAACACGTGTGAGAACCAAGAGGATTAGAGTATTATCCTGCTATTGTTTTCTGCACTACATCCACTTCAATCTACAGGAAAATGAAAACAGAAATGGGCCCAAGAGATTATAAACAGGCTGTTGCCATTGAAGTCTGTTCTTATGTTGAAGCAGCCCAGGATGCAGGCTTTGTTTCTTCAGGTTCTATCAAAAACCCTCCAAGAATGTGAAAGAATTAGTGGAGGTGAAATCACCCAAAAGGCAATTACTGTCTTCTCTCTCAGGAGTCGGTTTCAGCCAAGCAGACATAAAAATATAAAGTTTCCATCATAGCTGAATGGTTCAAAGCCAACAGGCAAAGTACATGGGCTTTGGAAACGTTCGTGGTTAGTGGTAGGTAAGAAAGGATATAAACGCAGCAGCTCAGACTAAATATGAATTTCAGGGAAAAGGGAAGAACAGAGTGCACTGCTCCCCCATGCTGTGCTTCCCTAGGATGAACGCAGACTTCATTTTCCGTTTGGCACCAAAAGAACCTAGACCCACCCCAGCTGGATCACTCAAAAAGCCCTCAACGTGTTGTGTCCGCAGGGCCCACTTTTGCTCTGAACTAGACCAGCTGGGCCAGCTGTCAAAAGGCTGAGCTCCGTCGAGTAGTCGAGTAGCAGGAGGCCATCAGGGTTACATATAAAAGCAAGCTGACTGGCTCATAGCGCAACAATCACATCAGGCAAGGTCGGCTCACTTTTTCCATTCCAAGTCAGGGCTGGCCTGTAACGGTGATATGGTCATATTAATAACAGGGACAACCAAAACCTTTCAGGGAAAGGGCTCAAAACGTTTTCCAAGGAAAAGCCTGCTATTAATTCCCCAAATGACAGATAAGACAACTCAGGCTGAGAGAAGGAGAATGATTAGGCCCAGAGCGCACATGTGAGTTGGACAAAGCTGAAAGAAAGAACTGAAGCCCACCCTCCCAGGTCACGTTCTGGTCCTCAAGAATATTTTTCAACTCCACGGGGGCCTACTTCCTAAAAGGCTGACTGCTCTGTTCTCAGAACTACAGAGGCTGGGCAAGACTCTCTGTACTCAATGTATTGTTTTAAAGCCTTCATGTCCCACTAATTTACCTTCTGATGTAAACAGATAAGGGTTGTCTTTACTGTTGCTTTTTTATTTAATGCATTATATTCTGTTAGAATTGAAAAATAAAAAATCAGAACAAAATGTAGAATTAAGGAAAGCGGGCAGAAATGTTTACTCCTCCCACTAGCACAAGCAGGTGGTGTAATGTATACTCATAAACACACTGATCCCAAAGGTAGAGCTTCTCATATTCCCCTGAGTAATTCAAATAACTAACATGTCATTTGCTTGTGATTTCTCATTTAAACTGAAACTAATCTTTCAAAGTTTCCTATCAAACATATCAGAAATACTATGACTTTTCCCCATTTATAGTCTAAGATGATTTTGGAATCACAAAATTACCTGGGCCTTCTAAGAAACTGGCACACATTGCTAAGCACTTTCTGATATTAAAGAGGCTATATAAACTTGTGATTAAGAGCAGGGACATTGAAGCAAAGCTCTACACTCTCTCTCTCTCTCTACATATATATATATATATTACATATATGTTATATAACATCAGGCAAGGTTATATATGTTATATATGTGTGTGTGCATATATATATACACACACATATACACACACACACACACACACACACATATATATAACAATATAAAACATATATATTTGAGACAGGATCTTGCTCTGTCAGCCAGGTTGGAGTGCAGTGGCATGATCACAGCTCACTGCAGCCTCAACCTCTTGGGCTCAAGCAATCCTACCACCTCAGCCTCCCAAGTCTGTGCCACCTCACCCATCTAGCTCTACTCTTTATGAGCTATGTGACCTTGACAAGATCCTTAAACTGTCTGTCCAGCTTTCTCATCTGGAAAACAGGAAGAAGAATCACATGGCTCCTGTGGCTGTCGAGAGAATGACATGAGCCAATACATGCAAAAGGCTCACATGAGTGCTCCACGCACAGCAAAGCCACTGAATGCGTGTTAGTCCACTGACGAGCTTCCACTTTATGATAGAAAAATAAAAATCTATGCCGTGATTCCTGCCTGGGGGAACCATACCAAAGTGAATATATGGAAAACAAAGTATGATTTTGGCATATTGTTTGCTTGAATTACAATAGGTAGTGAAGACAGTTAAGTAGAAAAGTCTTTGCAGTAATTAAGGAACATTTCTTGTAGGAAAGGAATGAGATTTTCATCAAAATAGGAATAAATGCTTCCTGGTTCTCTTTGGGTTATTCATAGTCCCTCTTATATTGTATACTTATTAGAGTATGATAGGAAAATCCTGGATTCAGAAATAATTACGCTTGTCATAAAAATTTTTTAAAAAGAGCAGGAGACAATCCAATGGTTATCAACTGTCTGATGAAAATGGTTCCTAGGTTTCAGGTACCTGCTATTTACTTTAGGACAAGAATGACAATATTAAAAACCATTTCCTGCTTTTTTTTTTCTTTTATACTTTAAGTTCTAGGGTACATGTGCATAACATGCAGGTTTGTTACATATGTATACTTGTGCCATGTTGGTGTGCTGCACCCATCAACTTGTCAGCACCCATCAACTCGTCATTTACATCAGGTATAACTCCCAATGCAAGACCTCCCCGCTCACCTCTCCCCATAATAGGCCCCGGTGTGTGATGTTCCCCTTCCCGAGTCCAAGTGATCTCATTGTTCAGTTCCCACCTATGAGTGAGAACATGCGGTGTTTGGTTTTCTCTTCTTGTGATAGTTTGCTGAGAATGACGGTTTCCAGCTGCATCCATGTCCCTACAAAGGACACGAACTCATCCTTTTTTATGGCTGCATAGTATTCCATGGTGTATATGTGCCACATTTTCTTAACCCAGTCTGTCACTGATGGACATTTAGGTTGATTCCAAGTCTTTGCTATTGTCAGTAGTGCCACAATGAACATACGTGTGCATGTGTCTTTATAGCAGCATGATTTATAATCCTTTGGGTATATACCCAGTAATGGGATGGCTGGGTCATATGGTACTTCTAGTTCTAGATCCTTGAGGAATCGCCATACTGTTTTCCATAATGGTTGAACTAGTTTACAATACCACCAACAGTGTAAAAGTGTTCCTATTTCTCCACATCCTCTCCAACACCTGTTGTTTCCTGACTTTTTAATGATTGCCATTCTAACTGGTGTGAGATGGTATCTCATTGTGGTTTTGATTTGCATCTCTCTGATGGCCAGTGGTGACGAGCATTTTTTCATGTGCCTGTTGGCTGTATGCATGTCTTCTTTTGAGAAATGTCTGTTCATATCCTTTGCCCACTTTTTGATGGGGTTCTTTGTTTTTTTCTTGTAAATTTGTTTGAGTTCTTTGTAGGTTCTGGATATTAGCCCTTTGTCTGATGAGTAGATTGCAAAAATTTGCTCCCATTCTGTAGGTTGCCTGTTCACTCTGATGGTAGTTTCTTTTGCTGTGCAGAAGCTCTTTAGTTTAATCATATCCCATTTGTCAATTTTGGCTTTTGCTGCCATTGCTTTTGGTGTTTTAGACATGAAGTCCCTGCCCATGCCTATGTCCTGAATGGTACTACCTAGCTTTTCTTCTAGGGTTTTTATGGTATTAGGTCTCACATTTAAGGCTCTAATCCATCTTGAATTAATTTTTGTACAAGGAGTAAAGAAAGGATCCAGTTTCAGCTTTCTACTTATGGCTAGCCAATTTTCCCAGCACCATTTATTAAATAGGGAATCCTTTCCCCATTTCTTGTTTTCTCAGGTTTGTCAAAGATCAGATGGTGGTAGATGTGTGGTATTACTTCTGAGGGCTCTGTTCTGTTCCATTGGTCTGTATCTCTGTTTTGGTACCAGTACCATGCTGTTTTGGTTACTGTAGCCTTGTAGTATAGTTTGAAGTCAGGTAAAGTGATGCCTCCAACTTTGTTCTCTTGACTTAGGATTGTCTTGGCAATGCGGGCTCTTTTTTGGTTCCATATGAACTTTAAAACAGTTTTTCCAATTCTGTGAAGAAACTCATTGGTAGCTTGATGGGGATGGCATTGAATCTATAAATTACCTTGGGCAGTATGGCCATTTTCACGATATTGATTCTTCATAACAAAATTAAGGCAGAAATAAAGATGTTCTTTGAAACCAATGAGAAAAAAGACACAACATACCAGAATCTCTGGGACACATTTAAAGCAGTGTGTAGAGGGAAGTTTATAGCACTAAATGCCCACAAGAGAAAGCTGGAAAGATCTAAAATTGACACTCTAACATCACAATTAAAAAAATTAGAGAAGCAAGAGCAAACACATTCAAAAGCTAGCAGAAGGCAAGAAATAACTAAGGTCAGAGCAGAACTGAAGGAGATAGAGACACAAAAAACCCTCCAAAAAACCAATGAATCCAGGAGTTGGTTTTTTGAAAAGATCAACAAAATTGACAGACCGCTAGCAAGACTAATAAAGAAGAAAAGAGAGAAGAATCAAATAGACGCAATAAAAAGTGATAAAGGGGATATCACCACGGACCCCACAGAAATACAAACTACCATCAGAGAATACTATAAACACCTCTACGCAAATCAACTAGAAAATCTAGAAGAAATGGATAACTTCCTGGACACTTACATTCTCCCAAGACTAAACCAGGAAGAAGTTGAATCCCTGAATAGACCAATAGCAGGCTCTGAAATTGAGGCAATAATTAATAGCCTACCAACTAAAAAAAGTCCAGGACCAGATGGATTCACAGCTGAATTCTACCAGAGGTACAAGGAGGAGCCAGTACCATTCCTTCTGAAACTATTCCAATCAATAGAAAACGAGGGAATCCTCCCTAACTCATTTTATGAGGCCAACATCATCCTGATACCAAAGCCTGGCAAAGACACAACAAAAAAAGAAAATTTTAGACCAATATCCTTGATGAACATCGATGCAAAAATCCTCAATAAAATACTGGCAAACTGAATCCAGCAGCACATCAAAAAGCTTATCCACCATGATCAAGTGGGCTTCATCCCTGGGATGCAAGGCTGGTTCAACATACGCAAATCAATAAACGTAATCCAGCATATAAACAGAACCAAAGACAAAAACCACATTATTATCTCAATAGATGCAGAAAAGGCCTTTGACAAAATTCAACAGCCCTTCATGCTAAAAACTCTCAATAAATTCAGTATTGATGGAACATATCTCAAAATAATAAGAGCTATTTATGACAAACCCATAGCCAATATCATACTGAATGGGCAAAAACTGGAAGCATTCCCTTTGAAAACTGGCACAAGACACGGATGCCCTCTCTCACCACTCCTATTCAACGTAGTGTTGGATGTTCTGGCTAGGGCAATCAGGCAAGAGAAAGAAATCAAGAGTATTCAGTTAGGAAAAGAAGAAATCAAATTGTCCCTGTTTGCAGATGACATGATTGTATATTTAGAAAACCCCATCATTTCAGCCCAAAATCTCCTTAAGCTTATAAGCAACTTCAGCAAAGTCTCAGGATACAAAATTAATGTGCAAAAATCACAAGCATTCTTATACACCAGTAATAGAGAGCCAAATCATGAATGAACTTCCATTCACAATTGCTTCAAAGAGAATAAAATACCTAGGAATCCAACTTACAAGGGATGTAAAGGACCTCTTCAAGGAGAACTACAAACCACTGCTCAATAAGATAAAAGAGGACACACACAAATGGAAGAACATACCATTTCCTGCTTTTTAATCATTGCACCTTAAGATAATGCTGGTGTTCTGTCTTATTAACGGAGGCCCTATTCAACCTGCTGAATCCTACTTCAATTTCTCCTTTCATTCATTAAATGTGGTTTTTTGACATTTTTTTCCCTACCACTTCCTAAGCACCGAGTGCTGAAGTGTTAGGAATTTAGAAACAAATAAGACACATTCCTTGTCCTCAAAGTGTACCTTAAACCAGAATATTTTAATTAACATTTTGATTTTTCTAATAACATATTCTTATATAATTACTTTCTCAAATTGGAAAATTCAAAACATTACACAAAAGATTAATAAAACAATGATAAACCTGCCATACAGAGATAACCATTCTGGTATACTTGTCTCCGATCTTTCTCATAGGACAAATAAATAAATGCAAATGCAATATAATCATGATGATACCATTAATTGGCCTTGTCCATGTATATAATAAAACTTTTCTCAAGCCAGTAAAATTTCTTTGAAGGAATCATCTCAAATGTTGTATGCTGTTCTCTCATATGCATAGTCTATGAAACAATCACTTCAACATTATCTAAAGATGAAGATGAATCTTTGACTAACTACTAAAGACACTGTAAATAGACGTATATCCCACAGAGATGGTGTGCGGGATAAAGGGAATCACTCCTCGGAGAAACAGGCCACCTTTATATATTCAATTGCTGTGACCTACATAGCATGGGCTGTGTTAAAATAAAGCAACCCTCAAAGTCAGCCAGGAACTCTCACATACCCCATGGCCTCCTTCTCCCATATTCTCCTTCTGCTACCTTTTCCCCGAGAGCTGGAGGGCTTTACTGCTTAGGCAGTTTTCCCATCTTCTAGGACTTATGGCAGAGAGAAGGCCATGTGAGTTGCTAGGGGAAAAAAAAAAAAAAAATCCAAATTAAACCCAACATCCTCTTACTAAACTCACAACTGTCTTTAATATAAACTAGTTAGAGATGTAAGTAATACTCATGCAATGGTGATTTTGCTGGTTGTGTACACCACGCTTACTTATATAACTCAGACCGTGTCCATTTGTTTGCTTTTAGAGTCACTTCCTTCCAAGGATGTGGAATTAAGTGGTTATACAGAATCAGCTGTCAAACTTGGCATTGTAGTCATGTTTCCATGCTTAAGAAGGCAGGTACCTTTCTAAAGAGTAGGAATATGAGAAACTTTCTTTATAACTAATAAATGTAACATGAGTTTATATGCAATAGTGTTTCAAATCAGCATAGTTTTATGCACCTGTCATTAAAAAGCAAATGGTTGTGCTCTCCTCATATGGCATTTTCATTTCTAGAACACAGTCATGTGGTCATCTCAATTTCTTCACAGGTAAAGAAAAGAAATCATTGGAACAAACTATGCACTTTCTCATATTTATGGGGAAAAGGAGAAGTTTTTTCCCCTGAAATGTCCAGTGTTCAACAGTAGGTATATCACATATCACATTTCATGGAATACAAAGTCTCCTGAAAAGTTACCAATAGCCAAACATCTGTTTTATAATTTTTTTTTTTTTTTTTTGAGATGGAGTCTCACTGTTTTACTTAGGTTGGAGTGCAGTGGTGTGATCTTGGCTCACTGCAACCTCCGCCTCCCAGGTTCAAGCAATTCTCTTGCCTCAGCCTCCCAAGTAGCTGGGACTACAGATGCCCACCACCAGGCCCGGCTAATTGTTGTATTTTTAGTAGAGACGGGGTTTCACCATATCGGCCACACTGGCCTCGAACTCCTGACCTTGTGATCCGCCCACCTCAGCCTCCCAAAGTGCTGGGATTATAGGCGTGAGCCACTGCGTCCGGGTGTTTTACAATTTTCCCATTGGCTTCCGTTAGACATACAAATATGTATAACTGAAGAAAATTATGAAGAAATCACAAAGCTACAAAGAAGAATTTAGGCCAGGCATGGTGGCTCATGCCTGTAATCCCAGCACTTTGGGAGGCCAAGGTGGGAAGATCACTTGAGCCCAGGAGTTTGAGACCCACCTGGGCAACATGGCAAGATCCCATCTCTACAAAAAATACAAAAATTAGCCAGGCGTGGTGGCGTGTGCTACTAGTAGCTGGGACTATAGGCACATGCCACCACGCCCACCTAACTGGGAGGTGGGAGAATTGCTTAAGCCTGGGAAGTGGAGGTTGCAATGAGTTGAGATCACACAACCACACTCCAGCCCAGGCAACAGAACAAGATCCTGTCCCAAAGAAAAAAACTCAAAAAACAAAAAACAAACAAAAAAATTAGAACTTAGCCTTGTATCAGTTTTCTGTTGCCACAACAATGCTGCATAACCAATCACCCCAAAACTCAATGGTTTAAAACAATAAGCACTTTGGTGACAAGCCTCCAGGTCAGTGATTTTGGTGGGCTCAGCCAGGGTTGGTTAGACAGTTCTAGTCTTAACTGGGCTCACTCACATGTCTAGAGTTCGCCCCTCTGTTGGTAATCCGGATGGTATCAGTCAGGACAACTGAGATGATTTGACTTTTCTCCATGTGGCTTGCCTTCCAGCAGGCTAGCCTGGCCATGTTCTCCTGACAATTTCAGAGGAGCAAGAGGCCAGCAGAAATACACAGGGTGTTTTCCACCTCTGCATGTACTGTGTCTGCTAACAAGTCTCATCAGCCAAAGCAACTTGCAAGCCCAGCTCAGATTCAAGAATAGGGAAATAGCCTTCAACCTTGTAGTAAGAACTGCAAAGTCACATGGCCTAAAGCATAGCCACAGGGAGGGGTGAAGAATTGGAGTCATTAATACAATTAATCTACCCCAACCTTATACTCTTAAATGATAATAACAATGATAATCAAAAATAACCAAGGTATATTAGATTTTTGAGAGGAAATTGGGTTCAATATTCTAAAGCACTTGTGGGAGGAAAAATATTTCTTTCCTCACCTATTTGTAGGTTCATGGCTGAGACAGCTATAACAAAAGACAGATTAGCAAGAGAAGAACATACAAATTTATTTAATAAAAGTTGTATGTGACACAGGGGCCTTCAAAAGGAAAGTAGCCCTCACCCTGCCAGCCAAAAAAAAAAAAAAAACAAAGGCAGGAAAATCTATGTATTTTTATGCTACGTTTGATAAAGTGGACAGGCATGGAAAATCATGACTGGACAAAAGGGGTTCTATTGGTAATAACTAGGGGTATCTAGCAAGGCCTGTTTCAAGAAGACAGACACGGATTCTGCCTTCAATCACAGAAGACAGAATCTATGAATGTCTTTAGAGAAGACACAGATTGTTCTCTGTGTCCCTGAATCTTCAGAGATACAGATGTTCCCTTCCTCCAGGTATAGGGAGGATACCTCTGGAATGAGGGCCTTGTGACCCGCTTTAGTGAGAAGGCCAAGGAGAAGACAATGGAGACCTTCCTGCTTCTGCTGTTTTCTCAAGTTCCAAGTTACTGTATTCTGGAGTAGTGTGTCCTGAACCCCATCAGTAACACAGAAAAGAAAAAGTGGACAGCAAATTAATAGAACAAAGCAGATATTGAAAAATCAAAAAGATTTTTTTTTCCCCGAAACATTTCCTCTATAGCCTACAGTAGGATGGCATACTTCCTGATTTCTCAGTCCCATTTTTCTTTATAGCTAAGGGAACTGATCTGAAGAAAGTGGAAAAGAAAATAAATAAAACACAACTAGTGCTTTCAGCTCACTTTATTGTTCTTAAAAGAGGCCACAAGCCAGGTGAAATGGCTTATGCCTGTAATTCCAGCAATTTGGGAGGCTGAGGCAGGAGGATCACATAAGGACAGGAGTTCACGACAGCCTGGGTAACCTAGCAAAACCTTGCCTCTAAAAAATACAAAGAAGAAGCCAGGTGCAGTGGCTCACGCCTATAATCCCAGCACTTTAGGAGGCTAAGGCGGGGGATCACTTGAGCTCAGAAGTTCAAGAGCAGCCTGACCAACATGGTGAAACCCCGTCTCTACTAAAAATCCAAAAATTAGTCGGGCTTAGTGGCAGACACCTGTATTCTCAGCTACTCAGGAGGCTGAGACAGGAGAATCACTTGAACCTGCCTAGGCAGCAAAGCTAGACTCGGTCTCAAAAAAAAAAAAAAAAAGCATCTGTATTTAAAATCAAATAAATGCTGTTCCTTCTGTCTAAAATACGTTTCCCTCCTCATCTAGTTAATGCTTACCCTCCTTGAATATCTTCAGTTCCAGATTCACTTATTTGGAGACACCATCTTGATCTTCCTGAGAGTATACCCTCCTTGTATACTTCTCTCTGCATCGTGTACTTCTTCCCATAGCAATCACAGTTTTATATTTGTTCGTGGAATATTTGACTGCTGACTGCTCTCACTAGACTGTCTGCTCCATGAGGGTAGAGACCCTTTCTGGTTCTGTGCTGTTTCATCTTTCTTTGGATGCAGTATAGTTGCTGACATATAATAGCTCTGACACATATCAAATGAATAAAGAACTAGATAGAAAGCAATAAATGGGAGGCCAATGATTATTGGCAATATGTGAGAGTATTATGGATAACAGAGCATGTACAAGACTCATGAGACCAAGAAAGTTCTTCATAGTGAAGTTTTAGGTAATCAATGTTCAAATGAAGGAACTAATCTGAAATACATGTTTTAATGTTTTTAAGTTCAGTGTTCAATACATGAATGTTTTGAAACACAGAAACAACCATGTTTCATGTTTTTAACAGTAAGAAGCAGAGAAAATCAATGTCAGAGATTTATCAAACAAATATGGGTCCTCCCATAGGATAAGCCTCTTGTCTCTAGCATTTTCAATTACAGAGGAGGATGAAAGGGAAGGTGTACATTACATGCCTGATTCGGAGTCAGCTGATGCAAAGTCAAATGCTTCACTGAGGGTCCCTGCAAGTATTTGACATTTTCTGAGAAAATTTAGAATTGCATGCATCCCCCTCCTCACCACCTACTTGCTGGTGTTATGATGCCTTCTGTGTAGCACAGGACTCACTTACTGCCACCTTGTCTGCCAGGGCATATATTTTATTCTGGTTGCAAACTGAAAAAGTCATCTTTTACTTATCCTGAAAGAATGCATGTAAGATTCGAGTTTTCTGGTTAAATTTATAATGGAATCAGAAATTGCTTCAGGAAGGAAACCTTAGCACCCACCTGTCATCACTACACAGAGTAATATGGTTCCATAACATCAGAGCCCCAGATGAATGCCGTATACGCAGGGCTGTGTATATCTCATACACTGACTGTATTCAACGCAGTGGAGTTACTCAGTCATCACTCCCCGGCCATCCCTTAAAATTCTCAGATATCTGAGTTTATGACACTGGATTACAAGCTATAATTCTCAAGACAAAACAGTCAAACAGGAAAGGAAAGGCCTTTTCATGATGGACTCAGAAACATCACGATAAAATTTTAGGACAAGACTAAATTAAATTTTAGGGTCCACAGAGAACCAAAAGTGAGCTGAGGCATAAGGATGGCTCTTCCTTGACTTCAATTCACTTTGGCTGCAACGTTGACACCCCATCTTATTGACTCACCAGACTCACTGCTTTTTCTTTAGAATAAGTTTGCATATGGCTATGTATAATTCAGTAAGGAAAAAAAATGTCAAAATGGACTTTCTTTAATGAGTTTTTGGAATTATCCAATAAATATGTAATGATGAAGAAAGCACAGTGCTTAATATTTGGGAAAGTACTGACATAATAATTCAATGAAAGCATGGAAAATAAATGAAGAAAAGAAAAAAAGAAGGGAAAAGTTAGAGGAAGGGAGAGAAGGAGGAAATCAGGGAAGAAGCAAAGGAAGGAGATAGGAAAAAAGAGAAAAAGAAAGATTGGTATATGTAATGTTTATGCAATTTCCACAGTGAACACTGGTGTCTCAGCAAAAATCTTACTGGTATTACTTTCTACTGGCAAATTCTATTGGAATCTATCCTATTTTCAAAATATTGTATTTCATTTAATTTTCTATAAAATATACTATAGTATTCTGATAAAATGTTTTCACTGCTCTCCCCTGCTTTAATTTATTAAACTATTCTGAATTACACAGATTTGTGATAGGCCCTGAAGGTAGAAATTACTGATATTGGTTTATTAAATCAAAAAACAGCCTGTAATCCCAGCATTTTGGGAGGCCGAGGAGGGTGGATCACTTGAGGTCAGGAGTTTGAGACCAGCCTGACCAACATAGTGAAACCCTGTCTCTACTAAAAATACAAAATTAGCTGGGTGTGGTGGTGCATGCCTGTAATCCCAGTTACTTGGGAGGCTGAGGCAGGAGAATCGCTTGAATCCAGGAGGCAGAGGTTGCAGTGAGCCGAGATGGCACCATTGCACTCCAGCCTGGACAACAAGAGTGAAACTGCATCTCACAACAAACAAACAAACAAACAAAACAGATGTCTATTTATGTAAATAAACAGTTGTGTTAAAGGCTAACAAGGTGAAATGATAGTAGCAGACAAAATAAATTATCACATCCCTTGGGAAGAAGAATTTGGAGAAAATAGCTGTGAGTTTTTCACAGAAGGGATGAGGCTTCATGTAGATTCCTAAAGAGTCAGTAGAGAGTCACCAGACAGATCACAGAAGAGGGCATTAGGAGAAAGCCTTGGAGGCCAAGGAAATAAATACAACAGCATGACAGCCTGAAGGAGCAAGTGTATCCAGGGACCTATGGTGGAAGTGTAGCTGGATGGCAGCTGAAAATGGACAGTAAGTCGGGTGAATAGAGAAAGGTCAATGCATAGAAGACCTAAGATGGCATGCATAGATGCTGTTGATTTATTGTATAATCAGTAAATCTGAAGCACGGGGGTAAAATTGTATGGTTTTCTTTAAAAGACAAAAACATACAGAAACAATATTGAAAATAGTCTTGAATGGAGAAAAGATCAATGAGAAAACGCTTAAAATAGTCCACAAAAGAGAGATGACAAAGACCTGAAATAGGGCAGCAGTGCTGGTATTGGAAAAGGGGTGATAGATTGACAGATTATAAATGAGGAACATCTATAATAGCTAGATGGATATAAGAGAATAGGCACTGGCAAAACGGAGAAGTTTCTAGTTATATACAGGTTTTTGGTATGTACGTAAAAAAGAAGAGTAAGACTAAAGATAAAGATCATAATTGTGGCTTAAATGCACGGGTTTTTCTGTGGGATATTCTGCTAGCAATTAATAGGAAGGAGCCAAAAATATTTAGGAAACAAGCCTGAAATGGAGATATTGATTTGTGGTCATCGGCATTCAGGTAGCAGTGGATGCAGGGAGCACTGAAAAGATTGCCATGGGAATGCATGGAATTGAAAGGAGAATGAATGGTTAACTGTAAATCCACAGAGACACAGTCACACACTATATAATGATGTTTTGGTTAACAATGAACAGCATATACAATGGTGCTCCTATAAGATTTTAATGAAGCTGGAAAATTCCTATTGCCTAGTGATGTCATAGTCCTTGTAATGCAGTAGTATAATGCATTACTCACGTGTTTTTAGTGAGGCTGGCTAAACAAACCTACTGTGCTACCAGTCTTACAAAAGTCTAGCACATACAATTATGTACCATAAATAATACTTGATAATGATAATAATGGGCCATGTTGCTGGTTTATGAATTTACTATTCTATTTATTATTTTAGAAAGTATTCTTTCTATATAGATATTAAAATTACATTTTTTAATAAATATAAATATATAGGCTGGGTGCAGTGGTTCACGCCTGTAATCCCAGCACTTTGGGAGGCTGAGGCAGGTGGATCACAAGGTCAGGAGTTCGAGACCAGCCTGGCCAAAATGGTGAAACCCCATCTCTACTAAAAATAAAAAAATTAGCTGGGCATGGCGGTGGGTGCCTGTAATTCCAGCTACTCGGGAGGCTAAGGCAGGAAAATTGCTTGAACCCAGGAGGCAGAGGTTGCAATGAGACAAGATCGCACCACTGCACTCCAGCCTGGGTGACAGAGCAAGACTCTGTCTCAAAAAAAAAATTATATTTATATATAATTAAATATGTATAAAATATATATATATTTTTAAGTTAACTGTAAAATAGCCTCAGGCAGGTCCTCCAGAAGGTAGGGATTCCAGAAGAAGGCATTGTTATCATAGGAGATGACAGCTCCATGCATGTTATTGCCCCTGAAGACCTCCCAGTGGGACAAGATATGAAGGTGAAAGACAGTGATATTGATGATCCTGACCCTGTGTAGGGCTAGCTCATGTGTGTGTGTCTTCATTTTTAATCAAAAAGTTTAAAAAATAAAAATAAAAAAATTAACAGAAAAAACTTATAGAATAAGTATATAAAGAAAGAAAATATATTTGTATAGCTGAGAGCTAGGATAGTTTCTTATTCACCTTTCTATACCCAACAGACTCTACCACAGAACATAAAACATAGAAAAAATCATATATTTGACAATGAAAATTGTTGACTTAATAGACTCTCAGGTTTTGGTGAATCTGTATTTTCATTCTGATGTGTTTTTGAGTGACACAAAATCTTAATATGTAAATCACTCTGTGTGTGTGTGTGCCTCTGTGTATGTGTGTAAGAGAGCGAGAGAGAGAGAGAGAGAGAATGAAAGGAGAGATTTCCAGGTTTGAAAACACTAATTCATTCATTCTGTATGAATCACATTATATCATATCTAGCAGGAAAAAGTACTTCTGACAGCCCGACAGGTCTGGGCAAGTTGAATTTGCTTACCCTCCTCTTTTCTAATAACTTGCTTCGGCTGATCTATATTTTTGCCATTCTAAGTCTAACTCCATCCTTTATCAGTTTTAGCTGCATTTCTTGTCTCCAATTTACTACTTTGGCAGAATGTAAAAGATTCTAAACTTGTTATCTATGCACACTTTTATTCACCCAAAATAATTTTTTAAGTTATTAATGTCATGTGAAAATAAAAATTTTAAAAACCATTACTCACCAATCTTGCTAAGATGAGTAGAGATGAGTTTCAGTGTGATTAGATGGGGTCAAGATATGGTTTATTTGAGTCTATATCGCTCAACCTGTGACAAGTTTGGACTTAATGATATTACCAAGGATTTAGGTCAGTTTAATATCAGAAAAGTTAAATCACAGAGTGGCCAGTTCTAGGGCTCTCTGCTGCTCCACAAAAAGACACAAGAGTTACTTACAAAGCATATTATTTCCCTCTTCCCATCTAAATGAAGTTCACCATAGGCAAGGTTTGAAAATACACTGTCTCCCAGAGTTATTGCGGACAGCAAAAGAGATGAAGCATGCTAAAGTGCTTATAAATGGTAATGCACTATAAAATGTCAGTCAAGATATGCTGCCAATCACCATCACACCTCCAATCACAATTCAGAACAAGAGCATGAGCAAAGAGGGGACAGGTCTCATGAGCTAAACCTGCAAGTAGGTGAGGCAAGTTAAGAAGACAAACAGATAAGTAGATACTATAGGGACCAAAGGGGTACAATAACCAACATGTGGCAACTTAAGCAAGCAACTGGTAACAAGAAACTGAATAACTTGGCCAGGTGCAATGGCTCACGCCTATAATCCCAGCACATTGCGAGACCAACATGGATGGATCACTTGAGGTCAGGAGTTCAAGACCCAGCCTGGATAACACAGTGAAATTCATCTCTACTAAAAATACAAAGAAATTAGCCAGGTGTGGTGGTGCACACCTGTATTCCCAGCTACTCGGGAGACTGAGGCAGGAGAATTGCTTGAAACTGGGAGGTGAAAGTTGCAGTGAGCCAAGATCGCACCATTGCACTCCGGCCTGGTGACAGAGTGAGACTCCATCTCAAAAAAATATAAAATAAAAACGGAATAACTATTTGGGTGATGGGCACACTAGAAACGCAATCTTCACTATGATACAATATACCCATGTAACAAACCTGACGTGTACCCTCTGAATCTAAAATAAAGTAAAACAAAATAATAAAAATAATAAAAATTAATTCAGTTTATGGCACAGCATCAGATTAAAGTTTGTAGAAATTCAAAGAAAAAAATGAGTAAGAAAAGTAACAGGCATGGCACTATGGAAACTTATAAACATCCTAGTCAGAGTGAGAGTTTGATGCCCCTGAAAGAAACATATTTAAATCTTTGTAAATATTTAAATATTTATTTAGGGAACTGGGGAAAACTTACTGTCTGTTAACAAAAATATTTAATCTTGAAAATAAGAAAATCACTATACACACCTAATGTAAAATAACATTTTATTAAGAATAAGCCTAGAACAACAATTTCGTACAATAGACAAATATTTGAAGGGTCAATTAAATGGCTTAAAACATACTCAAAGAAATTAGTTATTAACAACAAACTGTAGTAAGTCAAGCATTGTTGGTTTCAGAATCCCGCTTGATACCAGATGCCAGTTAAGAGGCTGTTACTCAGGGCAGGGGAATTACCACTTGTCACTCATACTTTTGTGTTGAAATTTTATTTGGCATAGGTCTGAATAGATGAAAAGCTTTCGAAAATTTTCATTAGGGTTTGTAATCTACTTAGATGGGTGCTCTCATTACGTTTCAATTGTTATATAAGAAATCACAGCCAGGCGCGGCGGCTCACACCTGTAATCCCAGCACTTTGGGAGGCTGAGGTGGGCGGATCACGAGGTCAGGAGATTGAGACCATCCTGGCTAACACAGTGAAACCCCGTCTCTACTAAAAAATACAAAAAATTAGCCGGGCGTGGTGGCGGGCGCCTGTAGTCCCAGCTACTTGGGAGGCTGAGGCAGCAGAATGGCGTGAACCTAGGAGGCAGAGCTTGCAGTGAGTGGAGATCACGCCACTGCACTCCAGCCTGGGTGACAGAGCGAGACTCCAACTCAAAACAAAAAAAAAAGAAAAACAGAAATCACATGTAAAAATTAAAGTTTACTCGCTTCATATTTATAATTAATTCAGTGACGCTTAGCTCCCAGTAGAGATCACTGCTTCATCCTGTTGCCTATCTGGCCTGTGCTTATTCCAACTCAGCCATCAAATGGGCAGATTACAAAGAGGGAAAATCGAGATCTCAAAGTAATAGTTCTGAGAAGTCCACATGAATAGTCTTAGGTATCAAAGAAAGCCATTACCAGATGTGTCAGTCACACCCTGAGATGACCGCCAATGAGTCGTGGCCTTATATAGCCCTCTCCCCTTGAATCCAGACAGAACCTGTGCCTTGCTTCTAACTGATAGAATATGGCAAAGGTGATGGGATGGCATTCCCATGATTATGTAACAGTATACAGGACTGTCTAAATAGATTGGAGCAAAGCATTCTTCCTTGCTGGCTTTGAAGATGTGAGCTGCCATGTTGAGAAGGGGCTTATGCAGAAGATCACATGACGAAAAGCTAGCGATCCCTCTAGGAATTGAGAGTTGCCCCAGCCAACAGCCAGTAAGAAAACTGTGACCTCATTCCTACAGTACAAGGAAATGAATTCTGCCAACAATTTGAGAGAGCTTGGAAGCAGGTCTTTTTCCCTGTTGAGTCTTTGAGGAGAACGCAGTGCAGGTCGATACCTAGATTAAAGCCCAGGAAGACTCTGAAGCCGAGAACCTAATGAAGCTGTGCCTAGACTTCCAACCTACAGGCACTGTGCCCTAAGAAATGTGTATAGTTTCAAACTGATAAGATTGTAATAATTTGTCACACAGCGTAGGGAATGAATGCAACAGATAGCAAGGTTCAGGTTCTTGTCAGCACTTTGTTCATTGTTAATAGGGTAGAACTTTCCAAGGTAGGAAGGTTCAAGGTCCAGACGAGAGGAATTACATAGTGTGTAGGACAGCAAGACCATTTAGGCAAATGCGTGTTGTGTGGTTTTGGGGGCTGGCTGTTTCTGAGGGGCAGGTAGACACTCAGTGGTAAGAACTCCAGATCAAAGCCATAGAAGCAGGCAGACTTGAGGTTTTAGAGATCGGGGTGGACTGTGTCTGCAAATGGGGTGTCAAGTCATGGGAGGATTATGGTGGTAAAGACTGAGAATTGGGCAGGGTATTTCTACACGTTTTTGAGGAGGATTCAGAAGAGTCTCCAGTCCAAAATAACTTTCAGTGCCTGGAATCTTACCAGCAGGAATACATTCTTTTCGTAAAGCCTGACTCCTGATACTCATTAATTATGACACCATGGAATAAATCAATGATTGGATTAGATTTTTCAGTGAGAGTCCTGATTACCTGGAGATGAAGGACCACCTGACAAAATTTGGAGTAGGGCCCACAAAAAGTAAATGGAGATAACACACACAAACTTGGATTATTTTATAAATGTAATAATGACATTCTTTTCACTAAAAAATGTATTTTATATTAAAATATGCATATATAAAGTATATATTCTTATAAAATATAAATTTTTATATAAATATATATTATAAAATATATTACAAACATGTTTTATATAAAAATAGATAATAGAAAAATATATTAAAACTATGTTTTTATATATAAAAATCTATATTTTATATATATCTTGAGAGTTAGGATTAGATTGATTAAAATGTCAGCTCTTGTCTTAACCAACTTTCTGATTTAGGCAAATTACTGAATGTCTCTAAGCTTCAGTATACTCAATTTAAAATAAGAGTAGTAACAACTATTATACTTCTCATGATTGTTATGGGATGAAAAGAAGTGGCAAAAAGTGACAATGAAAAAAGTAGTGTCTTCCATAGTACAAAGCAAAAGCTGAAGTCATATAAAAGATCAACAGCATAGAAGGTTGAAGAATTTGTGTTGCATAGTCAGTCTGTGAGAACTTCAATCTTGGCTCACTGGTTTATTAGCTCTGACCTTTTGCCAGTGACTGAACCTTCTGAGTATCCATTTACTCTTCTAAAAAGGCATGAAAATAATACCACCTTCCCGTATTGTCCAGATCTTAAATGAGACAATGTATGTAAGGTACTCTCATTCTCATTTTTACTTAAATAGGAGATTGCTATATTGCCTGATTGGACTGCTTAGCTTTGGAGCTAGCTAGCATTTTGCAGTTGGGTAAGTCAACTCCCCATGTTCCCTTTCAAACCTGTATCATTGCTCTTTGTATTACTTCTAATTAGAACAATGAATAGGCTACAGTATCATTATTTATACCATTTTGTTTTTAGAACTAGAACTTCCAGGGCAAAGCTCTTTGATAGACGTTTGTTGGATTGAATTGAACTCAAATTTGCTGATAGATGTAGGATTTCTGAGGCACAGATCATGGGGGTCTTCTCTGTGATGCTGCTTGGCTGCAGCAATGTCTTCACAGCCTCATGTGTCTGCAGATACAGATTTAAGTGATGAGAGGATACCTTTTAGGCTAAAGTAAGGGAGGCTGATTTACTCTGATAATGTTAGCTGTGGTATCATCCGAGAGCACACCAGCAACAAATACTGTGGACACCACTGAATGCTAGAAAATATGCCACAGGCCTTCCCAGCCCCCAGTTAAGTTCTTCTCTAACACTGCACACAAAGCACATTAGCAGGACGAGATATTTATATGCTAAGTTAGATGTCTGTGCCATAAAAGTGATGTATGTAAGATCAATGCAACTGTAATTTAGCAATATAGGATGGGTTGAAAAACTTTTCATGGATGTAAATGTGTAATAGGCCAAGATGGTTACCTCAGGAAAGGATACATAAATTTTTTTGGAAGGTCCTGGAACACTTGTAGAAAATAAGCTAATTGACCAGCTGAAGTCATAGACTCATGGCTAAAAGGTTATTTAAAAGTGATACTCCTCTCTCCCAGTCTACACTGAGTAGCTTAACTAAAACATCCCACATATTCTGAGAATTATGAGTGCACCTGGAAGAATATTCTACAAAGTCCTTTAGCAACATGTTCTCATACCTCTTAAAGATCTACATATGGCATTACCTGGTAGACAGTTTTATATGTTGTATTGTTTTAGAGATCCAAAAATGCCCGGTCACTAAGAGCCCATTGCCCAGAGTAATAATTAACACATTGACGATCATTTACTAGGTGCCAGATACTACTCTAATCCCTTTACAGACAACACCTTATTAAATCCTCACATAATTATCCTATGGGTTACAAATGATTATTATCTTCATTTTACATTTGAGGAAAACAGGACACAAAGATATTAAATAACTTGTCCCAGGCCACACAGTTAATTTGCAGCAAAGCCAGTATCAAAACTAGGTTGATGGCTCCAGATTCCTCACTTAACCATTAGACCGTGCTTTACCTTCAACACAGAAATATCACTGGACTGGGAGTCGAAACCACTTGGCTATTTGAAAGCTGTATAACTTTACTACTTCTTCATTTGTACTTCAGTGATAAGAATACCCATATCATTTGCTTGAGAAGATTACATGGACGTATAAAAAGCCTCCTTGCACATAATAATACACAAGCATGATAAGAGGTGCTAGCTCATAATAGGTATTCAACAAATGTTATTTGTATCCAATCTGATTCCTTCAGATGTTTTATGGGAGTTCTTATTGAGCCACAAATAAATTATTTGGATCTGCAATGGTTTTAGCTATAATCTCATTAATACCTGAGAACAATTTTGTTTAACTCTAGCCAAGGATAAAGTCTTGAGAGGAAGCGAAGGCCTGTTTGGGTGAACCTTGTGAACAAAGTCAATTTGAGAGCACTGGGCATTGCTGAAGAGGCCAGGCCTAGGCTGGTGACAATGGGGCTATGTGGACAGCCAGAAGTCACTGTGAGCTGAAGGGTGGAAGACAGGAGATAAGAGGCGCTGGAAAGGGCATGCAAAGGCCTGAAACCATTTTGCCTAGGGCAGGAGCATCTTTAATTTCTGCAATTTACACCATGGCCCAAAGGCACATTTGAGTTGAAAGTACACAGTTAGGATCATGCCAACAGCGGGAATGCTACAAAATGCTACATGGATGTTGTTTCCTCCTGAAGACATTAGTAATTATTGTGTATTTAAATTATTTTAGGATTTTTTTTCCAATTTTCCATATGGGTCTATCAAGAAAATGTCAGAAAGTGGATGCTCAAGCATTAGCACTTCTATCAGAGCTC
Source organism: Rhinopithecus roxellana (assembly GCF_007565055.1). Taxonomy (NCBI): domain Eukaryota; kingdom Metazoa; phylum Chordata; class Mammalia; order Primates; family Cercopithecidae; genus Rhinopithecus; species Rhinopithecus roxellana. The sequence goes on along the minus strand of NC_044552.1, from coordinate 61,315,905 downwards.
TGCGTGGGCTCACGGGCTCAGCAGCTCAGCCTGAGGATAAAGTGCTATATCATCTCTTGGCACAGTACATGTGGGGACCCATTGATGGGGAGGCAGACAGAGAGATCTCTGTAGGCACACAGAGCTCAGATTCAGCCCCCTATCTGTCATGGTTAGGCATTTCCACACTGCAATAATGAAAAGTGTACTTAAGGGACCTCAGGTCATGGATTTTTCTTGTAAGACTCCACTGGAGAGTGACAAGCCACAGGGCATGACCTTAGCCATCACACATTGAACTTCATAGACAACCAGTACATCTTTATCACTATTTCATATCAGGAAAGCAAAGGCTTTCTTAGACATCCCCTGGTATTTTCATCCAGGACCAGACTGTGTTACATGACCTCAAAGCCCCAGCTGCAAGGAAGGCTCAATATTGAGTTTTGTGCTTTAGTTCTAGCCATGGGGAAAACAAGTAAGAGAGATGGAGTCAGAAATAAATGGAATTTTGCAAGCTAACCCACACAGTCTCACAGGTGGGTACAATTACCACTTCCATGATGTAGCTAAGGAAACTGTGGCCTGGAAAGGTTAAACTTACTCAAGATCTCACAACTAACCAGTGGGGAGACTACGATTTGAACTCACACACCTTCTCTCAGGGTCTTTGCACTGAGCACTATGCTCTTCTGCTTTTCCAAATTAGTTCTTCCAGTTATTCTCTCTTGAGAGCACCCAGCAACTCTCCCTGATGGCAATAATCATCATTTACAATTATATATTTATGTTGTATGATCATTGCTTTAATGCCTGCCTGCCCAATTACACAGTAATCTCTGTGAGAGCTGAAACATCTTTGTTTCATTTACTACTACATATACAGCAATGTACATGTTTTCTCACACATAGTCCATTAATACCAAAGGAATGAATGAATGAATTCAAGATAACCGGTGATTTGATGCTACCCTTGTGCTAAACTAGCACTTGAGTAGCTGACAGCAGGAAAGTATCCATGAACTGAATAGCAGGCAGGGAAGACTCTGAGGAAAGATACTCTTAGGCTAGGCCTAAAGGGATGACTTTGGCTTTGAGCAGCTGGAAGTGAGAGGAGGAAGTCCAAAGTAGGAAGAGACAAGTGTCTTTGTAAAATAGAAAACTGACCAGCTTGATGAAAATAGAAGATATATGTTTAGAAATAGGTCCCAATTAGGGTATTAAACAATTTAGGAAAAGCCATGAAAGAAGGGCAGAGAAAATTAAGTTTCAATATCAATAAAGAGATGGAGAGTTTTGTGAATAAGCAAAATGCTAAAAGGGATTACTTTGGTAGTTATACATAGATTTCACTGGCCGCCTTAAGGAAGCTATTTCAGTAGCTTAAGCATCAGGAAACCAGACCAGGCCACAGCAATGGGAATGGAGAGTGAAGACAAAAAAGAGATCATGCCAAGGCAGCCACCACTAGAACTGGAGGCAGTGAGGAATGGCAGAGATGGATTTAAAGCAATTCCAAGTTTTTTATTTGGCTGACTAGGAGCATTGGCTAACAAATTAGAAATTCAGGAAAAGAGATGCTTGAGAAAGAAATATTGTGAAGCCAAATATGGAGTTCAAGGAAACCGAAGGATATACAAGTAAAAATATTCATGGATGACTACAGATCATGAAAAGGCAAAAACTGGATAGACCAGGAACTGAGCATACAAAATGTATCAGGAAAGAAACAGACTCATAGTCCTGGGACATGTGATCATTTCTGAGTTGGGACAGTAAAAAGATTATGTGATTTTCCAATTTCTCTTCCCCGGACTCAGTGGCAGCAATGTTAGTCTGGATCTCTGAATGACCATAAAACAGAGCTTTCCTTCATCCCTCAAGTTGACTCATATTGGACATGTGGTGTGAGCAAGAATAAATCCTTGTTGTGTTAAGCCACCGATGTTTCAGCTTTTTTTTTTTTTTTTTTTTTTTTTTTTTTTGAAACAGAGTCTCATTCTGTTACCCAGGCTGGAGTGCAGTGGCGCAGTCTTGGATCACTGCAACCTCCGCCTCCTGAGTTCAAGCGATTCTCCTGCCTCAGCCTCCCTAGTAGCTGGGATTACAGGCCCCTGCCACCACACCTGGCTAATTTTTGTATTTTTAGTAAAGACGGGGTTTCACTATGTTGGCCAGGCTGGTCTCTAACTCCTGACCTCGTGATCCACCCGCCTTGGCCTCCCAAAGTGCTGAGATCACAGGTATGAGCCAACACACCCGGCCTAGATTTAATTTTTAACTGAAGCGCATCCTAGCCTAGCTTAAGCCAAAATCCAGTGCCTGGAGTAAGGCATTAGATCTCAAGGAGAAGTTGAAATTTGAGGCATGAAGAACATAAGGGAGTGAAAAGAAATGTGCAAATGTTGTGAATGGGGAGAATGGAGTTGCTGTCATGTTAAAGTGAGAATAATATTCCTCTACGAGGATAAAAAGCAGCTCAAAACTTTGATTCACATTTGGTACATCAGCAAACACGATAATGCACCTTTTAAAGGAAGGAATGACAAAGAAAACTCAATTATTGATTACTCATGCTAAATATTTGTAAACAAAAAACGTGAGATAATCCACATGTAAGTGAACGAAAATATGCACAAATTGTGTAAAAAGTAACTTTGATAAGTAAAATGAGTAATTCCTTCGGGAGTTGCATCTTCATGATTTTTCCCCCTGCAATTAGTCTTTCTCTGTTCTATTCTCAGCACATCCTGTTTGCTTTGTGTCTTATCAGTGATCAGTAAATATTCGTTGAATGAATGAATGAGTAAAGGCATATATAGAAGAATAAAGAATAGATGAAAATGACTGAAATAATCATATCAGTTAAAACCAATTCAAAAGATTGTATATTTCATATACCCAGAGAGCAAAAAATCTAGAATATCTGTTTTCTGGTTTACGTTTGGCAAGAAAAGTATGTAACAGACAAAGAAAACAACTAAGGTTGTTTTCTTGAGTTAGGATATAAGGTGATTTTTGCTATTTATGCCAATCCCCTAACAACTTAAATGACCCATCTAATTGTGATGTTACGTAAAAAATTGTATTTAACTTGCATCAATACTACAAGGAAAAAGAGTCAGAGAAAGGAAGGTTAATGAATATGGGGATATTTATATTCTCAATATATCAAATTATTTTTAATGTTTAGTATATATTTTATAAGAGTAAAATAAACATATTTTAGGAGAATTATGTATATTGTCACAAAGCATCAAAATAAAGTAGGAGGAGAAAAATCAATCATCTAAATATCAGGAAGAATGTGCTGGCATTGGGAGATGTCAGATTACAAAAGGGTATAATCTGCTGAGTTGTAATATTAGACTGGACAGAGAATTAGAGCATCCATCACTGACAAGCATCCTTCACCTGCAGGGATGTAGACTAGCCAACATAATGGATAACAGTGATATGCATGGTACTAGCTGAAATCAGTAACGGCAAGGACAAATACTTCCAATAAAATACTTCCAATAACATCACCTATGTGATACCAGGAACTAGGATTGACATAAATAGCAACATGACCATAAACCTGAAAAACAAAACACCTATTCGTGAGCTTGGGTCTACTCTTTTTTTCTTACCCTTTGATTTTCTTACCTTATGCTATGATTTGGTAACATATAAAAATCATATTTCCGCCAGGTGCGGTGGCTCAAGCCTGTAATCCCAGCACTTTGGGAGGCCGAGACGGGTGGATCACGAGGTCAGGAGATCCAGACCATCCCGGCTAACACGGTGAAACCCCGTCTCTACTAAAAAATACAAAAAACTAGCCGGGCATGGTGGCGGGCGCCTGTAGTCCCAGCTACTCGGGAGGCTGAGGCAGGAGAATGGCGTGAACCCGGGAGGCGGAGCTTGCAGTGAGCTGAAGTGAGCTGAGATCCGGCCACTGCACTCCAGCCCGGGCGGCAGAGCGAGATTCCATCTAAAAAAAAAAAAAAAAAAAAAAATCATATTTCCAATGAGGAAACAAAGCACTAAATATTTCCACCTACTAGGATGAAATGTGTTGTGAGAATTACAGAACACAACATGCAGTGGGATCTTCTGGTAAATTTTGTGGAAGTTGGTGCTACAAAATTAGCCATCCATTCTGATGTGCTGTCACTTCTCTTGTTTCTCTACTTCATCAATTCTACAAATATTTATTAAGTATTTATTGTATGCCAGGCATTGAGCTAGAAACCAGATGATCTCTGCTCTCTTGGAGCCTGCAGATGATTATAACTTAGTAGTTAATGGGGTGGGCATAAAATAATTGATTGTTAAATTATGATCATCTTTTCACTTGTCCATCCTCTGCATTGAACTGAGACATTTTTAGGTGATAATGATGCCTTCCTTACCTTGACATTCCCAGAAACTAACAGAGTACATGACACATGGTATACATATGGACATGCAAAAACTGTGGGACATGTAAGTGAATAAAAACAAGAATGAAGGAAGAAAGTCTGGTGGGAAAGGAAGAATATGGATGATGAAAGTGAGTGGTTTTGGTTAAAAGACCTTGTTTTCAAGTTAAAAGAATGATACCATTCCATCAGTTAAAATTAGCTCTTCAGAAATCAAAGCTTTAAAAAAAGATGTTTCCATCAAAAGTTAAACAGAAAAATTACCACTTTTCATCAAAGAACAAGTACATACTCACACTTTAAGCTTGGTTTCAGGAAACCAATATTTCATTCCCAGCTTTACTCTAAAATTATCTCACATGGAGAAGTCACTTAATATTTGTATGCCTCATTTCTTCCACTTAGAAACAGTAATACTCCCTCCTAGTAGTCATGGATATACAGAGTTAATTGAAACATGCAAAGTACTTTGGGCGAAAAATACTGATTTCTATATAAGCCTAATTGGCGTGTTCATCTTTTACTAAGAGCATAATGCAGATATTATTAAAACATTGAGTCGACTCAGGAAAGAGTTCAACAGTGACTGCTGTAAAGAAACTAGTCTAACTTCCTTCCCAACAATGTGGGAATGTTGGTCTTCCGTGAACCTGTGGCTCCGTGACTTCAGGAAGGCAGAGAGAATCTTCAATCATTTCCCAGACTCAATCTTCTACTTCAGAAAAAGTGAAACTTTGGCCAAGCCACCCAAACCAGCCACAAACAGTTGTTTGCTTCAAACCCGCTGAAATATAATTATAAACTCAACCATAAAATTTCCTAAACTCTGCCCTAGCATGTTGATTGGGTATTTCTAAAATTATCCTGTGATCTGTATTTACTACATTTCTAATGACATCTTATTATGTATTGAAAGTGTAGTGCTAATTTGAGAACCACATCCTCATCCTGTACAGGAATCCAAATCTATTGCTGCCATAGAGAAATAAATAGCCTTTTACAAAATCAATGAAGGAAGTCACAAAGGGTCATTTGGTCTAGTCTAGTGACCTCAGCAGAAATCTAATTGATATCAACTGTATGTACTGATACAAATAATGGCCAACATTCCTTAAGTGTCTACTATGAAGCAAGGCATATACTAAGCCCTTTTCCCATTATCTCATTTAATCCTCAAAACAATCTTATAAAATAGGTACAATTCTTATTCTCCATTTTATAGATGAAGAAAACATAGTACTGAGATGTCAACTGCAACTGTGGGTCACTGAGTCCAAAATTGTGGTAAGTATTTTTGGCAAGGGTTAAAAAATCAGGGTTGAGAAAGAATACAGGAGAGTCCAACTCAGCCCAGAGGCTGCTGCAGAAAAGAGGTTGAGTCTAGCTTCTAAAGGCTCTGCCACCTGGTTCCCAACTTCAACACAGCACCAGAAAAACTCTCTAACACTGCACCTTGTATCATTTCTTCTAACTTCAGAATCCTGGGCAGGAGCTGTGTCTATGCCAAAATATCCAACTAATACAAGTTGGAAAGAGCCAAGAAAAGGATATATCTATTCCGCCCACTTGCACACATTTTTGGCTTCTTTGTAGTGGGAAATATAGTCTTCCCTCCTAGAAATAAAGTTCGTAGTTTCCCAAAAATAGAAAGTCAATTTTGGGCAGCTTATGCTACTCCCAAAAGTTTACAAGAAGAAATATCATTGCACTGTGATTTGGGTGATTATAAAGACATTCTCACCTACTACTTGTACTGTAGATTTCTATTATGCTAATTTTAATCCACACAGCAATATGTCACCCCAAAAGACTCTGGAAGTGTGGCTAATAACAGAAATGAAGCTTCAGCCTGCAAAGAAAACATTTGTTTGTAATCTACATATTTCTTCTGAATAAATTAGTTGAGACGAATAACTTTTCTATCATTCTCTCTAGATCGTTCCTATTCCTCAGCCAAATGGTAATTTATTAAGAATAAATTACAATATTGCTTCTACCTGCTCATTTCCATATTGGTGAATTACTTCTAACCTTAATGAATGATCCTCTAGCAAATCAATTATTCATTTTTTAAATATTTTATGTTCCCCACACTATAGATTTATTATCAACTGTTGGAACTTATAAATGTTAACATGGGATGATGCCATCATCCAGCTTCATCAATAATGGATTGTTTTATTTTTTAATGATTTTTTTTGTGCTATTGATTGTAAATGGGTTTGACCCAAAGGGCCTTAAGCTTTTTCCATTAAAAATGAAAGTAAGCAAAAGCTCAATATGGAATAACACTTTTAAAATATATTCACACTTGAGTGAACCCTGATGATCTTAATAAAATGAGGTTGATGTTACCAGCCTCATATATGGTAGAAAGTGGTCAAAAGGATGAATGTGGAGATAGTGTATGAAAAATCCTTTCCAATAATTTGTAGTCAGTAATTAGCAATAACGATGGAGTATGAAAAAATACTAAGTCCTACAATCATCTTCATCACTAATACACGATGTGACTGCCGAAATAAATCCACAGTGCAAGTCAGGTCTAAAAAAGAAACAGTATCATATAAGAGAAAGGCCAGGAAACCACACAGTAAGTCATTGTACATTTAATGCTTTGAAATAAAGAAATACCATAAAAGTAAAACATTTTGACCAGGGGAAAGAATAAAATGTTTCATAACTATAAATAGAAAAATCAGCCTTACTTATTATTAGATATATCATTGTGCCAAAAGCTAATTTCAATCAGCCAGAGAGGCTAAGGAGAAGAGCAAGCAGTAAATTAAAATTCAGCAAGTAGAAGTCCCTTTCATTTAGCCATTTAGGCAGTAGACAATTACTGAGCAAACATCTATGTGAAAGCACTGGGCTAAACCAGGAGGGAGGTGTCAATATGATCATCTCCACTTTGAGAGTTCTGACATAGTTAAGAAAATATGATTCATGAATAATAACATAAGTCCTAAAGATATAACAGCAATATTAAGATACAAGTAAGTGCTAAGAAACTTTAGAAGAGGACAGACCTTAATTCTGAGCAGGGTTTTCATTTCAATTTTTAAATTAAAACCGAATTCTATACTGTCTTGCAAATTGATATTTGCTCTCTTATGGAAACTGTTTGGATTTGGGTTGTGCATTAACTTGCAACTATAAAGTGTCAGAAACGATCAATCTGGGGAGATGCAATAATCACATAAATTCTGAGAGTCTTAAAAACAATTCTCAAGGGTGAAATCCTGTCCTACAAACCCTATATTATGCTTTCACACCACCACTCTATGGCATGTAAATCTTAGGAGCTATAAGAGAAGGTTATAAATTGCTTGATCTCATAAGATAGGCAAGTGTCCTTGGGCAGACCTTTCTATGTCTCAGTTTCTCAGCTGTAACATAAGGAGGTTAAGCTCAGAATCTCTATGATCATTTCAAGGTCTAATATCCTGAGATTCTAAGACTTGGTGCATGGGCCATTTTTCATATCAACAATTTTCCTTCTAAGAACAAATGTTGTGAGGTTACCTGTTCGGCATAAAGGGACTATACAGAAGTAATTGGATCCCCATGGAAAAGCAATACCCTATGTATGTCTCACACTTCATAAATAGTATACTATGAGCATTGGTGGATGCTATGCAAAATAATGAAAGAATAAAATCTCCCTATTTATCCAAAACATTTTTTTTTCTTATTAGAGATCCAGAGATTACACTCATCTTCAGGCTGTTGACAGAGTATAGAGAGCATAATCTTAAAAACATACCACTTCTTGATGAAAATGGCACTTGTATACAAAGACTAGATGGGTATCAAGATAGCAAGATGGCCAAATAAATTTTAATAACTGGAATTCTAGGACGGGCACGGTGGCTCACACCTGTAATCCCCGCACTTTGGGAGGCCGAGGTGGGTGGATCACGAGGTCAGGAGATCAAGACCATCCGGGCTAACACAGTGAAACTCTGTCTCCAATAAAAATACAAAAAATTAGCCAGGCATGGTGGCGGGTGCCTGTAGTCCCAGCTACTCGGGAGGCTGAGGCAGGAGAATGGCATGAAACTGGGAGGCAGAGCTTGCAGTGAGCCAAGATCATGCCACTGCACTCCAGCCTGGGCAACAGAGCGAGACTTTGTCTCAAAAAAAAAAAACAAAACTGGAATTCTAATATAAAATTTAAGGTTCTGTTTGCTTATATGATGTGATCCATTTTTTATCTCCAACAAACCTTCAAACCATGTGCAAAATACCCAAACTGTGAGTATTTTTGTTATTTTGTTGTTGTTGCTCATTGCATATTTGATGTGGAATTCATAGAAAGGGCTAAACCTCATATTGAGCTGATGATATGGAACAAGAGAGTACAACAATACATGGAGGGCCAGGTTATTATAAGTAAGTCTTTCCAATAGCACTCACAGTCTTCTACTTTCTATTTTATGTTATGTAGAGTCTTTGCTCTCTTACATTGTAAATTGCTAGAGCAAGGAATTCATGCCTGATTTATCTTATTTCTGTCACTCTGTCTCCAGTATTGCTACATCTCAGACAGTAGGTGCCCAATAAATATGTCCTGAATGATTCTTTGGACATAGATATCTCTAAGCAAAAGAGAAGCAATGAATTCCCCTGGTGCTAACCCAATCTAACTATGCAATTCTTATGAATCTGACCCTAGAAGTCTTAATCGTTTTGATTGTCTTTGAGCTATTTTAACGCTTTTGAAATTAGTATTCTGTTTATGGTTTTGCTGTATGTTTATCAGCATTGTCTATCAGATACTGCAGGCTCCAAGCCTTGAGATGTTTCTTCTATTTAATTCAAAGTAGGAGACTGGCACTAAAGGGAAGGACCATGGATGCTGATACAGTGCCAGTGATCTCCATGCTAACAATGCCCTTGTCCAAACAAGTAATACAATGAACAGCATTCTCTATTTCCTGTGTACTCTTGACGATGTTACAGAAAGCATTCCTTTCCCTTGTAGGAAATGGGTATAAAGACAATTTTACCTTGAACTTAGAGCCTAATGAAAATTTTTTTTAAAACTTTTATTTTAGGTTCAATGGTACATGTGCAGGTTTGTTACACAGGTAAATTTGTGTCACAAAGGTTTGTTGTACAGATTATTTCATCACCCAGGTTGTAAGCCTAGTACTCAATATTTTTTTCTGCTCCTCGCTCTCCTTCAACCCTCCACCCTCAAGTAGGTCCCTTCTTTGTTGTTTCCTTCTTTGTGTCCATGAGTTCTCACTACTTAGCCTAATGAAAAATTTAAAAACTGTATTAAACATAAGGCAAAGGTATCACTTAATATGGCATTATGGCAAAGAAATTTTGAATCACGTTTTGAACTTTTTGTGCTCCATATTGATAGTGATTTAGGGAGAAAAGGCACAACAGCACATGGTTCTTCCAATGTGGGTTGTATCGGCAAGAATATGTCTGAAAATCTCATCATCATTTCTCAGAGGCAGCAAATAAGCATCATAAATTTACTCTATGAGTCCTCTATATCATACAATGAAGTTACCCTTCTTCTGAATTAGTGGGTTTATCCAGCATTTGAAGGATTTCCAACCAATAGTTTCATGGAGAAGAACTGCTTTCTTATTTCCCTCAAGTCTTGAGATGATCAGATTACTGATCAAGAACATTACTGACAGTGAAGATAGAGAAAGTGAGGCTTATAATCCACTGATTAAATGAATCTGACTTGATTTATCTGTGTAATGAGAAAGAAAAGGGAAAGAAATAACCCTGGGAATACTTGAACAATGTAAGAACAATAAGATAATGTTTCTTCCTCTTTTTACCACGTGTGGAACAATAGACATATGTGAGAGATGGAGACCTGCTTAAGAATTTAATTTGGAAAAGGTTAAGAAGAGTCATACTTGTAAAGCCTCTGACAATTCCATTTTGGTTAAGCGTAGAGATTTTTGTAGGTGGCTTTTTTTTTTTTTAGGAAAATATCTAGAGCATGGTGTTTCCGTAAGACAGGAAGAAAGGAGTTAAATTGTTTTGCAAAATAAATAGATATATTACCATTTTAAGGTGGCAGTTTATTAACATCTCTGCTTCCTTCTCTTTCATTGTTTAAATTAACTCTCACTATAACCTTGAAACCGAATATATAAATATATATATTTATAATAAACATATCTCACTATAACCTTGAAACTGAATATATATGAATATACATATTCATAAATATATATATAAATAAAATATATATAAATATATATAAATATATATTCATAATATATATAAATAAAATATATATAAATATATAATATATTTTGAATATATATTCATATTTATATATATGAATATATATAAATATATATTCAGTTTCAAGGTTCTAGTGAGATGTTTATTATAAATATATATTTATATATTTATAATATATACATTGATATAATTTATAAGTATATATTTACAATATATAAACATTTATTATATATTTATATATATAGAGAGAGAGATCTGATAAAAGACTTCAGGTATCAGTCAAATAGAGACAGAGATGAAAATGAAACAAAGTGAAGGTGCCCAGAACTTTCACCCCAGAAAGACTGTTGGGGGCACAGATTTCTTTAGCTGTATGGCATACATGAAGGGTCAAAACAATGTTCCCTTAATCAGAACAAAAGACTAAGTTAACGGGAGTGGCTAAAGTGGTATCTAAAAACTCACTTGACCCCCTCAAGATGGCAGAAATGCAAGGATAAACTATCTGTCCATATTCAAAATAAATCATAATCAGAAAACAAGTGCAGCATATATATTTTTTAAAGTCCCTTCAAAAAGCTAGAAAGAAACAGAGAAAACAAATGGTGAAGAACACCTCTCAAAACACGCTTCTACAGGGCAGATTAAAGTTCATGACTTAAGCCATTTCCAAGAACTCAAACAAAATTAAAGGGAATACAAAATCCATGAAATAAGAGATGAATGTAGAGCTATAAGGCTTGAAGAAAGAAATAGGGAGACATTAGATTAAAGGATGAAAAATGACTTGAGTTGGCAGAACTTGAGACAAGATGCAAATAAAAGAAACTGTCACAAAATAAAGTCCACACTGAAAGAAGAAAATGAAGACTAAGAGGGACAGAAGAAGAACTTGACGGAAGTGAGCAAGCCATCAAAGCATTTCTAAAGAAAATGGCATATATGCAAGACAGACAAAGGTGATTCAACTCAGGCATAACTGGTGCCTCAAAAAGGTAGGAGAAGGAAAAAATAAAACAGAGAAGACTTTCATTTTTAATTCAGAAAAACTTCAGAGATTAAAATGATTGAATCTGCAATTTCAAGAAGCATTTGATATTTCAGGGGGAAAATGTTATTATACAATTACTGACCAGACCTAACAGCAAAACCAATAAACTAATGCACTTTATACATAAAGAAACAATCTTGAAAATCAAAGCAGAGAAACCAAGGCACTTTAAAAGGGAAAAGAATCAGTTGTCAGAAAGTCCGCCAGCAGTTGAGCTACACTTATAAAGCACCAAGGAAGGAAACTGTGGTCCTAAAGTTATATACCCAGCCAAAACATCACTCAAGCATAAAATAGATGAGCATGTTCATTTTATCCAAATTCAGAGCCACAGTTTCCATAAACTCTTCTTAAAGAAACAATTGCATTTCTGCCCATGATGAGATGGTGAACTACCCTGGCATTAGGTGCCTCCTCCACCCTAATGCAATACTGGAGAAGTCACAGAAGTCAGAACGGGACCGATGAGTATGCGAAACTATTATAGGAATCTTGATAACCTGCTTTTCTGAGGAAATTAGAAGGCACATATTCCAAGGGCAGGAATGGAACACAAGTGAGAGAAGGCTAGGAGTCACAGGTGTGGATAGACCACATAAGAGTTTTCTAATTATTCTTTCATCGTTCCCTTGGCATTACTTTAGGTACACTGTTGCCCACTTCATTGCCTCTGTAGGATATAAAAATAAAATAAAATACGTAATATAAAATAAGATCCACTGTCATATCAGCCTAACACCAGCCTGAAACTACGGTGAAACTTGAGAGCAATAATGTGGCCCAGGTCAGGGAACAGGTAGATAGAAACACAAGTAGGCCCACTGTAGCCCCTGAGCATGTCATCCTCTGACCTAAATACCTTGAGAACTAGAGGATTACAACCCACAGACTCAGTATTTGGCAAAGAGCACTGACTGAGTTGGAAGTTTAATAAAATTTCCTAGAGCAAGACTGTATTGCCAGGAGAGGAAAATGAGAGTGAATTGCAATACAAGAAGCCTCCTCCCTGAAGCATGTTCCCCTTCTGAAATTTTTCAGGAGAGATACAATCTAGCATTTTGCCAGTATTTTCCCCAAGAACACTTTACTATTCCCTGGGGAAAACAATCTCATGAAGAAAACTGCTGGGCCATTTATACTCAACTGCTATTTTAAAAGTAGAATATTTTTTTAAAACCATCATGAAAAAGATTTACTATGCTAGATAGAAGAAAATTTAAAATAAGCATAATAAATGGGCTTAAGTAAATAAGGGAAGACATTGCATTCCAGACACAGAAATGTGTCATCAGCTGGAAGAAGCAATTGAAGGTACTGAGGATGAAAAATGAAATCATTGAAATAAAGAACTCAATAGTGGTTTCAATAACAGAATGATCACAGGCAGAGAAAACTGTTAGAAAGCTAAAACATCAAGTAAAGTAACTCTTCAAAAGGCACTTAGAAAAAATAGGACAGGATTTCTAAAATCAAAATGAATATATACAAGAATACAGAAGGAGAAGTGTATTTATGTAATAGGAATGCCCAAACTTAAAAAAAAAAAAAAAATGGAAAGGAGGACATATTTACTAAACTAGGGAATAAGATTTCCCCAAATTTGTGATATTATTATCCAATTAAAACTGCTCATAGACTGTCACTAAATGAATGAATAAATTAATAGGAAACTACAACTAAGTTTATTTCATAGAATATTAAAAAAAACAAGGGTGAACAGAAAATTCTGAAACCTTCCAGAGACTGAGATCAGATCACCTATAAAGGATGAAATTAGATTGAAATCAGTTTTTAAAAGCAACTTGAGACATAACAAGACTTTAAATTAATATATTTATATTCAAAGTGCTCAGGGATAAAATCTTCAAGCCTAGAATTATATAAAGTTAAATTATCTAAGTGATAGGGTAAAATAAGATATTCAAGGCCTTGAGGATTCAGCACGTTTCTGAAAACAAAAGGAAAACTATGCCTCATCTGAAAAATAGGCTTAAGTAAATAACTTAGCCATTTGTATCCTTACTTTGAAAAAAATGTCTATTGATGTCCTTTGTCCATTTTTTAATCAGCTCATTTGTTTTTGTTTTTTGGCTACTGAGTTGTATGAGTTCTTCATATATTTTGGATATTAGCCCTTTATCAGGTATATAATTTTTACTTATTTTCTCCTGTGCCTGTTAATTTTATTGATTGATTGTTGTGCAGAAACTTTTTAGTTTGATGTTGTTTTACCTTATAATTTTTGCTTTTGTTGCCAATGTTTTTCCAAAGAAGACCTACAAATGTGCAATAGGTATATGAGAAGGTGCTTAACATCACTAATCATCAGAGGAATGCAAATTAAAACGACAGGAAGATATCTCACACTTGTTAGGATAGCTACTATCAAAAAGTCAAAAGATAACAAATATTGGTGAGGATGTAGAGAAAATACTGCCCTTATACATTGTTGGTGGGAATGTAAATTAGTACAGGCATTTTGGGAAAAAAAAATACGGAGGTTCTTTTAAAAGTTAAAAAGAGAATTACTGTTAATATTTAACTTCATTAAAAAATTAGAAAGATAATTATTTCCTTTGGCTAATAAAATTGCTCACTCAAAGACATGTCTGCATTCCCATGTTCACTTCAGCACTACTCACAATAGCCAAGAAATGGAATCTGCCTAAGTGTCCATCCAAGAATGAATGGGTAAAGAAAATGTGATAAATGTATACAATGGAATATTACGGAATCTTAAAAAAGAAGAAAATCCTAATATTTACAACAATATAGATAAATCTAGAGAACATTATACTAAGCAAAATAACACATACACAGAAAGATAAATCCTGTATGATCTCACTTACATGTGAAATTGAAAAAAGTCAAACTTACAGAAGCAGAGAGAACTGTGGTTGTCAGGGGTTGGGGAGTGGGGAAAATAGGAGAAATGGAAAAAGCACCAAATGATGCAAACCTTCCACTTTGAGATGAGTAACTTCCAGTGATCTAATTTATAGCATGGTGTCTATAAGTACTATACTCCAGCCATGTTCTTAGAGAGTTACTATAAGGGAAATGAAATTAAGTCCAGCATTAAATAGGATTGAAGACAAATCCTAATTGAGACAGAAAGAAATATAAAACCACCATAGAGAAATACAATTATTTAATGGTTAAATAATTTAATAACTTATAATCATTTAGATGGGGGTTAGCAAACTGTGGACCCATGAGTCAAATCCGATGTGCAGGCTGTGTTTGTAAATACACTTTTATAGGATCATGGCAATACTTCTTCATCTACATACAGTCTATGGCTGCTACATTAGCAAAGTTGAGTATATGTGATAGAAATGTTATGGCCTGCAAGCCATGGTCCTTTGTAGAAAGAATTTGCTGACCTCTAATTTAGATTATGGGGAGGGAAGTGGGAAGGTAGTACTACCTAAAAAAAATCCTTATGATATAAAATTACATTAATAATTACATGAATATACATTGTTATACATTACAATACATAGAAAGAAAGACTGGCAGGAAATACAAGCTACTAATAGCCATTGTATTTGGATGGTAATATGGCTGCTCTTTCTTTCTCTTCCATATTTTTTAATTTGGGAGAAATGTTGCAATACACTTGTATTACTTTTATTTTTATCTTATGATAGTAAATTTCTGAATTGTGAAAACATGGCAACCACATAATCATGAAAAGGCAGTAAGAAAAATCTCAAAATTATGAATTAAAATTTAATTTCAACACATGAAAGAATCTATCTAAAGCATGGAAAGCTTGCCTGCACAAAACTGGTCACATAAATTCCATGAAAAGAAGAGAAAATTATCATAATCTGTGAGAGACTGTTTATAGTCACTAACCTACAGAATAATAATGCTACCTTATATTTGCATAAAGTGCCATAGTCTATAGACGTCTCACTTGATTGTAGACTAAAAAGATAAATTTTTATATCCTTTGCACAACTGGAGAAATAAGATTGAGAAATGTACCCAGCAGTCATTCAGGAGCAGGTTGTTCAGTTTCCATGTAGTTGAGCGGTTTTGATTGAGTTTCTTAGTCCTGAGTTCTAGTTTGATTGCACTGTGGTCTGAGAGACAGTTTGTTATAATTTCTGTACTTTTACATTTGCTGAGGAGTGCTTTACTTCCAATTATGTGGTCAATTTTGGAATAAGTGTGATGTAGTGCTGAGAAGAATGTATATTCTGTTGATTTGGGGTGGAGAGTTCTGTAGATGTCTATTAGGTCTGATTGGTACAGAGCTGAGTTCAATTCCTGGATATCCTTGTTAACTTTCTGTCTCGTTGATCTGTCTAATGTTGACAGTGGGGTGTTGAAGTCTCCCATTATTATTGTATGGGAGTCTAAGTCTCTTTGTAAGTCTTTAAGGACTTGCTTTACGAATCTGGGTTCTCCTGTATTGGGCACATATATATTTAGGATAGTTAGCTCTTCCTGTTGAATTGATCCCTTTACCATTATGTAATGGCCTTGTCTCTTTTGATCTTTGATGGTTTAAAGTCTGTTTTATCAGAGACAAGGATTGCAACCCCTGCTTTTTTTGTTCTCCATCTGCTTGGTAGATCTTCCTCCATCCCTTTATTTTGAGCCTATGTGTGTCTCTGCATGTGAGATGGGTCTCCTGAATACAGCAAACTCTATCTAATTTGCCAGTCTGTGTCTTTGAATTGGACCATTTAGTCCATTTACATTTCAGGTTAATATCGTTATGTGTGAACTTGATCCTGTCATTGTGATATTAGCTGGTTATTTTGCTCGTTAGTTGATGCAGTTTCTTCCTAGCCTCGATGGTCTTTACATTTTGGCATGTTTTTGCAATGGCTGGTACCGGTTGTTCCTTTACATGTTTAGTGCTTCTTTCAGGGTCTCTTGCAGGGCAGGCCTGGTGGTGACAAAATCTCTAAGCATTTGCTTGTCTGTAAAGGATTTTATTTCTCCTTCACTGATGAAACTTAGTTTGGCTGGATATGAAATTCTGGGTTGAAAATTCTTTTCTTTAAGAATGTTGAATATTGGCCCCCACTCTCTTCTGGCTTGGAGAGTTTCTGCCGAGAGATCTGCTGTTAGTCTGATGGGCTTCCCTTTGTGGGTAACCCAACCTTTCTCTCTGGCTGCCCTTAACATGTTTTCCTTCATTTCAACTTTGGTAAATCTGACAATTATGTGTCTTGGAGTCGCTCTTCTTGAGGAGCATCTTTGTGGCATTCTTTGTAGTTCCTGAATTTGAATGTTGGCCTGCCTTACTAGGTTGGGGAAGTTCTCCTGGATGATATCCTGAAGAGTGTTTTCCAACTTGGTTCCATTTTCCCCCTCACTTTCAGGCACACCAATCAGACGTAGATTTGGTCTTTTCACATAATCCCACTGGAGGCTCTGTTCATTTCTTTTTCCTTTTTTTCTCTAGACTTCTCTTCTCGTTTCATTTCATTCATTTGATCTTCAATCATTGATACTCTTTCTTCCAGTTGATTGAGTCAGTTACTGAAGCTTGTGCATTTGTCATGTATTTCTCGTATCATGGTTTTTATCTCTGTCAGTTCGTTTATGGCCTTCTCTGCATTGATTATTCTAGTTATCCATTCTTCCACTCTTTTTTCAAGATTTTTAGTTTCTTTGTGCAGGGTACATAGTTCCTCCTTTAGCGCTGAGAAGTTTGATCGACTGAAGCCTTCTTCTTTCAACTCGTCAAAGTCACTCTCTGTCCAGCTCTGATCCATTGCTGGTGATAAGCTGAGTTCCTTTGGAGGGGGAGATGAGCTCTGACTTTTTGAATTTCCAGCTTTTCTGCCCTGCTTTTTCCCCATCTTTGTGGTTTGATCTGCTTTTGGTCTTTGATGCTGGTGACGTACTGATGGGGTTTTGGTGTAGGTGTCCTTTCTGTTTGTTAGTTTTCCTTCTAACAGTCAGGACCCTCAGCTGTAGGTCTGCTGGAGATTGCTTGAGGTCCACTCCAGAGCCTGTTTGCCTAAGTCAAAAGGACAAAGCTGGAGGCATCACGCTACCTGACTTCAAACTATACTACAAGGCTACAGTAACCAAAACAGCATGGTACTGGTACCAAAACAGAGATATAGACCAATGGAACAGAACAGAGCCCTCAGAAATAATACCACACATCGACAGCCATCTGATCTTTGACAAACCTGAGAAAAAGAAGAAATGGGGAAAGGATTCCCTATTTAATAAATGGTGCTGGAAAAATTGGCTAGCCATAAGTAGAAAGCTGAAACTGGATCCTTTCCTTATTCCTTATATGAAAATTAATTCAAGATGGATTAGAGACTTAAATGTTAGACCTAAAACCATAAAAACCCTATAAGAAAACCTAGGTAATACCATTCATGACACAGGCATGGGCAAGGACTTTATGTCTAAAACACCAAAAGCAACGGCAAAAGCCAAAATTGACAAATGGGATCTAATTAAACTAAAGAGCTTCTGCACAGCAAAAGAAACTACCATCAGAGTGAACAGGCAACCTACAGAATGGGAGAAAAGTTTTGCAAACTACTCATCTGACAAAGGGCTAATTTCCAGAACCTACAAAGAACTCAAACAAATTTATGAGAAAAAAGACAAACAACCCCATCAAAAAGTGGGCAAAGGATATGAACAGACATTTCCAAAAGGAGACATGTATACAGCCAACAGGCACATGAAAAAATGCTCGTCATCACTGGCCATCAGAGAAATGCAAATCAAAACCACAATGAGATACCATCTCATGGCAGTTAGAATGGTGATCATTAAAAAGTCAAGAAACAACAGGTGCTGGAGAGGATGTGGAGAAATAGGAACACTTTTATACTGTTGGTGGGATTGTAAACTGGTTCAACCATTGTGGAAAACAGTATGGTGATTCCTCAAGGACCTAGAACTAGAAATACCATTTGACCCAGCCATCCCATTACTGGCTATATACCCAGAGGATTATAAATCATGCTGCTATAAAGACACATGGACACGTATGTTTATTATGGCACTATTCACAATAGCAAAGACTTGGAATCAACCCAAATGTCCATCAGTGACAGATTGGATTAAGAAAACGTGGCACATATACACCATGGAATACTATGCAGCCATGAAAAAGGATGAGTTAATGTCCTTTGTAGGGACATGGATGCAGCTGGAAACCATCATTCTCAGCAAACTATCGCAAGAACAGAAAACCAAAGACTGCATGTTCTCACTCATAGGTGGGAATTAAACAATGAGATCACTTGGACTCGGGAAGGGGAACATCACACACTGGGGCCTATTATGGGGATGGGGGAGAGGGGAGGGATGGCATTGGGAGTTATACCTGATGTAAATGACGAGTTGATGGGTGCTGAGGGGTTGATGGGTGCAGCACACCAACATGGCACAAGTATACATATGTAACAAACCTGCACATTGTGCACATGTACCCTAGAACTTAAAGTATAATAAAAAAAAAAATCTTTCACATGGCAGAATTGCATTTTTAATAAAGTATAATTTATCTATTTAAAAAAAGAGAGAGAAATAAAGCTACTCTGCCAGAGTCAAAGTGATTTCAAATGTCTGAAGTAGGAACAAAAAGCACAATTTTGTTAACATGTTTATTGTGCCAGCCAACCACACTTTTTCTCTTTAGAAAAAAAAAAAAAGGTTTTTTGGCTTTTCTTAAATGACTGGAACTGTAAACACTTGACTTTTTAAACTGTGAAATGTTTTTCCCTCGTTGGTTTGTTGAAATAATACTGAGTTAAATGATTTTATGTTCCACTTTGTATTATCAGTATTTTCAATTAAGCTAAGTAATAATGAACTCAATTTGTTCTGAATGTGACATTTGTTACTGAATTCCTGTGAAGTAATGGTTTTTAAATAAAAAATTATCAGTCACTCCCTTAAAAATTAAATAAAGTCATGTGAGCCATGAATAAGAGAAACTCCAGGGAAAATAATCATTATTGTCACATCTCTCTCTTAGTTTCATGTTAAGATGGTGTTTTATTTAACTACTGGTCACTTTATAAGTGTTGGAATATGATATAATATGTCATTTTTCAGTGTGACAAAACTGCCTAGGTATTAGTCATCAATTTATACTGACTGGAAAATCTGTATGGGAGCATGTGGCTGCCTTCAGGACTGACTTAATTCTCAAGTCCTAAAGACTAATGTGAAACTCTACTGGACTTTCTAACATGACAAAGGATCCTTTTATTCCACTCTCTAAGCCTGATAAGTATTATAATACACAGGAAGTATGACAACGGATGAGGCTTTCAATATCAATAAGAAAGTGTAATTATTTTGCTGGAAATACTTATTGTTCCAAGAGAAAAGCTAAACTCCAGTTCATTGTGACTTATAGCTCCATTCATTTTCTTCTTGCTTTTGAAAGTCAGACTACAGTAATGCATGACTGTCCACAAAAGTTTCACAAACTCCTGTGCTGACAAAGCCCTACTGGCCAAGGAGAGCCAAAGCAAAGCCTTGAGGCTCCGGACATAGAGTTTTGACTTTCCCTTTTATTAGAGAAATGTTATTACAGTCTCCTGTTTAATCTCTAAACTTCATGGTAAATTTATTTTCTGGCTTTTACTCTATATTTATGTCAAATAATACATTTTACAAATTACTTAAGATTGAGCTTAATTGCTGTTTGAAGAAGATAATGTTCTGGTATCCAGCAACCTCAGGAATCCAATGATGAGTTTGCATTTAACCCCGAGACTAAACTCTGTATTGGGAAGCAAATATGATTGAATCTCAGCTTTTTAGCAAGAAATACAAAATATTCATACAGTGACTTTTGTGGCATGCTCCATCTCAACTTCCCCAGTTGCAACAAAGCTACAAGCCCCCTAAATATTTCTAGTGACTCACTACCAGGCTCTCTACCCTTTACGCCTTTACCCTGTGGCTCCTATACCTAAAATTGAAACAGGTGTTTAATTTCCCCATAGAACTGATGTTTACAGTCTTTTCGAATAAACATAAAAGTTAACCCTTCCTGTTCTTAAGGGTTGAAACTTACATTTGTCCTGCCTAAGTTCTTTTCTCAGGAAACTAACCATCAGGCCTCCCAGAACTGAAACTCACCAGATCACCACATCCAGACAATGGGACACCAGATCTCTCCCTAATTCCTGCTTTCCTAAATGACCAACTGCTTCCTGTTGACCAACTTCTCTTCCTTACTTCTCCCTAATTCCTGTTTTCCCTGCATTTAGGTTCATTCCTTCCCTGCTATATAAATCCCCACTTTTAGTTGCCTGGGGAGACAGATTTGAGACTTGGTTCCCATCTCCTCTGCCAACATCACTCAAATAAAGCCTTTTTTTCCCTGGCAGTATGTGTTGCCTCAGTGATTGGCTTTCTGTGTAGTGAGCAACAGGATGTGGACCAAGGTGTCCAATCTTTTGGCTTCCCTGGGCCACATTGGAAGAAGAAGAATTGTCTTATGCCACAGATAAAATACACTAACGATAACTGATGAGAAAAAAAATGCAAATAAATCTCATAATGTTTTAAGGAAGTTTATGAATTTGTGGTGGGCTGCATTCAAAGCCGTCCTGGGTCACCTGAGGCCTGTGGGCTACAGATTGGACAGGCTTGATGACTAAACCCCTGGTGTTTCAGTAACAAAATGCTCTCTCTACTCTCTTGCTCCTTGTCCATGGGATTGAACTTCAGCATATCCTCCAATCTTCCTGGGAGGCTTAGCTATTAATATCTTCTCTGTAAAAGATTTTCTAACAAAATGAAATGTTCTTGCAGGAAATATAGTAGATATTAGATATTTCTAATGGATATTCTATTTTCCATTCTCCTCCTGAACCGTCCTTTATCATACAATTAAACTTAATTGCAATTATTTGTTTGAATGTGTGTTTCTCTCTGTACACCGTACAACCCTTGTGGGCAGTCCAGCTCACTTTTTTCATTATCTCCTAACACAGAAGCTGGTGTAAAGTTGGATCTCTATAGATATAGAGAATGAATGAATGAAGTAAACAGATTAATGTCAACATTGCTTTTTTGGAACTTTATATACATTAGGTCAACCAGTGAAAAAGTCCTTCATCCCTGGAACTCATTAACCACATCAGGAAGAATTGAAACTGAGAGAATGAGCATAAACGTGCTGTTGGTAGGCGCTGAATACTCCCAGCCTTTCCTGGGATAAGAACTAATCCATTCTCCTAGGGGAACAAAAAACATAAAAGTTCACATAATATCTCACTTGTCTTCCATTCTGAATTAAGTTGCCCTTCAGACACAACTGACAAGAAACTAAATGGACTCCTAGCATGATTTTGGCAGCCAGTGGTATTAAATCATGTCTGAATTCCATGTGACTTTCAGTACTGTGTATCATAATTCAACCCAAAAAAAAAGAACTGAGTAGAGCTCCAGTAATCTACATGATCATATATAACTTTCCCAAGATATTTGACTCCAAATTAAAAACGATGACATTGTTACCTTGCCCAGAATTTCACAAGAAGTTAACATTCTGTAAACTAGGTTTTCCTTAATTTAGCTGTTGTATGATTAAAAACAAGATTCAGTTTTCCATTTCTCCTGAGTCATATCTCCTTTGACTACTGAAACATATGATTTTGGAGATACTTATTTCCAGTTTAGATGCTGCTTCTGCTATTTACTTGTTTTTGTAGAGATTAACTGGATGTTACGGAAAGATTGTATTTTAGACCTAATTGATAACATAGAAAGCCCTCATTTTATACACGAAAAAAACTGAGACCTGGTGAGGTGATGATTAAGTCCAGGTCACCCCAGGTACTTATTTCTAATCAGCACTAGGCTTACCACTCATGTTTTCTACAGCACTTAACTTTTTCGCTTCTGTTTTTTTAAAGATAATATGCAACCTTAACCTTTTACTTAGATTTAATCTGCCTATTAAAATTTTGATCTTAAGTAAATAAGTTAAATTCATGTATAATGCTCATGATTTTCATACTAAAATTAATACATTCATTAAAGAATAAGTCAATTTCCTTCTCATATATATTGAAGAAGTGAAATTAGCAGATGTTCTGGAAATTTTTACATTGAAGACATCTAAAAAAACTCCCAGCAACCTTCCTTAGGTTGACATGACTTTCAGTGGGGTGATAAAGGGAACCTGTGGAGAGGGAAATTGCTTTGGTCTTCATTAGGACGACGAGATATAAAAGTTACTGGCACCCAGAAACAAATTATAGTTAATTCTCATTCAGAAAGACTGACAATGATGTGTTCTGATTCATCAAATATTTGCCAGTTTGTACAACACTTTTTCAGAGTAGATTATCTTATGAATTAGGTCAACATAACCCTCTGAGAGCAAAGTTTCTCATCTGTAGCGGCCATGTGTCTCCTAGGGGTCATCAGGACATGTGTGAAAAGGAGTGGGTTTCTGATTGTGAGAATGCCTGGAGAGAGACAATTGTAAGCAGTGGATTAAACATCTACAATAACTAGATATTTCACCAAAAACATTTTACTTGGGTGCGAGTCCTATTTGCACCCAAATGCCAATAGGACTTTCCCTGGGAACCACTGAGTCAGACAGTAAGCATATCTGATCCTCTCCACAGCTCAACAAAGTATTAGCATTTAAAGGTGTCATCATTTCAAGACACCAAATTAAGCAGCCAGTTAATACTGAGGAAATTTAACAATTTCCTACAAATCTGTGATTATCAATTAATATTCCTAAACTTATTACTAATTAGTTTTCCTTATTGCATAGAGCATGTCCCTAAAACTTCTATTGTGGTTTTCTTATCTTCAATGATAATGAGATAAAAATTTAAGATGGCTAATCATTGAAAGTATTGTTTTCTAATTAATCTTTCTTTTGCAAGCTGTTAACAGATAAAAATTCTTCCTTAAAATTATGCTGAACTTTCATCACCAAGAATCATACAGAAATGCTTGAACTGACAAGATTTAAGCATCAGATACTGATGTCATAGTTCAAGTGAAGAAGTAACGATATTCTAGTAAGAAACAAGCCATTGAAAAGCCTGCTATTGAAGGCAAATGTACACAAAAGTAAGAGTCTCAGAAGAGGGTTACTGAGAAGAGGGTTACTGAAATGTGCCTATTACTTTTTGCATGATACTTCAGTAAAAGTGAAGTTAGGTCTCAGGCAAGCTTCTGAGGTGAGGCACCAGTGGAAGTAAGCCAAAATCATAGATGGGTTATCATCACACCCATCACTAGCCAAAGTCATCCCCAAAAAAGGATCCTCACATCACAGGGGTGCTGTCCTTGGGATAAGGGGCAAGGGGATAATCGATTTGGGTACCACTTTCCACTTTGTCCATTGCACTCCACTACATTGGCCTCTCTCCATCAATATCATAGGGGTTAAGAAGGCTTAAGTTAACAGACTTGTGCAGCTGAGTTAGGAAGGTTTGGGATAATCTAGGGTTTGTTTTTGTTTTTTTTTCTTGTTTTCTTCTTGTTTTTTATTTTGTCTCATCATTTAGTAATTTTCCTGAGTTTAGTACTAGAAAATAAAACATCCTCAGGAAAATAAATGCCTTATACTTTGAAATTAACTAAAAACAGATGGCCACACATCCCCAAGATGTGAACATTTATATGTGAGACACAGAATGTGAAATAACTAAATCAGGTAGAATGTACAATCCTTTTCCAGATTACATGTGCTTTGTCCACAGTCTTCCTTAAATGATCCTTCATTATAAATTCATTATCATAGCTTCCAAGCTACCATTTCTATAACTCAAGAGCTACAAAAGAAAAAAAAAAAGAACTTGTATTTTTAAATAAAAACTGTGAATTCATCAAAATAAACCTAATTTCTAGTAATGTCAAGTTTGGGTGTCAATAATAATATTCTAAGGTTTGTTTATTTCCATGTTTGCTCCTCTCTGAAACAAAAACTGATTTTCCTACCAGCAGGTGGTAAGTATACGAAAAAGGAAATATACCTGAACTTTCGGCCCTCTAGATACCTAAACACCTAGCATCAATAGTGCTCTGATCATCCACCCATGTGCAAAACTTTTTATTGATTTATTTTTATGTGAAATGGGCTGGAACATAAAGTTTCTATAAATCCATTAAAATGCCCACCTACACAGTTCTTTCATCTTCATTCACCTTATGCCTCCATTAGAAGATACAGAAATAAGATATTCATGTTTTTGAAATGTATGTGTTTCACTTTTTTAAAAAAAAGGTTGACTTTTTTAGAATTCTTGGGAAAAGGTACAGAGATTTCCCATATACCCGCTACCCCCACAATGTATACAGCTCTTCTGCTATCAACAACCCCACCAAAGTAGTACATTTGTTACAATTGTTGAACCTCCGTTGACACATCATTATTGCCTGGGGTCCATAGTTTACATTAGGGTTCACTCTTGGTGTTATCGATTCCACAAATTTTGACAAATGTATGATACATACCCACCATTGTGGTATCATACAGAGCATTTTCACTGTCCTGAAAATCTTTTGTACTTGTCATTTTTGATGCTGAGTTTTGATAAGAACATACCTGTTGCTATTAAACATATTATTAGGCACTCACCTTTAGTGAGATATATGTTAACCCAACATAGAATGAAGGATCATATTAGATGTATTTTGTTTATCTATGGCCATTTTACACATGCTAATACATTTATCATTCTAATTACCTTCATATTCAAATGTATGTTGAGATAGTAAACCAACAGGGACAAATATACTATGTTTGTTACGTATTATAGTTATTGCTAAGAAGTATTTCCCCATTTGGGGATAGTAGTGTCATCTGAGGGTGCATTCTTAATGCCAAAAATAAAGTCGTTTTCATTATTTTCATTCTAATCATATGGGTCCAAGTATCATAAACTGTTTCCCAAAGAGTATTTCACAGGACACGATCTCTATGGTATGTTACCTTTAAAAAGGATTTTGTGGTCAAACACATTTGAGAAATTATGCATACTATAGTTCCTTTTGGAGATTTACAAAGTATGTCAACCATTTAAAAATTTTGTGAAGTCCTACACCAAATACTTGATCTAATTTCACTTAATCCAGCACTTTCCAAACTTATGTACTCATTGAACAATTTAGGGATTTTAAATAAACATAATACAGACTGGCTAGATCAAAACTTTCCAGAGAATTTTTTGAAAACTCAGGTTCTAGTAAAACAAAACAGAATAACAAGATAACTCATTAGTTATAATATTAATGGTAATTACTATTAGTAGTACTACTAATAGTCATTAATATTTATATGGGTAATTTATTGTTTCATAGTTTATTTTCACCTGTATTTTATTTTATTATTTATTATATTTGATGTTTTAAAATAGTCTGAACCAGCATGTTCCACACTTAATGGAGACCTTCACATGTCCCACCAATTTTGTTATTCATAACTGGAATAAACTTGCTATAGTATACATCGTAAAATTATGATGAATCAACTCAAAACCAATAACCACAAAATCTACTTACACTAGAATATATTAACACAAATATAGAAAATTTATAGTCACCTAAAATTTGTTTTGTACATGAAAGAATCTTTTGAACTAAATAAGTGTATTAAACAATTGTAGGACTTAGAAGATTTCACATTCCAATAATATATTTTTAAAATATAACATACAGGTGATGATACAAGTTACTTCACTTATAAGCAACCTTGAATTTAGGTACACTGTAACTACTTGAAGGAACATTGTAAAATAATGGAAAAATACAAAATTGGGAAAAATTTTGGTCTAGATTTGAGCCTATCTTTTGCATATAGTAACTGGGAAAATTACCTTGGCTGACTGCAACCTCTGCCTCCCAGGTTCAAGTGATTCTCCTGCTTCAGCCTCCTGGAGTAGCTGGGATTACAGGCATTGCCACCACACCCAGCTAATTTTTGTACTTTTAGTAGACACCAGGTTTCCCCATGTTGACCAGACTGGTCTCGAACTCCTGATCTCAGGTGATCCACCCACTTGGCCTCCCAAAGTGCTGGGATTGCAGGCGTGAGCCACCATACCCAGCCTAAACCATACATTTCTTATTTTCATCATCTGTAATGGGAATGATGCTACATGATACATTCCTTGAATGACTGACTAGATAATTAAGTTAGATCGTATGAAAAACACCTAGCCCCAAATCTAGCATTTAATTATATATCAAAATTAATACATTTATAACAACTTCGTATTAAACAGTTTATCACAAAACCTTTTTGTGTTCTGTTAATCATACATACATAATATAGCTAATCTAAAATACAGGCAACACATGCAGTGAAAAAGTGATCAATATATTTCCAAATTTTAAATAATGCCTTCTATTTCAAAATGTAACTATTCACTTTTAACCCCAAAAGCAATTTTCTGTGGGTTAACATATTTAGAGTCTGTATCCTAATTATCTGGTATGATATTAATAACACTAATTCTAACAAGCAAATGACAAAATTAATGTATGATCCTCCACAATGTTTATAACAAAGCACTCATCTGTATTATCCAAAGAATTTTAAAGTATACAATTTATGATTTTGTTGGGTTTCTTCCCCCACACACTTCCTCCTTCCCAATTCATGGATATATTTCAACTGCCAATAATGGATTTAGAGTCTAGCAAAGACCATCAAGCCTCCATCATAGGACGGTAGCTACATAAACATGACCCATTTCCCAGCAACACTTGGCCAGACAGGTCTCAAACTCCTGACCTCAGGTGACCCACCCTCCTTGGCCTCCCAAAGTGCTGGGATTACAGGCGTGAACCACCATGCCCACCTAAACCATACATTTCTTATTTTCATCAGCTGTAATGAGACTGGGGAATGACGCTGGGGAATGAGTAATATAACTGTAAAGGCTATAGTGAACGCTTCAGAAGAGTATCAAATAAAAAGAATAACTTTTTAAACGTGTTGGTTGACTTTTTTAGATATAGTTTTATTGGTTTTTAAAATAATCAATTTATTAATGTTGGAATTACAGGGTAAATAAAAATCATCTCTATGTAGCAACACCAATCAATTAGCTAGTACAGGGACCACTGAGCAATACTGGTTTGAACTACACAGTCCATTTATATGTGGATCTTCTTCTGCCTCTGCCACTCCTGAGACAGCAAGACCAAGCCCTCCTTTTACTCCTCCTCCTTAGCCTACTCAACATGAAGATGACAAGGATGAAGACCTTTATGATGACCCACTTTTACTTAATGGATAACTATCTCTTTTTTGTTGTCTCTAGCCTACTTTATTGTAAGAATACAGTATGTGATACATATAACATACCAAATATGTGTTCATCAACAGTTGATGCTATTGGTAGGGCATCCAGTCAACAGTAGGCTATTATTAGTAGAGTTTTTGGGGTGTCAAAAGTGACATGTAGATTTTTGACTACACAGGGGATCAGTGCCCCTAATCCCCACGTTGTTCAAGAGTCAACTGCAAAATTTTTGTCAATTGTATGTGTGTGTATACACACACAAGGTGAAAATGTGTCATAGCAATTTATTTATAATTTATATATAACACATATTTAATCCATGTTTTCAATTGTCCTCTAGAAACATTGTTCCATTTCCCCTTATTGATCTAAACCAACAGTTCTGTTTTGTACAAAATTATTGCCAAACCCAGATATTTTCAAAACAAAACATAAAAACAGTACCTCATTGCTGGCTTAGTTGGCTTTGACTACTAGTAATGCTGAAAACATTTTGATATGATTATTAGCATTTTTCATTTTGTGACATATCATTAAAATCACCTGAGATCCTGCAAACTTTTTGCTCAGTATGCCTTGGCCTCAGAGACTCTGGCTTGATTGATTTGAGATGGAGTCTGGGTACCATACTTTAAAAACATCTGTGGTTCTAAGATGTAGCCAAGTCCCAATCCACTGCTCTAGAAGGAACATAAACTCCTGGTATTGAGGCCTCTGGAAATGGATTGGTTTCTGCCATTTCTGAGTTTGCTTCTTCAAAATTGACTGTGTTTGTGTAATATTTATGATTCCTCTGATTGTAAAAAAAAAAAAAAAAAAAAAATAGACAATTTAAGGTAGATGTTTTTCTTTAAATGACTTACTGGAAAGATACTGGAGTATATTATGGAATCCAAGAAAGCACTGAACAAGCAAGCTTCAGGTGAGTTTAATGTGCAATCACATTTAAACTGCTCTAAAGGGCTTCATTTAATATAATTATGGGGCAAACAACTCCTGTATCAATGGGATTCTCTCAGTTCAAAACACAGAAGAATCCCAAGGACAGAGAAATGGAATGTTTCAGAGTGACTAAGATGTATATCACCTGGATGATCAGGGCCTGAAGGAGGCACATGAACTGGAACATGGATGCAGGGACACATTGTTCTGGTTAACTGGAACTGAAGAGTTTCCTAGGACATGACACTTTGAGTGATAAAACTGGGACAGTCTCAGGCAAATCAGGACGATTGGTCACCTTTGCAGGGAGACATCCCTTTGAGTCAGGATAAGAAACAGTTCTCAGGGATAGTCCAGCAGCACATCCTCATGTTATGTAATCTTCATGTTTGCAGAACCCATACCACTTGAAGTATTTTGTGATAGGTTTTTGTAGGCAAGAGCGTGTAGAAAGGGATATGGGTGTGGTGATTTATTCCGCAGTACTACATACAGTAAAAGTTCAATGCAACCTCATCATATTGAATACGGTATATTTCAAAGAATAGGAAAAAAAAAAAACTCAAGTAAATTTGGTAACTCAGATTATAGAAATTATTTTATGAGTTAGTATACTAAGCAGCAAAAGTCTTAAATATATACAGTGAAAGAAATAACTTTTACTTTATAAATCTATACTCATGCTCTAAGAAACTGTAAATCAAGTTCATAACCAAAACTAAAAATCACAAAGGTAGAAATGCAAAATGTGTCAAACATGTTATCTCTGACAGCCAAATGTCACCCTTTTCCACGTGTTAAAATGAAAATATTACAAAAAGTAGGGCATTTTAATTTAAAAATGGCATGTTATTTCCAGTGTCTGCTTGCCAGTCAGACTTGGTCAAATGACTTATTGAATTTTAATTATTTTTAACTCAGTAAACTAAGGCACTGTTTAGTGATGAGACAATGTTTTAAAAGGAGAGGTACACACCCTTATATGGGAGTTTTTTGTTTTGTTTTGTTTTTTTGGAGACCAAGTCTCGTGCTTGTCCCCCAGGCTGGAGTGCAGTGATGCAGTCTCGGCTCACTGCAACCTCTGCCTCCTGGGTTCAGGCAATTCTCCTGCCTCAGTCTCCCAAGTAGCTGGGACTACAGGCGCCCGCCACCAAGCTCGGCTAATTTTTTTTGTATTTTAGTAGAGACAGGGTTATACCATGTTGCCCTGGCTGGTCTTGAACTCCTGAGCTCAGGCAATTTGCCCACCTCGGCCTCCCAAATTGCTGGGATTACAGGTGTGAGCCACTGCGCCCGGCCCTAGGAGTTTTTTTTTTTCTTTCTTTCTGACTGTAATCCATAAACTCCATGGAAAATGTAAATCATCATTCAATACATCAGGCATTCTAGAAATACACAGCACCGCTTCTAGGAGAAGCAGGAAGATCAAGAGGTCCCCAGGACTTTCAGACCAAAATAAACAACGCTGGTGGTACAAGGCATTTGGGAACACAAAGTGTAATTTGTTATATACAAGAATTCTGGGTAAGTTGAAATTTTCCCTTCAGCAATACAACGGAGAGGTCTCCAGTAGATTTTACACTGAAAGTTTAACACTGACTCAAGATCTATCTGCTAAAGAAAATCAGTGTCTTCAAGCCTGTAATCCCAGCACTTTGGGAGGCTGAGACAGGCGGATCACGAGGTCAGGAGATCGAGACCATCCTGGCTAACACGGTGAAACCCCGTCTCTACTAAAAATACAAAAACTAGCCGGGCAAGGTGGCGGGCGCCTGTAGTCCCAGCTACTCGGGAGGCTGAGGCAGGAGAATGGCGTAAACCCGGGAGGCGGAGCTTGCAGTGAGCTGAGATCTGGCCACTGCACTCCAGTCCGGGCAACAGAGCGAGACTCCGCCTCAAAAAAAAAGAAAAAGAAAAAGAAAATCAGTGTCCTTGCAGGATGGAAGGAAGAACTAATCAATATAATATTGGACCAACCTAACAAGGAATGCCACCCCACTGACAGCAACTACAGCTACAAAACTCCCAATGAAAACATGTACAAATAACTGCCTGTGATGCACATCTTGACAAATGCATACTAAGAAATAATCTTGCTGCGTGAGTGTGGAAGCAGCCAGGTCTCACAATTTCAGTGCCCCCAAAAGAGATTATAATCATGTGGGAAATACATGTTAAAATCTCAAAGAAACACAAGGATATAAAGCGCAGTGTTCATCCCAAGGGACACAGTGACTCTTTTGAGGCATAGTTTCCTCACTTGCCTACATTCTAAATCTGTAATTCCTTAAATAAGCCATGGAAAATGGTATATATTACTTAAAAGACTGAAATGATTAATATGGTACGCCAAATGACAAAAACAGAAACTATGATAAAACTTTGCTTGTTCTCTAGATGGAAACTAATTCAGTCAAAGTGGAAAAGAAAAAATAATTCAGATTAAGTATAAATTTTAATTACCTAAAAATAGCTTTTCTGGCTGAATTTTACCTGAAATGCAGTGTTTGTTACCTCAGCATTTATCCTAAATGGACTTCTCTCTCAGCAGCACAAGCCCTCTGCTAGAACAGCGCTCTCACAGAAAACCAGAGAGACAAGTTATTGGGGAAATTATGAGGCATTTTTCCATACACTTTTTTGTCTCCATTCGCCCAAGCTGTTTTTGTTTTGAGAGTGCCCCGATGTTCAGCAAATCCTTTCAATGTTTTGCTATTTTCCCACTTCGAGACATGAGGCATCCTGCAGAGCAGCATCTGAATTCCTAGGCTGGGGTGTTCCTCTCCTTCCTCCTCCCTTCCCTTTCATTTCCAACCATACTCGAAGCCTCACTCCTAGGAAAGCTTACTGCAGGAAGTCTGCTCTTTACCACACCCGAA
Organism: Rhinopithecus roxellana; assembly: GCF_007565055.1. Classification (NCBI taxonomy): domain Eukaryota; kingdom Metazoa; phylum Chordata; class Mammalia; order Primates; family Cercopithecidae; genus Rhinopithecus; species Rhinopithecus roxellana. The sequence continues at coordinate 61,284,158 of NC_044552.1, read as the reverse complement.
ACAGCCACAGCAGGATGACATTCAAGTTACCTCGCCTAAAAACATCTGTTCTCTAACCGAGGAGCAAGGGTTTATGACCACCTGAGGGTCATATCAAATGGAAGAAAGGATTCAACAGTCGTCATAGAGGGTTTTGCAGAGACCACGTTGCTGAACGCAAGTTTTTATTTCCCTGGTTCTTTGGTACCCAGACACACAATGACAAGCATTTGGCACAAGCACCAGTCGCCAGGGTGACACATCTGCAAGCTCAGTCCCTCCAGTCCTCTGTTTCATAGCTCTGGTAGCTCAGATTTATGTCCCTGTATAAGTATATTTTCACACTGCTATAAAGACATACCCTGGAGTGGGTAATTTATAAAGAATAGATGTTTAATTGACTCAGTTCTGCATGGCTGGGGAGGCCTCAGAAAACTTAGTTATGACAGAAGGGGAAGCAGAAGCAAGTAACTTCTTCACAAGGCAAGAAAAAGCGAGAGAGCAAAGCGGGGAAGAGCCCCTCATAAAACCATCAGATCTCGCAAGAATTCACTGACTGTCACGAGAACAGCTTGGGGAAACCACCTCCATGATCCAATCACCTCTCACCAACCTCCATGATCTAATCACCTCTCACCAGGTCCCTCCCTTCACACCTGGGGATTACAATTCGAGATGAGATTTGGGTGGGAACACAAAGCCAGAGCATTATCAGTCCCCGTGGGTTCCAAGCCCATTGTCTATATCCCAAAAGACAGGAGTCTGTAGATCCATAGGTGATACTTCTGGAATTGAAAAAGCAAACAAATTTCCTTTTTCTCTTTCACATTTATCATTAGGTCAAAAAGAAAGGAATTGTTTGAATTCTTAGCACTCTAGCTCAGAAAAGCCTTAACTATCTAGCATGGTCAACCCAAAGGCCCCGTGGCTCCTGTGCTTTTACAACCCCATTCCAAAACCCCACAGGCTAAAACCTGAAGACTAGTAAGGAGGAACACGAGTAAACAAATGACCTCATTCTCCATTTGTTTGCAAACTCCACTGATGTCTGTGGTTTCCAACTGATCATTATTTTTAAAATGAGTGAAATAGTGTGAGACCTCAGAGCACTTTTTTTTTTTCTTTTTTTTTGAGACAGAGTCCCACCTCTGTCTCCCAGGCTGGAGTGCAGTGGTGCGATCTCGGCTCACTGCAACCTCTCCCTCCTGTGTTCAAGCAATTCTCTTGCCTCAGCCTTCCGAGTAGATGGGATTACAGGCACATATCACCATGCCCAGCTAATTTTTTTGTATTTTTAGTAGAGACAGTGTTTCACCATGTTGGCCAGGCTGGTCGCAAACATCTTAACTCAAGTGATCTGCCCGCCTCGGCCTCCCAAAGTGCTGGGATTACAGGCGTGAACCTCAGAGCACTTTTCTAAAGACAAAAGGTGAACTCTGGAGTTGCAAGCCACCACAGAGCTTCAAGGTGTGTCTCTGAGCACACACACTTGCCTATGCTGTCCCCATGGTACTGCCAGGGGCCAGGATGGGCCCAGCCTCCACTAAATGATGCTGCTCACAGCAGGACTGCTGACTCCTGGGTGATCTTCGGCAGGAACTCAAATCATAGGCTCCAATCCAAGGATCTTAAAGTGAAACCCTTTAAGCCCTCCAATGTATATCCAAACAGAACCTTAAGACAAACACAAAGAAAAGAGAAGGCGGCTTTGAGAAATGAAAGAAGGAAAAAGTACCTGAGACTGTGAACTTGCTGTCATTCATCAGGAATAAATTAGAGGTAGACACTAGGGCCTGGGAGAGAGAGGACTCAGCTTCACTGCAGACACTGTCTTCAGAGGACCAGGTCCTTAAAATTAAAGAGTTAATTCACCAAGTTAAAATTTTTAAAATCTACTTACATCCTAGAGAAAGGAAATTGAAGCTGAATAATTGAATACACCTGGTCATTAAAACGCCTCACACTTTTCTTAATTGACTACATTTTCATGGTCTATCTAAATATTTAGGAGTGTTATAAACCCACAGCTTCACAACCTGGTAGTAAAGCAGCCTTTTCATAAGGTTCCACGAAACACCCTATTTAGGGGCTGAAATCCTGCTGGCAAAATACCTGAAAACAGTTTCAAAGAATGATGTACCGTCCCTAAACCACAGAGACATGGCCTGTGATAGTTAGGCTTACCCTAAGAAGAGGTTTGGGAAAACAGCTGTTTCGAGAATCATGAAAGGAACTGGGGCAAATTAGAGAAGTAAAAAATGTATGAGGAAAGGATTAGAAAGGAAATTATTATTTTTTAAAAGTCCAATGTCCATCTCCTAGGATCCCAGGTCAGTATGACCCAGAGTGAGCCACCTTTGCTGACCCTGTCCTTTTTCTCAATGCATGGGGACCAGACCTTTAGAGCCAGCAGGACCTCAGGAGGTGGCTGTGTCTATTCAGCCAAGCGGTGACTCACTGAGTAAGCAGAGGAAGGGTTTAATTGCCATGGAGCTCTGACCTAAGCCAGAGGACTCCTGGAGGAACTGGGCAGGTGGACTAGTCTCAGCTGCCCTCGTCTTACTCCATGCAGATGAATTGCCTTTGGGTGCCCAAGTGAGAAAATGCAAACCTCCAAACCAATGGGGTTACCTCCATTTTTCATACATGATATTGGACAAGATCCACCATATATTATAATATACCTCACAGTCTTCCTGGCGAAACTTAAAACTACACAATCAGGGTCACTTTTAATAAGGTTCTCCAATATAGATTCTCACTAGAGTACTAATTGACTTACAAGTCCACCTTTTCTTGCAGGAGAACAACAGCCCTTAGATGCCAATCTGAAACCCAACTTCAATTGTCTAGTAGGTGTTTTTTTTTTTTTAATCTGCAATTATTAAAGAATTTGAATGGGATTAAATCCACTCCAAATACTGATTTTACCTGTCTATAATTTGTGTAGTCATATGAGACTGACTCTAAATTAGATTGAAAGCTTTCATTCCATTCTCAACTAGAAAAGCACCACCTTCTTGTGTGCCTTCAAAGTTATATTTGTATGTTCTATTGTTTTAGAGAAGTTCTTGCTTCATGCATTTAATTATCAACGCCGGGAGATGCCGATGTCATCTGGAATGAGGGTCATTCTCTGGCTCTCAGAATACTTTCAGAATGACAGATTCTACAAGTCTGTAACACCACTAGTGTCTACCTGATGAAAACTTACCAGCTTCAGCACACCAAAGCTGTGATTTCCTGTACAAAACATATTGAAACAGAGCCCTCTGTCATCACCTGCTATTGCTGGAACAGATCTTGAACCCGTGTATCTCCATGGGGACTCTCATTGCACTGAGCACTGTAAGAAAATTCAAAAAATTCACCACCTCATTTTCAAGGTGTGAATATGTCCCATCATTATCCATTAGGTATTGTGCACTAGCAGGGCACCTTGTGCCGAATGTGACAGAGAGCATTTTCATCATAATTCTGGACATAACTAGAGCCACCGCCATCCCGCCCCCTCAAGGGAAAGAAAAGACTATGGGTGTCAACATGTGCTGAAAAAGTTATTAGAATTCTGCCTTCCATCTATCACTTACCTACAGGTAGGAAACAACCTCTGCAGTGCTACAAGTGAGCTTTGTAGAAAAGAAAAATGTACTTTTATACACAAAAAAGACCAAAGCTTAAGTATCTTCCTTCTACAAATTCGTATGTCCATGAGATTAGCAGAACCATACCGATTAAAATGAAATGAATAACTCATCTCTCCAAAAAAATAAAAGTTAAAAATTAGCCCAGCCATGCCTGTAATCCCAGCACTTTGGGAGGCTGAGATGGGAGGATCATGAGGTCAGCAGATCAAGACCATCCTGGCTAACAGGGCGAAACCCCATCTCTACTAAAAATACAAAAAGAAAAAAGAAAAAATTAGACGAGCATGGTGGTGGGCACCTGTAGTCACAGTTACTTGGGAGGCTGAGGCAGGAGAATGGTGTGAACCAGAGAGGTGGAGCTTGCAGTGAGCTGAGATTGCGCCACTGCACTCCAGCCTGGGCGATGGAGCAAGACTCCATCTCAAAAAAAAAAAAAAAAAAAAAAAAAAAAAAAAAAATTAGCCAGGCATTGGCATTCTGCACGTCTGTAGCCCCAGCTATGCAGGAGGCTGAGGTGGGAGGACTGCTTGAGCCAGCAGGGTTGAGGCTGTGGTGAGCCATGATGGTGCCACAGCACTCCAGCCTGAGTGACAGGGCAACAAGACCCTGTCTCAAAAAGAAGTAAAATGTGACTAATATTAACCAATATAATTAAGACACTTAATATTACAATTATTTCTCCTACTTTTCAACTTAGACAACATAATTTTGACTAATAACAATCAAATAAAAAATGTAAAGAGGATTCGGCAAGGACAAATGACCATCTGAAACTCACAAAGAAAGCAGCTGACTTTCCTTCTTTCTATCTCATTTTGCATTATTTTCTGATCTCAGTTCTTAATCAGCTAGTTAAAATAATTTTATCAATCTGTAAGCATTTTACCCTTTGAAAACATTTAACCTAATAAAATTCATGAATATATATATATATCTCACACTCACACACACACACATATACATATAAACTGACAGGTATTCAAAATGCAATCAACATTGACACATCAATGTCAAAAATTAAACAGTCCATAGTCGACATATACTATTATTAGCTTGGTGCAAAAGTAATTTTGGTTTTTGCCATTTAAAAGGAATGGTAAAACCGCAATTACTTTTGTGTCAACCTATACTAAAATAGAATTGTATTATTTTTACCTATACTTCCATATAAATAAGGGGTAAATCCACTAGAATGCTACTGGTCTCATTCGTCAAGGACATTACAAGATAAACTGGAAGAAAAAAGGACAGATATTATTTGTATTTATATAATATGTATGCTATTGTGTACCTTTCTCATCTTCTAAAGAAATTAAATTGTTATTCTCATTTTTAAAATTATCTTCTTTAAAGTATTTGTGGCCATTTTCTCCATGGCTCACTTTTAAGCTAACTGAAGCAGGGGAAGTGAAAACTCAGTCATATACAAAATAAGAAAGAAGGAGAAATATCCATCAATATGGACGACATTTAAATCATATAAAACTAGTGTATGCAACTCTACACAAACAAAAACATTTGAAAACATGGATGAAATGTATAATTTTCCAAAAATTAAAATTCACTCTATAAGTGATAAAATATCAGAGTTCCAATACACATAAAAGAAATAGAGGAATTGCTCAAAGAGATAGCCCTCCCCGCTTAGAAAAAGCACCAGATCCATATGGTTTCTTGGGGGGGAATATTTTCTTCTGTTTTGTTTGTTTGGCTGCTATAACAGAATACCATAGACTGAGTGGCTTATAAACAGCATAAATTTATTTCCTACAGTTCTGGGGGCTGAGAAGCCCGTGATCAAGGCAACAACACATTTGGTGTCTAGTGAGGGCCCACTTCCCAGCTCCTAGAAATCCGTCTTTTCTCTGTGTCTTTACATATAGTTATGGGAGGAAACGCACACTCTCTGGAGTCTCCAAGGGCACTAATTCCATTCAAAGACAAAGCAGACTTTAGAAGAATTTGATCCAGTTGGAAGGCAGGCCCTGAAAGAATGCCACCCCAAAATTACAAAACTTCGGGTCCATTAATTACTAATGGATTGAATCTTATGAGTGGGAGCACAATGGTAGGAATCCCAAAAACTGTTCTACAAAACACAGATTGCAGGTGACTGGCTTAGAAATCACCTGAAATGCATGTTACAAATGCAGATTCAGGAAACTCACCTGGACTTGCTGAATCAGAATCACTCAGTGTTGAGGCCAAGAAATCTGACGTTTAATAGGTACCTCAACTGCTTCTTCTGACCAATGAAATTTAAAAACAATTGTAGTGCCTAATAGTGGTTCTTTCCATGATTTCTACCATGTATAATAACATTACCTGCAATAACCACAACTTTCTCAAGTGAGGCATTTGAATTACCAATTAACCAAGATAATGTTATTTTTATTTGGCAAGAATGTGTTGGTCTGTGTATCGTTACAATTCTATCCCAGTATATTTTGTGATGTTTATTTTTTAATGAAAGGTTTATAAGACCTTAAAATACTATTTTAATATGCTTATTTCCTTTAGAAACCACAGTAGCCTTTTCCTGTTGTGTCATCTTCCTTAAAACAGGAACTGACCATTCATTCATTCAATAACAACAAATGTTTACATAGTGCCTGTTATGTAATTTACCCTATACTAGTTACTGTTTAAAATAATGTATTGTTTCTTCATTCATCATATTCTATTTTTCTTTATACAATTGTAAGAATTTTAATAACCATCCTACCCTCTTAAATTGTAACAAAGTAATTGTTTAGTTGGTTTTAATATCTTGCCTTACATCAGTTTTAGCTACATTAGTTATAGCTATTAGCTAGACAGATGCAGGCAACAACCTCAAGGTCATTTTGTCTATATAAAGGTTTTCTGGATTTGCTGTTTGGTAGATTACACTCAATCAAATTGTAATTGTATAAAAATGGCATTTTACAGGCCAGTTTTTATAGGCAAAAATCATACTTGCTATGGAGGTAATTCCTTCTTTTTGCTCATGCCATTTATTTCTTTTACCATTTTTCATAAGAAAGTATAGTTCTTACTGTGGAGACTTTCATTCACTCACTCAGTCATTCAACATCACCAAATACTAGTTACTTTTGAGTGGTAGGAAAGAGTAGAGAATAAAATTAACTTTCTGCCTTTACCTCAAGTAACTTACACTGTTTTTAATTGTTTCATTCATATATTAGTAATTTTGGTTATTGATATCATGAGTAAAAGTAGTAAATCTGTTAATATTGTTTAGAATATAATATTTATTGCTAAGGCAGTTGCTGATGACTATCTAACCTTTATCATGGTAACAGTAAATTGAGAATAATAAAGAGAAGGCTTTCTCTCATTCCTTTCACTTTGGATAAGAAATATAATTTCTGGATTTGATGTCACTGTGAATTACGGGTGATCTTTAGAGGGTGTCTTTCACTACTTTATCACTCACCAACTTCTGAAATCCCCACCCCACCATTCCATGCAGGATCAATATATCACAGCTGTCACCGAATCCAGCTGTTGGTTTATTTAGAACACTATGCAAATTTTAATGCCATCTTTAAGAGAGCATTTTAAAAAACAAACGCCTGCTCCAAATTTCCCTGTAGCTCTTAAAAACATTACCATTTTCAAATTCAAAGCTTTGTACAGTAAAACCTAATTTTAAAAAAACAATAACATGTTTACCAAAGTTAGAGAAAAATAACACAGGTACAAACTAGACTGTGTTCCAATTATATTATGCTGATTCTGATCATGGAATAACTGATTAGAACTTTGACAATTTTAATTCTCATTCTTCAAGCTCCTGATTAAGCCTCCTTCCTCAGTAACTCCAGCTGACATCCCCCTGAATAGGAAAACTTTACCCTTTGGCTATATTTAACACATTACTTAATGTTTTATATTGCTTTCCCAGACTTCAGAATTATCAAAAGTGTATTACCAAAAAGCACTATATACAGTACTATATAGAGAGTAATACAAAGTACTGTATATAATCTACTAGATATATGAAATCTTTTCATATAGCTCACATAGTAATAATCATGATATCCATCAAAATATCAACAGTGGTCACATCTGAACTGTGTGGTTCAAGGTACGTGTGTGTCTTCTAATGCTTTATAATGAATATAGTTCTCTTTTTGAAAGTAGCATGAAATATTTTTATGGATGACTAATATGTCTCCAATAACATTATATCCCACCTGTGGACAGGGTGCATAACATATGCATTTATAGATATGCAACATTTTGCAATGATAGAAACACAGAGGACACAGATGCTGTCAGTAAGAAGACTGAGTTGTCTAGAATGGAATGGAACAGAAACAAATCATTTATTATCTATGTCCAAACTGGTCAAACAGTAACCTCATCAGCACCTCACTATGAAATCTGCCATTTTAAGACATTAAACTGGTGGTTTTCGCCTGGGAGAAGCACTGCCCACTCCTGAGGGGGAGTTCTCAAATGTTTTAGATCGTGTTTTTTTATCGTCTAATAACGAGGTAAGGCAAAATGGTATTTTGTGAGTGCTGGCCAGGAAAGCTAAATATCCTATCACTTTTAGCACATATCTACAGAAAGAATTGTCTCCCTCAAAATGCCAGTAGCCCACTTTTGAGAAAGCTGGATTCGCCATTTATTTATTCCCTACTCATAAAAAAAATCACATAAATAAAAAATCAAGACTTTTGCCCCAAAGAGTGTGTGGCAGATTAAAGATGGCTTCAAGTTTTTCACACTCTCCTCATCAAGGCAAGTATTCCCTCTGGCAGCTTTGACCAGACATGGCCCATTCCTGGGGCTAATCTTTAAGTGAATGGGTACTTCCGTCCTGATCTCTTAGAGTCCAGCCAGCAGGTAAAAAGTAAGGCTACTTTGAGAACACTTTGCTATGAGGAGCCCAAATCACATTGAGAGGCCTTGGAAAATGAGACATCATGTGGACAAAGATGACCAAGGTATATGGAGGTGCCAAATATGTGAGTGAAGAAGCCATCACAGAAGTGGAGCCTCCAGCTGATCTCCAACTCCAGATGAAGCCACGCAGAACAGAGATCACAGTGACTCCTTCCTAAATTCCTGATCTATACAACATTGTGGGCAAAATAAAATGGTTGTTATAAGCCCCTAACCTGTGTCTTTCTATCTTGAGTCCAGCTCCTTTGCTTCCCAGAAATTCAAAATGGAGAACTTGTTAGATTTTAATGTGTTTCTAGGGAACATGTGAAACACTGTTTTCCTTGCCTGTAATCCCAGCACTTTGGGAGGCCAAGGTGGGCAGATCACTTGAGGTCAGGAGTTCAAGACCAGCCTGGCCAACATGGTGAAACCCCATCTCTACTAAAGATACAAAAATTAGCCAGGCATGGTGGCAAGTGCCTGCAATCCCAGTGACTTGGGAGGCTGAGGCAGAAGAATTGCGTGAACCGGGAGGCAGAGGTTGCAGTGAGCAGAGGTCGTGCCATTGCACTCCACTCTGGGAGACAGAGCAAGACTCCAACTCAAAAAAAAAAAAATTGAATTAAATTAAAAATTAAATAAATAAAAGTGTCTGGGACCTCTCCCTTCTTTCTCTCATGCTCCCACTCTCATTATGTGACACGCCTGCTCCCCCCTTCACCTTTTACCACGATTGTAAGCTTCCTGAGCCCCTTACCAGAAGCAGATGCTGGCACCATGCTTCCTGTACTGTCAGCAGAACCATGAGCCAAAATAAAACTTTTTCTTTGTAAATTACTCAGTATCAGGTATTTATAGCCAAAAAAAAAAAAACACAACAGAGTAATACAGACATCAAATAACCATCATGCTCACTGTCTCTCCATTATGACATTAATTTAATTTAATTATATGACATAAAATTATAGTATACATGTCTCTGCGACTGAACTGAAAACTCCTGAAGGACAAGAATGGTGTCTGCTCCACTTTTTGTGTTCTGCTATAAAACACAGTACTATGCATATGGTATGTGTTCCACAAACATTTGTGAATGTTTACAGTGTAGTCTATCATTCAAAATTAGTTATTTCGGTTAAACTCAGCATCACTTCCTTCCAGCCTTATGTTTTAAAGCCCTCATGCTGGTGGGGCGCGGTGGCTCACGTCTGTAATCCCAACACTTTGGACAGCCGAGGCGGGCGGATCGCTTGAGGTCAGGAGTTCAAGACCAGCCTGACCAACATGGAGAAACCCTGTCTCTACTAAAAATACAAAATTATCCAGGCATGGTGGCACATGCCTATAATCCCAGCTACTAGGGAAGCTGAGGCAGGAGAATCATGTGAACCCGGGAGGCAGAGTTTGCGGTGAGCCGAGATCGCGCCACTGCACTCCAGCCTGGGCAACAAAAGCGAAACTCTGTCTCAAAAAAAAAAAAAAAAAAAAAAATTAAATTAATAAAATAAAGCCCTTATGCTCTTCACATAATTTCATGTTTTCCATAGAATGCTAATCCATGAAAGACTGATAATATGTTATCCAGTCACATGTCATTATTTTACAGATAAGAGATAAGTGACTTGCTCAAATTAATCCAGTTATTTAGTGCACAGTAAAGCCATTAGCAACTTAAAATTATTTCCTTTAACTGATAACTAGCAGGTAGGCCTAGTCAGCCAAAAAGTGTTGGAACTCCTGTGCATGGAAGGCCCAACATGTAGGAAGCAGGCAAAAAACAAAAACAAAAAAATCGCTGCAGAGATTGAAGAGAAACTTCACTTACATCCTAATCTGTCTTGAGCATGAGCTAATGTAGACCACTATCACTCACAAAATTTAAAGAAAAAAGATGCCAGAAGACATCAATGTGAAGGAGCTAGATGACTATAGGAGGCAATAAAGATTTCTTTTTCTAATTAATTTTATAGATTAAATCATAAAACCAGATATCTCTGCTCTGAGACTCTTCATTAACAGCTGTTTATTGTACTGTGAATTACTACAAGATAATATATGCAAGATGCTAGCTTGATAGTTGGGCTTCCACTTCTTAAATAAACTCAACTGTCAAAACTCGGGAGCAAATCAGGACAGGAAAGGCTGTCACTAGACATAGGAGAGCAAACCCTATCTTACATTTCTGTTATATATCTGTATATTTTCAGTAAAAACAGATTAGGAATGTTTAAAATACTAACCAGTGAAAGTGCAGGGATAGATGGTGTATGTGCTTTCTTGAAAATCACAGGAAAACTCAAACTAGGTTTTTAACCACAAATTATACTCAGAAATATCTGTGACATCATAATCACAAGACAAGGTAAGAGCATACTTCTCTCTATGCAGAAGCCAAAATGGACTTGTAGAGCTGTTCTTAAAAACAAGCAAAAAATGGCTCAAGCCTGTAATCCCAGCACTTTGGGAGGCCGAGACGGGCGGATCACAAGGTCAGGAGATCGAGACCATCCTTGCTAACCCGGTGAAACCCCGTCTCTACTAAAAAAAAATACAAAAAACTAACCGGGCGAGGTAGCGGGCACCTGTAGTCCCAGCTACTCGGGAGGCTGAGGCAGGAGAATGGCGTAAACCCAGGAGGCGGAGTTTGCAGTGAGCCGAGATCGCGCCACTGCACTCCAGCCTGGGCGACAGAGCGAGACTCCGTCTCAAAAAAAAAAAAAAAAAAAAAAACAAGCAAAAAAAAAAAAATCCTGCAGTTTGCTGGGAGTTTACTTCAGGGCCTTATTCATCTAGTTCACTCCCATGCCTGGAGATACCACTCAAGGAGGCTGCAGAGCAGCAAAGATGGGTGCCTGTTCCTTCTTCTGGGATCTCTGACCTTGAGGGGCACCAATCTGATGCCAGAAGGATTGCTTGTGTATAGGGTGTCTGACAACCCTGATAGAGTGTCTATCTGAATGACAGGGCTTTAGCACAATGAAGAATAGTCTCACTTTATTAATCTGCACCACTACATATAACAAAAAAGCAAAAGGAATTGTTTGGTTCTATACGGAGCCTTGGGTAAGGGAGCTTTTTCATGATTTGATTTGATTTGATTTTAAGTTATGGGACACATGCATAGGATGTGCAGGTTCGTTACATAGGAAATGTGTGACATCGTGGTTTGCTGCACTTATCAAACCATCTCCTAGGTATTAAGCCCAGCATGTTCATGACTTTAACTAAGGTATAGGACCCAGCCTTTGGAGATGCTGCTATGGAGGATAAATCCCAATGCCTCCACTCATAGATTCCTGGTAGGAATCATCATTTATTGAGCATCTATTATGCTCCAGGCACTGCAGAACACGTGCATTCTCCTTAATCTTTATTACAATCCCACAAGCAGGTATTGCCTCTACTTTTAAACATAAAGAGGGAAGCGAGGACAAGATGGTCAACTAGAAACAGTGGTGATCAGAGGCTTCCATTGAAAAGATCCATAATTAGTGTATGAATCCTTCACTGTCACTGGCAACGAATGTATGCAGGTTCTCTCATCAGAACTGACTAGGTGGCTGATGTGATCCACAGAGAGGAAAGAAGAGCAGTGTGGTGCGGTGGCCCACTTCAGAGCCACACAAGGCAGGCGAGTGCCCACCCCACAGCCAAGGGAGGCAGTGAGTGAGCATGCTACCTAGCTAGGGAAAGCATGCTTTTTCCGTGGAACCGTGCAACCATGGATGGCAAGATCCCACTCACAAACCCATGCCACCAGGGCCTAGGGTCCCAACCCTGAAGCTGCATAGATTCTCAACAGCCTCTCAGCTGGAATATGCCTAAGCCTGCCCTGCGGAGCTCCCAGGGGGAGGGGTGACGAGCACCACAGCTATGGCGGCATGAGCTCCCTGGGGGATGGAGAGCAGCTAGCACTGGGACTCATAACTGCCTAACACGCTAAGCTCCCTGGGCAGGGGAAGGGCAGCATCCATCTCCATAGCTCCAGGTCTCAATTTTTCCCTGCTGAAGCCAGGGAGGTGGGACGGCTTGCCCCAAGAGGTGTCCCCCATAGCCCAACACACCAACTGTGGCAGACTATGGCCACAGTATCCGTTCAGGCCTGATTCTGACACATCCTTCCTCACTGGGTGGGGCTTCCCTGCAGGAACTCCAGTAACCCCAGCTAGAGGCTCAGGGGCAGAACCCGGATCTCCCTGGGCTTGAGCCCCTAGGTGGGGAGTGGCCATAGTCTCTGTGGACCAGCAGACTTAACCTTTTCTCCTGGTAGTTCTGAGGAATCCAGGGAGCCCAGAAGAGTGGGTTTCCCCCCAGTGAAGCACACCCCTTCTACCAAGGGACAAAGTGCTTCATTAAAATGGGTCCTGTTCCCCATGCCACCCAACTGGGTGAGACACTCTATCAGGGGTTGTCAGACACCCTATATACAAGCAATCCTTCTGGCATCAGGTTGGTGCCCCTCGAGGTCAGAGATCCCAGAAGAAGGAACAGGCACCCATCTTTGCTGCTCTCCAGCCTTCTTGAGTGGTATCTCCAGGCATGGGAGTGAACTAGAAGAATAGGGCCCTGAAGTAAACTCCCAGCAAACTGCAGCAGCCCTACAGAAGGGGGATCTGATCATTGAAAGACAAACAAAGAGAAAATAACAACAGCATCAACAAAAAAAAAAGTCCCCCAAAAAACCCCATCCAAGGGTCAGCAGCCTCAAAGATCGAAACTAGACAAACTCACAAAGATGAGAAAGAATCAACAACCAAAAAAAAAAAAAAAAAAAACACCAAAAACCCCAAAGGCCCAAGTGCCTCTTCTCCTCCAAATGATCGCAGTGCCTCTCCAGCAAGGGCGCAGAACAGGATGAGGATGAAATGGACGAATTGACAGAAGTAGGTTTCAAAAGATGGGTAATAAAAAACTCCGCTGAGCTAAAGGAACATGTTCTAACCCATGCAAAGAAGCTAAGAACCTTGATAAAGGGTTAGAGGAGCTACTTACCAGCATGACCAGTTTAGAGAGGAACATAAATGACCTGATGGAGCTGAAAATCATAGCACGAGAACTTCATGAAGCATACACAAGTATCAATAGTCAAATTGACCAAACAGAAGAAAATATATCAGACTTGGAAGGCCACCTTGATGAAATAAAGCATGGAGACAAGATTAGAGAAAAAACAATGAAAAGGAACAAACAAAGCCTCCAAGAAATATGGGACTTTGTAAAAAGCCCAAACCTATGATTGATTGGAGTACCTGAAGGAGATGAGGGGAATGGAACCAAGTTGGAAAACACACTTCAGGATATTATCCAGCAGAACTTCCCCAAGCTCACAAGACAGGCCAACATGCAAATTCAGGAAATACAGAGAACACCACTAAGATACTCCACGAGATCAACCCCAAGACACTTGGTCATCAGGTTCTCCGAGGTCCAAATGAAGGAAAAAATGTTAAGGGCAGCCAGAGAGAAAGGCCAGGTGACCTACAAAGGGAAGCCCATCTGACTAACAGCAGGCATCTCAGCAGAAACTATACAAGCCAGAAGAGATTGGGGGCCAATATTCAACATTCTTAAAGAAAAGAATTTTCAACCCAGAATTTCATATCCAGCCAAACTAAGCTTCATAAGTGAAGGAGAAATAAAGTCCTTTCCAGACAAGCAAATGCTGAGGGATTTTGTTACCACCAGGCCTGCTTTGCAAGAGCTCCTGAAAGAAGCACTAAATATGGAAAGGAAAAACTGGTATTAGCCACTGCAAAAACACACCAAAATTTCAAGACCAATAACACTATGAAGAAACTGCATCAAGTGTGCAAAATAACCAGCTAGTATCACAATGACAGGATCAAATTCACATATAACAATATTAACCTTAAACGTAAATGGGCTAAATGCCCCAATTAAAAGACACAGACTGGCAAATTGGATAGAGTCAAGACCCATCGGTGTGCTGTATTCAGGAGACCCATCTCACGTGCAAAGACACATATAGCTCAAAATAAAGGGATGGAGGAAAATTTACCAAGAAAATGGAAAGCAAAAAAAAAAAAAAACAAAGCGGGGGTTGCAATTCTAGTCTCCGACAAAACAGACTTTAAACCAACAAAGATCAAAAACGACAAAGAGGTGCATTACATAACGGTAAAGGGAACAATTCAACAAGATGAGTTAACTACTCTAAATATATATGACCCAATATAGGAGCACTCAGATTCATAAAACAAGTTCTTGGAGACCTACAAAGAGACTTAGACTCCCACACAGTAATAGTAGCAGACTTTAACACCCCACTGTCAATACTGATAGATCAACAAGACAGAAAATTAACAAGGATATTCAGAAGTTGAACTCAGCTCTGAATAAAGTGTACCTAATAGACATCTACAGAATTCTCCACCCCAAATCAGCAGAACATACATTCTCCTCAGTGACACATGGCACTTATTCTAAAATCGACTACACAGTTGGAAGTAAAACACTTCTCAGCAAATGCAAAAGAACTGAAATCATAACAGTCAGTCTCTCAGACAACAGTGCAATCAAATTAGAACTCAGGATTAAGAAACTCACTCAAAACCACACAATTACATGGAAATTAACAACCTGCGCCTGAATGACTCCTGGGTAAATAATAAAATTAAAGCAGAAATAACGAAGTTCTTTGAAACCAATGAGAACAGACAACGCACCAGAATCTCTGGGACATAGCTAACACAGTGTTAAGAGGGAAATTTATAGCACTAAATGCCGACATCAGAAAGCTAGAAAGATCTCAAATCGACACCCTAACATCACAATTAAAAGAGCTAGAGAGGCAGGAGCAAACTAATCCAAAAGCTAAAGGAATACAAGAAATAACTAAGATCAGGGCATAATTGAAGGAGATAGAGACATGAAAAACCCTCCAAAAAAATCAATGAATCCAGGAGCTGGTTTTTTGAAAAAATTAACAAAACAGACCACTAGCCAGACTAATAAAGAAGAAAAGAGAAAAAGCAGATAGACGCAATAAAAAATGATAAAAGGGAATATCACCACTGACTCCACAAAAATACAAAGTACCATCAGAATTCTATAAACTCCTCTATACAAATAAACTAGAAAATCTAGAAGAAATGAATAAATTCCTGGACACATACACCCTTCCAAGGCTAAACCAGGAAGAAGTCAAATCCCTGAATAGACTAATAACAAGTTCTGAAAATGAGACAGTAATCAATAGCCTATCAACCAAAAAAAAGCCCAGGACCAGATGGATTCACAGTCGAATTCTACCAGAGTTACAAAGAGGAGTTGGTACCGTTCCTTCTGAAACTATTCCAAACAATTGAAAAGGAAGGACTCCTCCCTAACTCATTTCATGAAGCCAGCACCATCCTGATACCAAAACCGAGCAGAAACACAACAAGAAAATAAAACTTCAGTCCAATATCGCTGATGAACATTGATGTGAAAATTCTCAATAAAATACCAACAAACTGAATCTAGCAGCACATCAAAAAACTTATCCACCACAGTCAAGCCGGCTTCACTTATGGGATGCAAGGCTGACATGTACCCTAGAACTTAAAGTATAATTTTTTAAAAAACGCAAATAAATAAACATAATCTATCACATAAACAGAACCAAAGACAAAAACCATATGATTGTCTCAACAGATGCAGAAAAGGCCTTTGAAAATATTCAACATTCCTTCATGTTAAAAACTCCCAGTAAACTAAGTATCAATAGAACATATGTCAAAATATTAAGAGTTATTTATAACAAAACCACAGCCTGATATCATATTGAATGGCCAAAGCTAGAAGCATTTCCTTTGAAAACCAGTACAAGACAAGGATGCCCTCTCTCACCACTTCTATTAACACAGTATTAGAAGTTCTGGCCAGGCATACTGCCAAGGTAATTTATAGATTCATTGGCATCTCCATCAATTTACCAATGACTTTCTTCACAGAATTGGAAAAAGCTACTTTAAAGTTCATATGGAACCAAAAAAGAGCCTGCATTGCCAAGAGAATCCTAAGCCAAAAGAATAAAGCCAGAGGCATCACGCTACCTGACTTCAAACTATACTACAAGGCTACAGTAACAAAACAGCATGGTACTGGTACTAAAACAGAGATATAGACCAATGGAACAGAATAGAGCCCTCGGAAATAATACCACACATCTACAACCATCTGATCTTTGAAAAGCCTGACAAAAACAAGAAATGGGGAAAGGATTCCCTATTTAATAAATGGTGCTGGGAAAACTGGCTAGCCATATGTAGAAAGCTGAAACTGGATCCCTTCCTTACACCTTATACAAAAGTTAATTCAAGATGGATTAAAGACTTAAATGTGAGACCTAAAACCATAAAATCCCTAGAAGAAAACCTAGGCAAATACCATTCAGGTCATAGGCATGGGCAAGGACTTAATGACTAAAACACCAAAAGCAATGGCAACAAAAGCCAAAATTGACAAAGGGATCTAATTAAACTAAACAGCTTCTGCACAGCAAAAGAAACTATCATCAGAGTGAACAGGCAACCTACAGAATGGGAAAAAACTTTTGCCATCTACCCATCTGAAAAAGGGCTAATATCCAGAATCTACAAAGAACTTAAACAAATTTACAAGAAAAAATCAAACAACTCCATCAAAAAGTGGGCAAAGGATATGAACAGACACTTCTCGAAAGAAGACATTTATGCAGCCAACAGACACACAAAAAAATGTTCATCACTGGCCATCAGAGAAATGCAAATCAAAACCACAATGAGATACCATCTCACACCAGTTAGAATGGCGATCATTAAAAAGTCAGGAAATAACAGGTGCTGGAGAGGATGTGGAGAAATAGGAATGCTTTTACACTGTTGGTGGGACTGTAAACTAGTTCAACCGTTGTGGAAGACTGTGGCGATTCCTCAAGGATCTAGAACTAGAAATACCATTTGACCCAGCCATCTCATTACTGGGCATATACCCAAAGGATTATAACTCGTGTTGCTATAAAGACACATGCACATGTACGCTTATTGTGGCACTATTCACAATAGCAAAGACTTGGAACCAACCCAAATGTCCATCAATGACAGATTGGATTAAGAAAATGTGGCACATATACACCATGGAATACTATGCAGCTATAAAAAAGGATGAGTTCATGTCCTCTGTAGGGACATGGATGAAGCTGGAAACCATCATTCTGAGCAAACTATCGCAAGGACAGAAAACCAAACACTGCATGTTCTCACTCATAGATGGGAACAGAACAATGAGATCATTTGGACACAGGGTGGAGAACATCACACACCGGGGCCTGTAGTGGGGCGGGGGGATGGGGGAGGGATAGCATTAGGAGATACACCTAATGTAAATGACAAGTTAACAGGTGCAGCACACCAAAATGGCACATGTATACATATAGAACAAACCTGCACGTTGTGCACATGTACCCTAGAACTTAAAGTATAATTATAAAAAAAAAGAAAATCACTATAAGCAAAATACTGTTCTAGTTTTTTTTTTTTAATTAATAACAAAGAATATTTTTTTTTTAACTCTGAGGCAAGAGGATTGCTTGAGCCCAGGAGTTGAAAGCAGCAGTGAGCTATGATCATACCACTGCACTTCAGCCTGTGAGGCAGAGCTAGACACAGTCTCTTTAAAAAAATTATATATATATATATATATATATATATATATATATATACACACACACACACACACATACATGTATGTGTGTGTGTGTGTATGTATGCACTGATTTTTGTAAGCATGTTACTTTGTAGCGCAACTTTTTGGCAGAGGTTAAATATGTCTTAATGGCTTTACGAATCTTTACTATTACAAAGTTATAGTTAGGTAAAGAAAAAATAAAGTTAAAACATTAAAAGAAGAAGAAGAAGAAGAAGTAGCAGTTCTGGCCAGGGCAATCAGGCAAGAGAAAGAAATAAAGGGTATTCAAATAGGAAGACAGAAAGTCAAATTGTCTCTGTTTGCAGATGACATGATTGCATATTTAGAAAACCCTATCATCTCAGCCAAAACTCCTAAGCTGATAAGCAACTTCTGCAAAGTCTCAGGATACAAAATCAATGTACAAAAATCACAAGCACTCCTTTACACCAACAACAGACAAGCAGAGGGCCAAATCACGAATGAACTTCTATTCACAATCGTTACAAAGAGAATAAAATACCTAGGAATAGAGCTTACAAGGGATGTGACGGACCTCTTCAAGGAAAACTACAAACCACTGCTCAAGAAAATAAGAGAGGACACAAACAAATGGAAAAACATTCCATCTTCATGGATAGGAAGAATCAATATCATGAAAATGGCCATACTGCCCAAAGTAATTTACAGATTCAATGCTATTCCCATCAAACTACCATTGGCATTCTTCACAGAATTAGAAAAAAACTACTTTAAATTTCATATGGAATCAAAGAAGACCCTTTATAGCCAAGACAAAAGCAAAAGAAACAAATTAAAAAAACAAAGCTGGAGGCATCAAGCTACCTGACATCAAACTATACTACAAGGCTACAGAAACCAAAACAGCACGGTGCTGGTATCAAAACAGGCATATAGACCAATGGAACAGAACAGGGACCTCAGAAATAACACCACACACCTACAATCATCTGATCTTCAACAAATCTGAAAAAAACAAGCAATGGGGAAAGGATCTCCTATTCAATAGATGGTGCTGGGAAAACTGGCTAGCCACAAGCAGAAAACTGAAACTTGACTCCTTCCTTACACCTTATACAAAAATTAACTCAAGATGGATTAAAGACTTAAATGTAAAACCCAAAACCATAAAAACCCTAGAAAAAAAACCTAGGCAATACCATTCAGAACATAGGCATGGGCAAAGACTTCATGACAAAAATGCCAAAAGCAATTGCAACAGCCAGAATTGACAAATGGGATGTAATTAAACTAAAGAGCTTCTGCACAGCATCATCAGAGTGAACAGGCCACCTAAAGAATGGGAGAAAAATTTTGCAATCTACCCATCTGACAAAGGTCTAATCTCCAGAATTTACAAGGAACTTAAACAAATTTACAAGAAAAATCAAACAACCCTATCAAAAAGTAGGCAAAGGATACGAACAGACACTTCTCAAAAGAAGATATTTATGTGGCAACAAATACATGAAAAAAGGCTCAACATCACTGATCATTAGAGAAATGCAAATCAAAATCACAATGAGATACCGTCTCACACCAGTCAGAATGGCTATTATTAAAAAGTCAAGGCTGTGGAGAAATAAGAATGCTTTTACATTGTTGGTGGGAATGTAAATTAGTTCAACCATTGTGGAAGACAGTATGGCGATTCCTCAAGGAACAATAAGAAATACCATTTGATCCAGCAATCCCATTACTGGGTATATACTCAAAGGAATATAAATCATTCTACTATAAAGACACATGCACATGTATGTTTATTGCAGCACTGTTTACAATAGCAAAGTCATGGAACCAACCCAAATGCCCATCATGATAGACTGGATAAAGAAAATGTGTTACATATACATCATAGACTACTATGCAGCCATAGAAAGGAATGAGACAATGTCCTTTGCAGGGACATGGATGATGCTGGAAGCCATCATCTTCAGCAAACAAACACAGGAACAGAAAACCAAACACCGCATGTTCTCACTCATAAGTGGAGGTTGAACATTGAGAACACATGGACACAGAGAGGGGAACTACACACGCCCAGGGCCTGTTGCGGGATGGGGCATGAAGGGAGGGAACTTACAGGATGAGTCAATAGGTACAGCAAACCACCATGGCACGCCGATACCTATGTAACAAACCTGCACGTTCTGCACATGGATCCCGGAACTTAAAGTCAAATTTAAAAAATTAATAAACAAACAAACATAAAAAAACTCATGCTTACAAAGATCACACATCTCTCTCAAGGTCACGTAACTTATCAGTGGGAAACCAAACCTAATGGTTTTATTGCGAATCAAGCATATGCAAATATACTCTCCTGTCAATTCTATAAAGTAGATGTTATTATTCTTGTTTCAATTATGAGGTAACCAGGACTCAAAATCAAATAAAAAGGCCAAAGTGAAGAGAATTAGTAAGAGGCAAATTAGGAATTATATCCAGAGCAGTCTAATACAACACACTTACTTTTTCCCACCATGGCATCCTGCCTTCAATTTACATCTTATTCACATTATTTTACCTTTTCACTGGATGTGACTAGCACACTAATAATAATTGAGGAGCCTCCCACTCAAAAATTCGAGGGTTCTCAGTTCAGGACTGTTGTTTTCAGTCCTTGTTATCCCCCTTGATGAAATAGAAGGAGCTCATAGGGAAAAAAAACAAGTACTGTGTATGTCATTATCAGACTATCTAGAACAGTCTGCGCTCATGCTGTGTGAACAACCACCCCATCATTTTAGTATTTTAACAAAACAGATGCAAATTCTGACAGTGCAACCAGGCCATTCTCCATGCAAGTGTCCTCACAGTGATCCAGCAGCTTTGATCTGGAAGCTTTTCCATCTCAAAGTGAGGCCCTGACATCCTCCACAGCAGGGAAAGAAATTGACTGAAGGATTCTTGAGGAGTTTTTTGTGGTCGCATCCTGAAAATGCCACGTGTTCCTTCCTTTTGCATCTCATTAGCCAGAATCCAGCACATGCCCCACCTAATTCAGTGGCACTGAGAAGTTGACTCACTGTGCACACAAGGGGGAGGAAAATAAATTAAAATTTGGCAAACACATGGCATGATCTCTGCCACATCATCCTTAAGAAACAGATCCAGGATGTATAAGAAAATAGCAAAAGTTTAAGAATTAGCAAGTGAGGTCACGGATTATAAATTAAATAAAACTTTCTGGATGGAGAGACATAAAGAGATATATATGTATTGATTCAACTAAAAAAAGAGGAAAGAATCAGAAACTATATCAGAAAAAAAAAAATAGTATGGTCATTAAGAAGGACTTATGCATAAACAAGCAAAGTGACCTAAAAGGTTTTCTTCAAATGTCAAAAATGATAGAAAAATGTGGGCCTGTCTTGCTTTAGGACAAGGATTTATGTGTCATTTCAGTCACTGACTTTATAATTTCAATTTCTCAAATTCTATTTAGTGTCTTCTTTCTTCATAGCACTGAGCAAGGTTCTATGGCAAGCCCAAAGAAATGCAACCAGAGGCAGTCCCCACCCTCTAAAAAATTATACTCCAATGAATGAGAAAAGCGGTCATGCCTGAAATAAAAGGACATCATCTTTTGCAGTGGAATCTCAAAGTCATCCATGAAAACACTAGGCTTAGAAAGAACCACTGGGGTCTCCCCAAAGGAATATACTATTTTGCCAGTACATTGTGCAGCACTGAGCACTTGGTATATTTCTCCCGACTGCTTGCTCTCTTTAATTTCTGACTAGTGGTGCAGTCACTCAGTCTTTTACTGGTCTAGAAGCTTTCCATGAACTGCTCCACAACAGAATAATCCAGAATGAAAAAAGCAGATAACACAGAGGCTTGTCAGCCCCATTCATCACATATGTCAGCTACAACAACATACAAAACCTTTAAGATGCCTGTAATCCCAGCACTTTGGGAGGCCGAGACGGGCGGATCACGAGGTCAGGAGATCGAGACCATCCTGGCTAACCCAGTGAAACCCCATCTCTACTAAAAAAAAAATACAAAAAACTAACCGGGCGAGGTAGCGGGCACCCGTAGTTCCAGCTACTCGGGAGGCTGAGGCAGGAGAATGGCGTAAACCCGGGAGGCGGAGTTTGCAGTGAGCCGAGATCGCGCCACTGCACTCCAGCCTGGGCGACAGAGCGAGACTCCGTCTCAAAAAAAAAAAAAAAACAAAAAAAACCTTTAAGATGTGCTGCTTTCAGCTCACCTGCCCTTGCAACTAAGTGATGCCTGCCAAGACCACCAGAGCCCCGTGTCTGCGAAACCGTCTCTTCCTCATTCTGTCCTAAGGAATGCTGTTGGATGTGAAACACAAAGGCAGCATAAGACAGGAATGTACTGATTAATTTCAACATGCCTTTTAGAAGTCCCAGTCTATCCTGAGCAAAGTGATTTTCAGCTGACTTTATCTTATTAGTGAGGACTCTGGGGAAATTTTATGGGGCAAATCCTTTTTCTGTATTACCATGCAGAGGAAACAGTTTCATCTTTAAAGCCCTGCAAGAATATACTGGGTTTTTCTGTTTGTTTGTTTTGTTTTGTTTTTTTCCCAGATACTAAACCTGGCCTCAGAGAAAGTTCTACTTGGAGAGATCTCATTAATTCCCGTGGTTTGATTGTCCACAATGTTGTGGTTCATTTATTTCTGCCAGTTTCCTCCCTAGTGTGAGAAAGAAAAAGAAGAAAGACAGGAAAAAAGGACACTATTTGCCACCGCCCACCCATATCAACATTTTCAGGACAGGCCGGGCGCGGTGGCTCACGCCTGTAATCCCTGCACTTTGGGAGGCCGAGGCGGGCGGATCACGAGGTTAGGAGATCGAAACCATCCTGGCTAACACGGTGAAACCCTGTCTCCACTAAAATTACAGAAAAAACAATTAGCCGGACGCAGTGGTGGGCGCCTACTGTAGTACCAGCTACTCGGGAGGCTGAGGCAGGAGAACGGCATGAGACTCCCCCTCAAAAAAAAAAAGCTGAGGCAGGAGAACGGCATGAGACTCCCCCTCAAAAAAAAAAAAAAATTTCAGGACAAAAATGAATTCTGTTCTCTTGTAATTAGTTACAACCATTAATAAACCATACCACATTATTTTCTTTTTCAGAAAAAGGAAGATAGGAAGGCATAGAAAGTCTTCTCCCTGAAGGACCTATGTCACAAGTTTGATAAATTAATTGCATCATTTTGGATGGTTTTTGGGTTATTAAAATGTCCTATTTTCTAACAGAAAAATAATTTGAAAGTGGATTTTTTGGAAATTTTGTATCCCTTTTTTTACAGAAGTGGAATGAAGGCAGAGTAAAAGAAGTGAAATAGGCATTCCCTAAGTACCCAATTTTGTAGTTTTCCCTCCTTTATAGTAATAGTCCAAATTCATCTAACTTCCTGCCTTCATGGCTAAAGAAAGATTGTAACTAGAAAGTCTAACAGAAAATAGCCTCACGTACTTTCTTATATTCCTTATTAAATTCAAAAAAGCAACTTCCTCTGACAGTCTATAATTTTCCCTCTACTGCCTCTCTTCCTCCAAAATATCCTAATCATCACTGCATATTAAAGAGCTTTTAACAATGCTTTATTTTTTTACTTTTTAAATTATTTCCTTTTAATTGACAAGACTGTATATATTTATGATGCACAACATGATGCTTTGATATATGTATACATTGTATAATGACTAAATAAAGCCAATTAATATATTTGGCTTTATAATATTTGGCTTTATTATATTAATTATATATATTAATTATATTTAAATAATTACCTCAAATACTTGTAATTATTTTTTGTGGTGAGGATACTTAAAATCTACTCTCTCAGCATTTTTCTAGTATACAATACATTGCTTTTTATATCATCACCATGTTCTACAATAGATCACTTGAACTTATTGATCCTATCTAACCATTTTGTATGCTTTGACCAACATCTCTCCAATGTCCTCCACTCCCACACCCACCCCAGTCCCTGGTAACCACCATTCTACTCTCTACTTCTATGAGTTCAACTTTTTTAGATTCCACATGTAAGTGAGATCATGTAGTATTTGTTTTTCTGTGTCTGGCTTATTAATTTTAACATAACGTTCTTCAAGTTCATCCATGTTGTTGCAAATAACAGGATTTCCTACTTTTAAGAAGGAAATCTTTTTTTTCTTAAAAAAAAAAAAAAGAGAGAGATTTAATGAAATAATAAATGAGAAGCTCCCAGTACAGGGCCTAACAATACAATTAAGGCCAGCCAAGATTACGGTGTTCTGTCCAGCATTATTTTCTGGCCAGGCACTACACCAAGTGTTTTACATACATGCTTTCACTCAGTCTTCACAGCAGCCATGTGGCATTCACCCCAATGCACCAATAAGGAAACAGACACCCAGAGAGGGTGACTTTCCCCTGGTCACACAGCTAAACAAGGGATCGGAGAGGCAAGCCCAGGTCTGTGTGACTCCAGATGGGTCCCTCTCAGCCAGTGGATCCCCGCCTCTCATACAGCAGATGCTCAGTAAGTGGTGAGGTCATTCTGACCCCATCCGATCAGCAGCAGCCCTCCCTCCAATCCCCAGCCCCCTGCCAGGCTCTGGGCATCACCTTCACTGTGACCTAGGGCAAAGCCAAAGCCATCCTTGAGAGAAGGTAAGGAACAGCTCTGCAGCTGTGCCCTTGACCACTTTGAGGAGGATGGGGTTAGGAGGACACAGAGAAGGAGAAGGGGAAGAGGAGAGCACAAAAGGGACAATAACAAGGAGAGAAAGAGATGGGGAAGGGAGCAGAGACAGAGGGGAGTGATGCATATATACCATGATGCACATATACTATGGTGTGCACATATGTATACACACATTTTCTTTAGCCATTTATCTATTAATGGACACTTAGGTTGATTCCATATCTTTGCTATTGGTAACAATGGCTAATTATCTGATGGGCACATTATAAAATATAATGCTGAAACCCAAATAATAGCTTTGTTAATATTATCTTCTCTCCTGGTATCATCGCCACTAGGACCTATTTCAGACATTCTAAATTAATGCACTGATATGATTACTTACCCTTTGTACCTTTGCCCATTTGTAATTCTCTACCTACCTAGACTTCAGAAAGGAAAGAAACTAAGTCATGTATTGCTTGATTTTGTGGCTATCACTTGGGGGTTTTAATCTTGACATGCAAATAGAGGATATTATAACCACTGATCACAGTAATCATTCTAGACTCTTCTTATTTTAAGCACATAAAGACAAATCTCAAGATTCTAATAGTGTTGTCTGGAGTTGTGCCAGCATCCCTTCTGTGGCCCTAAGACAAAATTTTAACCTCAGTGCTGTCCACAAATGGCAGGCCCCCATCAGACTCATCCACATTTTGTCTAGATAACTTGTACTTGCAATTACCTTCTCCTGTGTGATACAAAACCAGAGTCAGGGGAATTTCTACTCCAAATTCCATGCATTGGGGCTTCAAACCACTTTTGTTGTTTCTGTTGTTGTTTTAAGGAGCGGAGAGTTTAATAGCCAAGAAGGAAGGGAGAAGACAAAACGAAGAAGCTCCCCCATACAGAGACAGAGGGAGGGGGGCTCCAAAACCGAAAGACGAGGTCCTCACCTGCCATGGGTGCCAGCCAGGTATATATGCAGAGGCTGGAGGAGGTGGTGTTTGACTTGCATAGGGCTCAGGGGATTTGTTTGAGTAGGCATGTCATTTACTCAGCTTGCAAAAAAGCTGGCCCTCCCACCCTAGCCTTTTAATATGCAAATACAGGGCTCCGAGAAGTTCTACACACATGGGGATATGTAGGGGTGGCCATGTTGCCAGCAACATGTTGGGAAAAGGGCAAGAAGGCCTCGGGAATCTCCATGTTTGGGTGGACCCAGTTTCTAATGGCCGGCATTTGCATATTAAAAGTTGCTGGCCTTGCTCTAAGAGCCTGGGCTTTACAACAGACTTTTCTGGAGATGCTTTAAAAAATGAAAACTTCCCAAGAACCCCTTTTCCTACAACATTCCCCCCTGTGGAGATGCCACACTAATTAGGGGGTTTTGGGTGACGACTCCTTCTGGCTACTTCCTACTGAAAATGGGCGTTGAATGGGGAACAGCTGCTAGGGCTCCTTTTGGGGTCAATCTAAGGGTCCTCAGAAGAATGGCACGTCCATGTGTGGTTCAATTTACACCATCCTTTGAAGTTTGATTGCTTCTAGGCAAGAAGCAACAATTTGAGTTACAGTATTCAGTACACAGGGTCCAAATATCAATACAAGACATATAAGCAAGAAAGTGCTTAATAAAGGGGGTTAACCAATTCCATAAAGAAGACTGAAGTTCAACCTATGCAAATCAATAAACGTAATCCATCACATAAACAGAACCAATGACAAAAACCACATGATTATCTCAATAGATGCAGAAAAGGCCTTTGACAAAATTCAACATCCCTTAATGCTAAAAACTATCAATAAACTATGTATCAATGGAACGTACCTCAAAATAATAAGGGCTATTTACGACAAACCCACAGCCAATATCATACTGAATGGGGAAAGCTGGAAGCATTTCCTTTGAAAACCGGCACAAGACAAGGATACCCTCTCTCACCACTCCTACTTAACATAGTGTTGGAAGATCTGGCCAGGACAAGCAGGCAAGAGAAAGAAATATAGGGTATTCAATTAGGAAAAAAGGAAGTCAAATTGTCTCTGTTTGCAGATGACATGATTGTATATTTAGAAAACCCCATCGTCTCAGCGCAAAATCTCCTTAAATTGATAAGCAACTTCAGCAAAGTCTCAGGATACAAAATCAATGTGCAAAAATCACAAGCATCCCTATACACCAACAACAGACAAACAGAGAGCCAAATCATGAGTAAACTTCCATCCGCAATTGCTACAAAGAAAATAAAATACCTAGGAATACAACTTACAAGGAATGTGAAGGACCTCTTCAAGGAGAACTACAAGCCACTGCTCAAGAAAATAAGAGAGGACACAAACAAATGGAAAAACATTCCATGATTATGGATAGGAAGAATCAATATCGTGAAAATGTCCATATTGCCTAAAGTAATTTATAGATTCAATGCCATCCCCATCAAGCTACCATTGACTTTCTTCACAGAATTGGAAAAAAAACACTTTAAACTTCATATGGAACCAAAAGAGTCCACATAGCCAAGACAATCCTAAGCAAAAAGAACTGGAAGCATCACACTTCCTGACTTCAAACTCTACTACAAGGCTACAGTAACCAAAACAGCATGGTACTGGTACCAAAACAGATATATAGACCAAGGGCACACAACAGAGGCATCAGAAATAACACCACACATCTACAACCATCTGATCTTTGACAAAAATGACACAAGCAATGGGGAAAGAATTCCCTATTTAATAAATGGTGTTGGGAAAACTGGCTAGCCATAAGCAGAAAACTGAAACTGGACCCCTTCCTTATACCTTGTACAAAAATTAATTCAAGATGGATTAAAGATTTAAATGTAAGACCTAAAACCATAAAAATCTCAGAAGAAAACCCAGGCAACACCATTCAGGACATAGGCATGGGCAAACAATTCATGTCCAAAACACCAAAGCAATGGCAACAAAAGCCAAAATTGACAAATGGGATCTAATTAAACTAAAGAGCTTCTGCACAGCAAAAGAAACTACTATCAGGGTGAACAGGCAACCTACAGAATGGGAGAAAGTTTTTGCAATCTATCTACCTGACAAAGGGCTAATATCTAGAATCTACAAAGAACTTAAACAAATTTACAAGAAAAAAACAAACAACCCCATCAACAAGTCAGCAAAGGATATGAACAGACACTTCTCAAAAGAAGACATTTATGCAGCCAACAAACATATGAAAAAATGTTCATCATCGCTGGTCATTAGAGAAGTGCAAATCAAAACCACAATGAGATACCATCTCATGGCAGTTAGAACGGCGATCATTAAAAAGTCAGGAAACAGCAGATGCTGGAGAGGATGTGGAGAAATAGGAACACTTTTACAGTGTTGGTGAAAGGGTAAATTAGTTCAACCATTGTGGAAGACAGTGTGGCGATTCCTCAAGGATCCAGAACTAGAAATACCATTTGACTCAGCAATCCCATTACTGGGCATATACCCAAAGGATTATAAATCATTCTACTATGAAAACACATGCACACAGATGTTTATTGCAGCACTATTCACAATAGCAAAGACTTGGAACCAACCCAAATGTCCATCAATGATAGATTGGATAAAGAAAATGTGGCACATATACACCATGGAATATTATGCAGCCATAAAAAAGGATGAGTTCATGTCCTTTGCAGGGACATGGATGAAGCTTGTAACCACCTTTCTGAGCAAACTAACACAAGAACAGAAAACCAAACACTGCATGTTCTCACTCATAAGTGGGAGCTGAACAATAAGAAAACATGGACACAGGGAGGGGAACATCACACACTGGGGCCTGTTGGGAGGTGGGGACTAGGGGAGGGATAGCATTTGGAGAAATATCTAATGTAGGTGACGGGTTGATTGGTGCAGCAAACCACCATGGCACATGTATACCTATGTAGCAAAACTGCACGTTCTGCACATGTACCCCAGAACTTAAAGTATTAAAAAAAAAGACTTGAATTTATTAAAGAGGGATTGTAGCCACTCGGGACTGAAGCCTGCATTTACCTGTCAGTAACTTTGGTTTGATTTTTAAGTACCTGTAGATTTTCCTTTACTTTACTAGAGGTGTTAATCCTAAAGCAGTAAGTTTCATTTGAAACTGCATTACTAAACTCAATAAAGGGGCGGAGCAAGATGGCCGAATAGGAACAGCTCCAGTCTCCAACTCCCAGCGCGAGCGACACAGAAGACCGGTGATTTCTGCATTTTCAACTGAGGTACTGGGGTCATCTCACTAGCGAGTGCCGGACAATCGGTGCTGGTCAGCTGCTGCAGCCTGACCAGCGAGAGCTGAAGCAGGGCGAGGCATCGCCTCACCTGGAAGCCAAGGGGGAAGGGAATCCGTTTTCCTAGCCAGGGGAACTGAGACACACAACACCTGGAAAATCGGGTAACTCCCACCCCAATACTGCGCTTTAAGCAGACAGGCACACCAGGAGACTATATCCCACACCTGGCCGGGAGGGTCCCACGCCCACGGAGCCTCCCTCACTGCTAACACAGCAGTCTGCGGTGATCTATCCGCAAGGCAGCAGCGAGGCTGGGGGAGGGGCGCCCGCCATTGCTGAGGCTTAAGTAGGTAAACAAAGCCGCTGGGAAGCTCGAACTGGGTGGAGCTCACAGCAGCTCAAGGAAGCCTGCCTGTCTCTGTAGTCTCCACCTCTGGGGACAGCGCACAGCTGAAGACCAACAGGGGAAGCAGCGGGAGCCGGTGCAGATGCGAACGACTCTGTCTGACAGCTTTGGGGAGAGCCGTGGATCTCCCAACGTGGAGGTTGAGATCTGAGAACGGACAGACTGCCTGCTCAGGTGGGTCCCTGACCCCTGAGTAGCCTAGCTGGGAGACATCCCCCACTAGGGGCAGTCTGACACCCACACCTCACAGGGTGGAGTACACCCCTGAGAGGAAACTTCCAAAGGAAGAATCAGACAGGTACACTCGCTGTTCAGCAATATTCTATCTTCCGCAACCTCTGCTGCTGATACCCAGGCAAACAGGGTCTGGAGTGGACCTCAAGCAATCTCCAACAGACCAACAGACAGTCCTTCTGACTGTCAGAAGGAAAACTATCAAACAGGAAGGACACCTATACCAAAACCCCATCAGTACGTCACCATCATCAAAGACCAGAGACAGATAAAACCACAAAGATGGGGAAGAAGCAGGGCAGAAAAGCTGGAAATTCAAAAAATAAGAGCGCATCTCCCCCTGCAAAGGAGCACAGCCCATCGCCAGCAACGGATCAAAGCTGGTCAGAGAATGACTTTGACGAGATGAGAGAAGAAGGCTTCAGTCCATCAAACTTCTCAGAGCTAAAGGAGGAATTACGTACCCAGCGCAAAGAAACTAAAAATCTTGAAAAAAGAG
The DNA here is from genome assembly GCF_007565055.1 of Rhinopithecus roxellana. Classification (NCBI taxonomy): domain Eukaryota; kingdom Metazoa; phylum Chordata; class Mammalia; order Primates; family Cercopithecidae; genus Rhinopithecus; species Rhinopithecus roxellana. Next base: position 61,253,878 of record NC_044552.1, on the reverse strand, counting down.
TGGAAGAATTGACAGCTAGACTAATTAATGCAGAGAAGATCATAAACGAAATGACAGAGATGAAAACCATGACACGAGAAATACGTGACAAATGCACAAGCTTCAGTAACCGACTCGATCAACTGGAAGAAAGAGTATCAGCGATTGAGGATCAAATGAATGAAATGAAGCGAGAAGAGAAACCAAAAGAAAAAAGAAGAAAAAGAAATGCACAAAGCCTGCAAGAAGTATGGGATTATGTAAAAAGACCAAATCTACGTCTGATTGGGAAGCCTGAAAGTGAGGGGGAAAATGGAACCAAGTTGGAAAACACTCTTCAGGATATCATCCAGGAGAACTTCCCTAACCTAGTAGGGCAGGCCAACATTCAAATTCAGGAAATACAGAGAACGCCACAAAGATACTCCTCCAGAAGAGCAACTCCAAGACACATAATTGCCAGATTCACCAAAGTTGAAATGAAGGAAAAAATCTTAAGGGCAGCCAGAGAGAAAGGTCGGGTTACCCACAAAGGGAAGCCCATCAGACTAACAGCAGATCTCTCGGCAGAAACTCTACAAGCCAGAAGAGAGTGGGGGCCAATATTCAACGTTCTTAAAGAAAAGAATTTTCAACCCAGAATTTCATATCCAGCCAAACTAAGTTTCATCAGTGAAGGAGAAATAAAATCCTTTACAGATAAGCAAATGCTTAGAGATTTTGTCACCACCAGGCCTGCCTTACAAGAGACCCTGAAGGAAGCCCTAAACATGGAAAGGAACAACCGGTACCAGCCATTGCAAAAACATGCCAAAATGTAAAGACCATCCAGGCTAGGAAGAAACTGCATCAACTAACGAGCAAAATAACCAGTTAATATCATAATGACAGGATCAAGTTCACACATAACAATATTAACCTTAAATGTAAATGGACTAAATGCTCCAATTAAAAGACACAGACTGGCAAACTGGATAAAGAGTCAAGACCCATCAGTCTGCTGTATTCAGGAGACCCATCTCACATGCAGAGACATACATAGGCTCAAAATAAAGGGATGGAGGAAGATCTACCAAGCAAATGGAGAACAAAAAAAAGCAGGGGTTGCAATCCTAGTCTCTGATAAAACAGACTTTAAACCATCAAAGATCAAAAGAGACAAAGAAGGCCATTACATAATGGTAAAGGGATCAATTCAACAGGAAGAGCTAACTCTCCTAAATATATATGCACCCAATACAGGAGCACCCAGATTCATAAAGCAAGTCCTTAGAGACTTACAAAGAGACTTAGACTCCCATACAATAATAATGGGAGACTTCAACACTCCACTGTCAACATTAGACAGATCAATGAGACAGAAAGTTAACAAGGATATCCAGGAATTGAACTCATCTCTGCACCAAGCGGACCTAATAGACATCTATAGAACTCTCCACCCCAAATCAACAGAATATACATTCTTCTCAGCACCACATCGCACTTATTCCAAAATTGACCACATAATTGGAAGTAAAGCACTCCTCAGCAAATGTAAAAGAACAGAAATTATAACAAACTGTCTCTCAGACCACAGTGCAATCAAACTAGAACTCAGGACTAAGAAACTCAATCAAAACCGCTCAACTACATGGAAACTGAACAACCTGCTCCTGAATGACTACTGGGTACATAACGAAATGAAAGCAGAAATAAAGATGTTCTTTGAAACCAATGAGAACAAAGATACAACATACCAGAATCTCTGGGACACATTTAAAGCAGTGTGTAGAGGGAAATTTATAGCACTAAATGCCCACAAGAGAAAGCAGGAAAGATCTAAAATTGACACTCTAACATCACAATTAAAAGAACTAGAGAGGCAAGAGCAAACACATTCAAAAGCTAGCAGAAGGCAAGAAATAACTAAGATCAGAGCAGAACTGAAGGAGATAGAGACACAAAAAACCCTCCAAAAAATCAATGAATCCAGGAGTTGGTTTTTTGAAAAGATCAACAAAATTGACAGACCGCTAGCAAGACTAATAAAGAAGAAAAGAGAGAGGAATCAAATAGACGCAATAAAAAATGATAAAGGGTATATCACCACTGACCCCACAGAAATACAAACAACCATCAGAGAATACTATAAACGCCTTTACGCAAATCAACTAGAAAATCTAGAAGAAATGGATAATTTCCTGGACACGTACACTCTCCCAAGACTAAACCAGGAAGAAGTGGAATCCCTGAATAGACCAATAGCAGGCTAGGAAATTGAGGCAACAATTAATAGCCTACCCACCAAAAAAAGTCCAGGACCAGATGGATTCACAGCTGAATTCTACCAGAGGTACAAGGAGGAGCTGGTACCATTCCTTCTGAAACTATTCCAATCAATAGAAAAAGACGGAATCCTCCCTAACTCATTTTATGAGGCCGACATCATCCTGATACCAAAGCCTGGCAGAGACACAACAAAAAAAGAGAATTTTAGACCAATATCCCTGATGAACATCGATGCAAAAATTCTCAATAAAATACTGGCAAACCGGATTCAGCAGCACATCAAAAAGCTTATCCACCATGATCAAGTGGGCTTCATCCCTGGGATGCAAGGCTGGTTCAACATTTGCAAATCAATAAACGTAATCCAGCATATAAACAGAACCAAAGACAAGAACCACATGATTATCTCAATAGATGCAGAAAAGGCTTTTGACAAAATTCAACAGCCCTTCATGCTAAAAACGCTCAATAAATTCGGTATTGATGGAACGTACCTCAAAATAATAAGAGCTATTTATGACAAACCCACAGCTAATATCATTCTGAATGGGCAAAAACTGGAAAAATTCCCTTTGAAAACTGGCACAAGACAGGGATGCCCTCTCTCACCACTCCTATTCAACATAGTCTTGGAAGTTCTGGCTAGGGCAATCAGGCAAGAGAAAGAAATCAAGGGTATCCAGTTAGGAAAAGAAGAAGTCAAATTGTCCCTGTTTGCAGATGACATGATTGTATATTTAGAAAACCCCATTGTCTCAGCCCAAAATCTCCTTAAGCTGATAAGCAACTTCAGCAAAGTCTCAGGATACAAAATTAATGTGCAAAAATCACAAGCATTCTTATACACCAGTAACAGACAAGCAGAGAGCCAAATCAGGAATGAACTTCCATTCACAATTGCTTCAAAGAGAATAAAATACCTAGGAATCCAGCTTACAAGGGATGTAAAGGACCTCTTCAAGGAGAACTACAAACCACTGCTCAGTGAAATCAAAGAGGACACAAACAAATGGAAGAACATACCATGCTCATGGATAGGAAGAATCAATATCGTGAAAATGGCCATACTGCCCAAGGTTATTTATAGATTCAATGCCACCCCCATCAAGCTACCAATGAGTTTCTTCACAGAATTGGAAAAAACTGCTTTAAAGTTCATATGGAACCAAAAAAGAGCCCGCATTGCCAAGACAATCCTAAGTCAAAAGGACAAAGCTGGAGGCGTCACGCTACCTGACTTCAAACTATACTACAAGGCTACAGTAACCAAAACAGCATGGTACTGGTACCAAAACAGAGATATAGACCAATGGAACAGAACAGAGTCCTCAGAAATAATACCACACATCTACAACCATCTGATCTTTGACAAACCTGAGAGAAACAAGAAATGGGGAAAGGATTCCCTATTTAATAAATGGTGCTGGGAAAATTGGCTAGCCATAAGTAGAAAGCTGAAACTGGATCCTTTCCTTACCCCTTATACGAAGATTAATTCAAGATGGATTAGAGACTTAAATGTTAGACCTAATACCATAAAAACCCTAGAAGAAAATCTAGGTAGTACCATTCAGGACATAGGCATGGGCAAGGACTTCATGTCTAAAACACCAAAAGCAACGGCAGCAAAAGCCAAAATTGACAAATGGGATCTAATTAAACTAAAGAGCTTTTGCACAGCAAAAGAAACTACCATCAGAGTGAACAGGCAACCTACAGAATGGGAGAAAACTTTTGCAACCTACTCATCTGACAAAGGGCTAATATCCAGAATCTACAAAGAACTCAAACAAATATACAAGAAAAAAACAAACAACCCCATCAAAAAGTGGGCAAAGGATATGAACAGACATTTCTCAAAAGAAAACATTCATACAGCCAACAGACACATGAAAAAATGCTCATCATCACTCGCCATCAGAGAAATGCAAATCAAAACCACAATGAGATACCATCTCACACCAGTTAGAATGGCAATCATTAAAAAGTCAGGAAACAACAGGTGTTGGAGAGGATGTGGAGAAACAGGAACACTTTTACACTGTTGGTGGGATTGTAAACTAGTTCAACCATTATGGAAAACAGTATGGCAATTCCTCAAGGATCTAGAACTAGATGTACCATATGACCCAGCCATCCCACTACTGGGTATATACCCAAAGGATTATAAATTAGTCTACTACAAAGACACATGCACACGTATGTTTATTGCGGCACTATTCACAATAGCAAAGACTTGGAATCAACCCAAATGTCCATCTGTGACAGACTGGATTAAGAAAATGTGGCACATATACACCATGGAATACTATGCAGCCATAAAAAAGGATGAGTTTGCGTCCTTTGTAGGGACATGGATGCAGCTGGAAAACATCATTCTTAGCAAACTATCACAAGAAGAGAAAACCAAACACCGCATGTTCTCACTGATAGGTGGGAACTGAACAATGAGATCACTTGGGCTCGGGAAGGGGAACATCACACACTGGGGCCTATCATGGGGAGGGGGGAGGAGGGAGGGATTGCACTGGGGAGTTATACATGATATAAATGATGAATTGATGGGTGCTGACGAGTTGATGGGTGCAGCACACCAACATGGCATAAGTATACATATGTAACAAACCTGCACGTTATGCACATGTACCCTAGAACTTAAAGTATAATAAAAAATAAAAATAAAAAAAGATAAACTCAATAAAAAGTCCTAGCTGACTCAGTGATAGTAAAATTTTCATGCTTTCTTTTTGTCAACTATTATCACTGCTATAAGGATAATAATTAAGCAAAATACTACAGCAATGAAAACCCTCTGTCCAATATTTCAGTTATAAGGTGCTACCACGTATAACCCTATTGCAAATAGTACAGTGAAGACAGCAATTCCCACAAGTATGGCATGGTAGGTAATTTCCATCTAAAATTTTACTTGCCAAGATATAGAATTCCCCTTTGGGGGTCTATGAAGTTCCTTGGTTTTATTTTCCCAAAGAAACCTCCAGGTTCTGGGCACCTTATTCACTTTCATTACCTGGCAAAATTTGCAATATAACTGCCTAGAACTAGCATATTGATTCACATTTTTACATTACCCATCCCCCTTTTTTTTTTCCAACCTGCAGAAGATCACCTCTTGATTCACAGGAATAAGCAGAGTTAGTCTAAAATGTAGGCAAAAGGCTTAGAAACAATCGATGAGACTAAGATTTAATGATAAATATACGGTAAGCTTTGGAGCAAAATTTTTCTCTCTAGTCCTCATTTTTGTTAGAAACTAATTATGAATAAACTTTAGTCTTATACTTGGCCTGACTATTTGCATAAAGTGCAGTAAGAATGTTACTTTTACATAGGCCTTTTGGAATGGCTTTGATGAAACTCTGTTCCACAAAAAATTTCAGGTAAGATTTTCAAAGCCGAGCCCAGCCATGGGTTTGTATCCTCTAAAACCTGTGAGTTGTGTGATCCTTCCCTCTTAAGGTCCCAAGATAAACTTGGAGCTTCCAGACCTGTTAGAAAGTAACATTCTTTACTGACCACAGGTTAGGAACCCTGTGTGGGGACTGTGTAGACAAGGTATGAGGCCAGTTCTCCCCAACGGGCTTTTATTGGCTTTGCATATCAAGCTTGATTCCTTAAAGGGAAACACATCCTTTCAGTAAAAGCATTGGTAAAATAACCAGTTTTTCCAATTGTGTCCTGTTGACAAAGAAAAATGGATTCTTACTACACTGATGCAAGCAACTATATTGCCGTAAGTTAAGAGTACTTACAGACAGTCTCCAAATTCTAGAGGAACCAGGCAGAGAAAAATAAACATGCTCCAAATTTTATTCACAGGAATATACCTTACTCAATTATTAAGGCCATAAATAGTTTAAAATAGCTTTTCTTGACTCTGAAAATCAAAACAAGGGTCACCAGCACCAGTATTCCAAGCAAAAGTTAAAAAGATTCCTTTAACTCTCTGAGTGTAGTCCACTTAGTTAGCTTTTGTTTTGCTTTATATTTGTCAACATGTCAGTTCTTTATGAGTCCTGTACATTCTTTATTTCAATGTTACAATCTTTAAAGCTATTAAAAACTTGCATTTGTGAACACCTGTTAAAGTCCTTAATACGGCTTGATTATAAACCATCTTTTGAGAAGAAACAAAGGAAGACAACAATTTTCTGCAAATGACAAATTTCCAGGATAGTTACAGTTAACAATACGACTGACAAGTTTATTTATCTTTGTGTTTTACAATAACTTGACCCTTAATTATAACTGATAGCATATACTTAGACATTAGAATTTTAGAAATCCCATACAATTTTGAAACACATATTAGTATTATTCACCAAAATATAACTTAAAGAAGTTTGGACATCATTTTGGCAATCTCATTTGATTAAACATGTCAAATGATTCTATCTACCTCTTCTTTGAATATTTCAGGGGACTTTTGAACCATCCAAAAAGCCAGGCATCAGGAAGGACCATTTCCAGGTTGCCATAAATTATTTTGCCAAAACGATGACTCAAAAGGCAAAAACCTTTATTAGGCTTTACTACGACATGAAAATTTTGTTCAAAGTGAAAGTTCACCCTTGTATTAGTTTATTAATGTTAACCCCAATTTGTTTACATGAAATCTTATAGATTATTCCATGTAATCCTAACCAATTTGACCATGAAGTGAAATCTTTATATAACCCTTTTACTAAAGGGGAGATTAGTGTTTTAAGACCTCCTTGCTATGCTTTTATTTTAATGCTTAATTGATGAAAAGACCATATAGATGCTATGGGAGAAGATGGTGTAGTGCTTCTACCATGCATTTCCTTACAAAGCAACCCAAAGCCAACTGGCTTATTTTGCAATTAGCCCATCCCTGATGGGAGTCTCATCTCCCAGTGGGGAGTAGGGATGCTTCCTTATGTTCCAGGTGGCCAAGAGCATGCTTCTCTGATTTATAACTACTATTAGCCATCCCTTACAGTGTATTTTTTACCTAGTTATTACAGACCAAAGTTCTCTCACAATGCGAAGTATTTCTGATACCCCCGAAACTCAAAACTGGCAGATAACATAATGCAAAACAGAACAGAGCCTTTGATTTTGAGAGGGATCTATCTCCTTTTAATTCCCGGGGTTTCATGAGGAAAACAGAGGGTTTTTTCCCAAAACGGGGTTTGTGGCGCCTCCTCTGTTTTTCCCCAGGAGTCCCACACTACCAGAAGTTATTGCAGGGCCTTTTATGCATGCATTAAGAGTGGAAAGACAAAAAATGGAGAAAAATAATTCAGTTAACAGAGAAGAGTCTTTTTCTAGAAAAACAAGATTCAAGAAAAGAAAAATATAAAGGCCTTTTAAATATACCTAAAACTTGAATATCTACTTTTAATTAAGCTGAGCACTCTTTTAAAAAAATCCTTTTAAATCTCATGTTACTTGACTTTAGCCACATCAAGCAGTTAAGATTTTCGGCTTTTGAACTTTACAAAAAGTATCCTCACAGGTGAAACCAGCGAGCCTCAATTAGGTTATGACTTAACCACCAGTGTACAAGGTATTTTTAAAGGAGTGACAGGCAGCTTTTGAAACTGTCCATGCAAAATTGTCACTGAGAGAGTGAAAGAGATTTGACCCAAACAACTCCATTTTGTCTCCAGCCCCCAAGCTGTTCTTGTCCATTCCTTGGCATAGACTGAACCAACTTTGGGAGGAGCCGGGTTTACAGTCTACAGTCTAAAACAAAGATGGTAACAGCGGCTTCCCAAGATGTACTTCCCTCTTGCCTGGAGACCAGACCAAGAAACTAGCCACAGGATTATAAACCATGGCCCAAGAGCCATGCAGCTGGAGGCTACGAGATTTTCACCCTCCCTAAACTGCTCTCAAGATCAGTGCTTAAGATATTTTGTAAACCCTGCCCTTGATGGATCAGCTGGCACCACCCAGATTGACAAACTGGCATATCTGATTTAGCACAAGAAGACAGCCACCATTGTAAAATGGCGGAGACTAAAACAAAGTATTGCCACGCGGTTACAGATTATGGTCCTGAAGACACAAAACAAGATGGAGACCTGTAGCCAAGTTTTCCAACGACTGCTTTGCTGGGCTGGCTTGAACAGCAGGCTTCATGCCTCCTGGGCCTGCATCCTAACCTAAGATACCCTTTCTCCGACAGAACCATACAGAAAGACGTGCAAAGTACACAAGATTGTCTACAGCTTAAGACCAACCTTACAAATCCTTTTTCATTAATTATACATTTACAGAGAACATAAACAGTGACCCTTATTATCCCCTTTACCAGGTTGCACAGGGAGAGAGAAGCCAAAAACCCAACTGGTAAAAGACGCTTACCCTTTTGCCGGCCAGGCTTCCGGGTTCCCTTTTCCCTAGCTCAGCTCTACACCATGCGCTTAAGATTTGGAAAACGAACTTTTCCCAGGTTGGAAGAACATTATATAAGAGACAGAAGCCATTTTAAACCACAAAAGAAGGAAAAACACCATAGAAAGGAGTTTCAGTTAGGGTTGTTAAGAGGTAGTACCTCTCTTCCTATTGGGAATGGTGATTCCCCTATTTCTTTGCCTTCCCTATTTTCTCTTTTCCCTTCTGGCCTGCTATAGGAGACACATTGCTCATCTCCAAAATTTTCTTCTGCTTCCTGTGGTGCCTGTTTTAGCTGCAGTGAGGGTTTCACTGACCAGCAACGTAACATCCCTCCACGTGAGAGGTCAAACACCTGAATTAAATTTTGGAAAGTTTCTATATACCTATCAGGTCGTCAGAAAAATCAGCCTCAGTTTCCCTTTACTTGCCTAAGGTCCTGCAATGAGAAGGAACTTGAAGGGGCCCCAAATAAGGAGGACCCTCAGATGATTTCCTTGAAAGTTACTTTTTTAATTTGGGGGAACTGTTTTGCCTGGGCCTGTCCGATATGGTTGCTAAAAGAGCTGGGTTGATATTGCAACACTTGCAAAGGTCTAGTAAAAAGGCCATACCCTTGTGCAAAAGAAAATAAGTCACTTTTCTTCAAAGTTTCAAGGTCGAAAGAATCCCAGTGTTTCAGCATACACTCCGTGTTGAAGATGATCTGTCACCCATCCAGGAAGAGAAGTGAGAATAAAAGCGTCCTTTTAGTCTCCGTCCTTTCAGTATGTGATCCAGGATGGAGATGAGAACAGTAGAGGGGGTTCCCTCAACTATTTTCTCTCCATCGCTCCTGGATTCCCGGCAACAGCTTAAATGTGCCGCCCATGATTACAGGTATGACCCTCCAAGCCATGGCACCAGAGGAACTAAGTTTTAGGCCTTAGTCACGCTGTCCCCAACCAATCAGTTCTGTCTTTTATTTCCCTTTGACCTCCTAGACTTGCATGGCCTGTGTGCCTTCCAAAAAACGGATTTCAAGAAAAACCATGTAATTGGGCAAGGCCCCTTTAAGGGAGGGGGGCGTGCTAGGTTGAACTCTATATTCTGCTATTATAGCCCATGCTAAAACATTTGCCCATAAAAGAATGGTTCCGGTTAACCTCCAGACTTAAAATCCCCTTACTCATTAAGTACTATCTTAATAGGAGACAAAATTGATGACTTAACGGAACATAGGAACCAAATGGCCATTTTCCTACCAGTGGGACAATATCAAGAATAAAACTTGGCTACGGAAGACATCTTACTCCAAACCATTAAAAGCAGAAACTTCCCATTCCCAGAAGAGGCCTAGGGCCTGCTTTCTACTAGGTAGCTTAGAAATACCATGTGATCACCAGAGAAAACGTAGAGAGGGAGACATTTATTGAGTTACTGCCTGCCATGATTCACGATCTTTTCTAACAGTCCTGTTTCCCTGAACTGTAAAGATTCCTACACATTAGACACACAAAGAGAGGGCAAGGGACCACGGACGGAAAGAGAAAGAAAGTTTGGCGACAGGGTAGCTGAAGAGAGCCTTGAGATTAAAGGACAGATTTAAAGTTGAAATCCGCTCCACACTTCAGTCTGATGACTGAATTTCCTTTCCCACCCCAGGCACCAAGACAATATGGCTCTGATGAGTGGAGGAACACCAAGGCTCTTGGTCCTCATGCCGGTTTAGATAATATGACACGGACACAGGTGGAGTGGTTTTAAGGAGCGGAGAGTTTAACAGGCAAGAAGAAAGGGAGAAGACAGAAGGAAGAAGCTCCCCCATTGAGAGACAGTGGGGGGGGCCTCCAAAGCTAAAAGAGGAGGTCCCCCCAAATCACTTTTATCTGCTTTCCTCTCCTGCCAGATCCTTTCCCTTTGGAACTTTGTGACTTTCAGCACACACAACAAATCCTGATACAGCTTGATCATAGTTGGTTCCCTCCGGCTCCAGACAAATAGAAGGCTTGGAAAAGGCCCAGTGGAGAAGCAGAAAGGCCTTCTTAGGCCTGCATGAATGTGGATGATGTTCAGAGGTTTCTCAGTTACACTGAGGTATGCATCCCATTTATTTCAGCCAGGTGATCATTTCCTGTCTGCTGTATTCCAAGTGTCAAACTAGGATGCAAAGAACCAAGACAAAGTCTTGCCTTCAAGCTGTACATAATCTAGTAAGAGCTAAATGCACTTAGCAACTAATCTTAGCACTGATGAAGTGTTGTTTTGTGTTGTTTTAGACGAAGTTTCATTCTTGTTGCCCAGGCTGGAGTGCAATGGCATGATCTCAGCTCACTGCAATCTCCGCCTTCAGTATTCAAGTGATTCTCCTGCCTCAGCCTCCCATGTAGCTGGGATTACAGGCGTGTGCCAACACATCTGGCTAGTTTTGTATTTTTAGTAGAGACAGGTTTCACCATGTTGGTCAGGCTGGTCTTCAACTCCTGACCTCAGGTGAGCCACCTGCCTTGGCCTCCCAAAGTGCTGGGATTACAGGCATGAGATACCATGTCCAGACTGATGAAGCGTTCTGAAAGAGGTAGAAGCCTGATGCTCTGAGAACAGACACCTACTGAGTAGACTGGTACTGGAGAAGCCTTTCTGCATGTGATAACTAAGTCAAATCAGGAAGGATGAGTCGGGGATCACCATATAAAAACAGGGGAAAGCGTGCTCCAAGCAGTGGAAACAACATGGCCTGACAGAGACACAACAGATGAAAGATGTTAGTATATTTAATGTGATTCTCTATGGTTACTCTTTAGGATAAGCAAAGTCAAAACAGGAAGAGTTTTGCAGTCTGGTAACTATTTTATATTTACTCTATATCCAAAGGAAACTAATTGAAGAATTTTGAGTGGGAGAATAAAATAATCAAGAATAATTGACTGGGCTTGGTAATGGATAGATTAATTCCACAACCAATTTTTTTAAAAGCCTACTCAGTGTCAGCCACTCTACAGAGAGCTCATCACATAAATATAAGCCAGATGTATTCTTGTCTTTTAGTTGCTTCCAACCCAGTAGCTATATGGCAAAAAAGAAAAAAAGGGAGACTACAAAGGAAGATGAAGGAAAGAAGGTGTGGAAAATGAACACAAAACTTCTGACTTGGGCAATGGATGAGAAGTGGTGTTATTTATAGAAATAGGGCACAGAAGGAAGAAGGTAATAATGAGTGCAGTTTGGAATGTCTTTCTTTAAACAGCCTGCCAAGTAGCTAAGAGGAAATGTACAACAGATAGCTGGAGCTGAGGCGAAATCCAGACCGATGCCTATTTTCGTATGGCTCATGTGTGCTGCTTCAGTGGACACAGAGACCAATCTGGCGTGTCCCCCTCCACCTCCATTCCCCTCTGTTACTGCACGTGTAACCACCCATCCTTCCCCATCCCCACACACTCCTGCCAGCCCACAGGCCCCAATCCCTCAAATGTCTGGAGAAAGTTTCCCTCCAGCTGACAGTGACTGTGTATGAAGTATACTCATGGTCCAGAAGGGCCCATCAGACAAACAGGATGGTGAAGGGGCAAGAGCTGTCTTTTGTCATAGAAGTCCCCACACAATATCCTTAATTTTGCTTCTGATCTGCAAAACACAAGCCTAAGTCATTTAGTATCTCGCTCTTTACAAAAAAAAAAGAAAGAAAGTAAGTTTGCCCACCCCAGGTTTGAACTAAACTGCAGTAAGAAAAACAACTAGTCTTTGTATATTATGCCACCAAAATTCAACTCAGATGAACAAACATACTCACAATGTATTCAGAGGGTTTAAGCTGGAAATATTTATTGAAAGCTGAAAATTTACGTTAGGTTAGGCAGTTCTTTACTCCACTCTCCCCTCTTTTTAATCTGAAGAAAAAGAAAAGAAAAACCTAATTAATCAGGGTAACCAAATTCTGCCTTGAAGATACTATAATTTCTTCTGAATTTTTCATACTTTGGGTTGTATCTTCTCTCAGAGTTTCATCAGAACGTTGTTTTCTGTTCAAGGGGCCTTTTACATCTCACCAGGTATTAATTTATTTACAGAAGAAGGAAATTGAGCCATTTGTCTGGGGCAGACAAACAACAAGTTAAAAATTAAAAAACCAACTGATTACGTCTCTGGTTATCTGGTTTCTACAATTCCAGACACCTGGCACAGTCAATTTGCTTACCTAAAAGGACTAGTTGCATTGGTCTGGTGGAGACACAGCCAAAGGCAGCAGTTCTACCAGCTCACACCTGGGATTTTTTCATTTTTTTTTTTTTTAACTTTTCCCAACCTCATACTGGCCAAGTCATGCAGATGAAGAAGTGATGTGGGAAGTAATTAAGTGCTATTAGAAGCAAACGGCATCTAGTTTGACTGAATGGCCAAGTGCGGTGTGGTCTTTTGATAGCATTTCCAAATACAGGAACCAAATTTGATCCTTTAAGTCCTCCTCTTTAGGATGCATGTTTATTCAAAGAACAGATGGGGAGAAAAATCAGAAAAAGACTTTGTTCGACCCACATAAAACAGCATATTTGAGTGTGGGCATGAAGGGAGATGAGTTTTGGAAAGATTTTCATTTGTTTGATGTGTGGAGATAGAATTGGGAAGTGGGAAAACGCGAACTTTCATATTTAATCTCTCCCAGGGCGGAGCTTCAGAAGGTTCTAAGAGAAAGAAAGCTCCCTTAGTAAGCACATATTTCTATGCTCTCATATCTTTGGTATTTTCCATTATAATAAAAGAGAGATTTCCAGGACTAAAGTTACTGGGTACTACAGACAGGAAGAAATTTTAGAAATGGTTATAAACTACCACCCACAAATTAAGCTTTTTTAGGGTTTGGAAATTTTAAATAAATTGTCTTTGGATGAGGTCATGCCTGTGTGCTATTATATGTACTCCTAGTCAGTGAAGACCAAAATGGAAATCCAGAGAGCACTGCACTAAAAACAAGCTTAATGCTGAGAGCATTTATGACCTACCTGCCTAATCCAGTAGGTCTCCAGGCTTACAAGAAAACTGTTTCTCTTGAGATGCTCAAGTTGTCACTGCATGTCAGGGAAACTCAGGTATAAACAGGTACTTAAAAATAAGGGTAAGCTTTGCTGGCTACTTAAAGCAAATTGAGCTTTTGAAACTGATGAGGTGTGCCCCTTTGATATGTTGGCATCAATCTGGAGCCCAACGCAAACAAGAAACAACAGGGGGAAAGACAATGGAGGAGGAATCATAATGGAAAGGAATCGCCTGCTGGTTGCTAACATTTCCATATGGACACAAGCAGCAAAATTACAAAAGATCAAAGAGCAATCCAAAGAAGAAGGGAGTGTTCAGTCTCATAATTGTGCATGTGTGTGAACATACAGCCTTCTGTAAGGATAATAGCAGAAACATGTTTTCGCAAGTGAGGTCCAATGTATGCCAACTAATGGGGGTGCCTGGCTGAACCTCAGTATGCAAAAATCTACTCTACATTTGTTAAAGATGCTACTGATTAATGGTATCTCAAATCTGTAATAACAGTTAACAGATGCGCAAGGAGGAAATGTCCTCAATAAAAATGCTGTAGGCTTCCAAACCTCATTGTAATTATTCCATTTGTGGTCAAATGCTATCAACCCATTTTGCAGCTAAAGCCTAAGGCAAAATAATTGTGCCTGCCCACCATGACACTGAGTGAGAAGTTGTGGTGCAAAGGGAAAACTCACTGTCCAACTCTTTACGTGTCAGCACTACATACGAAGTTTCTCTTGTGTCTGTTTTAAACTAGTGTCTTTCACAAGAAATAATTTCAATCTTTGCACCCAGAGAATAGCTTCTCTATGCATTTCTAATCTAATGAAATCATTGATTTTCCTGGGTTAAGAAGTTAGTGAGTTCTATTTCAAAACAGACAAGCTTACTCTACATTTGGTAAACTCTGTCCCAACTGAAAAAATTTTAAACAACTGTAATACTTGGTAAATGTATTATTAACTACTATTAGTACATAACAAAATAATAATATAATGAAAAAAATGTTTAATAGCAACATAGTGAACATAAAAATAATATTAGGAAATGCAAAAAAAAGCTTGGTATATCTCAAAATACACAACTGTTCAAGAGCACATTGGTCCAAATCACCAGTTTTTTTTTCTTTTCATTCATTAATTTCTGTTATGGTTTGAATGTGTTTTCCAAAGTTCATGTGTTGGAAACTTAATCCCCAGTGCAACTATGTTGAGAGGCAGGACCTTTAAGAGGCGATTATGTCATGAGGACTCTGGATGAATGGATTAATGTATTATTGGAAGTTTGCTATAAAAGGCGAATTTGGCCTACTCTTGCTCTCTCTCACTATGTGATGCTTTCTGCCATTTTATGACACAGCAAGAAGGCCCTTACCAGATGCAACCCCTCAATCTTGGACTTACCAACCTCTAGAGCCAATCAATCACTTTACTTTATAAATTACTCAGTCTTAGGTGTTCTGTTACAGCAAAAGAAAATGGACTGAGACAATTTCCTTGGGAAGGTAAACAGAATGGGCTTTGAAGGAGTCCTCCCTCCCTAATTCAGAAAACAAAATGACCAAGACACAACCTTCAACACTTCGTTATATTATTAGGTTTAATGGTTGTAATTACACATGGCTTTATAGACTCAAAGTGCTTTGCAACCTTTAATTAGTCCATCTTCCCAAGTACACCTCCATTTTTGGATGACAACACTGAGGTATATTGGTTATGATTTGCCCTCCAGTAATCAAGTAAGTCAGAAGCCCAGTTCAGAGTAAAACCAAGTCTCCAAAACAGAACCAATGCATGGGCACTGGGATTCAGGCTCACCTTTCATTCTACAGCATAGCTGGAATTTTGTTTAAAATGTGAAAGCATGCAAACAACACTTACCACCAGATATAGGAGGGTTTTGTTGTTATTAATCAACTTTTTATTGTATTTTCCCTTTGGATGTAACTTCAAGTCAAATATAAATAAATACTTTTTCCTCTTGCTGTATCTTCTAACTTCCAGTTCTCTTATCCACTTGCCCTCATTTGGAACACAATTTTCACTTTTAGAAAGATGTTTCCTTAGAGTTTGGAAAATTAATTTGATTAAGAATGAGAATCTGTAATCCTAGCACTTTGGGAGGCCACGGCAGGTGGATCACGATGTCAGGAGTTCAAAACCAGCCTGGCCAAGATGGGTGAAACCCCATCTCTACCATAAATACAAAAAATTAGCTGGGCCTGGTGGCGAGTGCCTGTAATCCTAGCTACTTGGGAAGCTAAGGCAGAGAACTGCTTGAACCCAGGAGGTGGAGGCTGCAGTGACCCAAGATCATGCCACTGCACTCCAACCTGGGTGACAGAATGAGACTCCGTCTAAAAAAAAAAAGAAAAAAAGAGTGAGAGTCAGCGTGAATGTGTGTGTACGCGTGTGTGCTTTAGGGCCAGTGCAGTTAAAAATACTACCAGATTCAAGAATTCCAATGTAAGCAGTCTTATAAACCTTAAAAACGTCATTTAAATCACATATTTAATAGGAAGTTTTAAGAAAGAGACAGAGACTCATTGTGAGCTTTCTTCATGTGCCTGTCTCTGGCTCACCTTCCAGCTGCTTTCCAGGGCGATCAAGGTGGGTAAGCAACTTGCTCCAAGCCCTGAGGTGCTGTATCCCAGCTGCCAGTATCGTCATAGGGTCACTGAGCAGACATACAACTCATTCCATTTGTAACCATGAGAAACAGAGTCCCCCAGGGAAAATATGCACTCCCTGTATGTTCTGCCCTGTGCACTGGTCTAGGTGAATCACCATCCAGGAGGGAAAGGGGAAGGGATGTGTCCTGACACATTATTTCCTCAGAGATATCAGAGCATCATTTCAAGGGTACTATACTACCTTAAACAGACGACCAATCTGATCCAGCCATGGAGATGGGATGCTTTTAGGAGCTTTCCAGTAAATGCCTCTAAATTCTATTGCTAAGGCTTCCATAAAACTATCAAAAAAGAAATGCTTTGATGTGTGTCCCCTCTAAGTACTGTGCCACAATTCATAACCTCCACACCCAGCCCCTTCCATCCTCTTCTCAGTCCCTTTTCTGTCCTCCCCTCCGCCCACCACCATGGAGCTCGGCCATGCTGTATGCCTTCCTGCTCATATGAACTGAAGTTGCTGAAAAAATGAAGCCAAAAGAAACAGCCAATAAAAACAGAAACAGCTGTAACAATTTTGCACAGCATGGTCTTGATTTCCTTGAGTTTTTTTACTTTTGCCTCTTTTTTTTCCCCTCCTCTTTTTCTTCTCCCCTCAGCTCCCTTTTCCACACACCACCTTCCGTGTTGGGGCCTGGAATGGAGCAAGAAATACTTCCCTCTTCTGCACACTCTTTGTGATTCAGAAACAATGTTGGAGTCCATTTTGAATCACCAGTTCCAAAACAAGCAGAACCCCAGCGAGGCACAGAGTGCAGGGAGGAGGGGAGCAGAAACAAAGGAAATGAGTTGAGAATCTTGCCACCAAAGACAGGTGCAAAGATTTACAAAAATAAAAAATAAGAATAGACCCAGCTCTCAAATTTGCTCCTTCTCAGGCTGCTGTTGACAGTGGCTGTGCCTGTTGTGAGTTGAGCCCACAGAAGCAGTGCTTTTTATTTCATGGAATGTTTGTACTCACCTCCCTAAATGGACCCTGTTCTGAAGCCTTTATTGAACTGTTGTTTACAGTAGCCTCACTTTACATCCATCTTCCCTTTCCCAAAAACCCAGGCATGACAAGGTAGCTTGTAAATGCAAAAGGCTACTGGAGGAGCAATGTTAGTGGTTTCAGAGAAGAAAAAGAGAATGACTCAAAGCACTGAACAAATATAAAAGGAAAGACTAACAGCAGATTGCAATCAGTACCCTCTTTCCTGTCCGAACTGGCTCATGAACCTGGGGATGTTTACCTTCTTCAGAATGCATAAAGAATCCAGGATCCACTCACCAGGCCCCATCTTTAGCAGGTGCTGAGTCCCAAGCCCAGTTCTATCTAAAATGCTTGCAGTCGGGGAAGTGATCTCAAATGGTGATTAAAGCCTCCTTTCCATTTTTATTTGTTAACGTATTGAGTATTGTGCGTTGTTTTGTTTCTCTCCAGCTGTTTCCTCTCTTTACCCATTTTCTGGGACATGGTTCCCCAGTCTGAAGCTGAGCTGGATCTGGGCTACGCCCAGAAATGAAAGCTCTTTCATGGTGGCAAAACCCTGTTTTTCAGATGGTGTGAAACAGATCTGTATTTCATTATTAATAATAGCACATGCGTGACACCACATCTTCAAAGGGCTGCGCAGACATTAATTCTTTTGTGATGAGAAAAAAGCACCAGCAGCAGTGTCTTTTTAAAGTGAATCTCCCAGTCTTCTGGAGAGAGGCTAGAAAACATAGTCTTAGCTAGAGATGAATGAATCAAACCCCGGAGGTCTGGGATCTGGGTCTGATTGAGGAGCGCTTTGAAAAAAAAAAAAAAAAAAAAGAAAAAAAAATCAAGAGTTTTATCTGAGCTAGAGCATGTTCCAAATTCTACACCCTTTCAAACTCACATGGAAGTCTTTCGAAGACAAGCTGTGGTATCTTTGTTCCAGGAATAAAACAAACAGAATAAAAGGCAGGAAAGTAGAGCAGAATAAACGTGGCTTTTCAACATTGTTGAAATTTGATCTGAGGTCTCCAGAAGAGAGAGAGAATTATTCTCCCCAGTTGGCAAACCTGCCCTTCAACTTCTTTTAATAAGTGATTTCTTTGTCAAAGTCACAGTCTTCTATTAAAAGGAGACAATTGATATCCCATTTTGCAGAACCTGGAAATGGAATCCAAAGGCCCAATTTGCCACTGCACTTCTCAAATTAGCCCTTCAGTTTTTCTTTGTTTTCCTTACATTTGAAAGGTTTTTGCTTTGTTTTGGAACTTTTTTGCATAATTTAAAAATATAGAGGATTTTGTGTTTATACAAAAATATATGTAATGTGTATATAAGTTATACAGTATAATTTATAAAGTGAAATCTCTAACTTCTGCCTCACTTAAGAACTAAAATATTATCAACAACCTGCCAGTAATGGTGTGTTCTTCTCTATTTCACCCCCTGCCTCCCTAATAGGGGTTGTCATAATCCTGTATTCCTATAGTGGATTGATAGCATTAATGGCCCTAATTATTGGGCTCCCAAATGTCCTTTGCTCTATACCATTATGGGGACCTCTCCCCCTGACTCCAGGCTTGACAGGGCAACTTTATTTTGCCAGTGGGCTATAAGCAAATAAGATGCAAGTACAGCCTTGGAAAGCACACGCATGTTCCTGCGTGCCCCCTGGCAGAATCAGCCTTTCTTGTTCTTTCCCTCTGGGCCTTGACCTGAGAACCTGGCCAGGTTAGACAGCTGGATAGTGACAGATATGTGAAGCAGAGTTGTGTCACCTTAAATCATGGCCATCCTTGATCAGCCAACAGCCAAACCATAAGCATGTGTCAGTCAAGATTAGCAGAACCACCCGTCCGGCCTGTAGCTTCATGGAAGCAGCAGTGAGCCCAGCCAAGATCAGCCAAGCACTGGCAAGATCAGACAAACACAGCTGACATGGAAACCAGATCAATAATATAATACATGTTACTTTCTGTAAGCTCCTGAGTTTTGGGGTGGTGGTTTGCAGTATTACTTTAATAATAGATTATTTATACAATTCCCTTCATCTTTAAAAAAAAAACACAATGCTTGCAGCCCTGAAAAAAATGTGTTGCTTTGTTTTGCCTTTCCTTCTCTCTTTTTTTGTTTTTAGTTTTAAAAAATTGTATCACAAGATAGATTTTCTTTTGTGACTTGTTTTCCTCACTTACCATTATGTTTCTTTCATCTACCATTACGTTTCTTTCATCTATGTAGTTGCATGTAGTTAGAGTAACTGGCTTTTATTATATAATCTTTTTGTGAATATAAATTACTTTCTCCAGTCTTCTGTTAATGGACATTTGGCTTTCCTACTGATAGGCATTTGCACTGTTTTCAGTTTGGGGTTATTATAACCAATAAACTCACTTACAGATGTCTTCTAATGCACATTTGCAAGGTTCATTGAAATAAATACACCTAGGAGTAGAATAGTAGGACTACAGAGTATGATAATATTATAATTTTGAAGCTAGTACCAAATTATTTTCAAAATTGGTAGTAACAATTTGAATATACATCAGTATATATATTATAAGGCCCCCATATGTATCTGCATCAAACCACCAGAAGCAGAGGCAGCACACAGGAGCCCTTGTGGGAAGGTTCAGCGGTTGAGTCTGGAAGACACATATCACCTCTGTTCACATGTCACTGGCTCAAACTCAACTATATGGCCACCTCACTGCAAGTGCAACAGGGAAACATAGTCCAAGAGGAGGAAATGAACAGGCTACCTCATCAGTCTCTGACATAGCTTCTAATCCTTCAATATGAAAATATGAGTGTCTATTTGATAAGCACACCACAGTCAATAAAGCACATCCATGGAAAATTTCCTATTTCACACTCTCACCAACTCTCTTGGGAAATTAGGTCAATTACCATTATACTCATTTTATAAATGAGGAAACTAGGGCTCAGAGTGGTTAAATGACTTGCCCAAGGTCACAAAGTTAGTAATTTGCTAGAGCCAGAGTATACTCTCAACACTTTTTCCCCAAAGTCTTGTCCTATTTCTGGTATAATTAACCTTTCTTTTTCCAAATACTCATTCATCCACCAACTGAAATTAATTTTTGTATGAGTACTACATGACTATAGCACTATACTTCCTTCCCAAAACACAAGAATCAACAGAGCAAGGATCCCGCCCTTCGAGTCCCACAATTTTCAGTTTTCTATTTGCTATCTCCCACTCTCTACCTGCCACTTCCATTGCTCACTTCATGTTTACAGCTCAATCTACTCATGCTAAGTTCACCAATAACTTCCAGTTCAATGGATACAGTGGATATAGTTCAGTCCTCATCTGATTTCAGCACTGTCAAGTCATTCCAGACTATGACTCTTCTCTCTTTGTAATGCTTTTTTCTCCTAATTCTCATCATCACACACATTCCTGATTTCCCTCTCACCTCTCTGGTTAATTCCGTTAAATCATCTTGACTGTCTTATTCTCTTCTAACCAGTCTTTTAATATTGAGAACACCCTAATTCTGCCCGACAAAATTAGATCTTTCTATAAAGACAATTGAAATGTCATCTTGATAAATAAAATAAAATAAAAATATTTTCTATGCTTTACAAAGCCTTACTCATGTCTTTCATAACACTGACCACATCCACCTTCTATAAGTTATCTGGCTCTCACAAGTCTTACCAACTTAACTAAATGCCTTTAAGGCTCAAACCTGGCACGCCTTCTCTTCTCACTCTATCTTCTCATTTTTGGCTATGGAGTATGACAATGTTTTAATTTTGAAGCTAGTGCCGATTATTTTCCAAATTGATAGTAATAATTTGTACATCTATCAATATACATCTTCCAAGGCCCCCATATACACCTGCATCAAACCATCAGAAGCAGAAGAAATACATATGAGACCCTGTGGGGACAGTTCATTGACCTTTAAATATGCTGTTTCCCCTGAGAGACCCTCTTGCTGCTTTTTACCTGGCTAATTCCTACTCACCTTTCAGATCTCAGTAAAAATCACTTCCTAAGGAAGCCTTCCCTGATTCTGACAAAAGTTCAGGTTCCCATCTCATGTACATGGATGACACCCCGCACTTCTCCCTCTCAACACTTGTCACAATTGTCGTGCAACATTTAACTATAAAAAAATTGTTTCACTTCTCTTCATTCTACTGAAATTTCAGTTTCAAGATTATAATGTCCATGTGCATGCATACTCTGTACTGCTATATGTTCTTTGCATGCAGAAGGACCTAATTGGATATTTATTCAGTGAGACTGTTTTATTAATGAAGAGAAAAAAATCTCAGTGAAATTTTGGATGCTATGACATGCATGGACTTACAGTTGACTAAAACCATTGGGTTTCTTTGTAACCTAAACTCTCTTGCCTAATTATGTGGACCTAAGTACAGAACTATAAACGTATTTATTGCTTTTAAACATCATCTTATTAGATTGAGCCCACTCATTGGACTTAAATTATCTCCCACTTTCATATCATCTGATAAGGTGATAATCAAGTCATTGACAGAAGGGCTGATTGGGACAAAACTAGAGACAGGGCTCTGAATCCTGCCACTTGAAACTACTTTTAATTGTAGGATTACAATCCTTTACCATGGAAGTTTAACTTCTTAGTTATATTGTCCTGATCATGGCTGCAATTTTAAGAAGTGTAAAAACCAAATACCCTTACAATGCATATCAAAACCTAATTTATCTTGTAAGGTCCAAAAATTGTCACTTACTTAATGAAGTTTCACCTAATTTCTTTAGACAGAAATACTATCTGCCTTCTTCTCTATGCTTCCCAATTTTGTTCTTTCCATTTTTATTATGAAATTATAAGCACTGATGGTATTCTATCTTACATTATAGTTTATTGTTTGGGATCTCTCTTTAGATTCCCATTACTTGAATTCAATTATTTCAGGGCAACGAGGGCTACACTTTTTGCTTTGAAGTTACTATTTTTTGAGTATCTCCACCATGCCAGGAGCTGTGCCAAGCATTTTACATCCACCATCGCATTTAATTCTTATTTGAGGTATATACCATAATCATTAGCATTTTAGCAAAATAATTGTATCACTTCATAAGAGGTGAAGAAACTGAATCTCAAAGAAGTTGCTTTTATTTATACATCTCACCTGGCTTTGGTCCTTGCTCATAGCATATATTAAATGAGTGACTGTCAAATTGAAACACAGAATTGACGCTGATGGCCATTTATATGGAATTTTACTCTCCCAAGGATCATGCACCCAAAATGATGTTAATATCTTGGATTAGATGACTAGACTAAATCTGAACGGCTATTCCAGAAATGAAAGCTCCCTAATGCACTATTAATTTTCTCTGTCAAAGAGAGTATGCATTCTATATTGCTACAGGCAAATAGGGACATAACAGATGTGTTACTTGGAAAAACACTGTTGCAGGAAACAAAAGTATGCAAATTAAGCCTCTTCTGCACACTTCAAGACACATTTTTAAAGAGGTAAACTTTTTCAAGGTGATGTGCTGACATTCTGAAATAATTTCTTTCCCTAGAGTATGGTGACCACAACTCAGGCTTTTAAATAGAAGACCAAAGAAGCTAAAATAATGTTTCAGAGCAGTAGTTGCGATTCCTACCCGACTGTTTTTTTCTAAAACTGATCTAGACAAATACACTGTGAGAAAGAGCAGATAATGAGAAGTATAAGTGACTCAAATGGGGAAACTGCACAACAAATAACATTTCTGTCTGAGAAAGCTACCAGATACTCTGCTGGGGACCATGTTTTAAATAGAGACCTACACAAGTAAAGCATTTATAATCCAGTTTCCTTTCATAGGTGAGGAAGTTTAGGCCTAGAGAAGTGGAGATAACTGTCCGAAGTCAAAGAGCAGTTAAATTAGAATGCAGCCTGGAACTCAGCCTCTGGCCTCACAGTTGCTCCAGCTGCTCCATCTCTAAGTCCCTGTCTCCCGTCTACTTCTTACAAGTTGATACCCACAATTCATGACTTACATATACGACTCCCTAGACATGGCAACCCAGACTTCTGGTGGCAACGTATGCCCTGTTGGCCTGTGCTATTTATCACTTGCATGACAATCTCATTTCACTTGCCAAGATAAAGCCTCCTTCAGGTAGTGGTCCCATTTTACCACCTGTGCTTCCTATAGCAGGCTGAGCCAATAACTCTTCCCTCCAGGAAGCCTTGAATAGAAAGAATTTTTTAACAGATGCATCAAAACATAAGGAACTTTGGAATCAGATATCCTGACTGTCAATCCTGCTTCTGTTTGTGCTGTCTTCATAATCTGTTTGTGCTGTCTTCATAACTGTCACAATTTCTTATGATTCCTGAGCCTCACTTTCTCCATCTTTAAAACAGGAGACATAATGACTACTGGGCATTGTTGTGACGGGTATTGAATGAGATAATGTATCAGTAGTGTTTATCCCATGGAAGATGATCAGCAATTCATAGAGGTTTGCCATTGCTGTCCTCAGGTTTAGGCTAGAAGTTTCCACTAGATTTTCTGAGTTGTCACTGTTCTGTGGATACTGTTAGCAGAATACATCCTTCCCAGAAGACTGGGAAACAATCTGTTGGGAATACACTGGGACCAATATATTCCTGGCAAATTATCTTTGCACAAGCAAAATGATAGAAATAGAAGACTTTGAGGAAAATGGAAAAGCATTCTATACATTGTCTGATTCTGTCTTTATTGTTTTCTTTATTCCAGTAGGCGAGGTCAAGTTCATATTCAGTGATGACCTTGAGATGACGCTCAAGTGCCTCCACCCCTGTTTTGGAGCCCTCCAGAGAAACAGGACCAATAGAGTGTACAGAAAGGGACAGAGCAGGGAGACAGATTTATTTTCAGAAACTGGCTCACGAGATTAGAGGGTCTGGCGAGTCTGAAATTTGTAGACCAGGCCATCTGACTGGAAATTCAGGAAAAAGTTGATGTTTTAGTCTTTAGTCAAAATCTGAAAGCTAGAAATACAGGCAGGTTTATATGTCATACTCTTGAGGTCGAGTTGCATTTATCTTGGGAAATCTTAGTCTTTGCTCTTACGGCCTTCAATTAACTGAATGAGATCCACCCACATCACTTAAAGTCTTCTGATTTATTTATTATTTTTCTTTTATTTTGAGATAGGGTCTCAGTCTGTGGCCCAGACTAGAGTGCAGTAGTGCAATCATAGCTCACTGCAGCCTTGACCTCCTGGGCTCAGGTGATTTTCCCACCTCAGCCTCCTGGGGAGTTGGGACTACACATGTGCACCACAACAGGTGAATATTATGTTTTTGTTTTTGTTTTTTCAGAGATTGGGTTTTGCCATGTTGCCCAGGCTGATATCAAACTCCTGGGCTCAAGTAATTCATGTTCCTTGGCCTCACAAAGTGCTGAAATAACAGGCACGAGCCACCATGCCCAGCCTAAAGTCTACTGATTTAAAAGTTAAGCAAATCTTAAGAAAAATACTTTCACCACAACATCCAGACTGGGGTTTGACAACTATACACCATTGACTAGCCCAGTGGAGGCATAAGTTAACCATCACAATTCCCAACTTATAGTGTCTAGTAAATGCAAGCAGGTGGAGTAAAGTTAGTGTCTAAAGACATAAAAAGCATGTCCAAGAATGTAGAAAGGAACTTTGAAGCTAAGTGGAATATATTAGCATCCACACATCACTCAATTTGGAATGGGATATCCATGCTTCCTGCACCACCTTCACTAGTGTGGAAGGGATAGAGAAAGTGACAAACTTTTTCCCACTTAATCATGCCATTGTGGACACTGACTTGTCAAGGGTAACTCAGTTCCTCATCCTTGTTGAGTGCCCTATGATGCTGATTGGAAACCAAGGTACTCTGCCAGCTGCATGAGGAACACTCACCACTGAGCATTTCCAGGTTCTTCCTTGACTGTCAGTCAGGAGAAGCAATTCCCCTCCATGTGTGCTATTACTTGGAAAGATAGAGTTAATTGTTGAGTTCCTGGACAAATTATCACAAAATCGAAGTTGGCCAACAGAAAAACATCAACCCCTAGGGATGCGAGGAAAAAGATGTTTTGTTGATGCAAGGTTTAGAGAGAACAGTCCACAAAACTGCACTTACTTCTGACAATCAAATGCAAATTTAGGGGCTTCCACAATGACTCCTGGATTTGATAATTAGCTAGAAGGATTCACGGAACTCACTGAAGGCTGTTATGCTCATGGTTGCAGTTTATTACGCTAAAGAATACAGATTAAAATCAGCCAAGGGAAAAGGCATATAGGACATAGTCCTGGAAATTACAAAATATGGAGCTTCTAGTTGTCCTCTCCCCATGGAATTATGAATAGTGTTACTTTCCCAGCATCAGTGTGTGACAAATATGCACAGAGCATTTCCAAACAAAGGAGTTCATCCAAGCCTTGGTGTCTAGAGATTTTATTGGGACTCTCTTACACAGGCATGACTGACTGCCCACATGGCTGATTTCAGTCTCCAGCCCTTCCAGAGGCCCAGCAGATATTGCATAACCAAAACTCCTACCCTAAATCACATTGTTATTATCCAGTTGGCCCAAAGCCTGCATGTGACAGAGATACATCTATCAGATAGGCTATCCCAAGGATTTAGAGAGATTGCCTCCCATGAGACAAGGGCAAAAGCCAGACTTTCTTTGGGCAAGGTTAAATATTCTTTACCACTAAGCTGGACAGTTGGTTTTGCCTGAGGATGTTCTCCTGTTGTAACTTTATGATAAGGAAATCTATAGCATGGTTATGTATGAGATGAGCATTTGTCAAGCATTTGTTTCATTCTGGTTCTTCTCTGAAATGCGTTTCCAGTATTGTCTCTATTAATCCTCATTGCAGCCCTATGAGGTAGGCATTACTTTTAGTGGCATTTTATATACGAGGAACTGAGGCTTGCCTTGCCTATAGTTACAGAGCTGGTGAGTAATGAAGATGGATTACAAACAAGGGCTATATGAGTCCAGAGTCCATGTTCATAGGCACATTGTCTCTCTTCCATTTGAAATAGATGTCCACAGATAAGTGCATAGCCAAAGAAGGCAAGATTGTTGAGTGAAAACTGTCTAGTCCTGCTGTCCTGTTCCATGGTACACATAGCCTCAGAATGTTGCAACATACAACTCTTCTCACTTAAATATAAGGCAGAATAACATGAAGACTTACCATGAGCTCATGGTGTCTTGATCAAAGAAGGCTTAGTGACAACAATATTTCAAATGATCTTTTTGTCTGGCATCCTCGAAGTCTGTATACCCTGGAGCACCAAACAATAATGAGGTTCTGAATTCGTGAAAGGCAATGCCTTTCTTTATAAACAGGATAAGGGCGATTCTGAAATGGGAGGTAAGAAAGAAGACCTACTTGGGTCTTCAAACACAAACGCCTTCTCAGAAAGAAAAAGTTAGAACAGAAAACACAGAGAATGTTCAGAGTCTGAAAACTGTCCCCTTAAAGCTCTCCATGTGAGCATGTTCCCCGGGACTCTTCATGTACCCCAGGATACTTAGTTTGGTAACAACTAGTCTGAATGATCCAATTTCTTAAACCAACTTCTTAAATTTTAGAAAAGCTGCCATGAACCAATGTCTGATAATCATTAATAAATAAACTGGGATGGGGTGGAAGATATGGAGATTTTATTCTGAAGTCCAAGTGAAGGAGAGAGAGAGAGAGAGAGAGAGAGGAATTTCAATGTTTATAATGAATGATGACTGGTAAGATGTGAACCTAGTGGTGCTGTGAGAAACAGGCCCCCCACCAACCTTAGGCAGGGCAAGTGATGCGGTCTAACCTCAGGTAGCACCATGGAGGAGTGGCTCAGCTCACAACCCTTCTGAGGATGGCAGGTCAACATCCCGACTGCCGCTAGTGGTATCCAAAACATGATGTTGGTAATCGTAAAAGAAAATGACAAGGCTACAAAACAGACTTCAGTCAGTAAGCAGCTTGAGCTGGTCCTAATCACCAAAAGGTGTACTTTGTTTGTTTGTTTGTTTGTTTGTTTGTTTGTTTGTTTGTTGAGATGGAGTCTCATGCTGTCACCCAGGCTGGAGTGTAGTGGCACGATCTCAGCTCACTGCAACCTCCACCTCCCTAGTTCAAGCGATTCTCCTGCCTCAGCCTCCCAAGTAGCTGGGATCACAGGTATGCACCACCACGCCCGGCTAGTTCTTGTATTGTTAATAGAGACAGGGTTTCGCCATGTTGGCCAGTCTGGTCTCGAACCTCTGACCTCAAGTGATACACCCGCCTGGGCCTCCCAAAGTGCTGGGATTACAGATGTGAGCTACCATGTCCAGTACCAAAAGGTGTTCTTAATGGGAAAATGTTTGTGAGTTCCCTTTCTTCTGCCTACGTCTGAGAAAGAAATTCTCGAAAGAAGTAACAAGAGAGCTCAAGCTCCTTTCAGAAAGCCAATTGTTGAGCATGAGCCATGGAATTACCATTTGGATCTGGAGTCGCTTTTATGACCATATTGTCCTCCCCCTCCTCAGATGGGTGACCGTGGAAACATCAGTTACAATTGTGATTTTATGGAAATATTAAAAATGGGTGTTTTCCCATTTTACTACCTTTAAATTTTGTAAATGGGTAATTTGAAAATTTAACATGTAAAACTACCTCACACAGATTATTTTACCATACTTTGAAAACAAAAAATATTTTTAAAAACTTAACCAAAACACTGTCAGTACCTCATCATCCCTGCAACTCTAAAATTACCCCAATATATTATTCTGAGTGGAGCTAAAAAAGGCATCAAAGTCACATCATTGTAATGAGTTGAAAAGTGAAAACTTTAACCAGTTACATCATCCCTATAAAAACAAACAAAAATATTGTGGGTTGGAGATGCATTTCCTTTTTTTGGTGTTCGTTTATCCTACCGGACAGAAGTCACTTGACATTTGGTTTTGCATAGCTGTTGTCTGTGCCACTTAATATAGTGTAGTGCCTCAAATTTGGGGGTTTGTATGGTCCAGAAGAAGCAGGCACACTCTCTCCTGGCACTGTTGTATGAGATATTAATAGCGTTTTAAACTTTTAGTTTAGAAGAGAAAATGTTCTCTCCATTTCTAGAATGGGAAGCTCTTATATCACAGGGAACAGCAGTACCAGCAGGTACAGCTCAGATAGGGTAGAAAATAAAACCAAAAAGAGAGTGGATTCCCAGCATTTTCTTGAAAGGGAGGAGTATGTGTTCAGCTTCCTTTTTATTGGCACTTACAATTACCACTGAACCAAAGCATGTCTATATGTTAACAGACGGAGGGGTAAGTCTGGGTAAGGTGAGAGCCTAGGCTTTGAGGTAACGGATAAAGGCATTTGGGGAAGAGGAGGATGACAGACTGTTTCAGTTTTTAGAGGAAATGAAAAAAAAATCTGCCTTTGTTTCCAACTCCCTGGCCTCCTTTTGCCATGACCTGGCATAAATAGAAGATTGAAAAATAAATAAATAAATAAAGGCAAGATGGTTTTTTTTCTGCAAATGCCTTGAACAAAGCACATGTTTCTGTTTAATACTGGATAAGCTCCAACCGATGTCTACATCCTTGTCAAAATGTTTACTTTACTGTGAGATATATTTTTTTTAAGTGGGGTATTATGAAGCCATACTACAGCTCTGGACTTTAAAGTGACTGCCAGCCTCCTTTGAAAAGCCATTGTTTTACCCTCTTCCCTAATCCCTTGCAAATTAAATCTTTATTTTAAAAACATTATTTTATGCCTGAAAGTGATCAATCTCGGTACAAAACCAGTAGAAAACTTGATGAGGAATTGAAGGAAATTCACCAAGGCAACTACTAAGATGACAAACACTGAAAAACGATTTTTTTTCCCCATTGTGATATTTTGCACAACATCCTGATATCATGTGAACAGCAAAAACAAAAAATAACCTGGTGTACTTTAAATTCTGAACCACCAATTCAGTAGTTCACAAAACCACTATAGAAGGAAGCTTAAAAATAGAAAATGTTACTTTATATCTCCTTGGTTATTTTATTAAACTCTGTAGACCTGAGTAAGGCAAAATACATATGCCATGAATTATAAATATGTCAACATAATAAATGAACCTGAACAGTTTTATCTTACATCTTTACTAGAAAATTTAACCACATAAAAGCCACGTACTATGATGCAAGAGTCTACAGGACAAATATAGAAGTAGAAAAATGTGTCTGGAGATAACAGCTATTTTAACTAAAAGATAAAAGAATTTTGTAAAAATAAACTAAAATTAAAGCCTTTGATACTCACTATAAAAAGGATTTGATTTCTCCCTTTTCCATTTTTATAATCCTTTAGATTATTTTTGTCCACCTTCTGGGTAAAATACTCACCCATTTTCCAATGGAGTTCTGGGTCCTGTTTCTTCCGCTAGCATTTTCTGACTTCAGGTTCGTCAGCTCTTGTTTGCTGCTCAACAAGTCACCTGAAATGTAGTGGCTTAGAACAGCAATTGTGATTCTGCGGGGGTATGGCGGGTTCTAGCCACTCTGCTGGCTTCCTCGGGTGGATGGTCTCACACGATCTCATCCATATTCTGAGGCCTCCGCTGGGCTTCCGCAAGGCCAGCCCCGGCTTGTTCACTTGTGGCGGAATGATTCGCAGCAGAAAGAAAAGGCATGCGCAACAAGCACTTGTCAAGCCTCTGTTTGCACCTCATTTGCTATTATCCCATTGGCCAGAAACAATCATACGACTAAGCTCAACGGTGGTGGGGGTGCAGGGAAAGACTGACTACTTAAAGGGAATAGACATAGACGGTGGGAAGTGAAAACAATGTTAGGGGTATTATCCTAATGATTCACCGCTGGAGGCTAGTCAATTAACCCAAGACTGAATTTTTTTTTTTTTTTTTTTTTGAGATGGAGGTTCGTTCTTGTTGCGCCGGCTGGAGTGCAATGGCGTGATCTCGGCTTACTACAATCTCTGTCTCCCTGGTTCAAGAGATTCCCCTGCCTCAACCTCCAGGGGAGCTGGGATTACAGGCACCCGCCACCATGCCCGGCTAATTTTTGTACTTTTAGTAGAGATGGGATTTCACCATGTTGGCCAGGCAGCCGGTCTCAACCTGCAGACCTCAGGTGATCCACCCACCTCACCCTTCTAGAGTGCTGGGATTACAGGCATGAGCTACCGTGCCCGGCCAAGTCTCAATTTCTTTATCTCTAAATTTGAAACAATAATTTATTTGTATTGCTAAAACAAAAATTGTTTGGAGAATTAAACAAGAATATAAATGGAAACTTTTGAAAAATGTAGAGAACTCTATAATTGTACAAAGTTATTATTTGGACAGAAAAATCTAACCACGTTATTCTATATGCCTTTTTTTTTCCTCTAGGCATAGTTTTAAGTTTTTACGTACTATCTACCAACCAACTGGAAACAAACTGACCTCAACAATTTAACATTTTTTATGTATTGTAAAGGCCAAATCATACTTTTTTTACCTGAATTTTTAATGTTTCAGCCAGTCATTTGAGTCATATTCATCAACTTAGCAGTAAAACCTGATATTGTCTAATTTAACCTTTATAGAACCAAGACTTTACGCAATGTTACAGTATCTGGGCAATTTAACAAAGCTGTTTTTTCTGAGGCAGCTGGATGTTTCATCTAACACTGAAGATTTTGAATCTCTACTGACCAACTGAACGGTGTTTTATTTTATTTTTATGAGATGGTGCAACTGCCTGCCTTATAATAGCCTTGCTAATTCTAGAGTATGCCCTGAGATTAAGATGTCTTTTGCTGAGAAAAGTGACTTTTTCCTGCCACACCCAATGTATCTCCTTCACATTAAATTTTCTCTTGCAAAATAAATGAATTCTACTTATAAGAAACCAAGGAGAATAAAGATTTAAAACAACCTTTTGAGTTACAGTTGCCATGGGAACATTTTTTCTTTCTTTCTATTTTAATCTTTGGGGCATGTGAAATGAGAGCTTACTGGTGTAGTATAGTGGTATTCTATTATCACAGTTACCTGAAATTAACAAAGAGGAGCCTGAAAAATCAATGTTTGATTAGTTGCAACAAGAGTTTGGAACTCACAATCATCTTCATAATTTGGTTCCAAAGTTCAAGGGAGCAATAAGGATTTTAGCTTGGTTTTCATATTTTGGGTTAAAGAAACACTTTTAAAAATTGTACTTATCAAAATGCAACCACATTTTAATTATTTATTATCCACTGTCCTCAGGAAATAGAAGTTTTACAGCAAAATTTGTACACCTGGTCTTTAATATTCTGCACATCTGTAAAACATACATGTATATTAGAGGTATACATCTCTGGTGACTATTCATTAAGGGGCAAATAGTTATCACCTTATCACCAACAATTTATCCAGTGCATAGAACTCATTTTCCCTCAATTTTCTAATCCTTCTTACTCTTCTTTCTTTTTTTGCTCCATTTCCTTCTTTATATACTTCTCCTTTTTTATCTTTTCTATTTGATTTCTCAATTGTAACATTGGCAGTCACAGGATTTCTTAGCAAATTTGGTAGAATTATTGCAAATTTGAATATGTTCTATGATGAATACTTTCAGATAGAAATTAGAATTACTAAAGGAAACATCAAAAATGGTGGAAAAAATAAAATAAAAAATCTTGCATTTATCTTAAGGTAATATAGCTCTTTAATTACAACTTTCTATCTTGGTTGAAAGTTTTAGCTATGTATTTGCTAAGCCTCACTCATGGATATGATGCTTAATATTTAAGAAATATAAGCACTCTTATGTTAGATATTTTTAAAATAACTTTAGTATATATGAATTATAATGAAGGGTAGTTACAGCAGAAGGATTAACATCATCACAATTCTTTAATTTGTTGATGTTAACAGCATTTAATAGACTGTGTTTAAATTGTTTGAATCACTATAAAATTTAAAGTTCTGGCAACAATCAAATTTGAAGGGGAAAAAATGATTTACTTATGGCCAACATAACTTTTGGATTAAGTATAGTTCTTGGCATTCTAATTCTTTGAAAATGAACAATACTATCATTAATCAATAATTCATTCACAGCTATGGCATAAACTGAGGAGTATAATTTTTCTGATTTAACTTTTTGATCCCACACAGTAAAATTAGATTACACCAATTATGTAGTCAAAGGCAATGGTCATTACATTTTTAAAAAACCTAATATAGTCTGCCCCTAATCCAAATGCTCAGCTCCATCTTCCATAACCAACCACTTCTAAGCAACCCATTTATGAGCCACAAGGAACTTGGGCTCCATTCTCAGACCTGCCATGGTGCCCCTGCTCTGGGCATGGCTGTAGAAAACCCTGCTCTGGCCATCTTCCCTGGGATCAAGAAGACATTCCCCCACAGAGCCCAGGTCTTCACCCTTCTAGACCCAGAACTCTGAAACCCTGAAGCCCTAGAATTCCCTTCCTCAAGTATCCTAAGCCCTCTTCAAGGCCAGAGTGAAGCTTATCCCTGGAGCAGACGGACAGTGAGGTGTTCATCCCCAGGCTCGTTATGTCCACTCTTCTGCCCAGAGGCCACTCTAAGTAGAGACAAAGCTGTGAGAAAGAGGAAGGTGCTGGACACAGTCAGGGCCTCCATGAAGTGCTTTTTCTCAGCCTCCACATAGATTATGGAATGAACCTGTGTATCACTTTCCCAAACCCACAGTGCTCTTCTGAGTTTAAATGTCTTTGCACCTGCTTTTCTCCTGAAATTCCATTCCCCCTCACTCCTGGTGATGTCCTTCAGATCCAATTCCACTTCGTTTTCAAAAATCCCCATGAGTTCTCTAGACAGATTAGCTGTTCTCCCCTTTGGTTTACTCGCATGTTTTACCATCATTTACTATAGAACTTAACATACCTGACTATAATTATTTATTTATACATTTGCCTCCTCATGAGAAATTTGAGGCCAGCAAGACTTAACTTCAACTAGTGACCCTTCATTAATATTTAATAAATGTGTATTGAATTAAATGCACTAAATGCATCATTTATTTATAAATTGGTTATCAAGCTCATTTGTCATGCTAAAATTCTTTAGGTTAGGTCTTAGGTTAATATCATGTTTTTATTAACATAAAGGAATAGAATCATAAATTCAAAATCAGTTTAAAATATTTTCCAAATATGACTAATTCCAAAAATTCCATCTATAAAGACAGATTTTTGACATATAATGTAATCCTTGATAGAAACTGATGGTTATATGTTGTATGGCTTTAAATGGAGAGGGATGTCCACAACTAAAAACATGACCAAGAAAATGTGTCATATTTATACATTAGATGCATCCATTAAATCAGACATTACTAAGTACATAAAGCCAAAACTCTAGCCAGTCTTATCTTAGAGTAATTCAAATCAATATATTTAATGTAGCTTGCTCCTTTGCAATGCAGAGAAATGGGAAAGAAAATCAAAGAAATTTCATGATCCTTGTTATTTAAAACACCTAACTGTAGACCTAAATTATGGAGCGTAACAGAGAAAAATGTTTAAAAAAGAATGCAATGTAAATGTAAAAAAAAAAAGCCTCCATTTGTTGCTCAAAATTTTAACAAATACACAATAGCTTGAATTTTGTAATTTTTAATAGGTGCTAAGCACTCTTCCGCGCAGCTTACATGTGGTAAATTGTTTAATCCCCACAGAATATTGTAGGTGGAAACTGAGAATCAGAACAGTTAAGAACCTTGACCAAGGTCACACAGTTAGCCTGGGAGTAGAACTATGGCAGGCTGGGAGGTAGAAATATCAAAAGATGGAAGTCACTGAAATATATATGATAACTGGGATCATGGGGGGAAATTATGGGTGGAGAGCACCTGGTCAGTTAGAAGAGAAAAGAATGAATCCCAGGGAGATCAGCAGCATTGAAGGGATTGGACAAACAGAGGTGCCCATGCAGGGAATGGAGCAGGTAACACCAAAAAAGTTGAAGAATAAACAAGAGAAGAACTGATGTTCCAGAAACCAAAAGAGGGAAGGATTTCATTAGGGCAGCTCAATAGTGTCTATCAGACCTTATAAACACACCATACAAGTTGGCACAGAGAGGTTCCTATTTGTATTTAGAAAGTCTTTATCAGACAGTTTAGATGCAAATGAAAGCCTGATTTGGTGAGCTGGTGAATGGATGGAAGGTGATTATGTAGGAGTCAGAGAAAGATGAGTCTTTTAGAGGGTATTGAAAAGAAAGAGACACAAGGGGGAAGCTTGGGAGATAGGCAAGGTTCCAATGTTGTTCCAACTTCTTAAAAAAGGAAAATGGTCAGATAAAGCAATTTTAAATAAGGCAGTTTTGTCAAGCCACTGGCTTCCTACATTTTCATACAGCAGAACCTAGGTTGCTGGGGATCCTTGATACTCAATGTTTGGTCAGCAGCATCAGCATCTCCTGCGAGCCAGTAAAAAATACAGAAACTCAAACCCCACTCCACCCAGAATCTGTGTTTTAACAGAAACTCTTGGTGACTCAAATGCATTTTAAAGTTTAAAAAGCACTGATCTGAATTCCACTAGATATAACCCAAAGGAAAAACTTATCTACTAAAATGTAGTTTAAAGTTGTTTTAATTTGCTTTGTAGACACACCAGAGACATATCTAGTTTATTTGTAAATATCAGCATTGCTCTTTCCCAAAGCCAGTAATTAACTAGTTTCAAATTATACTTCTATTTCAAGTAGTGAACATTTTACTCTTGAATTAGAATGCTATCACATCAACAGATTCTATAGGTTTACCTGGGTGTGGCACCCCCTACAGACTGCAGTGTTCTATAACCTTCTACAATTTAATGCAATATTCAATTTCCAAAGGTAAGTGTTTTATGAACTTCACTCAATGCTAGTGCTTACTTTCCTCAAACCAGCCCCCGTATATGTCATAGACACATTGCAGGAGAGTAAATAAAAGGATTCAGGGGCTTCATTTTATACAGTATGTAGCACTAGCAATGATAGCAGAGAATGGGAAATAATCTAAGGGCCAGAGAAAGATTCCAACAAGAGAAGACACACACACACACACACACACACACACACAGAGGCAGTCTTCGTTTGCATGATTCCAATATATACAAATTGAATTTACCATGATTTATTTTAACACCACCACTCTCCAACAGTATGATTCAAATTTCAATGAATACAATGTATTAACTGAGAGTAATAATTGAAGGTCAAACATCACAGCTAGCTCTTCAGTCAACAAATCAGTACGTTAAGAATTCATGGGCATCTCTCAAAGTCTGTTGGTGATTGGTTGTTGTCCTTATGTTACTCACTGCATGCATAGACAGAAAAGCATGTAATTATGTCTCCCTCTTGTCTTCCATTGATAATCCCACATGATATTTTACAAAATAGACAATCAAAAGAGAGAATTGGCTGACAAAGATGAAATTACAGCGAATAAAGGAAAGTGTTGAACTGGACATGAAATTAGAACATTTCATAAATAGCTGACCATGGGATTGTGGATCCTTCCACCATTCCAGAGACTCTAGACATGTATCCATAAACACTTAGTGAAAGAGAACTTACCAACATAAATGAGGAAAGTGATTGTGATAAAAAGAAAGATGTCCCAGAGGAAGAGATGTCAGAAAAACATTCACATTTAAAAAACTCTTGGGGATAATTCGTGACATTGCATGCATAAAAAATAAAATGTTGTAAGCTGACCTAAACTTAAAAATGAGTATGGCAATTCACCAAGGCATAGAAAAGATATTAGCTCCATATCATAAGTTATATAGAAAGAAGGCAACCATGGTTCCAATTACCCTTGATAAGCTTTTACAAATAAATAAAACACTTTAATTCTCCATATTTCTGTTTTAAATCATAATATACTAAATAGGTACTTTTACAGATTTTTAATTTTCCTACACATTTAAGACTGAAAGAATTTTTTTAATGTTTTGACAAAAATTTTAAAGGTCATGAAAAATACTAAATTTTCCCATTGATAATTAACATTGCTTTCCGCAATTTCAGTTTGAAAGGTCATTTTTACAATCCCACACTTGTGCAAAGCAATGATTGCTGGTAGATAAACACATAGATAATAGGTCGGTAGGTAGATAGATAGATGGAGAGATAGATGATAGATAGATAGATAGATAGATAGATAGATAGATAGATAGATAGATAGGGCATATACTCAAAAAAATAGAAATTATTCTATTATAAAGACACATGCACATGTATGTTCCTGACAGTACTATTCACAATAGCAAAGACATGGAATCAACCTAAATGTCCATCAGTGATAGACTGGATAGAAGTAAATGTGATACATAAATGCTATGGAATACTATGCAGCCATAAAAAAGAAAAAGATCATGTCCTTTGCAAGGACATTGATGGAGCTGGAGGCCACTACCCTTAACAAACTAACACAGGAACAGGAAACCAAATATCACGTGTTATGACTCAGAAGTGGAGGCTAAATGATGAGATTACATGGACACATAGAGGAGAACAACATACAACAGGGCCTATCAGAGGGTGGCGAGTGGGAGGAAAGAGAGGATCAGGAAAAATAACGAATGAGTACTAGGCTTAATATCTGGGTGATGAAATAACCTGTAAAACAAACTCTCATCACATAAGTCTACCTATGTAACAATCCTGCACATATACCCCTGAATTTAAAATAAAACTTAAAAATAAAAGATAGGAGAGAGGGATGGAGAGAAGAAAATGGTTAAAACTGAATCTGGATACAGTGGTAACTTTGCAACACTGTCTTTTTGTGTGTGTGCTCCCAAGTGCCAAAGTCAATAAGGGACCTCATAATTCACTGAGGATGTATGTATTTACACTGGATATCCAATTTTCATATTTACAATCATAAAACATGCACACTTTGGGTATGGGTCATCTGGAAATGTATCTTTAACTTGAGTGTTGATTTACAAGAGACGATTTCATGAGAGTTCTGCCAACAACTCCATATATATAACAATAAGGGATGCTCCTTTGCAAGTGTACTTTACTCCATATAATACATGACATCATAATTTTATATAAACTCTATTCTTCTCTATTATATAATATTTAAATGTACAAAGGAAAAATTCTAGAAACAAAGACTATCACCATTGCTTTTATAAAATAAAAAAACTACACAAATATATGTAGGTTTTTATATGTAATCAATTTCATTTAAATTTCCCGTGAATCTATAACTTTTTATAAGAATGAGTAAAAATGAGGTTGTCTTACTGAGTTGTTCTTAGTTTGTAAAACAGAGTTTCCATGACTAAGAATATGAAAATAATATTCATTGGTTCCTAGAGATTATCAAATTACAATGTGAAAGCCAATTCATTTTAAAAGGTAGAAAACAGTTAAATAGATGCTGAAGATGAAAGAATGTAATTAGTTTAACAATTTACAAAATGATCCCTTGACCATTAGTTACTTTTCCATTGAAATTTCACATTTATTTTACACAGTTTCTCAACCACTGAGAAACCGTCTGTGGTGGTTTCTCAACGGCTTCTATCATAAGATAGAATTGCTACTGGAAAGCCTCAGTAGCAAGTGTATGGGCTATAAAACTTGTTCTCACGAATAGATTACAAGGAAATGATTTTTATCACTTTCAGGCCAAGATAGTTAAGAAGCCAGTGCCCCATGTTTTCCCCCTTCCAGCAGCTGGTAGCAGAACTCCAGGGAGTTAAGACATAGCAGAGTCACAGGATGGAAGGAGCCTGGACCTTCACCACAAGGAGAAAAGCTACCTGAGAACAGGAAACATCTACATTAGAAGGTTAATGAATGAGCAATGCTCATCAGAACGGAGATGTAGGCTTCTGCTTGTCACTGTGCCTAGTAGTACCCTATGTAAGAATGCTGTTTTCTAGGCAACATGATCACATAATTTCAAATCCAATCCTGCCCAATAGAACTTTCTGCAGTGATGGAAACATTTTTGACAATCCAACATGGCAGCCGTGAATCACACAGGACTATGGAAGGAATTAAATTTTTATTTATTTAATTTTAATTAATTTATACTTAAATCTAAATAACTGCATGTGATTACCATAATGGGAAGCTCAGTTCTCAACTTTGGTAATAACTTTCCAACTTTCAACAGTATACAGAAAATCCAAGGCATTTTTCAGCATAACTTCCTACTTTCCTATAGCCTGTGATGCTAAGTCTTGAAAAGTCTGACAGAAGTAGGGGTGAATTTTGGTGAATTAAATTTGTTTTTCCAAAATTAAAGAAGATGGCTAACAATGATCCACATCTATTATCTCTAAAACATATATTGTTTTCTTCAGAAGCATATTTAAAGGTAACTTTTATGGTTGATTACCAGTGGACATAGGGCAGGGATTTATACAGAGAGTCTAGAGCAGGGGTATCCAATCTTTTGGCTTCCCTGGGCCACACTGGAAGAAGAACTGTCTTGGGCCACACATAAAACACACTAGCACTAACAATAACTAATTAGCTAAAAAAAAAATCACAAATAAATCTTATAATGTTTTAACAAAGTATATAAATTTGTGTTGAGCCACATTCAAAACCATCCTTGTCTGCATGCAGCCTGTGGGCAGGTTGAATAAGCTAGGAGACTCTAGAGAACTATATCTTTTGCTACCCAGAGCCAACTGCTGCCCGTTGGGCAAATATTACTATCTATGTACTCTCTTCCTCTTCCCTCATCTTGTCAGTAAAATTTCTCAAACCATCAAATTGTCCAGAACTACATGGGCATAGATTCTTATATCAATAAGTACAGGTAGAATGTGAATATGAATTGCCACAGTGACTCACATGGCCAAAGTTTCGCTCTGATTTCTACGGTATTTCTATAACCAGTACCCTAGGAATACCTACATAATTCTGAAGTATAAACCTGCGGTTCCTTCACTTGCCACAAACTCCTCACAGTCAACACAATGTGGAGAGTGGTGTTGTTCATGCAATTTGCTCTTCATTCTTCCTCACTGTTGGCTTGACCACAATCTTGCCTCACTCCCTTCTTTGCCCCTAGGTCCAGTGCAATTGAGAGCTTTGTTGTGTCCTCGCCTGAGTCCTAGGACATGAAACAGTTTCAGTATTTTGGCAATACCTAGTACCATAGAGAGAAGAAAGCGAATCAAATGTTCTCTAGAGACGTGATCATAAAATATCAGATTCTGAATCAGCAGAGTAACATAATAGGCAAATCCTGTTGATTTCAATGCTTCAAATTTCTTACTGTTTTTCTTCTTGGTAATTTCACTGGATGTGGAAAAACAATTTAAGAAACTAGTATTTATCACTTTATAAAAACACAGAACAAACAAATCTAAAATAATACCGTCCAAAAAGGGAAAAAACAGATGAGGCTCTTGTCAATTTTTTATTGGCAATGCAGAGTGTCACACTAATAAAACTGAATTATTCCCTTCTATATATTCGAAACTCTATTATGAAGTCTACACGTAAAGCAAAATGAAATGTTAAACCAAACAATTTGATGTATTCATCTCAATCAAAAATCCCTGTTCATTTGTCCCATAGAAATCTAAATCACCTCAGAACACTATGTCACAATGTATATTTCCCTCACATCAGGAAACATATAATAAAATACCATTACAAATACATCACCCACAAAGTGGTCCTACCTTATAAAATATAACTCATTCATTTTACATGTTTCATTTCATTTCAGTAATAATGTAAAGTAGCATTGCCCAATTTACAATGAATGTCAAATTTCTGGTAGAAGACATAACAGATATCTACTAACTTCATTTTTTGTGTCACTCACAACCAACTATATACATAAATATATATCTTCAACCTCCTTCAAACAAATATTTCTTATGGTAAGGAATAGCTATTTTCCTGTACAGTAAAGGCAGAATTAGAGACACAATTACTTCCTTTACTAAAAGATACAATATATCAGCCTGTTGTTATACAGATTTGAATTTATCTTTTGGGTAACACATCTCCTCTTAAATAACACTACATATATTAACTTAATGGTATTGAGCTACCGAAGCAATAGTACCAATAAATAAAGACATACAAAAAACACAAGTATTCTCCTGGGTTGTTTTACCCTGCCCAAATCAAAGGAGAAGCTCATCTGTTTGCAGCTATACTAAAAATCACATTAGACAACTTTAACAGGAAGCAGGAATCATAGCTCTTGATGAACCTGTAATTTTGATAAGTAGGGAGATCTTTCTCTCCTGAAAATGCTTCAAACTCTTTAGTATGGAAACAGACACCCAAGCACTTGCAAGGCACTCTGCTTCTCCTCTCTCTGACCTGTCTAGTGTTCCTGTCTCACCATGTAGTTTGTTGCCCAAATCACAAACTCCACTAATTTTTTTTCTCCCTCTCCCTTACAGTCATCCAAATCTGGGAATTCTACCAACACATCTTTTGGATCTATCCACATCATGGAGCCACCATGCCTGGACTTCGCAAGAGCCCCCTGTCTTCTTTCCCTTGGTTTGCCTTTCTTTAGGTTGCATTACACTTTCAGACTACGTCAAAGCTTGTTTTAAACCTGCCTTTTCTCTGTCTTCTCAATACCCAGTACTCTTTTGAGCTCTCATAAAGGAAAAGCACTGAAGATCTCTGAAAGAAGGAAGATTGTCCAAGGGGACAAAATCCTGCTGCAGTGAAACACTCTTACAAACGTACACTTAAAGCAGCTGCTTCACCTTTAAAATGAGTAACTGACACGCAGGAAAAACTATACATCACCTTTAAAATGAGTAATTGACATGCAAGAGGAACTATACATAGTTTTCTTCTTTTTATTTTACAGGAACAGTAGTCACACCTAAGGCAATGATAGTTCAGATGTCTGGTTTCTAACAGAAAAAACTCATAGTCCGTAACTATGTTAGTCTCTGCTGTTCTAGGGAAAAAAAACCTTGCTTTCATATTCCTCCTAAAAATTTTCCTCACTTCCAACCTCCTTCAAAGTTTACCATTCTTTAAGAAAATAACTCAAAGTCATCAACATGTCACATCAGTCCCTTCTCAATCTAACCTTCAATTATTTTATACACCCCAACCACATACCCCATGCTCCAGGCAAAATGGGCTAAAAGGAACTTTCAACTTTCAGCTGCTCTCTGGACAAAGCTTACTCACTCATGTCTCTGTGTTTTTGACATGCCATTCCTATACTTCTAAAATTGCTCAGTTATGCAGGCATTTCTTGGACGTCGCTTCCAGAAAATAAGGACATATGTTTAAAACCCTAGAATTATATTTTACAACCAAACAGATCTGCCAGATAAAGAAGCATTTTCAGATAGAGAAAGAGATTAAAAGGGAAGGTCACAAAATAATGAAAAATTCAAATTCGCTTTTAAACTTGTAAGGGGATTTTTAATCCTCCAATTTTATAACTGAAAATATTGATTTTAAATGTACATTATTATCTCTTGCCTTTTAGACATCTACATTGAATTTTAGAAAGAAACAACAGGCCAAGCACAGTGGTTCACACCTGTTATCCCAGAGCTTTGGGAGGCAGAAGTGGGAGGATCACTTGAGGCCAGGAGCTCAAACTCAGCATGGAAAACATAGTGAGAACTCCATCTCTACAAAAAAATTTAAAAATTAGCTGAGTACCATGGTGCATGTCTGTAGTTCAAGCTACTCTGGAGGCTAAGATGGGAAGATCATTTGAGGCCAAGAATTTGAGGTTACAGTGAGCTATGATCACACTATTGCACTCCAGCTTGGGCAACAGAGTGAGACAGTATCTCTAAAAAAGAGAAAAAGGGAAACAACGACATTAGTATTTATTGTAAATAACTTCTTAGGTGGTGTTGTGCATGTGTTTTATTTTTTAATGCATCCTTTTTCTGTCTCTAGGAAGAAAGTTTTACTGCAATAAGGAAAAAGGAATAGATGATATTCTGTCATTGTATAAGTTAATTGTCCAAGAATAACCCCTCAACAAGTAATCATTATAAGTGTATTGTTCAGGAATATTATTTTCATAAAATATATTTTCTAAATACATATAAATAGCAGATTTTTCTTAAAAAACTATCTGTATTCTCTTCTCTGATCTTTTAATCCAATAAATTGGAACAAACGATTAAAAGACTTTCCAGAAATATGTTTTTCAATAAAAACATGTTTTTGGATTTTTTTTTTTTTTTTTTTTGACAGTCTCACCCCATCACCAAGGCTGGAGTACAGTGGTACCATCTCAGCTCACTGCAACCTCCACCTCCTGGGTTCAAGCGATTCTCCTGCCTCAGCTTCCCAAGTAGGAGTACAAGCATGAGTCACCATGCCCAGCTAATTTTTGTATTTTTAGTAGAGATGGGGTTTCACCATGTTGGCCAGGCTGGTCTTGAATCCCTGACGTCAAATGGTCTGCCTCCCTCAACCTCCCAAAGTGCTGGAATTATAGGCATGAGCCACCATTCCAGGCCAAAATTTCTTGGTATTATAACATGGAAGATGAGGCTGTAGTTGTTCTAGTCATAGG
The DNA here is from genome assembly GCF_007565055.1 of Rhinopithecus roxellana. Classification (NCBI taxonomy): domain Eukaryota; kingdom Metazoa; phylum Chordata; class Mammalia; order Primates; family Cercopithecidae; genus Rhinopithecus; species Rhinopithecus roxellana. The sequence goes on along the minus strand of NC_044552.1, from coordinate 61,211,029 downwards.
TGGCATTCTGTATGTTTTAGTGACTGGCTGGCTATCAATACAGACTATCTTTCCAGGGAAAACACTTTTATACTAATTTTGGGGGCAGGGAGAATGTTTGAATGGTTTACTGAAGAATAATGCTTAAAAAATTAAGTACCTAAAAGGAAGCATACTAAAAATGGTATAATTGCTTCTTATATTCATTATTCTACATTCCATAAAACAAAATTAGGAACCTGAATCAGTGATAAAATTATTTTTATAATTCAATTATCTTAAAAATAACTAATTTCAGTGAAAACTGTGAAACTTTGCTTCCTGTTTCTCAGACTCTATGTGTATATGTTATATCATGTTGAACTAAAGAGAATATCCGACTAGGAGTCAGATGTATCAGGCTTCTAGTTCATGCTACTCTGCTCAACTTTAACTAAGATATTTAAACCTCTCTGTGTCCCAGTATCTTCAAATATAAAGTTAAGATTTTTAATCTATTTTAACATATTTGTGTCTGTCTCAGCATATTACATTTAATTATATATATATATATATATATATATATATTTTCTCACATTAAATAATAAACTCCTGAGAGATAAGGCTATATCTGAGTTATCTTTGTCTTCCCCATAGGACATAGGATAGTTTTTAACACGCTAATATATCACAAATAGTAGAGAACTGAACGTTTTACTTTAGAATTATAATTCCCCAAAATGTGAGCCAGAAAAGAGTTGTAAGATCCAAACATTTGTGAAACACTGAGTTAAATAAACATAATTGAATTTCTTTATTACAGAAGTTATCAGAAGCTTAATACACGTATATACTCTGTAACTATCTCATAGGAAACTACAGTTAATGGTAGAATCTCCTTTAACCAACTGATCAGCACCAGTAGTGTCTTTCTTTATTGAAAAAGTTTATCAAAGGCAATAATCGTAAACAACGAATGTTAAAAAAAAAAAAAAAAAGCTTCGGCCAGGCGCAGTGGCTCATGCCTGGAATCCCAGCACTTTGGGAGGCCGAGGCAGGTGGATCACAAGGTCAGGAGATCGAGACCATCCTGGCTAACATGGTGAAACCCTGGCTAACATGGTGAAAAAATACAAAAATTAGCCAGGCGAGGTGGTGGGCGCCTGTAATCCCAACTACTCAGGAGGCTGAGGCAGAAGAATCACTTGAATCTGGAAAGTGGAGGTTGGAGTGAGTCAACATCATGGCATTGCACTCCAGCCTGGGCAACAGAAAAATAAAAAAAAAAAAAACTAAAAGTAGTCTATAATGCTTTTCAGAGGAGGGTTTTAGATTACATGACTTTTTAAGACAATGCAGATTTCTCACTAACCAGTCAACTATATTTTTCAAAAAATCATTTTAAAATATATTTTTATCAGTTTGGGTAACATGGTGAAACCCCATCTCTACAAAAGTGCAAAAAATCAGCCAGGCACACACATGTAGTCCCAGCTACTCACAAGGCTAAGGTGGGAGGATCACCTGAAGCTGGGAAGTCAAAGCTGCAGTGAGCCATGATTGCACCACTGCACTCCAGCCTGGGTGACAGAATGAGACCCTGTCTCTAAGCAAATTTTAAAAAATAAAATAAAAATGTTATATGATCATAAAGAACTCAGAGTACAACTGATGCCTATGTGTCTCTTTCTATTGTGATGTCAGCAAAAACTAGGTTAACTCAGGCTGAGGTTTGACTTACACTATATAAAACTGAACCCCAAATACTTTTCCTAAAAGAAAAATATGAAAACAACATAAATTAACTTTCCCAGTATACATAAGGCCCTTCCACTGGGCAGCAGTGAAATGGAGATAAAGCTGGAGCTCTGTGCGTCATCAAACACACTTGAGTTCTAATCTGGGTACTGCCACCTATACCATGTGTCTTCGGGCAGGTGATTTCACCTCTCAGTGTATTTGTTTTCTTAAAACATCTTGCCAGGCGCAGTGGCTCACACCTGTAATCCCAGCAGTTTGAGACGCTGAGGTGGGCAGATCACAAGGTCAGGAGTTTGAGACCAGCCTGACCAACACGGAGAAATCCTGTCTCTACCAAAAGTACAAAAAGTAGCGGGGTATGCGCGGCCTGTAATCCCAGCTACTCAGGAGGCTGAGGAAGGAGATTTGCTTGAACCTGGAAGGAGGAGGTTGCGATGAGCCAAGATTGCACCACTGCTCTCCAGCCTGGTTGAGAGAGTGAGACTCCGTCTCAAAAAAAGAAAAAAAAAAAAACTTTACTTATTCAACATATGTTTACTGAATGCTTACTTTGTGCCAGGTTCTGCATTACGAGATGAAAATACCTTGATAACAAAACAAGCGCACTGATTTCATGAAGATTATATTCTAGAGGAAATGAGAGCTATTTTAAAAAGCAATTGTGATCCTGAAGAGTATCTTAAAAGGGAAGGACGCGCTGTGTGGGACCAAAAACAAGGGAATCCACTTTAAAGGATTAGGGGTAACTGTCTAAGGAACTGCTATGTAAGCTACAACCTAAGGGATACATGGGAGAAAGCTGAGGGAATTGTAGGAAAAAGCATTCAGACAAAGAGGAAATAAAAGAGGGCAAGATAGTGCAGGATGATGGGGGTGCTCAAGGAAATTATGAAGTCATGTGTGGATGGATGGACTGAAGAGAGAAGGCAAAAGATAGCAGCAAGAGTGGGGCTAAAGTCGCTGCCATGGGCCAGAGCTAGAAGAGACCCGTGAACTATGTTACAGGAACTTGGACTTTATTCTAGGGACAAGGGGTAAACATCCCAGAATTTAATGACTAAAGACATAATTTGATGTGTATCTTTGAAGTTTAGCCTAGCTGCAGAGCAGAGCATACAATGGAGCAAAGTGGATACAGAAATATTAGTTAGGGAACTGTGGATTATCCAGGCAGAGGGAGAGATCCGTTTGTGGTAGAGGATCAGGAAAGAAGTGGAGAAATCTGTGAGAGATTTAGGGAAAGAATGATCAAAATTTATAACATTATATTTGGGACACAGGGGCAGACAAGACTAGCAAGAGAAAAAGAGATTCTCCAACTATAAAATAAGGATGTTTGCCAGGCGCAGTGGCTCACGTCTGTAATCCCAGCACTTTGGGAGGCCAAGGCGAGTGGATCATTTGAGGTCAGGAGTTTGAGACCAGCCTATCCAACATGGTGAAACCTCATCTCTACTAAAAATACAAAAATTAACCAGTCAGTAGTGGCTTGTGCCTGTAATCTCATCTACTTGGGAGGCTGAGGCAGGAGAATTGCTTGAACCCGGGAGGCAAAGTTGCAGTGAGCCGAGATCACGCCATTGCACTCCAGCCTGGGTGACAGAGTAAGGCCCTGTTTCAAATAATAATAATAATAACAATAATAAGGATATTAACCCTAACCTATATTGTTGTGTGAATAGAAATGTAAATGTGACAACGTGTATTCAATATCTCCTGCAGTAACAGATAATCTGGGAAAAAAAAAACGAAAATAGCTCTTTTTAGTTTGAAACCAAACTTCATGCTTCTCACAAGTAAAGCAAGCTGGATTATTTTCTTCTGGGTCATATCCAATAGCTTTGAACTCTTCCATTGTGCTTAAGGACAGAGTGCACAAATGCAAATGGCAGTGATGGGAAATTGCCCCAATGCAAAAGGGAATAAGTGTGGCCAGTGTCGCATTGTCTATCACTATGTAGAAATTGCCTATAGCGAGTCCTCCAGATTAGTTATTGTTTTCCTTTACATGTTGCAGATATTCCTTGAGCAATCAATAAAAAATATTATTTAAGAATATATCTCCATCAGTTTGGTAAGATTTCTAATTAAGTTTGTGAAGACAATGAAGACCATATGTTTGCATTCTTTTCCAATGAAGTCTATTTTTACTGCAGTAGGCAGAACCCCTCATGGGGAAAGCCTTTGGGAATGAATAAAATCTTGAGATACTGCATACTTTGCAACCCACAGTGGCCAAAACAGAGTCTTGGGGGTCTGCAGAGCTGCATTTAGGACCGTGCATTAGTTGCATGTATACTGAGTGGGCACTTCTGCCATTGGCCATATGTGGACCCCCCCAGATCAGAGTACAGGAGAAAGACAGCAATGCAGGACAGGAGGAGCCTGATCTGCTCATTTTACTAGAGACACAGGCCATCGCTCCCAACAAGGAGGAGGTGAACTTTCTATGCTACACAGTTCTGATAAAAGAACAGGAATTGAGTGAGTATTTTCTAGATTAATAAGACCTGCATAACATTATGCAAAAGTATTATTTTCTCCCTCAGCATTCTATGTCCCACGCAGTGGGGACACATCCTACTCAACAACTAAGTCAGTGGGGAAAAAGCTGCCTAGAGTCAAAGTCACTCTCGAACATTCCTTAAGTTGCCTATGAAGAACAATATCCCTGGTTTTGCACATACTTCACTGTCTTTAAATAAACCTCACACAGTTAGCTTTTCTTCCAGCACTGAAACAAATTACTGTTTCATCAATAGAGAAACCAGATGAAATACCAGGCCTGCATTTAACAGCTATATTGGAAACAAGGAAAAATAAAATGTCTGTTTTTTGTACTTTTATTAAGTCCACGTAGTTGAGCAATTTAAAGCCATATAACTCCACTATAGGTGAAATGAAATTTTTTTTCTCCACTTTAAAAATTGATGCTCAGATAAAATCCCATTCTAATTATTGAAAGACTACAGACACGCACCACCATGCCCGGCTAATTTTTGTATGTTTAGTAGAGACCAGGCTTCACCATATTGGCCAGGCTGTTCTCGAACTCCTGACCTTGTGATCTGCCCACCTGGGCCTACCAAAGTGCTGGGATTACAGGCTTGAGCCACCACGCCCAGCTTATTTGTGTTCTTAATGAATTGAAATGTTAAGTGTAAAAAAAAAAAAAAAACACAACAAAGCAAATTTTAATATTTTCCTCCTCTTTTCTCACTTACATATGTACATCAATCCAAATTGATTTCAAACTCACTTTATTCTAATTCCTTCATTGATTCCTATTTAATTTTGGAAATAGCAGCCAAGTTCAAGGTTATCTGCTATGTCCCTCCAGGTCCACTCTCCCTGCCTCCCGTTTTTGTCATTGTTGTTTTGTTTTACTCCACTGGGTGAGCTCCATGGACCACATCAACAGGCCCTCTTGCTTCTGCCTTCCTGCTGTGTTTAGCAAGTGGGAAACCCTTGCAGGAGGTGGATGGAAGGAAGGAGAAAGAAGACAGTGAATTTTTTCCTCTGGTTCCATCCTGTTAAGTTTGTCCAGGACACAACTCACTATTCCTTCAAGGTGTTGTCCTCTGCGAGACTATCTGATACGTCTCCTCCTCTCATCCTTTTGGAGCTGGGGTGTTAGCAGCTCATCCAATACTACCCAATTCCCACACCTTTATAAATAAACACTCCTTGCACTATTCTAATTTCAGTGTGCCATCTGCTTTCTGTTTGAGATCTAAATTATACAATTTAATTTTACAGATGGAGAAACAATCTGAGAAAATTTAGGTGGCATGCACAAGGGAACACAGCTACTTAGCCAGTCAATGAACGATAGAGAGGGGCTAAAACAGAACACTCTGCTGCCAGTAACAGAAACTTCTCTGGAACTAATTAAACAGACAAAAAATGGAGATGTTTGTTGGATCCCATAGCTGGGAAATTCAAGAGAACTGACTGTGAGCGCTGGTAGATGCAGGAGCTTGACTTTTGTCAACAGGAAAGTGTCTCCTTTCTTCATCCCTTTCTTCTCCATGTTCGTTTCATTCTCAGGCAGGCTGTCCCCACACAATCAAAAACATAAGTGCCAGAAACTATAAGATTACTTCTCTTGGAAGTCCTAGATGATTATCACTGAGCTAGCAGCAGTCCTGTGCCCACCCATGAACTAATCACAGAGAATTCTAGTTGGTCAGGTTAAGATTACTGTCCATCCCTGGAATTGGATAATAGAATGAGCCACACTCAAAAAACTGAGACAGAGAATCAATGACTCTTGAAATAAAAACAACTTATCTCAGCAGTAGGGATAAAAGGAATGCTGCATAGGCAAAAACAACAGATATCTCTGGTATTTAGAAACAAGAAAGGAGTCAATTCTTATTCTAAACCCCATTCAATTTGTGTTTTACTATCGACATATACATAAATCAAATAACACTGACCTAACCTGAACTTTCTTTCATGGAAGAAAAAGAAAATTATCAAACTATAAATATGACATCTGTATGGAAGTTACAAACCACAGAATACTTTCACATACATTATCTCATTTAATTTGGTTTTTCTGAACTAGGGATTCAACATTTCTTGCTTATAGCATTTTTGAGGTCAGACAAATGTTTGTGAACTTCAGGAATCTCAAGATTATTTCTAATGCTTCGATTGTGTTCACATATTGTTGAGAAACTACAGTATAAACATTTGAGAAAACTTCATGGTTGTCAGTTTTATTGTGCTAAGAATCTCTGTGGAAATTCAGCCAGAGAACTATCAAGACGTATTTCTGAGCCAAAGGCCAAAGTTCCTCAACTGGTCATGTCTTTTTTTCTGCAACTGCACTTTACCCAGGACCCAGGGGTCACTGTAATACTAAAAATACAGCTTCCTCACTCCCTTTCGAAAACAACTGGACTGAGATTTTTACCATAATATTGCAGAAAAGCATGGTTACATGTGAGTATAAAAATCCCAAACCATTGATCAAGAGGTCAAGGCTGGAAAACTCCTGTTATGGGTTTGAAGCAAGCTGTGGTTTGCACTGGTGAAATTTAGTGGTCAAAAAACAAATGAAGAAGACCCCAGGATGAAGCATTTAATGAGTCAGGGAATAGTACAAACTTTTTCTGGAGCTTACAAATGTGAATCCTGAAGGAGTCAATCCTTCAAGATACATCTTGAGTGGCTAATTGGACCTAAATCCAAAACAGTGCCAAGCAGCCATTTGCTGACCAGAGGTCACACATGCACTCTACATTTGTGGGTAACCCCTACACTCACTTAACTTTAGGACTTTCATTGCTTTCTATTCTCGTCCACACCACCTGAATCAGCCATTAGAGTGCAACCTGCATCAACCAATCAGAATTCAATGAGTGCCAACCAGTCATGACTAAGGAAGTGGTCCAGAGTGGGAACTTGGGTAGGAACCCAACACAAACCCCTTTTGTTCTCTTGGAGCACACCTTTGTTTTGTACCCAAGGCTACATCTCCCCAGTTTGCAAACCTCTCTGGAATAAAATTTCTTTTCTTTTTTTTTTTTTTTTTTTTTTAAAAAAAACCCTTTTCAGATTTATTGGCACTAATTGGAACTTGATTCATGAATTTGGGAGAAAGGACAAGTGTGCTAACTTGAAAGGTTGGGCAGAATTTGTTTTTGTTCTTTCTTGATGAAAAATAAAAGGTTTTTTAAAACACCAATAGCCATATATATGATTATATATATATATATATATACATAATTTTTTTTTGAGAGACAGAGATATCTCTCAAAGGTGTATATATCACAATTTCAGAGATAAGTCCCTGAGTCAGGATTCTGAGGGTTCATCTAACTCTACATCATGTAATTTTTTTAACATGTCTTTCTAAAAAACTATGACAAACACTGACCAAACTAATCAGGAGACTGAAGGGCAGTAATCCCCAGGACAGAGCTTATTTGGTGCTACTAGTTAGAAAAACTGAAGTTGATACTTCTGTCAAAACTCAGAAATATTTTTGTAACACTTGACGTGAGAGTCAAGTGAAAATCCCTGCTGTTTTCAGGAAAAGTCTGAGAGAACTGGTGACAGCTAGGATATAGGGATAACAAAGGGAGGGTCCGGTGAAAGGTGGCCCCAAAGTCCTGAGTTTCTGTGTCTTCATTTAACAATACTTACCTTTTCTTTCCTACCAATTCGAACATGGTCCAAAGGAAAGCAGTCCAAGTCAGTCTGCCTCTTTACAATCCCAGTCACTGAGCAGCATAAGAAGGAACCATTTCAGGCTATGAAATTTTCTTTTGTAGAGAGTCAAGAGGCATGCTTTAGTCTATAAGCTACATCTAGGGGAATTATCTAAAAGTAAACTCAAAGAAAGCTTATCAAAATCTTTGATGCATTTTTGAAGTTTAAGTTGAAATGAAAGGCAGTTCTGGTAACCAAAATTCAGTCACAGATGAGTCAGGTCCAGGATCAATTTAGACAAGTATTTGAGTATATCATATCTGGTCAACTTGGAATCTCCCCATTTTCTAAACAAATGACGGTGTAGTATCATTTAAAACCCACAATTTAAACAGTTTCATTTCAGTCTATCACATAAACTTTGACATGTTTACACTATTTTGGGAAAAGGTTGTAAGCAAGTAAATGTATCAGATATTGAGAAGCAAAATAAGAGACATTGCTGTGGAAAGAATCATATTGCTTTGCCCGACCTTTGATATGATGTCCAATAGGTAACAGCAAAGTTAAGAAAGAGATTGGATATCAAGATTCAGCCCCTGGGCATCTCCGTCTGAGTTTTAAATCCTGAAGCTGAACACCACAGTATTACAGTTTACCATCACCACTGCAGGAAAGATGCATGGAGGAAAAAAGAATAGGCCAGTGAGTTAATTTTTAGACACTCCTTTCAGTAAGATATACTTAATATTTACTTCCCAACAAATAAAAGAATATATGCATGTATGACACAGGTGTCAAATATTGATATTATATACTAATTAAATGCATAAAATTACACATACAATTATGTGTTCTAATATTATCATAAAGCATGTTCAATGTGTTAAAAAATTCAGTCCCACCCCGAAAACATTGTATAATTTAAATATATAATCATACTGTCCCTTGGAAAATGACAGATAGCCATATAATGGGACCACAACAAATAGTATAACTAACAATAGAAAAAAAACTATCAATACAAAGTGATTTTCTTTTCAATAAAAGAATCTGCAAGGTTAATCTACATTATCTTTGTGTTTCTCATTTTATATTCTCCCCAAAATGCTACTTTTCCAATAAAATGTAAATAATTTGCATTCCAAAGCATGAGGTGGAAGAAAGTTTGCCACTCTTCTAACCTAAGTGTTCAAGATTATCACAGGTGCAGGCAATTAATAAGCAGATTTCCCTACACCCAGAGTCCTTAGGGACCCGTCAAAAAGCCGTAAAGAGACATTCGAGATCTCAGCTCAGTTACAAATAGAATTAAGCAGAGAAAACTTATGCACCCTGTTCTCATTTTCTCCATTTTCTTTTGAAATTGAGAACACACATAGGATTCACTTTGAAGTTAGGGCTGCCTGAATATGATATTATTGATTTCCATAACATGTTTTTGCTCTGCAATGCGGATGTGCATTTTTCAAACATATTAAGAAAGGCTTTGATCTGATTTGTTCCACCAGAACATTGTAGAGAGGCTGAAACCACTTCTATATAAGGGTTTGCTGTGCTGAGGGGAAGATTGCTCTAGCTTGAAAGAGGTTGGAAATATCCCATCTGAAAGCTCTTTTCAGTCCTCCTCAGCCTAAACATTTTACTCAGAGGGGTCAAAGGTCACCAACTGTCAAAACAAAACCAAAATTACACAGCGCTCCTGCAAGGAAGCTAAGCAGAGTGGAGACTCGGAGTTCACAAACTGGACTCCTTAATGCAGCATGTAACAAACCATAAAACTGCCCTTTCAAAGTCACAGGTATACTATCCTAAATCCTACTGATTTTTACAAGTTATCCAATAAGTTTAGAAGACTAGCATTTTTGGTATCAATGTAGAGACTGAATTCTAGAAGAGGGAATGGGGGCCAGCCCAAACTTAGGACTGTCAAAGCAACCAGCCTGCAAACTCCAAAGTACCAGATGGTGCTTTCGGGTTTCATAAACCCAAAGGTTCATAAATCTTCCTACAAAGTTTCCAATTTCAAAAACGGGTTGTTTTCTTTGTGGGACTGGGGACTGGGGGAAGTTTTGCCATTGGGTATCTAACAGAAAACCCCTAATAACCTGTTAGACTTTCTTGTTCCTCCAGCTGGAGACAAGCAGACAGTTCCCAGCAAGCTCAAAGCACAACCCCTCATCTGCCAGTCAACTCACTGTGGAAACAAGACCTGAACTTCTGTTTTGCAACCTGGTCTCATCATAATATAAAGAAGTTCTAGGGTTTTAAATATTTAGGGACTGAGTTTATCTGTTCATTCTTTAGTGAGAACCTTAGCAAATAATTCTTATTTTTTAATACAACATAAAACATTCAGCTTTTAAATCATATTCAGCATTGCTTAGAAAAGAATAATGGAGAAATGACTTATCTGAGGTTTACCTAAATGGAGGTGACTTCAACATTTTGTGAGCCAACTTTATCCCAGAGATCTTAATATAATGATATGTCTGAACTCCACTCTCTCCCTACCCACCTAGTGAAAGAGGAACTGGACAGAAAACGGGAGGGAAACAAATTGGAGGGGAGAATGAAGAGCACCTAAGTAGCCACAATGTGGGTAACCAACTCATTTCATTTATAAAGATCTGCATGTGTACACGCAGCATGCTGTACATTTGTGCACCAACTCAGTTGCAATGGAATTTAGTGTCCACCCAACTAGAAGAGTCTGCAAAAATGATGGGCTTTGATTTTGATATGAAAATTAGTGGATCCAAAAACGGAAACTACCCTAGGCAGATACATCTCTCCTACATTGCTTGGCAAAAGAAATACAGAATCGTAGCACTATTGCATGCTATCATATCTATCTCCTTCTCTGTAAGATTCTTCATTTCACATTAGAATAACTTCACCCTCCTTCCAGATTCTTTCCTTTCTGTCCTAACCAAATGAACCTATCATCTCCCTGTGTATCACAAGGTTCTTGGAAGGATCAAATGAAAGAGAACATGAATAGGAAAGTGCCTTGCAAACTACGAAGCTTTATAATAATTTCTATTATGATTATTAATCATATACTGAAAAAGACACAAGACAGAGTAAGTGGAAAATAAGACATACAAAAAATGTTGAAATGCTTAAGATTGCTTACCTTAAGAAATTGTTATTAAAAATTTAATCATAGCAATAAAATTTAAAAACAACCTTTAAGTATGTAAAGAATTGTTGGAGTAAGTAGGTTCTCAAACTGTGGAAAAGAAGGGAAAAAAGATATGGGGTAAGTTCAAGCTTCAAGGTATATGTAATAAGAAATTCCAACAGTCTGGTTTGCTGAGCACAAGAGTGGATGAATCATTAAAGGAGACTGTGGTGTGATCTTCCCAGGAATTCTAGAAGGGGCAGAATGGTCACCGTCTGATGTGGTTCATACTGTGTGACCAAGCGAAAGGAATGAGAGCGATTAGCTCACCCCAATTGTATTTGCCAGCTCCAAATGGTCAAAGGGTTATTAAAAAAAAAAAAAAACTATGTGAAGTCCTTATCACTTTAATATGCACACACACATCAAAAAATAATACATCTCCTACTACTGGAAAATCATTTTAAAATTCCATCTATTATGCTGACACACAATGGAATTGTTTTTAAAATAAAATATGCACTACATGATAAATAGCAACCTTAACAGCAGCCATTTCAGATGAAACTTCTGTTTATAAGAATCTCCAAAGAGCTCAAAATTGGATTACAGAGATGATCATAGCAATGCAACAGCAAGGTTATCTGTTTTTATTTGTAGCTCCACAAAGCCTTTAGAACCTGATGTGTCCAGGAAAAAAAAACTAGTTCAGGCAAATCAAAAGCTTTTATCGTTGTAGTGGCTGGTCATCATAAACACTGTCATAGTCCTGGCAGACAAAAGTTAAGGGCATCCCTGTTAAGAGATCTCTCAGCTACACTTTACATATATGTGTATGTATGTACAACTGTGTGTTTTTATTTATGTATGTATCTTTTCTGAGAATGGAAGGAAAGTTAAAATTATCTCCTGATTTCCATGTTCTCTGGTATGTTATCTTCATTTCTCTCTTTTCAGATTTTACCCTGAAAAGAAGAAAATTAGGATGACAACAAAAATCCACAGAAGCGAGTGTAAATTTTAGGTCTCTTTGTGGAGTGGAAAGTGGGATTCTCACTTCCAGTCCCAAGCTAACAGCTTTATTATGAGACGTGTGTGTGAGTGTATAAGTGGCACACATCTCCATACTTACAGCCTCCACTGCTGCTCAAACAGCTTCAGAAATCTCATATACCATCTACCTCGTCCTGACAGGAGGAGGCCCTCAGCTCAGAAAACAAAACCCCTCCCCAAGAATGATCTCCCCAAAAACACAAATGAGAGAGTGGGTGGTTTTTATTCCACGCAAGCTGTTTCAAATAATAAGGGATTTGGCATTTCTGGGGATCAGCCACCCAGTAATACCAATGACCATTTTTAGGAAGGCTGGCATGTTTATTTGCCCTGAAAGAGATGGCTTCTACAAATACATTACAAAGGCAAACAAACAAACAAACAAACAAACAAAAACAGGGTCCTATGTAAAGCAAATTGCCAGTCATCCACCTGCATCCATCAGGAACTACTGAAATAATTAACCCTTTTGCTTAAATCATTCAATAACTTCTGCATTCTGTCTCTCAAGAAGATGCTTCTAAGAAAAAGAGGGTTTTGTTTGTTTGCTTGTTTGTTTGTTTGTTTTAGAGGCAGGGTTATGCTCTTTCACCGAAGCTAGAGTGCAGTGGTACAATCATAGCTCATTGCAGAATCAAATTCTGATCCCACTTCAGCCTCCCAAGTAGGTGGGACCACAGGCATGGGCAACCATGCGCAGCTTTTATTTATTTATTTATTTATTTACTTATTTATTTCTGTAAAGGTGGGGGTCTCACTATGTTGCACAGGCTGGACTCGAGCTCCTGACCTCAAGCAATCCTCCTGACCAGGCCTCCCAAAGCACTGGTATTATAGGAGCTAGCCACCATACCAGGCCTTTACAAGTTCCTTTTTTCCTACTTAGACACCAACACCAATATAATTACAGTCACAAATTGTGCATAGGAATAAGAGTAAGAATTTTGATAACTCTGAAAATTAACCTCCAGATGAGAGGCATGATGAGCTCTTCCTTCCCAAGCACCAAAGAATGTTGGTGTCTGCCTGGCAGCCCACAGTGTACCTCCTTCACGCAATAGCAATCACCCTACAATGATCTATAACAGGGGCCCCAGGGCATCCCCAAATTGGGCAATAACCAATATTCACATAATTATTAATGAGACATAAAAAGCAAGATAATTTCAACAGTTTAACAATCCACTGTTCTCTAAATTCTATTCCAAACTGAGTCATACAATCAGGGATAATAAGCAAGGGACATCAATAATATAGATGGATACTTAATCATGACAAAAATGTAGCAAATGGATTGTATCATTCTGGAGGATATGTATTATGACTGCTACTTTTTATTACTTTTAATTATCTGGCCCATCAGGTTAATACCAAATACCAAAAACTAATACCAAAACAGAGGCACATGGTATTGAAGTTATGGTGATAAAGAAAGACAAAGACAGAATATAAGAGGCAGGAAATGGAATTACAGAGTCAGCAGTAGGATCAGAATGAGGGATGGCATAGCCTAAAGACAAAGCAAAGTTCTCACATTTTCTTGAGAAGCCGAGAACAAGCCAGGAGTGAGGGACAAGCTTAGCATGTATATCAGAAACTGCCCCAGAAGGAAAACTAAGTCCATAAAAAGTATGATGAAGGTGAAAGTCAAAATTTACATGAATAACAGAAGCTGAGCAGGGTTTATGTAAATACTGTAATTCAGGAGCAGAGGCAGATCTGAGACCAACAACACTAATGAGTATCAAGAATATCAAAGTACAAAAGGGCCTGAAAAGTAAACCATCAATAGGCTCATTAGTCTCATCTAAAGAATAAGAGGAGACAAAGGGAAAGCTAAAATACAAAGGCTGCTGCAGAACCAGAGGATGCTGAGGAGTGAAAGGTGGGGACTGGATGGACCAGAAAACAGAAGAGGCTCCAGTACCCAGAGCAAACACTGAGAAACAATACTCACGTCTGCACACTTCTTCTGGAATCCACCACAATTTTAACGCTTGGGTACTATGGCACTTGCAAATGAAGGCAGGCGGGGATTAAATCTCGCTGTGACACTGAATCAAAGACAATAGTATTTGTCAGTTTATTTTTCTCATTAAACTATAAAAATCTTGCATATTTATCCAATGATTATTGAAGTCTGTAGATTACAGTCTGGATGAGCCATTGAGACCATCTTTGGTGATATATTAGCTACTCATACATGTGATTTGTTCATAAAATAACATTTTCGGCCAGGCATGGTGGCTCACACCTGTAATCCCAGCACTTTGGGAGGCCAGGGCAGGCGGATCACTTGAGGTCAGGAGTTCGTGACCAGCCTGGCTAAGATGGTGAAACCCCATCTTCACTAAAAATACAAAAATTAACCAGGCGTGGTGGCGCAGGCCTGTAATCCCAGCTGCTGGAGAGGCTGAGGCAGGAGAATCATTTGAACCCCAGAGGCAGTGGTTGCAGTGGGCTAAGATTGTGCCACTGCACTCCAGCCTGGGTCACAGAACGAGACTCGGTCTCAAAAATAAATAAATAAATAAATAAATAAATAAATAAATAAATAAATAAATAAGGTAACATTTTCATGGGACAAAGTTATACATTTGCACATTTGCCAATAAAATTATTAATTACATCAGGACTTAGGATATCTTGATATATTTATTGCCACATATAAAATCTACTTTAGATGAGACTCAAAGTGTCATATAAGAATATAATGCATATTTATATTTAGGCACAGCACATATATATCTACACAGAAATATATGGGGACCAACCTGTCTATGCTACATGAACTATCATGCCTCTTTGCTTGCCGCAATGAGCTCTTAGTATGTCAAGGGCCTTAATCACAACTCATTCTTTCTTTTGAGGGCCATTAATTTTGTTTTTATCACCCCATGATAAATAACAATGTTGTTCTTAGATACTATGGCCATTCCCAATGGACTAAGAGTACAGAAACCTCGGTAGGTGCTAATATTTTATCCTTAATTTAATTACTATTCTTCTAATAAATTGGAAGAATAGCCATGATCAAATCTCATCAAGGATGATAAAATTTCTTTTATCCATCCATCTTTGCCCAGGTTAAATTCTTGCTCACTTAAGTCTTAAATTCTGCTTATTTACAAAGATCACTAGCTTTTCTACCCTAAAATCAGCTTCTTAATATTGTCTTTCTAATTTTAGGGGCAAAAAGTGTACCAAGGTTTATTAAAAGTTGATGGCAGCTTGAAAACTAGTGCTGACCTGACAATGGTAGCTTTGGCAGACATATTTTCAAAATTTTTTTCTCAGAGATATTTTTAATGAGGCTTTAAAAGTAAGGGTATTTAAAACAAAGAAGAATATTACATACTTCAGATAGCAAAAAAAAAGTTTGCTTCTCCTCTGGTATCTTTTCTATAAAAAGGAAAATGAGTAAATGGTTGTTGATATAGTTTGGATATTTGTCCCTGCCCAAATCTTGTGTTGAAATGTAACCCCAGTGTTGGAGGTGGGGCCTGGTGGGAGGTGTTTGGGCCATAAGGCCAGATCCCTCATGGCTTGGTGCTGTCTTCATGATGGTGAGTTTTTGTGGGATCTGGTTGTTTGAGTGTGTGTCATACACTTGAACAATTCTCCCATTCTCTCATGGCACACAATAAACCACCACCACCCCTACTTTCGCTCACTTGCTCCTGCTGCCGCCATGTGAGACATTTGCTCCCTACTTGCCTTCCGCCATGATTCGAAGCTTCCTGAGGCTTCCCCAGAAGCAGATGCTGGCACTATGTTTCCTGTACAGCTTGCAGAACTGTAAGCCAATTAAACTTCTTCTCTTATAAATTGCCCAGTCTCAGGTATTCCTTTATAACAATGCAAGAACGGCCTAACAGAAAATTGGTACTGAGGAGTGGGGCATTGCTATAAAGAAATCTGAAAATGTGGTAGGAGCTTTGGAACTGGGTAATGGGTAGAGGTTGGAAAAGTGTAGAAGGCTCAGAAGACAGGAAAATGAGGGAAAGTTTGGAACTTTATTAGAGACTGGTAAAATGGTTATGACCAAAATGCTGATAGTGATATGGACAGTGAAGTACAGGCTGATGAAATCTCAGATGGAGATGAGGAACTTACTGGAAACTGGAGCAAAGGTCACACATATTATGCCTTAGCAAAGAGCTCAGCTACGTTCTGTTTATGCCCTAGGATCTGTGGAAGTTTGAGCTTAGGAGTGATGATTTATGGTATTTGGCAGAAGAAATTTATAAGCAGCAAAGCATTCAAGATGTGACCTGGCTGCTTTTAACAACCTACTCTCAGATATGGGAGCAAAGAAGTGACTTAAACTTGGAATTTATATTTAAACAGAAAGCAGAGCATAAAAGTTTGAAAATTTTCAGGCTGGCCAAATGGCAGAGAAAGAAAAAGCTTTTTCAGGAGAGGAATTCAAGTAGGCTGTGGAGTAACCACTTGTTAAAGAGATTTGCATAACTGAAAAACAGCCAGATGCTAATAGCCAAGACAATGGGAAAAAGGACTCAAAGGTATTTCAGAGACCTTCACAGTACCCCTCCCATCACAGGCCCAGAGGCCTAGGAAGGAAGATGCCTTTGGGGGGCAGGGGCAGGCTCAGGAAACTGCTACCCTGCAAAGACTCAGGACACTGCTCCCCACATCTTGGCCACTCCAACTCCAGCTGTGGCTCAAAGGGGTCCAGGTATAGCTCAGGCTGCCACGTTGGAGAATGCAAACTATAAGGCTTGGCAGATTCCCTGTGGTGTTAAGCCTTCAGGCATGCAGAGTACAAGAGTGAAGGAGTCTTGATGGCCTCCACCTAGATTTTCAGAGTATATATAAAAAAGCCTGGGTGCCCAGGCAGAAGTCTGCTGCAGGGGGAGAGCCCTAATAGAGAACCTCTACTAGGGCAGTGCCAAAGGCAAATGTGGGGTTGGAGCCCCTACACGAAGTCCCCACTGGGGCACTGCCTAGTGAAGCTGTGGAAAGAAGAGTACCATCTTCCAGACCCCAGAATCGTAGATCTACTGGCAGCTTACAACCTGTGCCTGGAAAAGCCACAGCCATTCAACACCAACCTCTGAGAGCAGTGGAGAAGTCTGAATTCTATAAAGCCAAAGGGGTAGAGCTGCCCAAGGCCTTGGGAGACCACCCCTCCCACCAGTGTGCCCTGGATGTGGTACAAGGAGTCAAAGGAGAATATTTTGGAGCTTTAAGATTTAATGACTACCTGCTGGGTTTCAAACTAGCATGGGGTCTGTAGCCCCCCCCCCCCCTTTTTTTTTTTTTGGCCAATTTCTCCCTTTTGGAACAAGAAGGTTTGCCGGGTTCCTGTTAGCTCCTCTGTATCTTGGAAGTAAATAACTTGTTTTTATTTTACAGGCTCATAGGTGGAAGGGACTTGCCTTGTCTCAGATTGCATTTTGGACTTTGGACTTTTGGTTAACACCACAATTAGTTAAGACTCTGAGAGACTATTGGGAAGGCATGATTGTGTTTTGCATTGAAGGACGTGAGATTGGGGTGCAGGGGGTGGAATGATATAGTCTGGATATTTGTCCCTGCCCAAATCTCATGTTGAAATGCAATTCCCAATGTTGGAGGTGGGTGCTGGTGCAGATATTTAGCCCATGAGAGTAAATCCCTAAGGTCTTGGGGCTGTACTCATAATATTGAGTGAGTTCTTTTGAGATCTGGTTGTTTAAGTGTGTTACCACCCCCAACCACCACCACCCTTGCTCTATTGCTCCTGCTCCCACCATGTGAAATGCCTGTTCCCCTTTCACCTTCCACCATGATTATGAGCTTCTGAGACTGCCCAGAGGCAGATGCCGGTCCTATGCTTTCTGTATAGCCTGTAGAACTGTGAGCCAATTAAAGCTCTTTTCTTTCTCTCTCTTTCCTTCCTTCCTTCCTTCCTTCCTTCCTTCCTTCCTTCCTTCCTTCCTTCCTTCCTTCCTTCCTTCCTTCCCTCCCTCCCTCCCTTCTCCTTCCTTCCCTCCCTCCCTCCCACTTTCTTTCTCTCTCTTTCTTTCTTTCTTTCTTTCTTTCTTTCTTTCTTTCTTTCTTTCTTTCTTTCTTTCTTTCTTTCTTTCTTTCTTTCTTTCTTTCCTTCTTTCTTTTGAGACAGAGTCTTGCTCTGTGGCCCAGGCTGGAGTGCTATGGCATGATCTCGGCTCGCTGCAACTTCTGCCTCCTGGGTTCAAGAGATTCTCCTGTCTCAGCCTCCTGAGTAGCTGGGATTACGGGTGCTGCCACCACATCTGGCTAATTTTTGTATTTTTAGTAGAGATGGGGTTTCAACATGTTGGTCAGGCTGGTCTTGAACTCCTGACCTTGTGATCCACCCACCTTGGCCTCCCAAAGTGCTGGGATTACAGGCGTGAGCCATCGTGCCCAGCCCAAAGCTCCTTTCTTATAAATTACCTAGTCTCAGGTATTCCCTTATAGTGATGCAAGAACAACCTAGTAAAACTTTAAAAATGCTATTGGAAATTATTTCTTATCCAACTAAAACACTATTTGATATAAAATAGATCATGGTGATATGGTTTGGCTGTGTCCCTACCCAAATCTCATCTTGAATTGTAGCTCCCATAACTCCCATATATTGTGGGAGGGACCCAGTGGAAGATACCTCAATCATGGAGGTGGTTCCCCCTATACTATTCTCATGGTAGTGAATAAGTCTCACGAGATCTGATGGCTTTATAAGGGGCTTCTACTTTCACTTGGCTCTCATTCTCTCTTATCCATGTCCATGTAAGAAGTCCCTTTGCTCTTCCTTTGTCTTCTGTCATGATTATGAGGCCTCCCCAGCCACATGGAACTGTGAGTCCATTAAACTTCTTTCTTTATAAATTATCCACTCTTGGGTATGTCTTTATCAGCAATGTGAAAATGGACTAATACACGTGGTTTATCTTATAACTACAAGAACATATCTATTATCCAGTGTAGAATATTAAAATATTTGTTTTTGTTGGATTTCAAAGAAGCATTGGTTATCATCCTAAAATTTGCATGGACTTGAATCTCCTACCATACCCAGTCCTTATGCTGATAACAATGATGAATTCTGGTGAAATAAAAAAAAAGAAAAGAAGAAAGAAACAGAGAAGAGAGGGAATGTGAGAAAGAGAGAAGGAAGGAAGGAAAGAAGGAAGGAAGGAAAGAGAGAGAAAGGAAGGAATGAAGCAAATGAAACAGAGAAAGAAAGGAGAGAGAATGAAAGGAAGGAAGGAAGCACAAAAAACAAAAAACAAACAAACCAAAAAAAGACAAAATCCTTTTTCAGATTTTAAAAACTGAGAGCATTTGTCATAAGTACACTTGTAATATAAGAAATGCTAATGGATGTTTTTCGGCCTATAGAAAATAATAGCAGAAGTAAATTTGGATCTTTAGGAAGGAATGGAAAACACCAGAAATGGTAAATATATAAAACTATTTTCACAGTCTGTGAAGCAAAACTGTAGTTTTTATGAGTTGCACAACATATATACACATACATATATATATATGTAATCCATATGACAACTATAATAGAAAGGATGAGGAGAGGTAAATAGACCTATACAATTGCAAAGTTGCTATACTTTATGTGGCATGGAACATTATTAATGTTAACTATCCTGGGAAAAACTATGGGTATATACTGTAATCTCTAGAGCAACTACTAAAATGTTGACAAAAACTCAAATGCCTTACTATTCATTTTTAAGACAGTCACCTCAATCAAATCTAAACAAGTGAATAAATTTAGTTCCAATAGAATAATCACTGGAATTGCACTCTTAATGAAATCCTTTTGCATTGTTTCTTTTCAGTATCTTCTGTGTGTGTTATCACTGAATTGTACAACAGAAATTGTAAGAGTCCAAGAGGATTTGTAAATCACTGACTTAGTCACAATTGTCACTAGACCTCCAATTTCAATTTCTTTATGAGAGAATGTTCTATCACTCTTTCACATAAAGGTACAGATGGAAATGTGTATCACAGTATTGTGTATAGTAGGACAGACAGTAGATGCACTGTGGAAGAGTGGATGGGTAAAATGTGGATGCAGTCATTGAAGTATAATAAAGGCGTTAGAAATGACAAACTAGATACAATATAGCACCATGAACACATCATCAACATATAACTGAGTGAAGGAAAACCAAGACAAAGATCAGAGGTCTCTAAAACAATACCTAAGTAAATTAAAAATATACGCACACTCAATAAAAAGTGCATATTTTGCAGCAACACATACAAATTCATTCATTCAAACATATTAGAATAGTGTTGATGGGAAAAGGAAAGGGAGTTCAGGAGATAACAGCAGATAGATGATGATTGATAGAAAGAAAGAAAAAATGGGAGTAGCTACACATAGAACAATAATGACAATAAAATATAACAAATGAATACATTGCCTCTGTTCTTCACTAAGGTCCATCAGGAAGAGAAAAGAAATTGAATTTTTTGAATACTTTTTTACCTTACTCTGGCTATCTAGAGATTTGCTTTCACACTTGTTTTATAACTTAAACTGATTGACAGATTTTTCAAAAAGCCCATCAAATTATGCTGCAGATTATTTGCAATTAAAACTGAAAACTTTACGCAGAAATTTGCAATGCGCAGTATAGGTGTAGAGTCAGATTTTTTCAACATCTACATACATTCATAAAACCAAATGAAAAGTCATTCACGGGCTTTACAAATTTTGATTTGCACCACTGCCTAAGATTCTAGGCCAGAGGTTGACAAACGATAGATTGCCAGCCAAAGGCAGTCCACTAGCTATTTGAATTCTTAGCTCATGCACAGCCCATGAGCTAAGAATTGTAATTACATTTTTTTAATGGTTACATTTTAAATACTTGTATAAGTACCTACATACTACCCTTGATTTTGTCTCTTGGCTAGCAAAGCCTGAAATATTTACTATCTGCTTTTTTTAAGAAAAAGTTTGCTAATGCCTGATCTAGATTCTGGAAACAAAATAATTATTTGGTATTCTTTCCTTTGCAAGACTTGCATTCCAGGTTAGAAGAAATGGTTTTAGAAACAGTAATCCCAGCACTTCGGGAGGCCGAGGCAGGAGAATCATGAGGTCAGAAGACTGAGACCATCCTGGCTAACATTGTGAAACCCTGCCTCTACTAAAAATACAAAAAATTAACTGGGTGTGGTGGTGGTCACCTGTAGTCCCAGCTACTCAGGAGGCTGAGGCAGAACAATGGCGTGAACCCGGGAGGCAGAGCTTGCAGTGAGCCGAGATCACACCACTGCCCTCCAGCCTGAGTGACAGAGCAAGACTCCATCTCAAAAAAAAAAAAAAAGTTATTTCAGCCAAAGGAGGAATCTGTCAATATCCGGCAGCCCTGAAGTAGAATACAAGTAAATGTGTTGCTGTTGAGTAAAAAAATATTAATTAGATAGTAGACATCAGCCAGGCACGGTGGCTCACACCTGTAATCAGAGCACTTTGGGAGGCCAAGGTGGGCAAATCATGAGGTCACGAGTTCAAAACTAGCCTGGCCAACATAGTGAAACCCCATCTTTACTAAAAATACAAAATTAGCTGGGCACGTTGGCATGCGCCTGTAGTCCCAGCTACTCGGGAGGCTGAGGCAGGAGAATCGCTTCAACCCAGGAGGCAGAGGAGGTTGTGGTGAGCTGAGGTCGCGCCACTGCACTCCAGCCTGGGCAACAGTGAGACTCCGTCTCAAAAAAAAAAAAAAGGAGTAGACATCAAAGGTCATTGCAGAATAATTAAAGAAGCAGATAATGATATTACACTGGAGTACAATGGTTATTACAGATATGTTCTTCAAGACGGATAGGACAAAATCTTCCATTCCACACAATTTTCTTACAAGGTGATATTGAAACCTCTCTCAACGAGTGTTCGAGAGTTGGGGTCTATTTTATCCCTTGAATCCAGGCCTGCCAGCAACCAGGAAGGAAATGATACTACGTAACTTCCAAGGCAGTTGATAAAAGGAAGTAGAGTTTCTGCCTAGTCTTTTTGGTTAGTTGCTTTAGAGACCTTCCACCATGCTGTGAGGAAGCCCCGAGCATATGGAGAGGCCCAGAGTAGGAATTCTGATGGACAATCCCAGCTGACAGCCAATATCAACTAACAAACATGTAAGTGAAGAAGCCTTCAAGGTATGTTTAGCTCAAGCCACCATTTGGCTGCAATCCACATGAAAGATCCCAAGCAAGAGCCATGAGCGATAACAACAAATTGTTTGTTGTTGTTGTAAACCACAAAATTTGAGGGTAATTTGTTTTGTTTTGTTTTTGTTTTTTGCAGCCATAGATAATCAAAACAACTATTTATAGTCTATCTCACTGAGGATATTCTAACATTAGTCAAAGTATCACCAAATCAGCCCTATGCAGAGAGGCCACTGTTGCAAATGAGTACTTGGCCTGTTTGATTTCATAATACCTTGGCAGGATTAGGTATCACTGGAAGGTGCTAGCTATAGAAGTTTATGAAGCTTCATGAGCAACAGGAAATGTGGAGGCATCAGAAATTTTCACAAAGCATGACACATCATATCTATCAAATTTGGTAATAAAGTAACTATCTGGTTCATGTAGGTACTGCTGGAGTAAGCCAGAATTGGAGCAAATAATTTAATTTAAAAGTTATTTCCCCTATTCAATGATGTATACATAGGTCTGTATAACTCCTTAACAAACAATAATATAAAATTTGTTCTTAAAAATAAGCATATTGCTTAATTTAAAATCTTGAAGTTTGCTTCCATACAACCCTTTCTACAAAGACAAGGCTTAAGACATAAATTTGTAATTTGGGGTTGTAATGAAAGTCAAACAGTTGTAATGTCATCTTTATGAACTGCCCTGAAATGTGTCTGTCCAAAGGCAGAATATACATAATAAAATCTTTCATAACAGTACAAAACAATATTTTTGATTTTATGTCTGGGATCATATAAAGTTTCTTATGCTTGAAATGACATTGAAGTAAACTGCCAGAAAAGACTTTTGAGATTTTTTTTTTTTTTTGACAAGGACAAACCCATGACATTTTTACAAAGCCTTTGGTCTTAACCTTGGAAATCTGACCGCTTAGGATAAAGGCAGAGAAAATGAGCAAGAAAGCTCTAAAGGTAAGATGCTATTATTAAATGCAAATATATTCATTAAGGAATTGGCCAAACAGGAAGGAATATTCCACTTTTAATGAATTCTTTAAACACACATTTATTCTGCAGGTGTGCATTTTAATTTAACCTTTGAAGCAGTGGTTATCAGTGGAAATGGACCTGGGTGATAAGATGCTATCTAGAACTTATTTTTTTTACCCTTTATTTTATATACATGTAACATGAAATCTTTTAGTCCATTAAAAGCTGTCCATTATTTTCACTTTCATATTCTAGACCTTCTGCAAAGTTACTAAAAGCTCTAATGGAATCATTTTTATGGGAGTTGAAATTTTGAGTTGTATTGCTAGAAATACTTCATATAATGAAAATACTACATGTAATTTTAAAAAATATATCTTCCAAAAATGTTAAAACACTGATGAGGAATTAAAGTATATTTTGCATGTAGTAAAATTTTGTGATACACAGTGAGATTGGGACAATTATCTGACAATTCAGAACAAACACACGTACATATCTAGTGGCTGCCAACACATACACAGTGAGTAAAATTTGTACAAGTTTTAAAGTTAAACTACTCAAGTAATATGGATAAAATCTACACACCAATGGCATGTTATAGGATTTTGATCAGAGCACTGAAAAAAGGGATTTCATTATTTTCATCATTGTTTGGGTCATCAAGGAGTTTGAAAGGTAAAAATCATTCATAATTTCACCAACAATTGCTTAGGGCCTACAAAACCTACAATGTGATTGACTGTTTTTAACCGTCTAATTTGCTAACCTATAAACAAAAATTTAAAAGGTTTTCAACAAAAATAAGATACAGATCTACACAAGCAAATGCAATGAACGCTTTTTGAAACTACTTGGAAACGGAAAAAGAAATTCTTTCTTGACATTTGATATTAAAGTTCTCTTTAGATTAAAACACATAAATAATTATTTCACTGTTAACTTCATTCATGTAGCTAAGAGTTTGGAAGACAGTTATTTCACATAGTTATCTTCAAAAATTATTCTTAAATTATAAAATATGAAATATGTACTCCTATATAATTGACATAACCTCAGTGAGAAAGCTTTTTATAAATCAAACATGAAAACATTTTCATAATTTCATAGCTGTCTCCTACATATGTACCTATGATTTCCACTTATTCCAATGGATACTTTCTCTGTTTTCAAATGTAGCTGAAATTAAAGACTATCTGTTATTCTGCAGTTAGTAACAGAAACTTATAACTTATATTCATTCACTTTGTTTCTGGATGAAACACACTATTTCTCATCTATTAAGTTAATTTTATAAGATATCAGTACCAAATGGCCTGTAGAAAAGAGAACATTCAAATGCCACATCACCTCTAATGGTAATAACAGCATAGCATCTCTCAACTGGTCGACAGATAACCTTTTATCTCTTTTTTTAATTTACAAGAATTCTTTGACTTTCATTCCACTAATGATGTAGAAGTGACAAGTGAAAAAGTTAAATGAAAATTTTATGACACATGCAAGACTCATATTAGTAAAAGAATTCTTAGAGACCAAAAAGGCAGATAAATCAAAGACCAATTTGAAGATGAAAAAAATTAATAGCTTCTCATCCCTTATCTGCATAACTCATTAAGAAATAGTCTAACAAACGTATTGTTTTTATAACATGATTTAGAATCACACTCAAATTCTCTTTGACAGTGGCCATGTTTTCTGAAAGACACTGAATTCTTCAGAACATTCCATTTATCTCTCCTCTCTTTGGAAACCCAATTACCTTGGCATTTTTCCTTGAAGTAATAATGTGTTTCAAAATGTGTATTCAAGGTCACATCTTTATCTCCTCACGAAGACTTATCATCAGCTACATAAGAACCTCGGTGGGCACATAAAAAGGCATATAGAAGTGGGCAGACAGAAGGTAAGAAGAAATATTACCAGTATGGCAGGAGAAAGATTTGGAGTTCCAGTGCCAGTTCTTTCAGTAATTAAATATGTTTACCTCACTTTCTTTATTTCTGTAATGTGATATTTGGTTAGAATTACTCCATGTTTCCTCTACCTCTAAAATACTGTGATTTAGACAAATTAGAGATTGTCCAGAAGTTGAGCTTCAGGGTGGTTAATCTTCTTAATGGATGAACAGATTGAAATTGAATTGAACATAGGCAGGAGAAATTGGAAGAGAAGCTATTGTAATATGCAAGTCAAGATAACCTGGAGAGAGGAGGAAAGAGAATTTTATGGAATTAGAGAGACAGGCTAATTGTCACCCACAAACTGGTTGAGTGTGACGCAAAGGAAACAAAAGAAAAGGAAATAAACATAACTCTGAGATGTTAAGTGTTGACTGAGAAGCTATTTGAGAGAAAAGATGAATCATTAAGGATTTTCTTTAATAATTCAGTATATCTTACTTGTAGACATATAGATTGAAATGTCTAGCAGGTAATTAGTAACTCAGAAGAGAACTTAGGGAGAGATAAACAGAGCTGGGATCATCTTCCTGGGTGTGACAAGTGAAGTCATGACTTTGAATAAGACAGCCAAAGGGGGCAGTATAAGGTTGAATGGCAACAAAAATTAACATAGATAAGAACTCAAGGAATTATTTAGATTCAGCCATTAAACAATCATGGTAACCAGTAAGAGAAAATAAAACAAACTCAACTATTTATATATTATTTTTGCCATATATTCTATTGTAGATGTTCTACGTGCTTGAAATACACACACCCATATCTTGTGTCTTGGTTAATTTTCCCTCACATTTGCTTAATACATGCTTGATATTTTTGATCCTATTATTGAATGAAAAAGACTATAGACAGTCTCATCTCCATTGTTGACTGCATGTCAATACAATATCACAAAGTACTGTACTTTGCTTTAACATTTTTGCCTAGTAATAAATTTATTACTCCAACAATTTAATTTGCTTGGTGTGATATTTTGGTACTTTAACTTTTTTAGACACTCCATTTTAATCTAGGTTTTTCAACAGCAGCACTACTGACATTTGGATGGCATAATATTTTGTTCTGAGAGCTGCTCTGTGTGTTGTACGATGTTTAGCAACATGTCTGGTCTCTGCTCACCAGATACCAGCAGCACCCGCACTTCCAGTTATGACAGTCATAAACATCTTCACACATTGCCAAATGTCTCTGGGAGGCAAAATCACCACCTAACTGCTTGACCTTTGAAAACCACTCTTTTAGATTGATGGGGTTCAGAACACACTACCCCAAAATATGGCATCTTGGCATTTCAGAAAACAGCAGAAACAGGGAGTTCACTCAGTGAGCTTTTCCCACCCTTCTCCCCTGAAGCAGGCCATAAAAGAATCCTCTGACGTTTCTATAAAGTAGTTCATAAGAACCTTCATTCCAGAAGTACCCTCAAAGACAGAGACACCCAGAAGAATCGGGACATACAGGCTTTGGTAAGTTCCCTATAGTATCTTAGATCATACTCCTTTTTGTACAATTATATTTCTACATGACTGTCCACTTTTTATCAACCTTAAGCATAAAAATACACATTTCTCTGTTTCTTTGGTTCTTCATTTCTGAAGGCTCTTTTTCATGTAAATTTATACTGAATAAATCTGTACGTTTTTTATTTTGTTACTGTCTTTTGTTATAGGACTGTCAGGCATGAACCTATCTATGGGCAAGAAAAGGAATCTCTTCTCCCCTACAAGATGTGTCACTTGTATATAAGCATTTAATTGGAATTTGCCATTTTTAGAGAAACTGAGTCATTTTCTTCTTTTAATAAGTAGATTTATCTCAATATACTTGATTTTATTCTGCCCCCTAATTGCATATTTTTGTTGCCTACATATCCTTTTTTTCTATTTTCTGTTAAACGGAATGTCTTGTGTTTTGGGTGTGTGAGTGTGTGTGTGTATGTGTATTTTCTTTTTCTGACAACTTAAAAGGTTTACAATCTGTTTTCCATTTTTGTAAGGGTTACAGTCAGAACTTTGCATCATCTGTTGAAATCGTAACTGATAAAAATCAGCTTGACTATATCTATTGATTCTCAGATATAAACCATTTTTAAAAATGAACATGTTCATACTTACTTCCACTTTTGATAAGTGTATTTTTAGTTTCTTTTTAATCTTATTTTCCATTTATTTTATTAGAATTAGTGAGATCCGTGATTCTGTGACCTGCCTTTCCCACAAGACTTCTTCATCACCTTGAACTTCTACATTCCCATATGTCATTTAAAAGCCTAGTATTATACATGTTTTAATTACTGTTGGACAATAGAGCACTCCATCAAAGAATTAATTCTTATTTATGTGTCCATTTTCCTCTAGATCAACTGCAATGGTAAGGAGCTTTCCTAAAAAAATAATCCCTTTGGTTATACTGATAAGACATGAATGAATAAATAAGAAAAAAAACTAAGCAGACATGTCATAGCTAAGATATTTTAGACAAATTCTAACAGAAAAATGTATTGGAGGATAAAGGGTATGTAGGCTGGATTTGAAGGGTAGCATTTTCTCTGAAGAGCCTGCTCTGCTTTTCAATCTGCATCTTTCAATATAGGCAAAAAAATTGGCAGTGGAGGAAGTTAGGGGTGATAGTGTGTCAGCACATGCATGGCCCTAAGAGTTGTTACAATATCAAAATGCTTCTCAGCACAGACCCAGCTCCCTGACTTCCCAAGTGCCCTGATTCCTCTAGACTCCCCCAGCCCCTCGCATAGGTCAACCCCTACAGTGTCACCACCATGAAACAATAAAAAAATGAATGCCTATCATTTCAGGGGGCCTCAGGCACCCTGATCTATTGCTATAGCTTTCTGTTCTATTTGATGGTGTCTGTGCTAATTAGAATTTTAAATTATAAAATTTAAAATTATCCCTGGAAGTAAGCATGGCTGAGAGTCCCATTTCCTATTAGATAATAATAAGAGATGATTAACAGATAGACAGGTGATAGATAGATAGATAGATAGATAGATAGATAGATAGATAGACCAGTTGATCCCTAGCTAGAAGTAGGCATGCTTCAGCTCTACTTTCCATCAGATAAGAATTGTGTGTGCCTGTGCCCATACACATAATATTAAAGTGTGAGGAACCTTTCACAAGGAAAGTTATCCACCTCACTTCTGATTAGCATACAGCTAAATATTTAATTATTTTGCCTAAAAAAAAAAAATAACTCTGAAAGAGTGAGATTTACATTTGTGAAGTCTCTGGACGCATCATCCTTAAATCTGGCATTATTTTATATCAGGCATTAAAATTTGTCCCAAGGCACACATGACTCAGAACAAGCATGTGACATATAATTCATAGAGATCTCATAGAACTAGACCAGATGATATGAATGGTATAGCAGTAATTAAAAGAAAAAAATAAGAATTATAGGGGAAATTTCCAAATGCTTCCACTATGGTTTTCTTATTTAAGGAGTAAATGCCCTCAAGGAACTGACAAGAGATTAATAACTTGCATTCTGGGGTCACTAAGGGAAACTGATGATCTCCAAAGCCCTAGCAAAAACAAACACTGAACATGAACACTTCCAAAAGAAAACAAAAGCATGTCTTATTATTGTTAAAAGAAAAAACTTTAGAAAAATTGATTTTAGCAGGGTTTAAATGAGCAAAGAGACAATTAATGAATGAGGCAGCACCCTAAATGAGTAATGGTTTAGAGAGCCCCTCCCTGCAAAGTGGGCAGGCAGTATTTACAGACAGAAAAATAAAATGACAAACAGAAATAGTGTCATTGATTACAGCTCCTCCTTTGCCTTATTTGGACATATCTGAGCAGTTTGTAGCCTGTAATTGGCTGAAAGCTCAGCTACTAAGATTGTCCAAGATTCAGCTACTTGTTACAAGAATATATTCTTAATTTAGGTTGCAGTTTGTTTACATACTAAGTTAGATTGCAGTTTACTGAAAATGGGGCAGCATTAGGCCAAATTCAATTCAACAATATGTATGAAATTAATCTAAATAGTAAGACGTAATTAAATCATTGCATTTTGCTTATTCTAAAAATAGTGCCATTCAAAAAAAACACTATTGATCTTTTCTCCAATGTGCCCTTTACATTGTCTAATATTTTATACAGAAAACAGCACACATACTATTTAATTTTTTAGTCCAAGCATTAGAAGATGACTATTCAGAATTTTTCAATTCATAAACAATACACCTTTAATCATTTCATATTTCACTTTATTTAAGACAATTCACTACTAATATAAATTGAAATATCTTTGTGATACATTTATTCTGAGGATTTTTTAACTCTTAATTTCTTTCACTCTTTAATATCCCCTAGCATATCTTGCAGTAGACACCTCTTAAGTTATGTGAAGACATTTTTTGTTTTGTTTTTTTGAGATGGAGTCTCACTCTGTAGCCCAGGGTGGAGTGCAGTGGTACGATCATGGCTCACTGCAACCTCTGCCTCCTGGGTTCAAGTGATTCTCCTGCTCAGCCTCCTGAGTAACTGGGACTACTCGGTGGGTGCCTGCCACCACGCCCAGCTGATTTTTGTATTTTTAGTAGATACTGGGTTTCACCATATTGGTCAGACTGCCTGATCTCTTAATCTGCCTGCCTCAGCCTCCCAAAGTGCTAGGACTACAGGCGTGAGACACCGCACCCGACCTGTGAAGGATTTTAAATATACTTTGCTTCATATATGACAGAAGAAAAAACAAAATTATTCCAAATTTAAAAACAGATAAACAGAAGAAAATACAAACTTTTTCCAAATTAGGAATAAAAACCAATCTGATGTTACTTAATGTTAAAAATTAGAGTTCTTTAGAAAAGATGGCAAACTTGTTTATTAGTTTCAGGTACTAAACATAGTATGGGAATTTTAGCATCATTTGAGCTATTTATTCAGCTACTTGACGTAAATCAATCATCAGCCCCCAGTTTCATCACAAGACCTCAGACCAAAAATGGCAAACGAAGTTTTGTGAAGTTTTAAAACATACAACGCGATTCTTACTGAACTTCTTTATTGTTCTAAATTAAGGGCACAGTTTGATAAAGAGAAAGGCTGACAAAAAAGCACACATAAAAATTAAGGTGAAAGGGGATAACATGCACAGCGGTTAGAAGAATAGGACAACTATGATTTTTGCATAAAATATGTCTTTGCATTATTTATATATTGCAATATTCCATTCAGAGGAAATGTGGGGCTGTGGAGCAGCAAGGAAACACACAATAAATTTTACAGAGAAACATGTACCTCTTTGCAGTCAAATAAATCGACTGACTGCCACTGAATAAACACAGCTTAGGTTTTCTTAGATTGCTCTTATCCTGGCTATCTACAAATGTTGCAACACCTTTAAATTTTAAGATTAAGTTGTCATTGTCAGTTCTTGTAACAGATTTTCTTACTCTTAAGTTTATAGGAGAGGAGGAGAATATAGAATAATGTAAATTTATCTGCCACACAGCTCTGCTTTCTTAATAATTCAGACTTTCGCCATCCAGGGAAAAAATGAATACCTAATGTGAATATATGGAATCCTGACCCAGCTTTCAGATTGAGAGAGTCTATGAATCATCAAATTTGATGTTTATGATTCAAAATGCAGGATTGCCTTAAACTAAGGCAATTAGGAAGATAGTTTTTCAGAGACGTTAGTCTTCGTTAAGATTTCTAGGTCCCCATAAGAGCACTTAGTCAGATAATTGCTAAAGCACATATGTGGCTCTAGGAACTATGGAAAAAGTAAATGCCATAGGAAGATTATTTTTTAATTTACCTCATTCATCAGTCTATTGTAAGAGACAGCAAATTTGAAACTAAAGGTCACAGGCTGCTTTAGATGCATGGACTTAAAAATTAGAGAAAGTCATCAATAAAACTTAGTTCTTATTCATTATAATCATTTCATTCAGGAAATTTTCAAAAGGTGAATGGAATTTTTAAGCCCATGAAAGATGAATTTTTGTCACCTTAACCCCAGAGTGGCTCAGGGTCAGAGAAGGTAGAGAGATCATAAGTTAATAACAGTTTACACACTCCTATCCTTGAAAAGAGTGGAAATTACTGGCTAGAATTTCAGTTTATTACATGGTATAGCAGGATGACGGGTGTAAGAGTGTGTGTGTGTGTGTGTGCACGCACGCACGTGTGTGTTTGCCCTGGAAAACTACTGTATCACTTCCCCAAAATAAACTCTTAAATCAGGGGTTATAGCTTGTTTGTCTTAGAAGTGGGTCCACAGGATGTTTACAAGAGAATTCATTTCCCAGCCTTCCTCACATGACTCCTGATTTTCCGTGAAGTAATAATTGTTCCTTCATTTAACTCAACTGTAGAATTATTAGGTTGGTGCAAAAGTGATTGCAGTTTTTACCATTTAAAAGTAAAGCCCAAAACCGCAATTACTTTTGCACTGAAC
This sequence comes from Rhinopithecus roxellana, assembly GCF_007565055.1. Lineage (NCBI taxonomy): Eukaryota > Metazoa > Chordata > Mammalia > Primates > Cercopithecidae > Rhinopithecus > Rhinopithecus roxellana. The sequence continues at coordinate 61,179,398 of NC_044552.1, read as the reverse complement.
TACTTCTTTCATATTCTTGACCTTTAGTCTCTCCAGGCTTCTGTTTCTTCATCTGTAAACTGGAGAGAATAATACCACTTAACACATATGTTAAAATCAAAAGAAATAAACAGATGAAGATGTACATTGAAAGTACCATACAGATATGCTATTTTTAAAAAGACAAAATGTATTTTTTAAAAGACAAAATGTAAAAAGAAACAAAATGAGGGAAATTTAACGACAGTGTAACAGGGGACTGAAAATTCTGATTTCTCAATCCTTATTCTATATCTCTTGGTATTTAGTGTAAAAATGTTTAAATTTTTACCTAGCAATCTTGAGGAAGAAACTTGATAACTGATAATACGTGAGACTGTTACTTAAGTGAAATATAATCCTATATATTCAACAAACTGCAGAGAAACAAGATAAATTTTAAAGTAAATGACTCCTGTAGTTTTATAGATCCTCCAAACCAAACTAGTCTCAGATCTCACCTTCATCATCTCTCTCATTTCCTTTTGGCCTAATTAATCAAAGTCCTTCCTAGAATGTTCATTTCTGGCCAATATGTCTTCCTGAATATGAATAAGAAATAAAATACCATTTGATGTTTGAAATTATGGGGGTAATCTCAGTGACGGAAATAGATGACCAGGAAAAGGGAAACGAATGCCTGATTCATTATATTCATGAAGATGTCAAAGGTTTATAAAGCCAATATCTGGGAAAGAGAAAACCGTAAGACTTCCGGATCTCCTCTGGTGAAGTGTGTTTCCCGCAACGATCACCAACATGAACATCAAAGGATCGCCATGGAAAGGTATGTGTGACAACTCACTGGGTTGTTGGTTGTATCAACACTCCTGTGGAGGGGATTAATGTGAAATTTTAACTAATAAGAGGTTGCAGGCTTACAATGTTTAGAAGTGCAATCTAATGATTGCTCTAGGAAGCAATTATACAAGGGCACCATAGAACAGAACAATTGTTCTCAAACAGGGAAATCCTCTCTTCTCCCAGAGGCATTTGGCAACGTCAGGAGGTGTTTTGGGTTGTCTTAACTGAGGTGGGGAAGTGAGGGAAAAGTGCTATTGGTATCTAATGGGCAGAGATCAGGGATGCTACTAAACATCCTTCAATGCACGGGACAGCCCCCAGAACAAGAAATTATTCAACTCAAAATGCCAATAATATCAAGATTGAGAAACTCTGGACTAGAATAAGACTCAAAGAGTCTATGGGTCCAATTTGCCACAACTCTCAAAGGGACAAAGTAACATTTTCTGGTTATCAGGCCTCTAATGTGGATTGGCCAACTCAAATCAACCTGATGAAACTTTCAATTGTGAAGCCATAAAATAGACATTAATAGCAGAATTGTCTTTTCTATTCTTTGTCAATTTGGTTCAAGCCAAATGACATTTCAAAAGGAAAAACAGGCTGCCTAGTAATAACTAATCACCTTTACTTTCTTGGTTGACATTTGCAAGGAAAATAAATTAGTAACAACCACAAAATTTGTTTCTAATGAAATGAAGAACAAAAACATGTGTCTATTTTATCTCATCTTGGGCTTTAAAAATCCCTTCCATGCTACACGTGCAGATAAATGTACTCAGAGATACAGAACATCTATCCAGTTGTGAATTTCCTAGACCTGCTATTCCAATTTCTCTATCCACAAAGCACATTTTATTTACACATACAGATAAAATATACATTTGGTTTCATCATATGATTATAGTATGCATAAAATAAACTTTTTGGAAGCATCATGTTTTTGAAAAATTAAAAGTCTATAATAGGAATCATCTCAAACAAAAATTTTATTTTACAACTAAAAGGTCACTTCCTACACTAAACAATTTTTCAGGTATTTTTAAGTGTTTAGGTTTAGGTACTTTTTCACAAACTAATCTTTAGCATTTGCGTAGTTTTATCTTGGATATTTCCGATTGCATTTATTAAAGGTTTTGAAGGACTTAAGTTTTGTGATAAACACGGTTTTATATTGGGCATTCTTTTGGGGTAGTGTCACTGAAGTTAACAAGTGATTTAAATTTGGTAGCTATATATCATTTCTTTCCTTTTGAAAGTATAAGTTATTGATATGTTACAGGACTGTAACTGTCCATTTGCTGAGATAGCAAATTGATGGCAAAGCTTTGAAAACCTTCAACAATGATCAGAGTGTTTTGTAATTAGAGCAGGAAAAGTGGATAAAATCAAGCTTTCTGGGGCCTCTGTTGCGATGCAATCAATCAAAGGCAAAGAACTTGTTGTTCTTTATAAGCGATGGCAACAACCTACGTAAACACTGAGCCATCACAGCTACTCATGCGGCCCCCATTACACAGATGCAGACTGAGAGCCCACAGGTGTACGTGACGTGACAAGACGATGTGCAAAGACCACAGTATTGGCATCATGCCTCTCTCACCCACTAATAATACGACTTGGGGAAAAATCATTTAACTTCCCTAAGCCATCTGTTTCATCAATATAATTTGATGATAATTACAAAGGCCCAGTGTATCTCACAAGGTTATTATGAAGCTCAAATATACAAAAAAAATTTAATGCTTTTGGCAAAGTGTCAAACAAATACATGGGATTATTACGGTGAGTTAGCAGATCTAAGCTACAGCATTATTTTTATGTCAGAATTCTCTTCATACTCAGTATTAGCAATCAAACAATCATGTGTTTATTCTTATCAAGCAGGATGATAAATTGAAAGGATCAACTGTGCTGTTTTTGTTATATCAGTGTCTAAAATGTAAATTATCAGACACACCTAGTTAAAAAAAAATTACAGACTCCTGGACAGCCTGACTGCTGCAAATCTGCAGAAACTCCCAAGACATTAAACTATCTTAAGAGAATGACCTGAACACCCTAGCTCAGAATTAATTTAAGCTCCAAATATTTGCAAAGTACAGAAGCACTTCTGGGAACCATACAAAAATGCAGGAAGTAACCCACTTCTCAAACTATATATCTGTGCAAACATAATTATATATATATATCTACATTTACCCAGTGGAAGGCATTGGTTCTTCCCCCATCCCAGCCATTACAGTACCAAATCAGGCAGCTGAGGGCAGTGGGGAGCAATAAGGCTTTCCTCGGCAGGATTACTTTTGAAAACCTCCGTGGAATAGATCATCTCAGAGTGGTTCGCATTCTTATTTAAGCAGGGTCCCTCCTGCTGCTGCTGGTGTCAAACCTGCTCCTGTGCCAGAACGTGGCCCCGTTGCCCGTCTGTCCTGGTGGGGCTGCCAGATGCCAGGTGACCCTTCGAGACCTGTTTGACCGCGCAGTCGTCCTGTCCCACTACATCCATAACCTCTCCTCAGAAATGTTCAGCGAATTCGTAAGTACCATGCTTCTGGCTTCCTCCCTGAAGGAGACTTCCCATGATCTGTTGGGCTCTACTACATGTTAACCTAGAAAACCTCCCAAGCCAAATTTCAAATGTTACACTTTAACACGTGAAAGAAGACACCAGCTCATAAGATGTGGAACAAGAAGAAAGGGACAGTGCCATGAAATCGCAAAGATTCTCAAAGAATGTAATGACTTTTAAATTTTTTCTTTTTTCTTTTTTTTTTTTTTTTTTTGAGACGGAGTCTCGCTCTGTCGCCCGGGCTGGAGTGCAGTGGCCGGATCTCAGCTTGCTGCAAGCTCCGCCTCCCGGATTCACGCCATTCTCCTGCCTCAGCCTCCCGAGTAGCTGGGACTACAGGCGCCCGCCACCTCGCCCGGCTATTTTTTTGTATTTTTTAGTAGAGACGGGGTTTCACCATGTTAGCCAGGATGGTCTCGATCTCCTGACCTTGTGATCCGCCCGTCTCGGCCTCCCAACGTGCTGGGATTACAGGCTTGAGCCACCGCGCCCAGCCAAATTCACTTTATTTTTAAAAAATAAACAAAATTTAAACACCTGACCTAAAGCATGCTTTGCTGGGGCTGAGGAGAAGGAAGAGTGTTGATTTCTTATTCTTGAATGTAGGGGTCAGACTCCACAGGCATTCTTCACTTAGCACAGAATAGATATCCAATAACGAAGAACTGCACTGCAGCGAATTGGGTGGATTGAATAGAGTTAAACTGAGCTGAATCCATGCTGGGGAAAATAAACAATTAATAACTTCAAAAACCCCAAAATGCTAGAAATCATTTTTCTGGGATTTTCATTGTATGGGTTTATAATTACAATAAAGGGCTAGTTTAGAATTGGAAACCAGTGCTTTCTTCTTTCTTTTTCTCCCTTCCTTCCTTCCCTCATTCCTTCCTTCCTCCCTTCCCTTCCCCTTCCTTACTTCCCTCCCTCCCTAGTTCCCTCCCTCCTTCCTTCCTTCCTTCTTTCCTTCCTTCCTTCCTTCCTTCCTTCCTTCCTTCCTTCCTTCCTTCCTTCCTTCCTTCCTCCCCCTCTTTCTTTTCTTTTTCAGAAATATGTACTCTATGTCTGAATAACCTATTTTGGAAATCATAGGTTAACTCTTCTAGGTCAATCAAGGAGCAGACAATAGATTACTGCTTTAATAAATCAGGGGCCTCCATAGAGAATAAATGTACATTCATAAAATTATTTTTACTCTCTGATTTCTCTTTCATCCTCCATTTTTGACTGGCTATCTTTTGTCTTCCAAATCTTCCTAGTAATTCCTTTGGACTTTTATAAGTTTTGCTAAAGACTAGTCTTTCCTGTCAATTTGTTAGCTCATTTTTTATTCTGCTCTTATCCTCAGTCCATTGTTTATATTTCCTAAAATTGTGTGCCCTGTGTTTCTGACTTATTTTGTCATAATAAAAAAAAATGTTGTATTCCATGTCTATCATGAACTTAGTAAGGTACAGGTGTGTGGACTCTGAGAAACTTTTTAGAGAAAAGTTATAATTTTATAATGCCTATTAAGAGAAGTCTATCAGTTTAGGCCCACAGTAAATAAGAGATTAAGTGAATACATGTAAATACATTTGCACTATGTCATTTGGCTCAAATGCTGAAGAAAGATGATTCTCAATACAAAATGTATTGTTTCATATTTTTGGTATTTTTAGCATTTGCTTTCCAAATAGTAACTTGTGTGATTTGTGTGAATGGTAAAAGTAAACAACAAGGGAATTGCAAAGAAGGGAAAAGATTGAGATTTATGAAAGCTAGATGAAAAAATGAGTTTACAGAGATAATGGGGGGAAGTAGGCAAAAGGGTTACTTTCTTAATTCTTTAGTTTTCATTTTTATGTAGCTCTAATTTTTAAAAGTTACACATCTGTCAAATGTATTAGTATTCTGGTAATGGATTCATTTATTCAATGCCCAAACAACCCCAACTAATTGAATTTGTCTCATCATTTCCAGGATAAACGGTATACCCATGGCCGGGGATTCATTACCAGGACCATTAACAGCTGCCACACTTCTTCCCTTCCCACCCCCGAAGACAAGGAGCAAGCCCAACAGATCAATGTGAGTCCTTCATCCAGGCTTTGCACCAAAACAACCAAGGCAGTACACCGTATTATCATGGTGATAGGTTATTAGAGGTGCTGTAATACAGTGGTAATTGTACACGCAGAGAAAAATATAGGAAGAATAAGAAATCGAAAAATTACATTATGTAGTTGATGAAATATGAGTCAAATCAAATGCTAAGTAAAGATGGTAGCGGCAATCTAAATAGCAGATCTGTACATTGTCCTTGCAGATAAAATTATTTTAACCAATGCCTTGTCGCTAGGATTGTATATATACTATACGAAAGTTTGAACTGAATTTGACTTCTGTGGGTAAATATACATTTATGCATATGTAAGAAAAATAAATGCAGTTGTATTTATTACATGTTACTCGTGACTCCTATATCAACAGCATGTTACATTACTGACCCCTGCACTATTGGAGCCAACTCTTCTGGACTTTCAAGACTCTACTCTGGTTCTATTTCTGCTTCTCTGACACCTACTTTTTCAGTCTTCACTGACTCTTCTGCCCTCTCTTACTTCTTAGTTAAAAGTCACCACTCCCCTCACACACACACACACACAAAACAGATCCTGTAAAACATAATATTTTGCTTTTCACAGCTACAACAATTGCCACTGTTCTAATGACTACCAAGTCTGTGTATCAGCCCCAATCATGTATCTCAGCTTCAATCTTCTGTTGCTGTAATTTCTCCCTTTTGGTTGTCTACCATAATCACAGCCTTAACATGATTTAAAACAAACATCTTTATATACATGCCCCCTACAAATTCAATGTATTCTCCATTTACAGTTTTAGGAATGGCACCAACATTTCTGTCTGCTATGTTCATTAATAATAATTATGATAATAAGAGAAGGAGGAGAAAGAGAAAGGGGAGAAGGAGGAGGAAGAGGAAATATTTATTGAGATCTACAGGTTGAGTTATCACTAATCAGAAATCCCAAATACTCCAGAATCCTAAGTTTTTTGAGCACCTACATGATGCTAAAAAAACAAAATGCTCATTGGAGTATTTCAGATTTCAGATTTTTAAATTAGGAATGCTCAAATTGTACTACATTGCCAGGCACTTTATGGGCATTACTGTATTTAATCCTCATAAAAATCCTATAACATGAGGTACTGTTATTACACTTACTGAGATAAGGAAACTGAAGCTCAGAAAGGCTATGGAATTTATACCGGTCACATGGCAAATAAGCAGTGAACCTGGCTTCGTTCAATTCAAAACCCTTACTCTTAATCATTGTGTTGCAATGCTCCTAGAAAAACTACACTGACACTCACTTTATGGCCTGTACCTCTTTATAGCTCCTTTCTTTCATATCCTCGTACATGTTTCCATTGCAATGTCCATTTATTTCTTCTTTATTCTTTTTGTTACCACTAGACTAGTTCACGTACTTCTACAAAGTAAACATTTTACATCAGAGATAATCAGCTACTTGCAGTCTCCTACAGGATCCTGGTAGTAAGCAAAAACTAGGCAGCCAGAACTCCATTGTGAATTCCATGGTTATTCAAGATAACATTGGTTCCATCTTACTCACCTGCATAAGCCAAGAGAACAGACTGCTCTGCCAGCAGCATGGGGCAGGGGTTGCATAGATCAAGGAAAGCATGTTGATGAATTCCATGTCACCTTCATTGTCTCTTCATTCTAGGATCCCCAAATAAAACTACAAATCAAAAATTATGAATAGTTCGATGAACAATTTGATTCATTAGTATGAATGAATGCTTGGATGAGAATGATTTGGGCCCCTTGACACGGACCCCAATGGAATATATTTCTCACAAGTCAGATACTCTGGGCACCTACTGAGTTCCGGCAAAACTTTAGTTTCTCCCCAAGGACAAGCAAATCAATCAAATACAAAAGATCTTGCTAAGTGGACAGATGGTAGAATTTCAGAGGAAAAACAAAATTCTTCATTTTATCAATTAGAACTCTCATTAGAAAAAGTGATTATTGAAATAAGCCAGACTTTTTTTTTAATTTTAGCAACGTTTAGGCCAATAGTTTAAATTTTACATTTCTAAACTTCTATCACCTAAAGAAAAATATACCTACACATAGAAATAAAAAGAGATATTTTAGTCCAGCCTGTCTAAGCAAAAATCACATGTAACTAACCCCATTGTATTTTACCTATTTTAATGCAATTATTCTATATGGTTTCGTAGCAAAAAGACTTTCTGAGCCTGATAGTCAGCATTTTGCGATCCTGGAATGAGCCCCTGTATCATCTAGTCACAGAAGTACGTGGTATGCAAGAAGCCCCGGAGGCTATCTTATCCAAAGCCGTAGAGATCGAGGAGCAAACCAAACGGCTTCTAGAGGGCATGGAGCTGATAGTCAGCCAGGTGAGTAGCCTCCTGGTGCTTCTTTGTTTTTCTCATTAATATAAGCGGTGACCTCTGTGATAAGAAATATTTCCCTTTGAAAGAAGAAAATTTCGGCATTCCATATTCTAGACCGCTATTAAATAAAGCAAGAGCCTAGTCGTTCATAGTCATAGATTCTAATGTAAATGAATCTTAGAATGCTATTTGACGAATGTCACTTTCCCTACTCTATATGCAAAACCACAAAAGACTTGCCCCTTCCTGAGGACAGGAAGTTAAGTGTTTTCAAGGGAGAGAAAACTAGAGAATAGAATCTGCAAGATACATGTTTTCTGCAGAGTATCCCAGGACACCCACTATTGAAAATTCTGGTCAGATGCTTTCTCTTTTCTCCCCTTACGAGAGGATGAGAGTGGGAAGGGAGAAAGAAGAAAACCAAAATCAGATCAGATAGGCCCTCAGCCACTCACCCTGATCTGCTGCACAGACTTGTCAGGGAGGAGCAGATATTAACATGACAAGACAATGACATCAGTGCACACAGGTTGCATTGATTTCAGGGGATCCCACAAGCACTAGATGGCAGGGAGTCACAAAAGAAGGGGATATATCTTTTCTGGAATGTCTTTGTTTTGTAATTTATAGAAAGTTGCCTCATTCTAAATTTTGTTTTTTCTTGGGACTCCAAAATCAAAACTCATGTCATTGTACTTAATCTCCCCCAAATAATCTGTCATATTTAGATTGTGTTAGTATTTGCAATAGATATCTCCATTCAGATGGGATAATTTCAACATTAGTGAGATAATACCTAAACAGCTTCTGAGGTTTTCAGGGATAATGTACCATCTAAAGAAAAATACATGATTATAGGAATAATAACAGGAACAATTTTGTATTTCTCTTTTTGTGTACTAAGTACATGTTATCATGTATCATTTTTGTTATTTTCATGGGAGAAAATATATCTAAAACAAACACAAAGTACATATTAACCTTGGAATGTATGATTACTGTAAACCTAATTTCTGAGGTCACTAATTTGTTCTATAGTACTCCGTTTTCTGTTCTTTTTTCTCTACCACTTATTTATTTATTCTTATTCATATCATTATCCCTTACACAGTAAATTTTGTCTTAGGGCTCAAGTACCAAAAATTAAAACTAAAAACATAAAGCCAGTCAATGAATACACACACACACATGCACACACACAGGCATGCACACACACACACTTTAATTCCAACAGGGAATCCCAGATTTGAAAAATATTCTCACTCTGTAGAAAAAGGTTTAGTAGATCCATGTCTACATCCAGATTTATACCTAATAGCTCTCCAAACTAGCTGACATCCCTAAAGTTGCTAAAATGGTTACTTGGTCTCTAAGAACTCTGGGCTTTCCTGGTTTGCAAAGGCTTACAGAGTGTGAAGAAACATAGCATGCCCTCTGTTGTGCTGTTCAGCCTCCTTTTGTTATCACAGCCATGCCCCCAACCCTACCATACAGCCCTCACCACTGAAGGGTTGCTGCCAGCAATCCCCTGACCTTTCGTTTTTTTTAGACAAGGTCTCACTGTGTCACCCATGCTGGAGTGCAGTGGCTTGATCACTGCAATCTCTGTCTCCCGGGTTCAAGCGATCCTCATGCCTCAGCCTCCCAAGTAGCTGGGACAACAGGCGTGCACCAATAGGCTTCGCTAATTTTTGTGTTTTTTTTGTAGAGATGGGGTTTCACCATGTTGGCCAGGCTGGTCTTGAACTCCTGACCTCAAGCCTCCCAAAGTGCGTGAACCAGAGTAAACCACCCTGCCCGGCCTGTACCCCTTTCTTGTAGGTGCTTTCCCCAGCATCTCCCAGCCCAGGGACCTCAAAAGAAAGCAATTGTTTCCCCTAGAAATTTGAGGAAATGAAAATCTCCTGACTGCTTAGCAGCTTTTCTTAGTCATGGTCATCACTAAATTATCTGTACCCCAAAGCATCAAGTACAAGTACATCTTTTTTAAAGTTTTTGGAACATACACTAGATAGGGAATAGATTGAGTTCAAAGCAGGAAGAAAATAAAGGATGTCAGGAAGAATAAAGCACAAAGGATACATCAGGGACAAGACTGGGGAAATGGGAAAATGAAATAGTTCCTCGAATGAGAGCACCGAAGCGAGCTACTCCATTGTCTCTTGGTCAAATCTTTGTCGATATTTACATAGTACCTTTCCGGTTCTTCATCTGTCTACTCCTGCAAAAACATACTTCATCTGTGATCACATAGACGTCAGAAAACCTAAACGTGTATTCTGCTTCTAGTTTTTAGATGAATAGGTTTCTGATACACTGGCCCAGATATACAAAAATCATTGCCTTTGTCTAAAACTTTACATTCATATCTCATTCTCAATTCTTAATCCAACAGTTAGAAAGAACAAGGACATACAAATGCTAATAATATGAAGAATAAGTCACTGTTTTTTTGTGATTAGGTTCATCCTGAAACCAAAGAAAATGAGATCTACCCTGTCTGGTCGGGACTTCCATCCCTGCAGATGGCTGATGAAGAGTCTCGCCTTTCTGCTTATTATAACCTGCTCCACTGCCTACGCAGGGATTCACATAAGATCGACAATTATCTCAAGCTCCTGAAGTGCCGAATCATCCACAACAACAACTGCTAAAGCCCACATCCATTTCATCTATTTCTGAGAAGGTCCTTAATGATCCATTCCATTGCAAGCTTCTTTTAGTTTTATCTCTTTTGAATGCATGCTTGGGTGTAACAAGTCTCCTCTTAAAAAATAAAAACTGACTCCTTAGAGACATCAAAATCTAAAATGCCGATTTGTCAAAGTTTCTTCACTTCATTTAATAGAAAATCCAAAGAAAATCTATCACTCCCATTGAGAAGTTCTTATCAGAATGTGTCACAAAAAACAGAAGCTAGCCTTGCACATAAGACAATTAACAGCTTACTTTAAAATCACAGTAGATTACTGTGGGTCAAGTGATTAGAATCTTAGAGTTAGATTGTTAATCATGCAGTCATTCTACAAAGAAGATTGAATTCTCGGGGTTCTTTATGAAAGCAGGCATGTTCTGTGAGTTCACTTTCAGTGTTATGACAGACAGTATAACGGCTGTGCAACTGCAGTGCCTCCAAATAGCATGAAGTTTACTGAGCAGTCTAAAAACTGTTCGGATATAAACATGACATAGCTTTCTCTTTTTCTAATAGCTGTATTCAATCATTCTCTACTAAATTCCCATCTCTTTCGCATTATCTTACACACATTTTATGTTCTAGCAATTCTGGGTCTAACAAATCCGGTCCAGCCAGGTTTCAACTCCTTGTTTATTTATTTATTTATTATTTATTATTATTATTATTTTAAACGGAGTCTCACTCTGTCTCCCAGGCTGGAGTGCAGTGGCACGATCTCCACTCACTGCAAGCTCTGCCTCCCGGGTTCACGCCATTCTCCTGACTCAGTCTCCCGAGTAGCTGGGACTACAGGTGCCCGCCACCATGCCCAGCTAATTTTTTGTATTTTTTAGTAGAGATGGGGTTTCACTGTGTTAGCCAGGATGGTCTTGATCTCTTGACCTCATGATTCACCAGCCTCGGCCTCCCAGAGTGCTGGGATTACAGGCGTGAGCCACTGCGCTCTATATTTAAATTATTTAATGCTTTTCTCTCCTGCTGTGATGGATCAAAGGACCTAACAGAGAAAGCAGATGTGGTCAGTTCCTGCAACTTTTCTTCCCCCTCTCTCTTCTGGATTCCTTTACCTGTGTTGGAATGGGATAGAGGATTAGGAGAGATGAAAAAGTTCAAACATCACTGACTTAGTACTATTGTGCCCTTCCCCTTGCTGACAGGGACTGACCTTGGATTTTCTCTGAGTAGTGGGTGTCTTTCTAGTGGAGTTGATTTGTAATTTCCAAGATACCAACTAGTAGGGACACCACACAGTATAGTTTCTTTCCCAGGGGAAATGCTCTGGCTGGATTCTCCTATTCGCCCCATAGCTCTGCCATCTGTAGCATTCTCCACGGCCTCTGCTATTGTTCCCCTTATCCTGCAGGAACTCTGTTGAAGAAAACTGGCATGAGGTCAGCTATGTGTCAACCACCCCACAGGAAACTCATGCATCATAACCTCTCCAAGCAATGGAGTAGCAATAGGACTAGGTCATGTCTGACTCCTTCCCGGGGTCTCTACCAGTTCCCTTCTCTCATTGGCATAGACACAGAGTAGATCAGAAGCTGGATTCGTTAGCAGACATTCACCTCAGGAATGAGATGCTAGTCTTTCCTTCTTTAAAACATAGTGAGTAATTATTTCTATCAGCAATTATCTTGGAGAGTCGACCTCACGAACATTCTCTACTAGGTCACTGAATTATAACACCCTCCTCAAACACCTAATCTTCTATTTATTGAGTATGGAGGGAGGTGACTGGATGAGGGTCCCTAAGCTTGTTTAGTGACCTCTAAAGAACCTAAAATGAGGGCTAACGTCATTGCAAGCTCCCCTTAGAAGGCAGCGGTATTATCAGGCTGGTTTTGCAGCAGCTTCTGGGCTTTAGCAGGGATTTCTAGAAAACAGACAATGGAAATCATCACCTTCAACTTTCTGATAGACATTAAATAAAAAGGTGAGGGGGCAGAACAAAGGGGAAGGGAGAGAGAAGGGAGGAAAGATAAGAAGAAGAAAAATGAACAAAAGGCTTGGGTCTTTAAGACGTTATTAGAATACTGCCCTTGGTGAAGACCTAAATCTCCCTTAATTTTTACACCCTAAAAGCAAATATGATCTCATATACTCCTTTCACTTCCCTTTTCTTTCTTCCTTTCCTGAAACTCTAGTTTGTATTAGGAGCATTCTTTGCCCTTACCAATTTGAGTGGCTGTAACTCTAGAGACAAGCAGAACTTGGCACATCTTCAGATCAGAATTCAAGGCAATTTTCCACCTCTCTTCAGAGAAAACTTTCCCGTGCTCATTGGAACATTACCCCAACCCCTCAACCCCCCAAAAGTTATCTTTCCCCATAGCCAGGGTTGTTTTTATCAGAATCCTTCCTGCCCCTGCTTCTAGCTGTGATGAACCAAACCTTTCAGAATACAACAGAATACTCTGCCCCAAACCAATCCTATCAACCCCTCCCTTTCCTCCTAAATGCATGCAAAATGTCAGCTTGCTCATATTTCAGCCTTCTTCTTGCAAAAAGCAAAAGAGCACAGGAAAACCTGCATATACTTTATTTCTAAGTTATTTGTTGAAAATATCTAATCCTATTATGTTACTCACTTAAGTTCTTTCTCTTCAATTTCTAGCTATTTCCAACAGGTAGGGTGGGTTTTATCGGGGTAAAATTTGGCAATAAATTGACATGCAATTATAAGAAATATAAGATAACCACTAACCATACGTGACTTCAGGTGCTCCTCCCTATTTAAGTGTTTATTCCAAGCACAAATTTAGAGCTCTGGTAAACCACTGAGGGGGTGACAGTAAAAGGCCTCTCCCTGTTTGGCTGTGACATATCAACTAAATACTGTAGTTTTCAGATAAGATTGAGCACAGCGATGGGTGTTCTGTACAGTCAGCAAAGGGTAGCAGGAAGAGGATATTTGGGAAGAATATAACAATCACGTCTCTTCCAACTAGAGGGAATTTATTTTTTTTTCTTCTTCTGTGGAATTCCATGCAAGATTACATTTGATGAAATGGCCCTGCTATGGCAAAAAGAGCAGTGGTTAAAAAAAAACAAAAAGAAAACACCAAAAACCCTTGAAAGGTATTGATCTCATAGATTAATAAATCACTCGTCACGGGTACTACAAGGTCTAACAGAGAAGTAAGAAAAATCTGTCTTCCCAGAGTTTGCTCTCAAGTTGTGGAGAAAGATGGTTATCTAAATGTAAATTACTATGCTATATGGTAGAGGAAATAGTATGATAGGTGATGCTAAACAAACTGCTACAGTGACTCAAAGAACAGCTGAGACACATGGATGTGAGAACAAGGAAGGTTTTTTTGTTTTGTTTTTTGGTTTTTTTTTTGAGACGGAGTCTTGCTCTATCTCCCAGGCTAGAGTACAGTGGCGTGATCTTGGCTCACTGCAACTTCTGCCTCCCAGGTTCAAGCAATTCTCCTGCCTCAGCCCCCCAGGTAGCTGGGATTATAGGCACCTGCCACTATGCCCGGCTAAATTTTATATTTTTAGTAGAGACAGGGTTTCACCATGTTGGCCAGGATGGTCTCGAACTCCTGACCTCAAGTGATCCTCCCACCTCAGCCTCCCAAAGTGCTGGGATTACAGGTGTGAGCCACTGTGCCTGGCCACAAGGAAGTGTTTCTAAAGTGGCATGGTTGTGACGGCTTTACAATGAAGTTTTGAAGGCTTGATGGGATACTAAAAGGCAAAAATAGGAAGACAGCCTATCTGCCAATTAACTTATGCATTTTATGATGTAGATTTCCCTATAGCCCGAACAAAGGAACTGAGATGTTAGTACATATAGCATTATAAAGTATCACTAATAATAATTAACTTTGGCTGAAACATAAGAAATGTTCATTTTTAAACAAACTTTTTTAATAGCTCTCATTATTATGTGCTAGACGCACTGCTATAGGGCAATAACGCGGGAAAACCTAGTAGGATTGTTTATGCTTTGAGGAGAATCATTCATGCCAATTTGGAGAGTTTGTACTATTTCTACCAGACAACAATAAAATAGCAAATTTTAGTACGAGAGAGCAATATGTGCAGAATTGGAAAATAGAAATATTAATCTAGTTTGGGAGGTTGTGGGAGTGTGAGACAGGTAGAGAAAAAATAAGAGGTCCAGAAACAAGTTGAAATAATATCAATATACCCTAAGAGAAGATCAAAAAGGACTCTGCCAAGAGGAAAGAAGTAAAGCCAGTGGCTCACGCCCGTAATCGCAACACTTTGGGAGGCTGAGGCAAGTGAATTACCTGAGGGTGGGAGTTTGAGACCAGCCTGACCAACATGGAGAAACCCCATCTCTACTAAAAATACAAAATTAGCCAGGTGTGGTGGCATGTGCCTGTACTCCCAGCTACTCAGAAGGCTGAGGCAGGAGAATCGCTTCAACCTAGGAGGCGGAGGTTACAGTGAGCCAAGATCTCACCATTGCACTCCAGCCTGGGCAACAAGAGCAAAACTCCATCTAAAAAAAAAGGAAAGGACATGGGATGTATAGAAACATCAACAGGCCTGGACTATATGGAGGAAATGATACAGACAGAAGAGTCAAACAGACACCCAAGAACAGCAAATGATGTGAAAGTCAGAGAGAAGACAGGATGAGGTATATGTTCTTTCCAAATGCATATAAACTTTGTTTTCCTGTATTTCATTGAATTTGGACCAGAAAAAAATCATCAAAAATTATTTAAGCAAACCAGAGAAATGATTATATTCAAGAACCTCTACAAGATTATATAAGATAGAAGAACAAAAGAATTTATACTTCCTAGTAATAATAAGTTGTAAGTCACTTGTCTCCTTTAACAGTTAAATAAGACATACTTTGTAAAGCAGGATGGATGAATCAAAATAAAATCAAAGCAATCTATTTATTTACAGAGCTAACCCTAAACAAAATATGAATAATGCTCCCCTTACATTTGTCTACTTTCTCCAAGAATTTCTCATTTCTTTCTTCTTAATCCGTCCATCCTTGCTTATTTCTTTTCTTCTGAATCCATCCTTGCTTATTGTTCCTTCATTGCCTTGCTCTTAGCAGATGGTCAATTAGTCACTAACTAAATACATATTTTAAAAGTCCACTTCCAAAGTAAATTCATACTTAGGGGCCATTGAAGCTGAAAAGCTTTCTCATCCCCTGAACACAAATCCCTAATAGTGAAATGACTTCTCTTCAACATCTTTCCAAAATGCTCAGGAGCAGTCAAGTACAACTTTTCTACTTCGACATCTTCTGCAATGATTATCATTTTCTTGGATAGTAAAGACAGGAAACACAAATGAAGCCACGAAAGACATTTAGAAAACAATGGATGATCCATATTTTAAAGACACATGCACGGTTGCATGACATACAACTGTGATGGGAACCAGGTGAGCCTAATCAGGAGTGGCTTCTTTGAGGAAGGGCTCTATATGAATTAGCACTGAGAAGTCTTATTCAACTCAACTGTTAAAAATAACTCTCTGATTGTAAGACTTATTTAATTGCACTAAGTCAAAAAAGTAATGTATTTTATATATAAAAAAAACAAATCAAGAATACTATGTTCTTAAAGGCACGTTCTAGTTAGCACATTGCGTCTAAAAAAAAATCTCCAAATGTAGTTTATGTTTATGCTGACAGAGAACAGAATATCTTAACCTTGGGACATTAACCACAGAGCAGTTTAGCTGTAATGCTAATAAAAACCACTAAGGCCTAAAAGTTGTAAGCCAGCCCAGGACCCTACTATTTGTCATTTAACAAATACATAGTTAATCATCACTTTATCCAGGCACTGTTGCAGGTGCTTGGTTTACATCAATGAGCCGACGAAGACACATGACCTCATGGAATTTACATTCTAGCTGGGAGAAGACAGGCAACCCACAATAAACATTAATACTAGTTTGTTGTATAGTATGTTAGCAGGTGAATCACGCTATAGAAAAAAGAAAGTAGGATAAGGAGCTCTAGGCGCACAGGTGGAGAAAGAGAAGAGATTTTAAAAGATAGGTTAGAACCTACTCAGAGCAGTAGCAGCTGGCTTTCCTCCATTAAATCATGCAAACCTGTGCTCCCTTGCATCCCAGATCCAAGTTTTGTCCTGAGCTGCCAGATTTCTCTCTCTTCTACACACTTTCAAAAACATTTCTTCCTCTGAGGTTCTGAGATTGAAATGTGTTATTCAAACATATCCATACATGAATATTGTGAACATTCTGCCTCTCCTGAGTTGAATTTAAGATTTTATAAATTGTTCTGGGAAGAATGCCCCCGAATTAAGTACTCTTTTATGCAGTGAATTTTGAAAATCTTCTGTTGCCTGAAGCATTAATCTCCAAATGATTTTGATTTTACAGCACCCTATCAGTGCCCAAATTTATATAATTCAAAAATTTTATATATGTATTGCTGGCATAGTATGTTATAGCATTTAAAATACACACAAAATATAAGTGAAAGGACACTGAGATTAAAAAAATAACTAGAAATAGAAATGCTAATATTTTCTTTCCCAAGGATTGAGAACACTCACTTTTAAGGCCTCTGGGGTAATGGATTAGGTATCCACACACACACTTGCAGCACGCTTGTTTAGCAACCATAATAAAACAATTTATTTTATGTATAATTTAAATCAAAGCTCTCATAATACCACAAGGGGCTATAAATAAAATTATACATGAATATATCTCTTCATATGCATACATAAAATTTTGTAGGCTCAATTAAGTAATCGTCATTAACCTTTTTATTAGTCCATCATCAATTCATCTACTGCTAGATAATAATCCAAATTTCACAATAGATTCCTTTTCTTCAGGGGTTTAAACCTCAAGGCACACTGAAAGCAAAGCAATGGCCTACAAACAAAAACAAAATTAGTGTGGTTGTCATTACACATATCCATTTGTATAGAGAATTAGTGAAGAAATACAAAAGGCTGAAATTTGGGGAGGGGAGAAGAAAGCATACTAACTCAGAGATAGCTATGCATGCAGTCTAGAGTAGTTTCTCAGCTTTCCTTGGCCTCCAATGAAAGAGGGCTTCACAGCTTCCATCTCCTTCTGCCTGCTGTGCAGTCTTTCTCATTTTCCTCCACATCTTTCTTCACTGAAACGTCTTCCCTTGGTTTAAAACAGACCCTGGGCTTCCATTCCAGGCAAGATGGTGTACGTACTATTTGTACCCACTCCTCACCCTGAAAATAGCAAGAAGCAAATGAAGGAGAACTCTGGTTATTGGTAAGAAGAAGGTGAGCTTGTTTAGGACCCAAAGACTAGAGGAGAAACACCCTGTAGAACAAAGTGACCCAGTAGAAGAAAGTGACCCAGGGCCAGCATTTTCCTTCAACCCAGCACCAGAAAGCAGCCTGGGTAAGTCCACACCTCCCCCGATGGAACTGGAACCCCTGAGAAAGCACAAGACAAGCCAGGAAGAATCATCAAGGGGGATGGATGAGGAGAAGCACTCTCCTTCCAGTGGGGAGACACCAAGGTTGCCCCATAGCGCCTGCAAGAAACTCTACACACGCGGTCTCCTCCTGGAGCCTCTTTGTCTCTGAGGGCCTGTGACGTCCTCCAGAGGGTGCCTTCAAGGGGGTCACACCAAGTAGCCCAGCCTGGGAAATACTCTAGCCCTCAAAGAAGAGAAGATCTTGTCAGAACAAGTATTTTCTAGGGAAGCTGCCACAAGCCTGGAATTCCCATCCATACTGGGATACCAGGATGAGTGGGTGAAACCAGGACGAGGGACCCAGACGCAGGAGGCAGCAGGACCTGCAAAGTCTCTTCGTCTCCTAGGCCTAATACTCCCCTCCTCTGCCCAGAGATCCTGGGGCAACTAGAGGCACAGTAGAGAGATCAGGCTGTAAGATCCGGTCAGGGAGCCTCTTTCTACCTGTAGGCCTGGGACTGCCTTCTCTCACCTAGGGACACCCAGTGACCCAGTCTGGAGAAATCCCTTCTGCAGGAACCAGTGTGAGCCCAAGAAACATCGGATAAGTCAAACAGACCAAAATAACACACGAAAGTCTTTAAAAATGAAACTGCCATTGGAACCACAACCCACATAGTAGCCTAAGAACCACATGCTAAGTATAGATGGGATGAGTTCCTGCTAAAATAAAAGATTTAGGTAAGATCCCAGAGACTTTTAATATAACACAAAATATTCAGGCAACAAGTAAAATGACTTGTTATATTGGAACCAAAATCTAAAACTTGACTGAGAAAAGACAACCAACTGATGTCAACACTAAAATTAATCAGATGTTGTAATTATCAGACAAGAATTTTAAAGCAGCTATCATAAAAAAAAAAAAAAAAAACTTCAACAAAATTACAAATTCTCTGGAAACAATTGAAAAAATTTCATTAAAGAAATAGATGTTTAAATAGCAAAGACATGGGATCAACCAAATGCCCATCAATGATAAACTGGATAAAGAAAATGTGGTACATATACATCATGGAATACTATGCAGCCATAAAAAGGAATGAGATCACATCCTTTGCAGGGATGTGGATGGAACTGGAGGCCATTATCCTCAGCAAACTAACACAGGAATAGAAAACCAAGCATGTTCTCACTTATAAGTGGGTGCTGAACAATGAGAACATACGGATACAGGGAGGGGAACAACATATACTGGGGGTTTGCTTCAAGGGAGAGAAAGCATCAGGATAAATAACTAATGCATGAGGGGCTTAATGCCTGGGTGATAGATTGGTAAGTGTGTCACCACGGCACACATTTACCTATATAACAAACCTGCACATCCTGCACATGTATCCCAGGACTTAAAATTAAATTAAAAAAAAAAAAAAGAAATAGATGTCTAAAAGAGAACTGAATGGAAATTATATAAATGAAAAAACACAACAAAAAGCACTTGTTGGATGGGCGTAATTTTAGAGTGGAGATCATGGAGCACAGAATAAGTGAACTTTAGGACAGATCAACAGAATTCATTCAATCTGAACAACAGGAAAAATATAGACTTAGAAAAATGAACAGAGTCACAGGGACCTATGGGACAGCAAGAAAAAGTTCAACAATTACATTATCACATTCCAAAATGAAAAGAGGAGAAAGAATGGGGCTAAAAGACTACTCCAAGAAATAATGACTGAAAACTTTCTAAATTTGGAAAAAGACACAAACCTGCAGATTCAACAAGCTCAACATTTCAAGTAGGATAAACCCAAAGAAATCCACACCAAGACAGAACATAATTAAATTTCAGGAAATGAAAGGCACAGAAAAAAGTCCTGAAAGCAGCCACAGAGAAATGGTGATTTGCCTACAGGAGACTGCAAATTCAAATGTTAGTAGATTTTTCTTCTGAAACCATGGAGGCGCTAAGAAAGTGACAAATGCTCAAAGAGAAGAACTATCACAAATTCTATACATAAACTCTCCTTCAAGAATGAAGGAAAAATAAAAGCGTTCTCGGATGAAGGAAAAAATAAAAGACTTTGTTGCTAGCAGATCCCAGTCTTAAAATTGGCCAAATAGATTCTTCGAACAGAAAGGAGATGATAAAACAAAGAACCTTGGAACATTAGGAGAAAAGAAAATAATAGAAAATGCCAAAATATGAGTACATATAATAGACTATGAAGTTTCTTCGTGAGTTTTATAAATCATGTTTAATGATTGAAATAAAAATTAGAATACCATATGATACAATAACTATATTTAAGTCTGGGGAAGAGAAAGAGCGCTCAATGGAAATGAAGATTTCACACTCCTCTAAAGGTGGCAAATTGTTGATATCAGTAGGCTGTGAAAAGGCATATGTGTATATTGTAATGTGCAAAGGTAGAGACTCAAAAGCACTATAAATAAATCAAGATGGAATCCTAAAAAAAAAAAATTCAAGTAACCCAGGAAGTAAAGAAAAGAGAAACATGGAAACAAGAACCAGAAGAACAAACTGAAAACAAATAATAAAAATGGAAGACTTAAGCATTAACATATATCATTAGTTATGTGAAATAGAAATGATCTAATTAAAACACAATTAAACCAATTAAATCAACCAATTAAATACACAGAGATTAGCAGAGTGAATTTAAAAATACAAGACAATTATATATTGTTTCACAGAAACTCATCACAAATGTAATAACATAGGTAGATTGACAATAAAAGGATTTTAAAAATGGTATACCATGCAAACATTTGTTTTAAAGCAGGAGTAGCTATATTAATATCTGATAAAGTAGACCTCAAAGCAAAGAAAATTACCAGAGATAGAGACATAGGACATTACATAAGGATAAAAAGGTCAATGAATCAGGAAGACATAATCTTCCTAAATAGGTGCACACCAACCACAGAGCCTCCAAATACATGAAGCAAAAAACTCTGAGCTGAAAGGAGAAATAAACAAATCCACAATTATAGTCTTCAACACCCCTCTCTCAGAAACTGATGGAATCACTTGGCAGAAAATCAGCAACAATATAGAGGGTCTGAATAACAAAACAACAGGGCCTAAATGACACGTACAGAACACAACGGCAAAATACATGTTTTTTTCAAGTGCCCATGGAGCATTCACAAAGATACAGCATATCCCGATCCATAGAACAAAGCTCAACAAATGTAAAAGTACTGAAATTATACATAGTGTGTTCTCTGACTATAACAGAAGGAAACCAGAAATCAACAATATAAAAACAAGAAAATATCTAAATATATGTAAATTAAACAATACATTCTAAATGGCGGCTCACGCCTGTAATCCCAGCACTTTGGGAGGCCGAAGTAGGTGGATCACTTGAGGTCAGGAGTTCGAGGCCAGCCTGGCCAACACGGTGAAACCCCGTCTCTACTAAAAATACAAAAATTAGTCTGGTGTGGTGTGGGTGCCAGCCTGGACAACAGAGTGAGACTCAGTCTCAAAAAAAAAAAAAAAAAAAAAAAAAAAAAAAATCCATGGGTCAAAAAGGAGTTCTCAAAAGAAGTAAAAAATGCATAAAGCTAAATAAAAATTAAAACACAACATATCAAAATTTGTGGAATGCAGCTAAAGCAGTGCTGAAAAGGAAATTCATAGCACTAAATGGAAACAAGGAAAGGTCGGAAATCAATACTCAAAATTCCTTTCTCAAGAAACTAGAAAACAAAATGAGAAACTAGAAAGAGAAGAGAAAAAGAATAGCCAAAGCAATCCTAAGCAAAAAGAACAAAGCTAGAGACATCCCATTACCTAACTTCAAACTACACTATAAGGCAGCAGGTCCCCAACTTTTTGGCACCAGTAACTGGTTGTGCAGAAGACAAGTGGGTGGGGATGGCTTCAGGATGATACTGTTCCACCTCAGATCATCAGGCATTAGTTAAATTCTCATAAGGAGTGCGCAGCCTAGATTCCTCTCATGTGCAGTTCACGATAGGGTTTGCACTCCTGTGAGAATCTAATGCCCCTGCTGATTTGACAGGAGGTGGAGCTCAGGTGATAATGCTTGCCTGCCGCTCACCTCCTGCTGTGCAGCCTGATTCCTAACAGGCCATGGATGGATACCTGTCCACAGGTTGAGGATCCCTGCCGTAAGGCTATAGTAACCAAAACAGCACAATACTACTACAAAAATGGACACATAGACAAATGGAAGAGCATAGAGAACCCAGAAATAAAGGCACTCACCTACAGCTATCTAGTCTTTGACAAAGTTGATTTTTAAAAAGCAACGGGGAAAGGAGTCTCTATTCAATAAATGGTGCTGAGATAGCTGGCTACCCATATGCAAAAGAATGAAACTGGACCCCTACTTTTTACCATACACAAAATTTACATATACATATACCATATGCAAAAATTAACTCAAGATGGATTAAAGATTTAAATGTCAGACCTCAAGCTATAAGAATCCTACAAAAATTATGAACATGGGCCTTGGGAAAGAATTTATAAGTCATCAAAAGCAATTATAACAAAAACAAAAAATTCACAAGTGGGACCCAATTAAACTAAGTAGCTTCTGCACAGCAAAGAAAAAAAAAAAAAAAAAAACAACTATCAACAGAGTGAACAGATGACCTACAGAATGGAAGAAAATATATGCAAATTATGCATCTGACAAAGGTCTAATATCCAGAATGTATAAGAAGTTTACATTAACAAGCAAAAAACAAACAACCGCATTTAAAAAATGGGCAGTAGACATGAACAGACACTTCTTAAAAGAAGACATACAAGTAGCCAACAAACAGATGAAAACATACTCATCATCACTAATCATCAGAGAAATGCAAATCAAAACCACAATGAGATACTATCTCACACCAGAATGGCTACTACTGAAAAGCCGAAAAACAACAAGGTTGCAGAGATAAGGGAACACTTATAGGATGTTGTGGGGAATGTAAATTAGTTCAGCCACTGTGGAAAGTAGTTTGGAGATTTCTCAAAAAAACTCAAAACGGAACTACCATTTGACCCAGAAATCCCATTACAGGGTATATATCCAGAAGAAAGAACATTGTTCTACCAAAAATACACATGCACTCATGTGTTCACTGTAGCACTATCTACAATAGCAGAGGCATGGAATCAACCTAAGTGCCCATCAACAGTGGATTGGATAAAGAAAAGGTGGTGCATATACACCATGGAATACTATAGAGCCATGAAGAAAGAACAAAATCATGTTCTTTGAAGCAACATGGATGCAGCTAGAGGCCACTGTATGAAGCAAATTAACACAGGAATAGAAACCTAAATACTGTGTGTTCTCATTTGTAAGAGGGAGCTGAATATTGGGCACTCATGGAGATAAAGATGGCAACAATAGTCACTGGGGACTACTAGAGGGGGGAAAACAGAGGAGGGCGAGGGTTAGATAACTAACTGTTGGGTGTTATTCTCAGTACTTGGATGATGGGATCATTTGTACCCCAAACCTCAGAATCATGCAATATACCCAGGTAACCAGCTTGCATATCTACCTCCTGAATCTACAATAAAAGTTGAAAAGGACAAAAAAATAATAAAAACAAGAGTAGAGATCAATAAATTTGAAATTAGGAAAATACAGAAAATAATTAAAACGAAAACCTGGTTCTTCAAAAAAATCAACAAAATTCACAAATCTTTAGCAAGACTGACAAAACAAAAACAGAGAAGACACAAGTCACCAATCTGAGGAAGGAAACAGGATATCACTATAGATCTCACTGCCATTTAAAAAGTTATCAAGAAAATATGACAAACAATTTTATACTCATACGTTAGACAAATGAGAAACAAAAAGAAATAGTTCCTCAAAATTTGCAAATTACCACAACTCCAAGAAGAAATAGATAATCTGAATAGTCCTTTAACCATTGATGAAATTGAAGTTATGATACAAAATTTCCTGGAAAAAAAATATGCAGTTCCAGATGCTTTTACTGGAGAATTCTACAAAACATTTAAAGAAGTACTAATGTCTTTTTTTTTTTTTCTCCTGAG
Source organism: Rhinopithecus roxellana (assembly GCF_007565055.1). Lineage (NCBI taxonomy): Eukaryota > Metazoa > Chordata > Mammalia > Primates > Cercopithecidae > Rhinopithecus > Rhinopithecus roxellana. The sequence goes on along the minus strand of NC_044552.1, from coordinate 61,155,379 downwards.
GCAGAGTCTCATTCTTTTGCCCAGGCTGGAGTGCAGTGGCATGATCTCGGCTCACTGCAACCTCTGCCTCCCAGGCTCAAGGTATTCTCCTGCCTCAGCCTCCCTAGTAGCTGGGATTACAGGCATGCGCCACCATACCCAGCTAATTATATATTGGAATCTGTAAAGAGATCACTAGCTTGTTTGTAGCTATGGGAGAGGGTCTCCAACCAGAGCTCTGGGCTTTAGTGTGGAAGAAGCTTGGCCACTTTCCAGTAGGAAGGGAATCAGAAGAGAGAATAAATATGTGAATCTCTTTCTCTCCTGACTCTGTGATCTTTTGCTAGTGCCAACCATTGACTAAACTCAAGTGGAAGCCAGAGGCCAGGGGAGCCAGGTGGATCTAGTCTGGTAAGTTCAGCCTGTAAAAGCCCAAATCTTGATAGAAAAGAATTGGATGGTTCTGGAAGGGCCATATATATATATATATATATATATATATATATACACATATATATATATATATTTTTTTTTTTTGTAGAGACGGCTTTTGCCACATTGGCCAGGCTATTCTTAAACTCCTGACCTCAAGTAATTCACCCATCTCAGCCTCCCAAAGTGCTGGGATTACAAGCAGGAACCACTGCACCCAGCCTAATGTCAATTTTATACCTCTCTTTCAGAAAATGGAAGTAAAGGGAACACTTTCTAACTAATTTGGTGAGGCTAGTATTGTTCTGATACTAAAAACAAACAAAAGTAGTAAAAAAAAAAAAAAGAAAAGAAAACTACACACCAATATCTCTCGTAAATTTAGATACAAACGTTTTCAGTCTCACACACAGCAAACGGAATCCAAAAATGCATACACATAGATCCTGAACATAGAGGTCTGGTCACACTACGTATCTATTCAAAAGGTTTAAATAAGTCAGTGATAGAGTCAGTAGGGGGTCTAGTAAAAATATTATCATTGCAGCAATATGATAACAGATACCAAAGTCTAGATCAAAGCAATGTTTTGAGTTTACCTTTTCCATTAAAGTTAATCATGCCAGGAGTCATTCTAAATGTCTATCAAAAATTCATGACTACTTTTTATAGGACAGAAAGACATTTCTATAGCATAAAATTATGAATGTATTGGATGCTTTCTATTTGCCCTTCCAGAACCATCCAATTCTTTTCTATCAAGATTTGGGCTTTTACAGGCTGAACTTACCAGACTAGATCCACCTGGCTCCCCTGGCCTCTGGCTTCCACTTGAGTTTAGTCAATGGTTGGCACTAGCAAAAGATCACAGAGTCAGGAGAGAAAGAGATTCATATATTTATTCTCTCTTCTGATTCCCTTCCTACTGGAAAGTGGCCAAGCTTCTTCCACACTAAAGCCCAGAGCTCTGGTTGGAGACCCTCTCCCATAGCTACAAAGAAGCTAGTGATCTCTTTACAGATTCCAATATCTGCTGTCCCCTTTGCTCCTGCAGGCCCAAAGGTGCTAAGATCTCCCTGCTCTTACTGGTCCCAAAGGAATCTTTGCCATTCCTTATGGGTTACCCTGAACTCTGACTATAGTTTCTAACTAGCCCTTTGAGCTCTAGCTCTCTTTATTTTCTTCAATGGAATGTGCCATCTTGTTTTTGATGGTGTAGATGGCTACAGAACTACTAGATGGTGATGGCCCCTCAGAGAACCGTCACTAATGTGCCTTCAGTAGGAGGGTGGCATCTTTCTTCCTGACCACAAAATCATAAACACAAAAACATCCACAGGTATCACAGGATCAGCTAAACATAAGTACAAAAAAAGATTCCAATATTTTTCTTTACTTTTTATATTATTTTGTATAAATTTTAGCCAATTCCCTTGGCATTAAAAAAATGAGTTCCTTAGAGAAAATTGTTCAATGGAATTTATTGGATATTTATAAAATAACCCTAGAAATCAACTAGTCTTCCCATTTTAGAGATCTACACAACGAAATCTGAAAATGAATGTCACTTATCTAAACTCATAAAGCCAGATGGCAAAAGTAGAAACAAAAATTAAGTTTCCAAATTCCAATCTAATGTGCATCTAATAAACCATGCTCTCTCCTCGAAACTGGTTTTTCAAGTAAATGCTACTTCGAGCATGTACTGCTGCAAATTCTGCTCTCCACATTAAGTATACGTGCCTTATAATGTTAAACATACTTAAGCATATGTGACATATGCTTTGACGGTAAAATCACAATGAACAAACAAATGCCACACCCTAAGCAGCCAGCCTGGAGATGAGATTTCAATTGTAGGTACTCAACAAAGAAAGATCCCGTTTTTGCCATGACACCCTGGAGCCCAGCCAATAACACCTTTTGGAAATTGCAAAAGCTGAAACTGAATAGTTTAGCTATTTCTAAATGATCACATTAATTTTGTTCATATTTTACAGTAGTTTTATTTCGGTGTTTTAATTACCAGATAAATTCTTCTACATGATCATTAAGGTTCCACAGTTTCCTAAATTTCTGTGTTTCTTGACTGATTGTCAGTCCCTTCCTGGGTTATACAATTACCAGCAAAGCTCCTGGACGCAAGCTCATTTCTCATCCACAAACTCAGCCAAATATTACACGCCATATGTCAATATTTCTACTTAGACGTCCTCAATGTATTTTCAAACTATATTTATTTGGAAACTAAAGTGACTATCAGACAATATTTCGGAAATATCTCCTTTCCTCTGGGCTTTATGCCCACGTTTATAGATGTCCCTCCATAATCGAACATAGAGGGGAAAATGTACTTTTTATGGCAGTAATTTTTTTCTCTTCCCCCCTCCATTTGCTCAGCTGGGAAGAGGAAATGAAAAAATATGAGCAATGGAGTTGAACATACTATAAACCACATCTATTTTTGGCAGGCTGCAGACCTATGCACTGTCTTGACAGTGGTATGGGACAAGCTCACTGCTTCCGTTTGCTTTTTGCTTATGCTGGGATTTCATATAGCATATTTCTCTAAAGTGACAACAAAGTATACAAAGACAATATAGAGAATAAAGTAAATGCCCACAGCAGGGTGAACCCAAACTAATCAATTAACACTGCTATACTTTTTCAGCCTTTTTTTTTTTTTTTCTCTTTTAACAGGACTAAGCTTACCTTGGGTTAAATCACATAGATTTTAACTCCGCGTACCACCTCACAGTTAGAAGCAAGAATATTCTATGAACATCTGGGGGCCAGTCAGTGACAGCTCTAACCGAGAAGAGGGTATTGTTCAGAAGCAAAAGAAGGTAACGCTGAGGAGGTTCTTGGCCCCTAAAAACAGATACTTGAACAACAGATGAAGGAAATAATTTTGACACTGTGATACATCTATTTGGCATTTAGAAAAATCAAATATCCATATTGTTTACTCAATTATCAACTTTGGTATTCTTCCAACAAGATGGAAAAAAATAAATAGAGGACACATAGCTCTTACCAGAAAAAAAAAAAAAATCTGTCCTGACGCCTAAAGAGAACAGTGCCACGAGCAGTCAGGGGTGTGAGAGGCAAGACCAGAGTGGGCCATGAGGAAATCTCATCTGCTTCCCAGGATGGACTGGATCCAGGTCTGTGCTCAGGGAAAGAGAAAAATACACCTCCTTTGTTTACTCCTTGCAACCAAATTGGGCCAGTACTCAAGGGAGCACCATTAAGTGCAACTTTTCAGCTTCAAGAACAGTGAAATAAACTTCTGTAAACCAACATTTGAACCTAACAACTATGCTAAGCACCACTTCTATGGTAAACGAGTTCAGAATGGTGTACAAATTAACTTTGGGAACAAAACCTTTTGTAGGTAAGAGACTTTCTATAGAGCAGCAAATGAAAAATAAATAAATAAAGATTATCCCAGGAACCAATTTTCCTACATCTGGGAAAATCTATAAGGTTGTAGAAAGAGACAAGTTAAAATTTAAAACTAACCTGAGACACCACATCATACCTCTTAGGTAAAGTAATTTTAGCATTCTTTTGGCCACATATTAATTTAACCCCACTGTTTAATAACACTATGTGCATAATTACATTTTAATTTATGTAACCTATTAACTCATTTATTGGTGGGTAGTAAGGCTAGAGAACTGAGGCTTGGAAAAATAACTTGTTTAAATGGGCTAATCACTTAAAGTGTGATTAACACTTCTGATTTTAGTTATACCATTATTATTTATTAGACTGACAAAACACTGATTGCCTGATTTCCCAATTTTAAAGTGTTTAGGGACTACCCTAAAATTACCCTTTTCTTTTTTTTTTTTTTTTTTTTTTTTTTTGAGGCGGAGTCTCGCTCTGTCGCCCAAACTGGAGTGCAGTGGCCGGATCTCAGCTCACTGCAAGCTCCGCCTCCCGGGTTTATGCCATTCTCCCGCCTCAGCCTCCCGAGTAGCTGGGACTACAGGCGCCCGCCACCTCGCCCGGCTAGTTTTTGTATTTTTAGTAGAGACGGGGTTTCACCGTGTTAGCCAGGATGGTCTCGATCTCCTGACCTCGTGATCCGCCCGTCTCGGCCTCCCAAAGTGCTGGGATTACAGGCTTGAGCCACCGCGCCCGGCCAAAATTACCCTTTTCATTATTTATTAATTCACTCATGTGTTTATTGTCTGCTTCCCCTGACTAGAGTATAAGTTCCATGAGAGGATACTCTTCTACATTGTTTACAATGGTATCTTTAGTCTCTAGATTAGTACAGGGTACAGAGTCGTTGTTGAGGTAATAGATGAATGAAAAAATGTAATAAAATAATTTTCCTATATTCATCTTATTCAAAAGGTGCAAAAGTTAAAGCTACTAATGGATATTTGAATCTGTGGTTAATTCATTAGATAAAATAGAATAATCTTAAATAATAGCCTATATTACTATTTTACTATGGGCAAAAGCTGTTATAAACCTCATGGCAAGATCCTAATTATTTCCAAATATCTTTCAGTTATCAGTAAGTCATTAGCTTGTAAATTCACTACTAGTGTGGTAACTATCTCGGTCTCTACCAAAAAATACAGCTTCAATAATACCATCGTCAATATAATTATATAAGGCAAATACTAAGGAAAACAATTCTAAGCCATAAGGTTGATAGCTAAAGGCCAACACTATTTAATAGTAGAAAGCTCTTGGCCTGAGAGTCAAGAAACCAAGATTCTAGTCTAAACATTTACTTACCAGTTTTGGGAACTTGTATCAACCATTTGACCTCGCTGAGCTAAAGTGTCGTCTGTAAAATGTCAAGATTTAATATGATGTCCAAGACCTATTCTAGCTTTAAAAATCTATCAGAGCAATAAATTGTTAGCTAGGGGGAAAGTACATAAATACATAATAATAATAGATAACACATATAGTTCTTACTAAGTGACAGACATTCTTCCAAGCACCTAACATCGATTAACACACTAAATCTTCGCAAGCAAGCCTAGGAGATAGTTCTATCCCCTTTACTTTAAAGAAGGGGAAACTGAGGCCTAGACAGGTTAGATGACGTGCTCAAGGGGCCTAAAGAAAAGACATGTACAGCCAAAGACCTCAAGTGGTCTGCCTTCTGTCCCTCACCCTCCTGGCTCACCTCTTGTGACATTCCTGGCTCAGATTGTGCTGGACTTCCCTCTGGACCCTGAGAACACGAAGTTATTCCCGTCCAAGAACCTTTGCGTGATTTGTTCCCTCTGCCTTAAGGGTTTCTTCCCTAGATGTTTGCATGTCTGGGTCCCTCTCATTATCCCAGTTTCATATCAAAGATCAGACACCTACCTTAACCCCTCTAACCAAAGTTGTTACTATACATGGCCACCTTTCTTTTTATCCAGTGCATCCACAACTATCTGAAACTATCTCATTTAGTTGTTTATTAGTTCATTCATTAGTTCTCTTCCTCCCTTGACTAGAGCATAAGTTCCGCAGGAGCATGGATTTTGTAATACTTACCTCAGTATTCCCAGTACCTCGAATCATACAGGGCATTTTCCTGCAGGATAAATGGATGAGTGAGTGAATGATAACCTAATAGAAATGATTTTCCTATATTCATCTCAGTTATTCTAAAAGTGTGAGTGCTAAAGGAACTCACAGCATACATTGAATTTCAGATGTGTCATTTAAGTAAGAAATACTTTCAGACAAAGGAGAAATGAGTTTACTGATGATATTTAGTACCAGCATTTCCAGAATTTCTGCTTTACTGTCAACTCTTATCAAAATAATTATGTAAACGTTTCTTTTTTTATTAAATGAGTGTGTTCATTTCAGAGAAGAGTTCAGATCTTTCACTAAATCACCAAAGAAACTAGTAACAATATGAGTCATCAAACACATTAAGCTCATGGAATCTAATACCTCCAAGAAGGCTTAAATTTTATATTAAAATTTATATGCTTCAAGTGCATAGCACAAGTGATGTGCAGAAACAGAAGCAGTAGCAACCATGTTTCATGTCCTCCCTGGGGAAGGTGGTAAAATACTATTTTGTCTGCACAGAAAACACCTGTAGCGAGAACAGTGAGCAAATTTTGAGTGAGGGCTAACTGTATATGGGGGCAGCTTACAGAACACAGGGGCCCCTAGACTCAGAGGACATGTAACATTGAAATGACTGCTCTCAAGATTCTCATGCTCACATTCATAAATTATTGAAAATAGCTTTTAAAAATCCATGCAATATACTAAGAAAAGATAGAATAAAAGCTAAAAATATGATAAATGGAATCAAGAAAAAATGACAATGGAAGAAATTTGTTGAAGTCAAGATTGAAGTGAATACACAGGATGCCTAGGGATCTGGAAGCCTGCTAGAAGAAGCATCTATATTGATGTTACATTTTCTGGGATCCAGGGCAAGGAGGGCCTTGGGGGACAGAGCCAGAAAGTCCAGGATTCAGAATGGCCCAATCAGTTACATTATTTGTAGCATGGATGAGAGGGTAAAATGTGGCCCAGGACAGGCATTACTATCTCTGAAATCTAAGAGAATTTTCTCCCATGGGTCCTCATAAAAATGATAATAAGTGATGTGACAAATTTAACAACACTCTTACACTCAATGCAGCAATGTGTTTCCTAGACTGTTTCTTATAAAGTCACTCACTGTAGGCTGAGGCACTGCACCAAAGAAGCAATTCAATAAAGGCAGTTGTCTCAGGGCCAGCAGCAATTTTCAGTCAATTAATGCATCTTCTTGTTGGACTACATGTCCATCCAGTGATCATGTGTGTGCGTGTGTGTGTGTGTGTGTGTGTGTGTTTATAAATACAGTTTCGTTGAACTGACTTTTTCATAAAATTGCAGCAGCAGGGACCTAAGTACTCTTTAACAGCTACCTGGAATGCAGCTATTCTATGTTCTGCCTTAAGTTGGAACTATCTCCATGCCTTGCAGCCATCTAAGCAGAGGTAGACTAACATCCCCTTAGGAAAGGCAAGGTGTCTGCCTAACAGAATATATAATGAGTACCAAGTCTCTCAGTCCTTTAGGGAAGAGGCAAGAAGTTCCTCAGAATGTAATTTTGGATATACTGATAAAAGGACCAACCCTAAAGTTCTCCAGCAGAAGGTACATGGCTTTAAAAAATTATCCTTAAAAATTATATATGCAGACAAAGTAATCATGCCCTTTGGCCATTTTTTTTAAGTTTCAGGAAAGCACATTTGGGGTGGTTCATCTTGAAAAGCAGGCCATTCTTCTGCAGAGAAGAATTGACTACAAAATACATACCTAGAGAACTAAATGAGCTAACCTACTGCATAAGATTATAAATGACCAACCAGTTGTGTGTTATGGATAGTTTGCCAAAAATGATAACTTTCCAGCACTTTGGGAGGCCGAGGCGGGCGAATCACAAGGTCAGGAGATCAAGACCATTCTGGCTAACACAGTGAAACCTCGTCTCTACTAAAAATACAAAAAAAAAAAAAAAAAAAAAAATTGCCGGGCGTGGTGGTGAGCACCTGCAGTCCCAGTCACTTGGGAGGCTGAGGAAGGAGAATGGCATGAACCCGGGAGGCAGAACTTGCAGTGAGCCGAGATTGCGCCATTGCACTCCAGCCTGGGCAACAGAGTGAGACTCCATCTCAAAAAATAATAATAATAAATAACTTTCTTTTAGAGCAGTGCCCCTGAGCCCCTCTCCTTAGCAACAAAGGGCATGGCCAGGTGTCTACTTAAACTCACTGTTTTTTGGTTTTTTTTTTTTTTTTTTTTTTGAGATGCAGTCTCACTGTGTCACCCAGGCTGGAGTGCAGTGGTGTGATCTTGGCTCACTGCAACCTCTGCCTCATGGGTTCAAGTGATTCTCCTGCCTCAGCCTCCCCAGTAGCTGGGATTACAGGTGCCTGCCACCACACCTGGCTAATTTTTGTACTTTTTGTAGAGACAGGGTTTCACCGTGTTGACCAGGCTGGTCTCAAAACCCTGACCTCAGGTGATCCACCCATCTCGGCCTCCCAAAGTGCTGAGATTACAGGCGTGGGTCACTGCACCCAGTCAAGTCATTGTTGATTCATGGTACCTATACCATGTACTTCCATAGAAAATATGTCTACCTTTCTATTCTCTACTTTGTTATAATGCTGCTAAAAAAAAGATATATATTTTGATATATTTATTTCATATACATAGATATATTATATTCATGTATTAATTTACATATAGTATATTGATGTAAACATAATTATAAGTCTAAAATCTTAAATATTTAATATAAACTTTTAGAAAACATACCCTTCAAACTATTCAGCTATAGAAATATGATTGTGGACATTGTTCTTTACAGTATTCTCTTAATGAGAAACCTTGTAAGAATTTCTTTCTGGGACTAGTACACGGAATGATTACCTCTTGAACAGTCTATTTTTAAACATATAAACTCTATAAACTATAAAATGGTCCACATTACAATTTTTCAGTTGATTGTTAGAAAGCTTCGTGCTAGCTTTTGATTTATTTGTAGCAAGTGTATAGGTTTTTGTGGTATGTATTTAATATCCTTATTGTTGTTTTTCTTTTATTTCTTAGGTTAAATTACTTTTAATTTAATTTCCTTTGAGTGACATTATATTTCCTTGGTGTGCTTTGGGTCTGCTTTACATCTATAATAGTGGAGTAGATATGCCCAAGATTTGTTTTCCTTTCATGGACAATATGGGGTTGAGTAACATGCTTTACTTTAAAGAAAAATAAAAATAAAAGGAAAACGGTGTGCATTTTTAATCAAGTAACTGTTAATAACAACATAATCAGTCTAAGATTTGGAGGAGGAGAAAATAAATATGTTGCTGCTTTAAGCTTTTATTACTTTTGAACAGAATTGAGGATGAGAGCATAAATCCCAAATATTAAAGCTTTAAAAATAAAATTAAATTGACTTCTCTCAGGATGTTGGCTTTTTTGTTTTGTTTTTCTTTTTTTGCTTGTTATTTTTATTTTACCTAGGATATCAGAGAGACGTCTTATAGTGAAATAAAACTAAATTCAAAATTTTTAGTACAAATATAAACTAAATAAGCATAATATGGAATGTCTTACGTCATTCTTTAGAGAATTTAGATCTTTCATGAAAGTATTACTCTTAATATCTTAATTTTTTGCCCTACATCATGCAGAAATTATTTTCTTCAATGCTATAACCCAAAATGCTTCTCAATAGATTTGTCATAATATTTACTATATGTTGTGGCAACTGCTGGATCATAGAATGAATTTAATAAGGATATGAGTATGGTGTTATTTTTGTAACTTACAGTGCTGCAGTTTACTCATAGTTTGACTAGGAATAGAAATAGTTTGAACAGGACTATTCAAATAAGTTTAATAGTAATAGTTTGAATACAATTATTCAAGTGAGTTACTTTAATTTCCATTTCTACATTTCCAGTGTAGCAGTGCTTTAAAAGTGTTTATAGTAACATTAATTTTCTATTCCAACATGTTTTTATAGCAAATATTTGATCGTGTGTAATGGTCCATGTTCCTATTATGCTATTCCTATTATGCTAAGTATGCTCTTACTATTAAGTTAAGATTATATTTGCTTACTTCTACCAAATATTTGGTATAAAATTTTCTTTACTATCAAACATAGTTTCCACATATGTTGAATGTCATATGTGGATATGTAAATATTTTCAATTCAGAAAATGAGGTACAAAGAAGAAAATGTTTTTTTAGAGCCAGCCTTCAAATTAAAAAAGCAAAATGAGCAGCCAGCAGTCCACAGTCAAAGACACTGAGCAGAGGACACGTGGAATTAGCAATATTTCTTACTGAATTCCATGTTGTTTTAATGTATTGAATTCTCCAGGGTATGGACAAATGTATTGCTAGTCATTACCTAACTGTCTTAGAAAAGATGGAAGCTAGTAGAGAAGAAAAAGGGAAAGAATATGAACAACATGAAATTGGGGGAGAAAATTAACCACTTAAGAATATGCTTTAACTACTCAGAAGCAACTGTGGGGCTTTTTTATGTAATGTCTTCCAATAACTAAGAGGAGGCAGGGAAATGTTTTTTCATTAGTAAAACCGATCTTTAGACAGTAAACTGAAGTATTCTTTGCTCTTTTGTGGTGACAATAATAGTTGTGGTATGATGCTATGATTTTAAGAGAACACGACTAATTCCACAATCATATAAGGAAATTTGTGTCATTCTTTTATAGTGATATTTTATTCCGTACACAAGACCCTAGCTTAGGTCTTTCATAGAGAAGTCTTCGGCTTTTGTTTATTTGTTTGTCCCAAATCCTGTCCTTAAACAAAAATAATATGGTAGGAAAAAATTTCAAGAGTTTATTGAGTAATCCTATGATATTTTCAACACATGCAGTGAATTTGGTCTTTTTGACCCGAGTAATCAACAAGCATGAACGTTACGCAAATGTGTTCATCAGGTCTCGGAAAGTGAAGTTATCAACTGACATACTCTGGGTATCACTTGAAATCCAGACACTCAAAAAAAAAAAAAAAAAAGAAAAAGAAAAAGAAAAGAAATCCAGACACTCTGAATGTATAGGTGAAAAGCACTTTATAAATAAAACATATTATTATATTTCATTAAAATCACTGCCAGCAAAATCAGCAAGTGGCTTTAAAATAACAGTCCTGCTCCAGTGTCACTGACAGGACTTCGAGTATATACAGTAATTTAATTTTTCCATAACCTAAAAAAACTATGTACCTTTGCTTAAAGGAACTTACTTTAATAAAATTATTCTAATTGCATGAAAATAGATAAATATAGTCTATATTTTATTGGCCTTTAATTTAAAAATATGCAACAACACAAGAACCACCTCTAAAATTAAAGAGACAAGGAATGAAACATAAAAATTGAAAAGAATAAATGCATTATTTTTCAAACAAGAGCAAAATTTTTGAAAAATGAAACAAACAGGAACCTTCCCGATAGAATCTCCGTAATTCCAGTTATTTCCATATTTTTAACTCTGTGACTATATAATTTTATGATCTCAAAAAAATCCTTAATCTCGTTATTTTTCTTTTATTCCTCAACTCTAGGAGATTCAACAAGACAACTCTGGAGATGGAAAAATGTTATTTATCATAATTTTATCCACACAGAAATGACAACTGAAGCCTAGAAAATAGATATTTCCTAAAGAAGAAGGAAAAGAGCGCGTGTTCTAAAACTGGGCATTAAGGAACATGCACATTTAGAAAAATGGAAAAAACCATAGTAGCAAGAGTAGAAGTAATCCAGATAGACAACTCAAAATGGATACCACAAAAGCCACTTCTTTCAAGTAGGAGGGTGTGGTCAGCAATTTTAAATTTGCAGAGATGTCATGGAGAATGAACATTAAGCAAACGGTCATTGTATACTGTAGAAATAATTTATTAATGACATCCTAGCACAACGTCTCAGTGAGGACACGCAGAACAAATTCAGGTCATAAGGATGTAAGGCAGACAAGCAGACAGGCAGACATCAGATGTTGACCATTCATTTTAAAATTGTAGTAGTAAAAGAAACAAAAATGTTAAGACAGTAGCTATATTCAAACAAAAGCATATCATTGTAAGATGTTAGTCCCATCTCTCCTCAGTTTTGGGAACATTTATCTTTGGCCTGGATTTACTAGCTATTTATGTCACTGATTTGTTTTCATTGAATTACTATTCTAAATATAACTTTCTAGGGTTACTTAAAAATATGCAATGAAACTTATTAATCTAAGTATAGTATGAAGCCAGGCACTATGGCTCATGCCTGTAATCCCAACACTTTGGGAGGCTGAGGCAGGCAAATCACCTGAGGTCAGGAGTTCAAGTCCAGCCTCGCCAACATGGCAAAACCCTGTCTCTACTAAAAATATAAAAATTAGCCAGACGTGGTGGTGTGCACCTGTAGTCCCAGCTACTCAGGAAGCTGAGGCAGGAGAATCACTTGAACCCAGGAGGCGGAGGTTGCAGTGAGCTGAGATCATACCACTGCACTCCAGCCTGGGCGACAGAGTGAGACTCCGTCTCTAAATAAATAAATAAATATAGTATGAAATCCAAAACAGTGAGACATTTTTTAAAAAGAGCATTTGAGCAACTTTCATTCAAAAGCAATTCAGTGCATATGGTTATTATTTGGTTAGTATCTAGCAAAGGTACATGTTAGTAAAAAATTCTTCACAATTATATAACGCTTTATAGAACATTGTGATTTTTATTCTATTTTTAAAATGCAACTCAAGAGTTAGTTCTTACTAAAGTAACTTACTAAAAATAGAATACAAACTATTGTATTTCTATTAAAAATAAACTATTTGTATTAAAATAGAATAGAAACTATAACTATTCTGTAATAGAATACAAATATATACTTCCACTGAATTACCATAATACAAAATGGAATTAAGAAATTATACTACAAATAAAATCCAAAGGATATTAATATTGCATTTCAAAGGCATTATGCAACCCAATTAATAACATCTCTTTATACTATATTTAGAAATAAGATTAATAAGAAATGGTCCTAAAATATCTCTAAAGACTCCACCAGCATTCCTATTATACAACCTCATGATTTCTAGTTTTTTCTTATAGGAACTTTAATTTTAAAGGAGCCTGACATTTGGGAGAATAGCCACTTTATGACTTTTTAAAAATGAATAGTCACATTATTACTATAAGTATACATTGACAGACACATACTATAAAACAAATATATTTTATTTTATATTTGATTGTTATGGAGGGATGGGGAAAGCCCCATGGTGGGTAGATAAAAGAAGGCATTGAAAAGGTAAACTATCAGTTGTTACAGGAAAAGGTAAATTATAGTTGCCCATGACATTTGTGGCTAATTATAACAATCATCTTCCTAGACAACAGGAGGATAATGATACTCAATCAGGAGCAAGCACTCACAATTTCCTCCTCCCCAGGCACCACAGCCCCATCTGATTCAGCTCCTGTGTCCTCCTCCAAGTGGGAATCAGATTGTTCTTTCTTGAATTAGTTCTAAACCATTCTTTCATTCTTTCCTCTAGCCCATTATCAAAGAGCTCCTTGTCTTGGGATTGAGTGAATCTGACTGTGAAAAAAAAATGACAAATGAAGAGAGAAAAGAAGAAAAGAAATCCATTTAAACTAAAAAGATGCTCATGAAACATAAAAGCAAAATATAAATGTCAGAAAATAATACATTTGCCTTGTAAGTAAATAAAATATAATACAAGCATATTTATGATCTGACTTATGCTGTATTGAATAATCCTTAAGGCACAATACATAAAAGAATTTCTAGCCTTTGTCTTTAACGTAAAATATGTCTAAAGCCACCAATTTTAATGCTAAATTTTAAATGAAAATAAAATACACACCTAAAAACAATTACGGAACAAATAACACTCTAAATAACATTGTCCTCAATTTTCCAGTATAATTTTCACAACTATATTTATATATACATGAAATACATACTCAAAATATGCACTCAATTTTTATGTACTTTTTTATAATAAAGGTAATTCTTGAAGTATGTAAGTAAATACAAATTAATTGGACACTGTCATAAGTGTTTACATATCATATTCTATAAAACCATAAATGTACAAACTAGGAAAAAGTTATGTTTTAACTTGTAAAATATAGTCATCACAGACATTGACCGTATAAAATAAATAGTAAATGCTGATGAGAGGTTCTCATTGTGCAGTGAGATGAAGTAGGTTTAAATAGCAATAGCCACAATTTTGAGAAGATATAAAGAAGAGATCTTTGGTAATATAGCAGATAGCCACAAAGGGAGTTAATGAATTTAGCTTATAGGAACATCATCATCCATCATTACCACAAACATTGTAAATTCAAGGAAAGCAAAAAAATTTTTTAATAACCTGTCAGACCCAACTCTACAATACCTTTTTCTCACATTTTTGGCTTTAGCCCCTTTGATCATTTCTCTACAAACAATAATTTTGGAATCTTTTATATAAAGAGATGGCTGGGCGTGGTGACTCATGCCTGAAATCCCAGCACATTGTGAAGCTGAGGTGAGAGAATCACTTGAGCCCAGGAGTTTGAGACCAGTCTGGGCAACATGGTGAAACCCCATCTCTACACAAAATTAAAAAAAAAAAATAGCCAGGTGAGGTGGCACATGCCTATAGTCCCAGCTACTCGGGAGGCTGAGGTGGGAGGATCACTTGAGCCCAGGAGGTCAAAGCTGCAGTGAGCCATGATCATGCCACTGCACCCCAGGCTGGGTGATAGCCCTGTCTCCAAAAAAAAGAGAGAATAAATAGGAAATTTAGACTCTCCTTGAGCATGGTTAATAAATATTTATTTTCTTTACATGATTGATCATTTAATAATAATTTCAGCTTCTTATTAAATAATGTATTATTAGTAACTTTATTAAAAGTTTTGTTGATAACTTACGAAAACCTCATTCAAATCTTTGTTCAGCTGAGTGCAGGATTTAGAACAATTTTCCACAAACAAGGTCCCGCTCTATTTTCTTATATATTCTGAACCTCCTTTTTCCTTCATTACCCACATAGGTCCATGCTCAGTACTATAGGATATATTCACATGGCCCAGGCACTTCCTATGAAGATGCTTGCAAGAGCAGTAGACAACAAAATTAATTGCAGAAGCCATTCCTAAACCAAGATGACTGGCAGTCTTAACCATCCATGAAAGTGACTGCGAACCATACAAACCTATCCTAATGAACCCAAACTAAACACATCCCTAGCTCAATTTCTCTTTACATGATCCCCTAAATACCATTTAACATGAGGAAACATTTGAGGGATGATGAATATGTTGATTATCTTGATTGTATTTTATGGGTGTGTACATATGTCAAAACATCAAATTGTATACTTTAAATATGTACAGTTTTTTGTCTGTTAATTATACTTCAATAATTTTTTTCAAAAGTAATGTGTCAGTTGGAGTCTAATTAAGAGACAGAAAATACACAGTAATTTGAAAAGAGAAGGTTTGATATAAAGAATAATTAACCGTAATTTGGGGTCATGATCAAAAACTCTAATGAAAAATTTAAGTTTTAGGAAAAGCACTCAAAAAGGAGCAAACTTGGAAAGCGGTGCCCTCCTCAAGGCTGAATTATGACTTCATTAGAAAGCTGTGCTCGCAGCCCACTGCATGGCAGAGAAGTTCACTGGATTGTCTGAACCAGAGCCAGCCCACATGTGTTGGGCAAACAGGAAAAACAGACAAAGAGAAGAACAAAATATCCTTCCCAAGTTAAAGGTGACAAAGCTGGTGAATAAGAGCACAGAATGAGTCAAGGTGCCTGGAGCTCACTCATTGGGAGGGTCATGTGCAACCAGGGGTATATAGTGTCTAGGCCAAGAAGATTGTGAGAAACAACCTTGTGGGGTGCAGATGGGCAAAGGTTGGTATGAGATTGTGCATAGGAGGTTGGGATGTTGGGAGCAGGCTGACAAACAGGGCAGAGCAACATCTGAAGCATATGGTGTCCATGTCACGGGCACAAAAGACGTCTGCTTTTGCTACATCTATTCATCATTAGTGGGAGTTCAAGCTAGTGTAATAAGACAAGAAAAAAACATGTAAAAGGCATCCACATTTAAAAAGAAGTTAAACTATCATTATTCACAAATGACATGACCATCTGTGTAAAAACTCCTATGAAATGTACCCAAAAATCTACCAGAATTAAATGTTGAGTTTAACAAGACCATAAGATCCAAGATCAATACTAAAAAAATCAATTGTATTTTTATAGACTATCAGTCAATAATCAAAAATTGAAATTAAAAGAAGCAATACCATTTATATAAGCATCAAAAATACAAAACGATTTCAGGATAAATCTGACAAAAGATATGCAAGACCGGTGCACTGAAAAATACAAAATGAGATCAACCTACAATGACCTAAATAAATGAGGAGAATCATTTATTACAGAATCATTTGCTGTTCATGAATCAGCAAACTCAATATCATTAATATGTCAGTTATCCCCTGATTAATAGAGATTCAATGTGATCTCAATAAAAATCTCAGCAGGCTTTCTCACAAAATTGACAATTTTATTCTAAAATTCATATGAAAATTCAGAAGAGCTAAAATAGCCACTCTAGGTGGAGAGGAAAGGAACAATTTTGTAGGACTATTTAATTCTAAGACTTGTTGTAAATCTACAGCAATTAAGGCAACGTGGTATTGACATGAAGAGAGATAACTGTATCAACAAAACAAAATAGTGATTTCAGAAATAATCCATACATATGTGTGTGATTGATTTTTGACAGTGTTTCAAAGGGAAGAAAGAATAGTTTTTCAACAAATGGTGCTGGAATAATTGGATATCCACAATGCAAAAAAAAAATTAAAAAAGAATTTGATCCATGCTTTGTACCACATGTAAGTTTGCAGAACTGCAAAGGAAAACAAGGACAATTTTAGGGGTGATGTTATGGTTATTAAGTTGGTTCTGTGAGAGTTTATGTGTACATACATATATAAGAACTTAGCAAATTGCATACTTAAAATATGTGTAACTTGTTCCATGTCAATTATACTTCAATAAAGCTGTTTAAAAAACTAGTACATTTATCCATGCTTAGCTTAAGTGTCTTTCAATAAATGCACTCACATATACAAGTGCATATTAGATATACTTAACAGATACTTGTATTCACAAAAAAGAACAGCTATTATCATCACTTGCTGGTTCTCATCACAAATTTATACTTTACAAAAATTAGCACTTTATAAAAGATGAAATGCTTTTGCATATGGAAACAGTGTTCCAAATGAAAAAGACTGTTTGGTGGAAGTCAAGAAGGGATTTTGTGTGCTTGGGCCTACTTTTCATATTACTTGCCTTCATTTAGCTGGAGAGAACAACAGAGCTGACTGGCCACTAAAGAACTCTTACCATTGCCACAGATGTCCACACAGTTGCTCTTTTGAGGATTGGTCAGGACCTTGACCCAAGTTTCAGAAATGTAAACTCCCAGAATTTGATCTTTGCTATGAAAACATGTAAAATGGTAGAATACATCAGACTTTATAAACTGGAAGGGATTTTAAATAGCATTTAATCCAAACCCTTTATGTTATATGTGAAGAACCCAAGGCCAAGAGAGAATAAATGCCTTGTCCAAGTCTTGGTACTGGCAAGGTCAGATCTAGAATCCAAGGTTTCTTGTGTTCAAAATCCTGTGGCTTTTTTCTTTTCCTAATACCAGCCTTTGAGTATTTCTTCCCCTAAATACCGTACTCATTAATCATTTTCTTATATAAAAGCATCTTCTTACATTTTGCATTTTTAAGTACATTTTTGTTTAACTATAATGAAAAAAATCCCTGCAATCTTTTCTGTTGCCAGACTCATCTACAGACTCCAGATTTGACCCTTTTAAAAATTAGCTATTTAATTTAAACACACTCAGGACAATGTCCTCTGATTTTGTGCCTGTTTCCATGTCACTCATTTTTCATTATCCAGGTTGAAGACAATAGTCTCTGTCCTTCATCTAGAGTAATTGTTTTGAACTCTCTTTGAAAACAAAAGTACCAGGCTGAGAGTAGTTTCTATAACAATAGAGTTTATAAATACAAGAAAAATATGGAAAAATCTCAGGGACCTCTTAATCATATTACTACAATCCTGGAAGAATTCTGTTAGTTCAGTTTTATATTTAAATATTTGTTTTTTCTTCCTAACTTCAAAAGCATTTTATGCTCACTGAGAAACTGTAGAAAACAGAGGAAAGCTTTTAAAAGAATGAAATCACCCATAAACTCTCCAACCAGATATAGCCACTATTAACATCTGGCATTTTTGGAATTTTATAAATAGATATACATATAACTAAAGATATTTAATTAACTAACAAGTTATATACATAGCTATGAAGATAAAGGTCACATTATATATAAATTTTGTATCTTTTTAAATTAACATATTATCATTATTTCCCTGTCACTAAAATTCTTTACAATATCATTCTTAAGAGAGGCATACTATTCAACCATAATGCCATAACATTATTTAATCCTCCCCCTGTTGTTGAACATTTTTATGATTTTTAAGTATTTATTATAGATAACGTGAGGACAATTATATGCATGTCAATCTTTGTTAGTATTTCTGAGTTTTTTCATAGAATATGTTCCTAGAAATGCAACACTATTAAAATTTACCAGTAATAGATGATCACATAAGCTAATCAAAGCTTAAGCAAAGTTCTTTCAAAAGACTGTGTGCCAAGTGCTCTTGAAAAGCAAGAACGGAATGCATATAAAATGTCTTTTTCCATGCATAAGCGGCTAACAGGAACAGCAGCCATTTAAACATTTTGCTTTATTTCCCTTTATAGTAATAGTGGAATGATATTTGCACACAAATTCCCAGCATCTAGACATTATGGTGGATTCGAAACTGAAAAAATTGTCGTTGCCTAAAAGACTACTTCCTAGGTCTATTTAAGATAAATTTTTAATAAAGGCATAAGCACACAGTGTCGCCATGGTGATAAAAGGAAGCTAGGAATACTGTCTGGTAGAATATACATTGAATAAAAAAATAGGTTGATGATACAGTAGAAGAGGTTCAGGCAAAGAAAGGATCAGAAGCAAAAGCAGAGGGTTTCTCTGATGAAAGAAATAAAGAATCATAGATGTATTCATTTCGGATTAAATCATGTAAATGTCACATTTGGCTTTCTTGCACAGTTTGTGCCTACCCATCAGACCCTTGGGCTAGCTAATCAAAGTTCATAGTACATACTTTTAGCAATCAGTGGGCAAATCTCAGAAACAAGAAAGACAAAACCATCCTTGCCAAGAATGCTTCTTAACAATGTACAGCATGACTTTGTTGTTGCTGAACGCTAATTCCGTGGGGGCAAAGGGATAGAAATGGGTGAGCAGGATTCTTCACCTCAAGCGTTGGCTACACTCAGACATTCTCAAGGTATAATGAGACCACTGCCTAAGAAGATAGAACAAAAGAGGGCTTTAAAGAAAAATAATGATTCCTTTCCCCTGCTCATTCCTGGGGTTGAGGATCTGTGTGGATTTTGTTTAGACATAATTAGTTTGGAGAAAATGTTCTTTATCATTTTTTTCTCTCTTTAGAAGTTAAGGCAGAATAGTTGGATAGAATGAACGTGGACTAGCTGCTGGTATCTCACTTTGTAGAAATGTGTGATTAGGGCAAAGGTATTTGATTTCTCGGAGTCAGCTTTTTGTCTGTCAAATTAGGTTAATACCTCACACAGTAGTTGTGAAGATTAATCTAATAGACAACTCAGTACATAATAAACACCCTGATAGATTGCAGCATTATTATTAGTGTTATTTATGGATTTGCTTGGGAGATACAGAGGTATTTCCAAAGTACTATTAATTTATATTTACGTAATGTAAAAGGACCAAAATCTAAAACATTATGTTAATTATTTGGGGGGGGGTTAGTTAGATTAGTCAATTCCTTTTAATTTTCCTTAAATTCTTCAATTAACTTTGCTTCAAATATATTTTATCAGTGTATACATGGACTTGCAGACTGAGAAGTCTGCTACAATTGCCTTTTTTTTTGGTTTGTTTGTTTGTTTGTTTTTGAGACAGAGTTTTGCTGTCACTGCCCAGGCTGGAGTGCAGTGGTACAACCTTGGCTCACTGCAAACTCCGCCTCCTGGGTTCAAGTAATTCTCCTGCCTCAGCCTCCCAAGTAGCTGGGATTACAGGCACTCGACACCACGCCCATCTAACTTGTATTTTAATAGAGATGGGGTTTCCATCACATTGGCCAGGCTGGTCTCAAACTCCTGACCTCAGGTGATCCACCTACCTCAGCCTCCCAAAGTGCTGTGATTACAGGCTTGAACCACCGTACCTGACCTATAGTTACATTTTGAACCTTGGAATTGGCTGTTTTAAGCCTAAGAGATACGTATGTCCAGACTTCTGATCAAGATAATGGACTAAATCACCACTTCCCATACATTCATGTTTATACAAAGTCATCCAGGGGTTTTGTTAAAACACAGATTCCCACTCAGTGAGCCTGGGGCGGGTCCTGAGACTTTTGCATCTCTAACAAGCTCCCAGTGATGCTGATATGGCTGACCTGCACCACGCAAGACAATAAACCAGCAGTTCTCAACTAGGAATGACTTTGTCCCCCCAGGGGACATTTGGCACTTTCTAGAAACATCTTTGGTTGTCACAACTGCAGGGTGGTACAGCTAGTGGGCAGAGGCCAGGGATGCTGCTAAACATCCTATAATGCATAGGACAGGCCACTACAACAAAAAACTACTCAGCCCAAAATGTCAGTACCATCCAAAATAGCAGTAGTGCTGAGGTTAAAAAATCCTGAAGTCAACAAATCTAAGAATCTTCCTCCACTTGCTATAATTACTAACAACGAAGAATAAAGCATATGGTCTTTTATTCACTCCTGGATTCAGACGTCAAAAAAGAAATGAAAAGAAATTTGGGGAGTCAGAAACAACACTAAAAATATGTGTTCATACCTAACATAATGAACCACAACAGAAACCTTACATCCCACAATGGATCACCGTAACCAGATGCACCTCTCAGGGATGGGGATGTAGTTCTGGCATGTGGATTGATGGTTTGGAGGTACAATGGGAGGGCAGGGATATTTTAACAGGAGGACTTGAACAGGAGGTCCACAAAGCTGTCTGCCCCAGGTAAACACAGGTAGCTGCCGGGAGATAACAGGAACATGGTGCCTTCTGACCATGAGTGTGGGGTCTATGTTCCCACTTACTGGAAAGACAAAATCCAAACCCACACTCCATGAAGATGGCTCTACACACCTCTCCAGGGCATAAGCACGTTATTTCAAATCGCCCTTTTCTAAACGATATTCTCCTGTACTGACATTTAACAAATTATTATCTGGCAAACTAAATTTTGATTGATAGGATGAAATCTATCAACATGTTTACTGATAGATTTTTGTTCTGAATTTCCAGGTTCATCAAGGAGCTAATTTTTATAGGTTGCCTTGAAGATTTCACAAAGATATTTTTATTAGCAAAACTGTAATCAACACCAGCTGTATTCAGAATTTAATTGACCCACTTGGGCAATCATTTATCTAACAAAGTAATGGATCTTAGGGCAAGGGAGAGATAAAAGACAGAAGCTGGAGTTTAAATAGAAAACAAATCAAAATTAGAGAGAGAGTTTATCATTTTGAAATGGTGTGGCCAAGATTTCTTGGAAAGAAAAATTAGCTAGTCTTCTAAATACAACATTAATATTAGTAGATATCTGAGCACCATTTCACTGTGGGGGAGATTTATACGATATTGTGGGACTTCCAGGTCATCCCAATATGGCAATCTAAAACTAAATAACAAGTTTCCTGTCTCAGTTTTCCCATCAGAAATATAAGGTATATTTCCCTGTATTTGAGATTTGGTGGGATCAGAAGAATAAACGTGAACTATTCCATGTGTATGATGGCGGACACTCTCAACTATCAACCTATTGGAGGACACTATCCTTATTGTTTTTTTTACGTAAGATCAAACAATTTTTTATACAAACTGTAACAAAAAGGAGAATGTAGTGAAATTTAAAAATCAGGAGACTCATGAGTTTTATTTGTGTGTGTGATTTTAAACCGAATTTTGAACACTATGTCTATATGGATGAACTTCATTAAGGTTCAGAGCATATAAAAATGTTATCTCCTTCAGATGGCTTTGACCTTTCTCCAATTTCCAAGTCAGTTAATCACCACATATTCAGCACATATTATGTTGCATAATAGGACCAGGTCTGTAACAAAATGTTATGATGGAAAAAGGCCTAAATTCCTTTTAAATGACAGAATTAAGTTTCGAAGAGTGAATCATTTGTAATTTTTTTTTTTTTTTTAATCTGCTGAGAGAAAGGGATTGAGTGAAAAAAAACTCAGGGTAGCTGTGTCTTCTTCATTTTGCCTTATATTGTGTGATGGGAAGGTAGAAGTAGACTTAATTTAAAATATCTTATGAGCTTACCCTCATTGGTTAATAACAGCTGTGGGCAGCCTCTGAAATTTATCCAAACCTCACAACCCAGGAAACAAAGCAGAAATCTCCATGCTATTAAAAATAAATGCACCATTTTTAGCCACTGTTTTATTCTGTAATAATTGGCCAACTTCAAGTCCAACCTCAGTTTTTGGATTGTCAATGTAGACAGAAACACTTCTTTGTGGAAATAAATTTTCTCAATCCCCTATTACATCTATCTTTATATCTCTCTACCAATCCACACCTAGCTTTCTCATAATTAAATGAGAGACTGAAATCAGGCTATCTACTAATTCGTAATGAATTCCTTAAGTAGTCTTTACAGGAGAATGTAGGTCTTTTAAAAGAAACAATTATGCGGAGGGAGCCCGCCTCACCCAATTTACAAGCTGGGAGCAAAAGCAGGTTTAGAGCTGTGTGTCAACACCAACCATTGTTCCTACTGGGGGACAATCTTCATGATATTTTTCAAGAATGTAAAATAAGGTTAGTTGGAACATGCAATTCTAATCCCTTCCAGCACTTATCACTCTTCAAACATTCAATAGCCACCCTTAATACCATTACCTCTGGGACAACATTTGAGTAGGCCCCTGCAATCTAACAACAAGAGACCCCAGAGAAAGACTGTGGTTTAAAAGCCTGGTTAAAGATTAGCACAAACAGTAATAAGAAGGTTCTTAGGAAAGAATCAGGACAGCTGCAGCTGAATCCTTGCTACCTGCTGAGGGTTGCTAAGCAACTTGGGCCTACCACTGCCCCAAGGGTGTTTTACTTTACAATTAGGATTTTTGAAGGGGATGAGGGGGAAGAGGGAGGGGTGATTCCTAGTGAAACCGACGTAGATCCATATATGCGGATACGTGTTGTGGGTTTTTTTAATAGGGAAACTGTGTCACTCCGTCCTTTCAAAGGTAGAACACCCCCTATAAAGCAGATATTTTTTTTGATGTAACTGACAAAAATCTAACAATAACATGGAGTTTTAAAAGTGACATTTTGACTCTAAGGGAGGAATTATTTGCAATTTGTTTTGAACAGAAGCTTAGTTCGTGTCAGTGGTGAACCTCCAGACAATCATTAGTTTAAACTGCCTGCTATGTGTTTAAAAATTTCAGTCAATTTAGAGCTGATCTGAATTGCAAATGTGATGGTAATAAGCCATTAGGGAACTGCATATCTCTTTTTTGCACTTACAACCCTCTGCTTTAAGGAGCTCCAACTACACTGAAATATGAAAATATCATTTTAATCATGCGCATTGTCGACAAACATAGAAATGCTGGAGACTCAGAAGTGGGAAAGTGGCATTCGGAGGCTAAACACGGGAAGCTGTGACAAGAATGAAGAAACACATATAACATTTACTTTAAATTATATACAGTAGTAAGATTTTCCAAAAACAAATATTCAGTGTTGTTTGTAATGCAACTTGAATCTCCAAGCCCAACATCTGGATAAAATTTATTTTCTTTGGATTTTAGAATTAGACTTAGCCCAAACCCTTTATGAGGCCACTTGGGAAATCAAGAGAACTGCTTCTATGGTCAGATTTCAGCTTGCAGTACAAATAATGAGTTTTTAAGGGTGCTTATCAATTAAAACTCTTATTTAAATAGCCTATTTCGGTTCTCTAGAATACTGTGTATTTTTGTAGTCTCAGAACCATCAGTGTCAAGAAGTA